>NC_060139.1:834087484-834725356 GCF_021461385.2 Schistocerca piceifrons | reverse complement strand
AACTGAAAAATTCTTACCTAGTGATGGTGTCGCCGGATAACGCTGTCTATATAACTGCTCGTAAATGGCACAGCTTAGTGCAATGCTGGCCTACCTACTAATACTGGATAGCATTTGTCTGAGATCTGAATTATGAGGAAAACTGACTTTACTTAGTGACACAGTTGCACAGCTGGTCGTCTGATACCTAAAGTGCACATGAATAGAATCTGACAAAAATTCTGCAATATTTTAATTTAGATAAGTGACTGGATCGGCACTAGAAATGACTTAAGGGGAAATTATACTTTTATAGTTGATTGGTAAAAACAATTATATTCTGAAAATTTTTTACGTTATTGATAAAGATCTACACGATCTGTTACACGGGAAAATTGAATATATTACAAATCTGGGTCAACTGGTGCTGACTAATCACAAAAGAAAAGATTGAAACAAATTCATATTAGCATCTCAGACAAATGACTTAAGTACGCGCATGCCAATAAAAATAATATAATTTACCTTACAATAGATATTTGACTTAATTACACTGCCGGCCGCTGTAGCCGAGCGGTTCTAGGCGCTTCAGTCCTGCTATGGTCGCAGGTTCGAATCGTGCCTCGGGCATGGATATGTGTGATGTCCTTAGGTTAATTAGGTTTAAGTAGTTCTAAGTCTAGGGGACTGATGACCTCAGATGCTATGTCCCATAGTGCTTAGAGCTATTTGAACCATTTAATTAGACTGTTGGTTTTTCATTATATTAACACTTATTCATTTGTTCATCATCATCTCATTCCATGGTATCATTTAGCTCTGCGGCTGATCACAACTATTATTCAGTTCCATGTAGTAAAATTTTACGTACCAGCGACAGACTACAACTACACTGTAGCAGCGAGCGACTACAACTGCAGCAGAGACTGCTCTGACCTACGACTCTATTGCAGCTCTCTTTTGACAGGGGCAAAGATATTTTATGTCTCAGACAGCGCCTGTGAATTTTCGTTCTAGCAACTGAGCAATACATCGAGATTACATTTGCTCCAGTAGGGTGGTGAACCCCTTACAATAGCTTTAGAAAAAGTACTTTTTTGACATTTTCTGCATTGTCCTACAAGATTAAGTCACTGCGCCATAGTGCAGTACTGAATGAAAATATGTAAACACAATCTGCAAATCGCATTTACATAAAATTATGGATTGTCTTTTTTTGGGTTCATAATCATTTCATTTTATCTGTTATTTCTTTTATGTTGTAATTTCATGTACTGATACGTTCCATGAGCTTGTAGATTTGCTCCTCAGTTGGGTCCTACGGAACTAGTCGTGTAAAATAAAAAAATAAAAAAAACATGAGGTCTGTTGTCTATGTTCGCCGGCTGAAAAATGGTTCAAATGGCTCTAAGCACTATGGGACTTAACATCTGAGGTCATCAGTCCCCTAGACTTAGAACTATTTAAATCTAACTAACCTAAGGATATCACACACATCCATGCCCGAGGCAGGATTCGAACCTGCGACCGTAGCGGTCGCGCGGTTCCAGACTGAAGCGCCTAGAACTGCTCGACCACAGCGGCCGGCTTCGCCTCTGAAGATGTCGTCATAGCAGACAAGTGGTCGGAGGTGGCAGACGAAATGCCGCGGCCCTCCACCTCCTCACCGTCACATCATCGACAACCTCAATATGATCAGCCCCCGGGACACGGGCTAGCGTTGGTGTGAGGGGTGAATCGCTATTGCGCTCATCGCAGGCTGCTGCATCACTGGTCTGCACTGGAGGATCGCTGTCCTGTTAGTCAGACCTCGAGGTCTGGCTGGAGAGTGATGTCATACCAGTGTCATGACCGAGGTGGGGAACCGGTCATCTAGTATCGCCGTTCGGCGTTTCTTCCAAATCACCACCATTATCGTTATCCCCTTCCAGGCCAGACGCACGAAAGAGGCGTTCGTCAGAAAAAGCCCTCCGCCGTTTCTTGTGGTGCCGACGAGATCGTTGTTTACGGACATGGACGTCCGTATTGATGTGTGGTGGACGTTCAATTGGTACCGCCGCGCGGCGTGGCCGCGCGGTTTGAGGCGTCAAGTCACGGACTGCTCGGCCTCTGCCACCTGCCGGAGGTTAGAGTCTTCCCTCGGGCATGGGTGTGCGTGTTGTTCTTAGCATTAGTTAATTTAAGTTAAAGTAGAATGTAAGTCTAGGGACTGATGACCTAAGCAGTTTGGTCCCTTAGGAATTCACATACATTTGAACATAATTGGTACCTCATTATCCATACGGAAGGCCGATGTTGGCGCGACCCTAGTGTATATGTCTATCTTCTTCTGAGATACAACCACAGGCGGCTGGCGATCTGTGATCTCAGTAGACGTCGTCGGAGTTGTCGAAAGCTCTGACATTGTGGCGTGCTGCCCTCCTGCCGCTACTGTGTCCTTCAGTACAACCCTCCTCTCGCCACCCACTTAGGGTGGTGTGGGGCGCTTTTCATAGTGGAGGGGGAGAATATTGGTCTCCGTGGTTACGTCAGCATCCTGTGTTGGAGAGCTGATAAGACGATGCTGAAGGCACGCCGATCTAACATAGCCTTCTTGTCTGCGGCAGGAACATGTTGGAGGCTGGCGGTCGTACATGAAGAAGTCACGACATCCCCCTGCATATGATGGAACGTGTTTTGTAAGGTAGATTTTCACTTGATTACGCCATTGTAGACTTCGTACGTTTCGGAAGTTTGCCCATGTGGCTGATCACATTGCCACACGGTCGAAAAGCTGCCTTGACAACACCTTTCGGTACCTCAAAAGGAACTCAAATACACGCAGCATCTGGGGGCAAAGTCCCATGTGGTCCGTCCGCAGCTCGTGGTCGTGCGGTAGCGTTCTCGCTTCCCGCGCCCGGGTTCCCGGGTTCGATTCCCGGCGGGGTCAGGGATTTTCTCTGCCTCGTGATGACTGCGTGTTGTATGATGTCCTTAGGTTAGTTAAGTTTAAGTAGTTCTAAGTTCTAGGGGACTGATGACCATAGATGTTAAGTCCCATAGTGCTCAGAGCCATGTGTGAACCCATGTGGTCCACCGTGACGGATCTGACTGATATGATTGTCGGAGTGTTTGAACTTAGGGGCATCGGCGTACTTTTCGGCCACGTCAGTGCGAGTGGCCACAGATGTCATCTTTATATAAATGATACGGGCTGTGATGGAACATGTATGCCCACGATGAGCGATTGATTCAGGCTGCGTCGGTCTCCAAGGCGTCGCTCAACTTCATAAGGGCATGGTCTGGCGTGTTCCGGTTGAAAAGTGATCTTGATCGTGTCCTGCCTATAGGAATGTGTCATAGCGCTCTGAACGTAAGAACTAAACTAAAACGTGAGCGACAAGGAAGTAAACACAAACTACTCGCGCGTGGTCCCGCTGGCGGGACTCACGAGACGTCCTTGTCTGGCCACCACTAAAAGTGGAGTGAATCTTTCGGTTTCCGGGCAGGCGCTTTACCGATAGACCAACAGGTCCGACATATGTGTAGATACTTCATCAATACGTTTTGATGAACGAATTTGCGAATATCAGAATATGTGACATGTATAAGCGTATCCTTTGAAAACATTGACTTGGAAGTTTAAATTTTTTACACCGCTAAGAGTAAGAGACTTCAGACCTTGGTATTTGACATAAATTTCTACTTGGTAGTGCTACACGTTCCTGAGAAAAATGAGTCTTAACAGTAGGACAGACACACAGACAGACAGGAAAGGTAGGTGAGCAGACCATCGACAAAGTGATCCTATAAGAGTTTCTTTTTTTACCGATAAAGGTATGGAACCGTAAAAATAACGGTATTGTGACTGTTTGCCTGTGATATTCTCAGAGGATGAAGCTGTGAACCGGTCCAGCATTTGTCTGAAAGAACGTGGGAACGCACCAATAATCTTTCCACTGGGTGGTGTACCAGCCCACGAGTGCAGACCGAGTGAGGTGGCGCAGCAGTTAGAACACTGGACTCGGATTCTGGAGGACAAGGGTTCAAACCCGCGTCCGGCCTTCCTGATTTCGGTCTTCAGTGATTTCACCAAATCGCTTCAGGCAAATCCCAGGATGGTTCCTTTAAAAGAGCACGGTCGACTTCCTTCCCCATCCTTCCCTAATCTGTTGGGACTGATGATCTCACTGTTGGTCCCCTTCACCAAATCGCTCAACCAACCAACCAACCGTCGATCCAGGTCTGGAGCATCTCCCGTCACGAATGCTAGCGCAATGCGCGTTACGCTATATGACCAAGTAAAATTAGCTGCAGTTTACAACCGAAATTTATGTGCATGCCCGTTAATAGCTTTCTGGCGAAGTGTCAAGTCTTACCGGCCGAAGCCGACTAGAGTACTTGTATTACGACCGACTTGTCTTACGTATTAAGCTAGCATGCCATTAGACACGATACATTACAAAAGGAATAAAAAAGTAAAGTAAATGACAAATTCGATAAAAAGTAACAACACTGCTTTCTCTAACCGAAACAGGTGTTTCACGAGAGATTAGCTCGCCAACTATTATTAAACAGCTCCGATAGTAACAGGATAGATGATCTATTGCAACTGCTTGCTAGGTGTCAGGCTAACTAAATTTCATTGACGTTGTCCAGGTAATAGTTATTTTTGCATTACAGATTACTCTCTATACTGCGCTTAGCTGACAGTTTTTGCCTTAATACGACATCAGTATTCATTAAAACAACACAGAAGAAAAAGAAAACGAACGAACGAATCGGACGTTCAACGTTTTTATGAACGGGCAGGTTGAAGGACCGTCACTTCTCGCGGCAAAATGCTGGGGCAAGTTCCGGTTAGGTGCAGCTGCTCGCGAAACTCCACATTAAATCGGCCATTACTGGGCCTCTGTGCCCCGAGAAGGCGTGAGCTTATTTGCAATGGTAATACCGTAGCCGCCACGCGTAATTGCACTTAGTTATTTTCCGGGGAAACTCATGTTTAAGTAAGAGAGCAGAAAACACTGCGTTTTAATACACACTGTTCTACGCCGCAGTAATTTAAGAGGGTGTTGGCGCTATTGAAGATAATATTCGCTGCCGTTAACTTTCTTTCGTGCGCCTTTCGTGCCGAGGAACATCCTCTTCCTAGCGACAGGAAAGCGGCCGAGCTGCTCACGAAACAAAAAGCGGTGCGCGGCTCGCGATAAGGCCGGCCACAATTTACGACGTGTAATGTTTTGCCGTCTGCGTAGAAGAGCGGCGAGCTGACCGTTACTGCGGCCGGTTCTATCACGCCGAGGGCATCTCTCTTACCGTTCTTGCCTCAGATTCAGATTATTTCTGTAGTCATTCGTTTCTTGAATAGTTTCATCAAGATACTGTTGCAGCCGACAATATTGTAATCAAGAGCCAACGGAACACGAAATAGCAGTAAAACATTAGAAATGTCCACGTGTTCTGTAAATTCTATAAGCGTGCTAGCATTACATTACTTACGCAGTAGCTGGAATCGAACGTTCAGATTCAATTGGATACTGAGAGTTAATGTGGAAGCGTAAATGAACCCATTATCGTACCGAAGATAGAAAAAGAAGCAGTCATCGGGCGCAGACCCCGATGTCGCACATGATTCTCTCGCACAGCCCCTGTCTTGCGTTCAAACATGCGTGCCACTAGGCTGCAAATTTTCACAACTGACTCACTCATTATTGGCTCTCCGCCCACTCTCTGCGACTAGAGCTCGCTCAATATTCCTCCTTAACAACTCAACATCGCGTTTGACTGAAATAACTTCTTCAGAATCAGCTAAATTAACACGTTCTGTAATTTCAGATTCCGGTCGCCACTCAAGAGCTTGCACTCTGTGAGATGAGATGTCGACTAGTTAGTTTCTTCTACAGTCTGCATCCTGAGAAAGATGAGTGTTTATTTCCTCAACTTTCTTTAAATTTGACTCAACCTGGTCCACTGTTTATGTAATCTGTTTATGTGATCTGATTTCAGCTGACATTAGAGTTTCCTGTCCAACTCAGTGGTTTTTTCCCAAAATTGTTCCCTATCCGCGTGGGTCTTCCTGCCTGTCTCTCCTTCGCTTCCCTGTCGCTTTCTACTGCGCATCTTTTCTGCTCGCTTCTGCTTTTATCCTATCAGTTTCCGCTTGTTTCCTGTCCGCTTCGGCCTTCTCTAGAATTTGTTTTACCCTGAAATGAATGTCTGCTATGTTTCAGAGATTTGATCTGCTTTGTGCAAAGGTCGATTGTTTCGCAAGCCTCGCTAGTTTCACGCTGTTCGGCTGTCGATGTAGTTTTCTAAGTTTCAGGCAACGCAGCTGTTCCTGATGCCCCCCCTAACCCAACTCATATTCTGGGTTACTATTTTTGCCAGAACACTCATCCGGCTCAGGTTTCCTTCAGTTTAAGCATAGCACACTATCGAAACGGCACGTCGCATTAAACTAAAAGTTTCCTTAGTACAAGCTGTAAGTAACCGTTGTGGTTGGCAGTAGTCGTGCCCTTGATGCAGTTCGTTCGTGCTTTCATCAGCCAATGTGCATTCAGTTGAGATGGAGATATCACAACAACAAAAGACTGTTTGCGTTCTCCGCTTCAGCGTTTGCCGTTCAGTTAAGTCTGTGCGGCGTGAATTTCGTCAAATTAGGGCACTGCATGTCCTACAACGCAAGGGGCGTACGTTTCTCGAATTGCAGAAAGATCCATGTGTATGTGACTAGCCTTCCAGCAACTTTAGGCGAATTCCGACGCTGCGAACAGCTCTGAATGCAGTACATTCGGAAGTGTTCACAAAAGTACAGGACAAGTTTGACTACCGTCTGGATGTCTGTTGTGCGTCCGGTGAATGGTGTACTGAACGTATATGGAATGCTAGCTCTGATTCTAAACTTAACTGTAAAAAGTATCCCAAGCTTGTATGTGCAGGCGCATAAAATACATACTTTTAAAATAAGACGGTGTTTTTTGAAAGTAAAAAGGTTGCAGATTAAGTTAAAATTTGTCCTAAATTTCTCACTGCAACCATGAAAACGATATAGTTTTTTGAAATCGGATAAACCTATTGAAACACTTTGTGAATAGTTCACATAATTTATTTTTAATTCCGTGTTTTTTTCAAATTAACTCTTTACAGTCCTCCATTATAGCCACATTCGTTGTCAATGACAGCATCTGGACGTTTTGGAATTTAATTCCTTCTAACACGTCATCTTCGTTCAACTGACGAATGGGTCGGGTATAGATTTCAGGAAGCTCTTTCACACATCAATGGCGGCATCTTTGCATAGGTTGTTTGTAGTATAGAAGTAGAAATCTGGCCGACTTCCGACATTGCTGCGGGACGGATGAGGTAACACTTCCCCACCATATTCACCCAACGTTTCAGTTGTACGACACTGCGGTTGAAGTGGGGATTGATCAGCCCAGAGTCGTGCACCTGACGTCGAGTTTTGTGCATATTTCTGTTCAGTTCTGGTGAGTTCAAGATAATACATTCCTTTCACACTTCATAAACATGGAATTGTGTTTGTAGTTATGATTCCATGATAATTATAAGCGAAGATCATCATATTTGATTTTTGATTGAGATCCAAGAAATGTTTTTGGTCGAGGGGAGAACTGATCTCTGCACCCTCGACCCACGATTCGATGAAAGAAAGACAGACTTTCAACATCAATTTTTTTAACAAAGTTGTAATGTCTGTGCGTTTCCGCTTCTATTCAGCATTCAAGCGGTGAGGGAGCAAACGCGTAGAAATTTTTTTCTTCAAATCATTTGTCTGAATACGGAATATTACACGATGATCTTCTTCAAGAGATCTGCTAGAAGTTTCACACTTCGTACATCTGTCGATGTTTTAGCTTTGCTGGTCTTGGGTCGTTGATATTCGAGAAACAGTTAACACGTGACTAACTGTACACCGTCCCCTGTTAACTTACCCCTAACTTTGTTTAAAGCAGTGTGGATTTCGCTCTAATTTTTTCCACGTAAGCTTTCGAACCAAATGTATGATCTTTAATCCGCAACAGGCACATTAGCCGAGATCAGTGTAGAACTCATTTCCGACTTCTGGTATTAAAGAACAGAAAATTACATCGACAAAAAGAAAACTGTGGGCTTCTTTAGCAAGACATGTCCTGCACCTGACATAATCAAGAATATCAGTGCATAATTCATTCCACAGTGTTGCCAATTTATGTACTAACCCTTGCACTGTACAACGCTATTTCCAATAGTTGCTGGACATCGGCAGTTTTGTCACATCATTATGCCTACACACACCAGAAAAATTTTGTTGAAATAGGTGGAATATGTCTTAAAAAAAACCTTTTCTGGTCACGACATACCGTCCTTCAAATTTGCCGCTGAGAAATAAATAAAAAAATATCCTAGTCGTCTTCATCAGGTATGTGTATACTAAAGCTACTAATTGGAGATAGGGTTATAATAGGTTACATCTGGATACTTCAGGCCCAAATGTTGTAGATGTATGAAACCAGTTCATAGTAAAATGGCAACCTCTGTTACACTAACATTTACGTGTTTCATACGTAGGCGATATTTAAATGCATGTAAGCTATTCCTTGCCTAGTTGCGCTGTCCACTACAACTACATATTTCTTAAACACAATTAACATATCTCAGTAGCAGTAAATATTGCAGTTTCATATAAGGTTTGCGACAAGGCTCCTGTCGCACTTACTGTAATTTATAGTGACATACAGTAAGCTGTTCACAACGAGAATATGCGTGGCCTTAATAATTCTTACAGCAGGCAGAAGTGTCACACGGATAGGTAATTAAAACAACTTGGAACAGGAAATGCGTGGTACCAGCAGTACAATAACTGAATCCATGAATACAAATTTGTATATAAATTCTGAAGCATATCGTAATAAATAAGTGTCCCAGTTATGCAATTACGGCGTATCACATTAGAGATTGAGTGGTTAGCGCTATAGGAAATACATAATTTGTCGTTTACAAGCTTTTACGCACAGCAGGGAGTAGATGAAGTGGTCTCGTAGACTGGTACCTGTATAAGACTATACATTCAGTAATACTCGAGAGTTTGGACGTCTCTGCTTCCCGCAACACTGGTTATGCGAACAGGTGACGAGCCAGCCAACAGCAATATAGAAGCACTCTACAATCGATGTGACACACTTTTTGTCCTTGTTACTAGACAGAGGCAGACCAGTGTAGGTGTACATGCACTGTCAGAGAATTTTCTTATACACAATGAAAGGAAGGAAGACAAGTAAGTAAGCGGACGTCCCGTCGACGATACGATCGTTTGGGGCCAAAATTATCTATAATGTGGCAAGAGGGTGGGTAGAAGAAATACAAAGTCACGTTGCTTATGGAAACTTTCCACCACATGAGAGAAATAAGTTAGGAAGCCAATAGGAAATCTATTTCATAATGGCAGCATTGAGATTAGAGCCTCGCTTCTCCTGAAAGTAGTCCAGTATGCTAATCGCTGATCCAGCTCGCTGTACGAGATGGTAGACTGTGAGCTTGCGTGGCTGCACGGATTACCGCGATGTGCTGGACCGCACGTCGCCGTGATTCTGGTCTGAGGATGAAACAGCTGTTCTTGTGGGAACGTCCACACTGTTACCGTTCGCGTCGGGATTAGAGATACATTTGCGTGTCAGATCTTCTTATTGTCAAAAGCAGACTGCGTGTTTGCTGCGTCCACTTGCTACTACTCACTAACAAGGTTTCTTCGTCTACATTTGTGATCTACAAGCCACTGTACAGTCTGTCCCACAAGGGACTTGGGATTTTAGAATCATCCCCACTTCCTCTTTCCCGTTTCATTTATGTATACCGTGCGGAAAAAAATTATCCGTGTCACTCAGAATACGCCCAAACTTTTCTAGATTTGTACTCCTGGTCTTCGTGAGAGGAATAGGATTAAGGAAGTAATACATTGCATCACAAAAAAGTGAAGCACCCAGAAGACATGATCAGATGTCAGTGCAACTTCATACACATACACATAATTAGGGGTATGTAGATGTTTAGAGCTGTAATTGTCTGTGAAAAGGTAGAGCCGCTATTAGAGTGCATTACTATTGTTGGTGTTTCGTTTTATCACCATGTCTCGTAGGATACAAAGTGTCCAGTCACATTAATGTAAACACCTCACAAAATCCTGAGTAACAACTTTTGCAGTGCAGACCGCTTTTGAGCCGTTCAGGAAGAAAGTCAGTGAGGTTCTGAAAGGTACTGACAGGATTGTGTGGCCATGTTGAATCCAGTGCTACAGCCAGATACGTCTGTCGGTTGAGGATCCATGGAGCGAACAGCCCAATCGAGGTTGTCAGACAGATTCTTGATTGAGTTTGAATCCAGGGAGCTTCGTGGCCAGAGGAGTACGGTGAAGTCATGCTAGTACTCTTAGAAACATGCACATACTCTACGAGCTGTGTGACATGTTGCATTGTCCTGCTAGTAGATGCCATTACGCAAAGGAAAAAAAAAGTGCTTGTAGGGGTGGACATAGTCCGAAGGACACATGCATACTGTTTCTTCCAGAATGACGAGATCATCCCGGGAATGACACTAAAACATTCCCCAGACCATAACGCTCACTCCTACAGCCTGGACCCTTTCGGCGTTTGTTGCAAGGTGTTTGCTGTCAGACGTTTTACTTTGTACACGCCAACGACCATCTGTCCGATGGAGTGTATTACGTGACTTACCTCAAAACACCACCTGTAGCCACGCGGCGGACGTTTAGATGCGGTAATAGCGTGCAAATTCCAGCCTTCGCTGCCGATGGACAGCAGTCAGAATGGGTGCATGGACCACGTATCTGCTGTGGAGGCCCATACGCAGCAGCCCTCGATGAACAGTCGTTGAAGAGACACTGTGGGTAAACATCTGGTTCATCTGAGCGGACAGTTGCTCAACAGTTGCACATATATTCGCCTGTACACATCTCCACAGCTGTGATTCACCACTATCATGTATGGCCCATGGTGCACAACAGTTGCTTCGGATCCAGTGTTGGTTAGCGCCATTTTACCATGCAGGACATATTTAACCATGTCGGCACGCGAACAGTTTGCAGACTTAACCGTTTCGGAAACGCTTCCACCCTTGGCTCGGAAGCCAATGATCATGCCTTTTTGGTCGTCAAGTAAATCGCCCGGTTTCTTCATTACGACAACGACTTCACCGTTTCCCGCGTCTTCCGACATGCTCTACGTACCCTCCTGCGATGGTACCTAACTGCTACCGCTGAGGAGTTGCTCTTCCAAACACCATTCTATACAAGCAAACCAGCTGAGTGTTTACCTGTGGTAGTACTTTAGGTACTAATGCTATTCCGGCTCTGTTTAAAAGAATGGCTCGACGTAGTCATAGGATCGAGCAGCGCAAGTCTGCTTTGATGCCCCGCAGCTAATTCACTGCAGATAGCAACCTGTACTTGCTATCCTGCTGTCAAACAATCTGTGCATTGACTAGAATTGCAAGTTAAAAATATACACAGAAACGCAAAATAAAAGTTAAATGAATAATTTCATGACAAGGGTCTGCAATTGTTTTAGACGTTAGAAAATTACATTGAATAATGTTTATTCAAGAAAGGACATCCTAAATAAACAGAAAGTTGTCCTACAATATACATTTTAAACACAGGCAGAAACTACCCTTATCAAATGCAGTGCCGACCCCTGTGGTCGAGCGGCTATAGGCGCTTCAGTCCGGAACCGCGCTGTTGCTGCGGTCGCAGGTTCGAATCCTGCCTCGGGCATGCCTGTGTGTGATATTCTTAGGTTAGTTAGGGTTAAGTAGTTTTAAGTCTAGGGGACTGATGACCTCAGATGTTAAGTCCCATAGTGCTTAGAGAGCGTTAAGAGAATGGTAGAAAAATCTCCAAAGTAAATAGTCATCAAAGACTCCCGGAAACTAAGTCCATTTCGTTATCACAATACATTAAAGATTCTCCAGCTCAAAATAGTTCAGACTTCAACACGAAGATTCACAAAGTAACACACATGATGAAAAGAATAGTATCTCATACTCTGCCTATTATCAGTTCCATAAATTAGGTGGCAAAAATTTAGAGCCCTACTCTGGATCACATTCAGACCTCTCGAAATATAAAGTCCGCTCCAAAGTTATAAGTACTGTACGGGCCGTTCACCGCCCAGAGGCGATCGCCTAAACCACTGAATTGCACACGTTACTTTAGACAGGTCTTGCTTCTTCCACAACTCACCACCAAGTGTCCAAAATTGTTCCCTCGAGCTTTTCACTCGGAAAGTGCCAGTCTTCACTTGACCTCAAAAATACATCGTTCTCAAGCTCTACGGACATGATTTGATTCAACATAATCATTTTCCGAACTAAATAAATACGTTACAACACTGTGTAAAGAAATATTATAAACATTCGGTTGCATTCAGATCATTTACAATAAATATAAGTAATAGTTGGTTCATAAATAAATAAGCCAGTATTCTTGCGCAAGTGCGCTGACGTTAAATGACTTCAGATAATCGCTAAATATTATATGAATAGTTATTTACGACTTCTTATCAGAAGCGTCTCTTCGTTCCCTTTATAATTGTGGTGTCCACTAACACATGCAGATGACTACTTTTAAATTAGCACAGTTTTTTATTTGCACTTGCATTCAACATTTAAATAAAGTTACCGGAAAAATAGGAAACTGTTCGTAAATAAACACGCAAGTATGGCGAAAAGTGAGGTATTGATGCTGTGTTCACTTGCAGTGAAAATATGGACAATACGATGTTCTGATAAACATCTGAATAATAAAAAACTTGTAAAAGACGTCGTAAATCAATAAATAAAATACAGATACATAGCTTTCAGGGATGATAGCTATAGTGCAATGTTAATATCTGAGATATCGTTCGTTGGAATCGCATGAGGCGATTGAAAGTTATTAATTCCGAGGTTCATTGTGACAACGTTTATTCACTGTGCAATATTAACTTCAGAAGTTTTAAAGATATCGAAATATTTTTGGGTCATTGGATGTGATGTGCCTCATCTTTCTGTGATCGCAGATGTTTTCAGACTTGCGCTAATATCTGACTGTGAGCCATTGTCGAATCTCAAAGAGCTGTAACAGCCATCTTTAAAATTTTCTGACACTCCGTCGTTTCCTGGAGCATCTCCTGTACAAAGAACATGCGAGTAAGAGCCATCCAAAATCTCAGCTTCGGGATTTTCCCGACATCCGGTCCTTTGCTAACGCACGTGGCTCGCCCGGAGCGGCCGTGGCGGCCCGCGAGGCCGCATCATTCTGTCTGCCCTGAGGCGCACAGCTTCGCATATACACCATGTGATCAAAAGTATCCGGACACCTGGCTGAAAATGACGTACAAGTTCGTGGCGCCCTCCATCGGTAATGCTGGAATTCAATATGGTGTTGCCCCACCCTTAGTCTTGATGACAGCTTCCACTCCTGCAGGCATACGTTCACCTAGGTGCTGGAAGACTTCTTGGGGAATGGCAGCCCATCCTTCACAGAGTGGTGCACTGAGAGGAGGTATCGATGTCGATCGGTGAGGCCTGGCACGAAGTTGGCGTTCCAAAACATTCCAAAGGTGTTCTACAGGATTCAGGTCAGGACACTGTGCAGGCCAGTCCAATACAGGAATGTTATTGTCGTCCAACCACTCCGCCACAGGCGATGCATTATGAACAGGTGCTCGATTGTGTTGAAAGATGCAATCACTATCCCCGAATTGCGCTTCAACAGTGGGTAGCAAGAAGGTGCTTAAAACATCAATGTAGACCTGTGCTGTGATAGTGCCAAGCAAAACAACAAGGAGTGCAAGCCCCCTCCACGAAAAACACGACCACGACCATACTACACCACAGCACCACCGTCTCCGAATTTTACTGTTGGCACTACACACGCCGGCAGATGACGTTCACTGGGCATTCGCCATACCCACACTCTGCCATCGGATCGCGACATTGTGTACCATGATTCGTCACTCCACACAACGTTTTTCCACTGTTCAGTCGTCCAATGCTTACGCTCCTTACACCAAGCGAGGCGTCGTTTGGCATTTACCGGTGTGATGTGTGGCTTATGAGCAGCCGCTCGACCATGAAATCCAAATTTTCTCACCTCCCGCCTAGCTGTCATAGTACTTGCAGTGGATCATGATGCAGTTTGGAATTCCTGTGTGATGGTCTGGATATATGTCTGCCTATTACACATTACGACCCTCTTCAACTGTTGGCAGTCACTGTTAGTCAACATAAGAGGCCAGCCTGTACGCTTTTGGGCTGTACGTGTTCCTTCACTTTTACACTTCACCGTCACATGGGAAACTGTGGACTTAGGGATGCTCAGGAGTGTGCGATTGGCCGCCCAGAATATACAGCGACCCCAGCCGCCGGTTACATTAACTATGGAGCCTTATTTAAAGCCTTCACTGACGTCTAAAAGCCAGTTCTCATCGTGCTACGTTCTGCTCCGCAACTCGGAAGCGGTACGCTGCGGTGGACTGTTCGTCGCTTGGACTGGTATACCTGCTGCTCCATGTTGACTTGGCTGCGCTCTGGACTTAGAATCTGACTGCCATACTAGAACTTGGAGTTGAACTAGGCTTAGTATATCTACAGACTTGTGATTTCTGCTGGAATTCCACCTTCCAGTTGCACTTTCTAGGTATTGATATAACCACCATCAATTCCTATGATTTTCATAAAGTGTTCGCCTACCAATCGGCACTTGGTGACAGAATTATTTGTATCAGTGCTGTGTTCATAAATTGTAGAGCTAAGATATATTTATTATGTTATTCCTGGTTATAACACTGACGAAATAAACTTCTTACGAAGCAGGCAATTCTTCCTTGAAACTTCTGTCTTTCGTTTACCCATCCCAGAACTGAGCAAAGGTGGGGTCTGTAAGCGATCTCATTTGAGGATGAGTTACACTTCCTCAGCATTTTTGCGATAATTTCTGTCTGGCATGGTATTCTCCTCATATGCATGGCCGTTTTTCTTTGTATCTTCCATGCAAATGTGCATGGGCGTCCGCAAGGGAAGCCAAGACGGAGGACTTGCCCGCTCCTTCAATCCGTGGAACACATTAATTTCAGAATTCTCACGCATTTATAGATATGATTGTCTCCGATTCCACTCACAAGCGACACAATGGCTTTAGTAAATACTACATTGATTGGCTGTCATGTATGATAATGAAGCGAGCAGGGCACAAGGTTACTGGTGTGAAATGTTGAGCCACAATTTGAAGATACAGTAAAAAGAAAAAGAGACTTATTTGACAAAATCATAATGCAAACACTGGTGACAACACAGTTACAGAATAATACTATCATAAGAAGCTGGTACTATGCTCATCGTTACAGAAGTAATTAAAATACAATTTTAAAAAAATTACCACCTGCTGAAGCAAACAGTCTTGAAGGTGTGCAAGATAAACAGCCTTATGGCCCAAAACTTCAATACAAACAGTATTACTGTTACATAAAATTACTTTCACAGTTCAAAAAGAAAACTTAAATGCTGATGTAAAAACAGTATTACTGTTAACAGAATTAACTTCACAGTTAACATTTTAAAAAAAACTTAACTGCTGATGTAAGTTGATTGTACGAATTTTGCCCCAGGCAAATGATAGTCCCTTACGAATGTCAATGTGTAAACACAGTTTTTCAGCAAGCAAGGTTTTATACTATTTATATGTAAATTGTCGTAGCAGCAAGAGTTTATCACAAATGAGGGAACTGATTAATAACCAAAAAATCTGCAGCTTACAGGGAAAAGCATAACAAATATCGGGTGATCATTCCATAATACAGAAGCCTGACAAGAGCAAACACAAATTAACACATTACTGACGGTTGGTGTTGAACATCGGTCGCGCGTCTGAATTTTGTTTGCGAGACCCGACCGGAAACAACAATCAGCACGGGCTGTACACTGACAATAACTTCTATAACACACACAAACATTTTACTTAAACAAATCACCACAACGGTAAAATACATTATCATCAAGAGAGAAAACAAAAGGAGATAAGATTCGGCTCATAGTTCGGTGTTGCGTAATGAACTGTAGCTACAGTCGATATTAATTCTACCGTTAACACAGCATGAATCAAATTAACATTCATAAAAGGTAATCTGCAGAGCCACTCAGCACTTTGATCTTGAAAAGAACGAAAACTTGGACACAGTTTTAACTACTGAGAATACCGCCCTTTTACGGTACAAGGTCTTCAACAAGTTACAGGCGCCGCAGGCAGAAAGTGACACAGCAAAATCCAACTTAAGTTGAAAGTTAAAGCTTTAGCGCGCAGGCGTGGAATTCGCTCACAAATCGTGAAAGTAGCAATTCGCTCAGATAAGATAAAAATTTGCCGAATACCAGCCACAACTGACAGCAATCAAGAAGTGACAGCAAAATAAACCAGGAGACTAGTCAGTTAATTCCAGTTACTTGCGCTTAACAGTGATGCAGACTCAATATTTGGAAATTTGTGGTAAGGTCTTATGGGACCAAATTGCTGAGGTCATCGGTCCCTAAGCCTACACACTACTTAATCTAATAACTTAAACTAACTTACGCTAAGGACAACATCCACACCCATGCCCGAGGGAGCACTTGAACCTCCGACGGGGAGAGCCGGACGGACCGTGACAAGGCGCCCTAGACCGTGCGACTACCCCGCGCGGCTGCAGACTCAACTCTCAAGCGATTTAGAGGAACACCCCTCGAACAAACAGTGGCCCCACGGAGTACCACGGTTTGAAAACGACCAACCAGACAAATGGCTCACCATTTGAAAATTAATCCAGGGAGCTGCCGTAGTTGTACAAGCCAGGCCAAAGTCCGCGGGTTTCGTCACAGAGCAAAGGCTGGGCAGTGCCTATGTTTATTGGTGATTGCAGCCACACCTCAGTTCCGTTCGCCAACAGCCACCGGCGCCGCAGTGACAGCACCAGTGCGGCACAGCTGTATACCACTCGCCAATTGATTCCCTGCGATGTCCCGTACAGACTCGCTTCCTCTTCCTTTTTCCCCTGCATATCAAGGGGGCGCTCGCCAATCAGCGAGCCGCAAAACGTATCGTTTGGACGGAGAAAACTCCGCGAAAGCGAGAGCATCATAGGAGATCATGGCGCAAGTTTCTTCATGGGAGATTTGACCATTTTCCTGTCTTGGTAGCGATTTCAGCGTTGTTTTGCCATGATGAGGGATGTGACTATTTACAGAGCACAGCCGAAGTAGAGTACCCGATCTTTTTTCTGTCGCTTCCTTAATGAGTTAACCTCAGCATTATATCTGCCCGACATCCGTCGCCAGTTCCCACAAGGACAGCCCTTCGCAATCCCACATCTTAGTCTCAACAGTAAGTTTACATTTGATCAACTGATACTTCACTCAGTTTTACGCGGTAGACCGATTCTAGTAGAGCATGAATTACGTGGTCATGCTATACTGCAGATGAATTCACCCATACTTCATCTTCGGACCCAAAAACAGAACAAAATGCAAATTTCTGCGCTCGACAAAAGAAAAAATGGTGAAACATCGAAGTCGAAAAGCTTTTTGGACCCTTTTAGAATATATGTCTCTTAAACTACACGGGGTACAACCCAGCTGACGCCCATCAATGGAGTCACGAGTTCTACAGATCAGCTGGCATATCTATAAATTTGGGTGCCAATCCACTGAGATGAAGACCAATTCAAAAAAATGGGTTCGAATGGCTCTGAGTACCATGGGACTTAACTTCCCAGGTCATCAGTCCTCTAGCACTTAGAACTACTTTAAACCTAACTAACCTAAGGACATCACACACATCCATGCCGAAGCAGGATTCGAACCTACGACCGTAGCGGTCGCGCGGTTCCAGACTGTAGCGCCTAGAACCGCTCTGCCATTCCGGCCGGCGAAGAAGACCAATTCATTCGAGTCCTAGGCTGTTAAAGGTGTGTTTTTCCGACCAGTTTGATGATTGTTTTCGAAGGTTTCCTAGATCAAAATTCATAATAACAAAAACATGAGCTTTGCATATACTAATGAAATAGGCTTACCATTAAGATCTGCTTGCAAGAAAATCATTGACTAGATAACTATCAAACATTTAAGATACAATAAACTTATTGTACTTCCCGTCATATTTATTTCTTGGGACGTGACTCTTATCAAAGTTGTGTCAAAAATGGAACTTTTGGACTCTTGCCGCCTCTGAGGCACTACAGCGTCGTTATAGACACTGTTTTGTGATTTACACTATAAACTAAGTGGTGCTGAACCGGCCTAGCCACACTGCTGTCATTTCATTCATGTGCTCTTGAAAAGTGAACCACGTTTTCATTGCATTTCGTCTATCGTGACCGCTCCTGTCGAGCACAGTGCGTTGTTAAGTCTGTCTCTTTGTGCTATTGTGTTTCTCCGGGCTGTTGTGGAATGTGAGCTGCTATGTTTTAGGGCTCTGAGGTGGCATAGAACGACGTACCAAATCCAATCAAGAAATCAGCATCAGAACACGTGAGAACTGTTCCGCTGGAGCGTCGCCTCAATGTTTGACAGCGATAACACCCAGAGACGACCTCGCTGCGCCGTGTGACAAACAGTTTGACAGAAAGGGCAACCTAAGCCACAGCAAGCAAAGACTTGGCTAGCTCTGGAGCGAAATTTTCAGACGCATCCTAATAGGGCAATGAGAGTGTACGGCGTACTTGGTTACCACTACTTAGTGCGTCACAGACTGTTATGGAAACATCCTTGTGACGGCCTACGAGCCATATACACTACTGGCCATCAAAATTACTACACGACGAAGATGACGTGCTACAGACGCAAAATTTCACCGACAGGAAGAAGATGCTGCGATATGCGAATGATTAGCTTTTCAGAGCATTCACACAAGGTTGGCGCTGGTGGCGACACCTACAACGTGCTGACGTGAGGAAAGTTTCAAACCGATTTCTCATACACAAACAGCAGTTGACCGGCGTTGCCTGGTGAAACGTTGTTGTGATGCCTCGTGTAAGGAGGAGAAATGCGTACCATCACGTTTCCGACTTTGATAAAGGTCGGATTGTAGCCTATCACGATTGCGGTTTATCGTATCGCAACATTGCTGCTCGCGTTGGTCGAGATCTATTGACTGTAAGCAGAATATGGAATCGGTGGGTTCAGGAAGGTAATACGGAACGCCGTGCTGGAACCCAACGGCCTCGTATCACTAGCAGTCGAGATGACAGGCATCTTATCCGCATGAAAGTAAAGGACCGTGCAGCCGCGTCTCGATCCCTGAGTCAACAGATGCGGACGTTTGCAAGACAACCATCTGCTCGAACAGTTCGACGACGTTTGCAGCAGCATCGACTATCAGCACGGAGACCATGGCTGCGGTTACCCTTGACGTTGCGTCACAGACAGGAGCGCCTGCGATGGTGTACTCGACGACGAACTTGAGTGCACGAATGGCAAAACGTAATTTTTTCGGATGAATCCAGGTTCTGTTTACAGTATCACGATGGTCGCATCCGTGTTTGACGACATCGCGGTGAACGCACATTGGAAGCGTGTATTCGTCATCGCCATACTGGCGTCTCACCCGGCGTGATGGTATGGGGTGCCGTTGGTTACACGTCTCGGTCACCTCTTGTTCGCATTGACGGCACTTTGAACAGTGGACGTTACATTTCAGATGTGTTACGACCTGTGGCTCTACCCTTAATTCGATCCATGCGAAACCCTACATTTCAGCAGGATAATGAACGACCGCATGTTGCAGGTCGTGTACGGGCCTTTCTGGATACGGAAAATGTTCGACTGCTGCCCTGGCCAGCACATTCTCCAGATCTCTCACCAATTGAAAACGTCTGCTCAATGGTGGCCGAGCAACTGGCTCGTCACAATACGCCAGTCACTAATCTTGATGAACTGTGGTATCGTGTTGAAGATGCATGGGCAGCTGTACCTGTACACGCCATCGAAGCTCAGTTTGACTCAATGCTCTGGCGTATCAAGGCCGTTATTACGGCTAGAGGTGGTTGTTCTGGGTACTGATTTCTCAGGATCTGTGCACCCTAATTGCATGAAAATGTAATCATATGTCAGTTCTAGTATAATATATTTGTCCAATGACTACCCGTTTATCACCTGCGTTTCTTCTTGGTGTAGCAATTCTAATGGCCAGTAGTATAAATAAAGGTACGCAGGACAGGGAGGGAACAACAATATCCAGATGACACCGTCTCTGTGTTACATGTCATCGGACTTAGGCTCTTTTAGCTAACCTCAGCGCCCACCATCGCCACGGAGATACACTCAGAACAATAGATGGGAAACTGAAGGGAATTTAGGTTTAGTGGTAGTGGCAGAGGATCCTTCCATGTTCGTTAACAAGGGACTTAGAATTTCTACTCTGCTTCATTAAAATATCCTCACTGATATCCGTACTCTGCACCACTTGTAGCTTGTCTCCAGCAGCTGTCTGAGTTCTACAAGCGGCCGGCGTCTACTTCCATTCATAGAGAGATTGGACTGAGGTAAGACCCCTGTGTGATAGCAAGGTGTTCTTATAATTCGGTCTCACGACACGACACCGTCCATAATTGCGAAAGTGTTGAAACTTAGCTACTAGTTTCGTTCCATTAAAGCATTAAAGGTTATTTGTATTTGAAGTTAATTACAGTGTGCGGAAATAATTTCGTAATGACAGAACGTGCAGCTACACATGAAGATTCTCACACTTCAGAGCCATTAGGATGTGGAAAGGCAAAGAGAGTTGTTTTATTTCAACGGTCACACTTCCTTTTTCATTTTGTCCTTGCTACCATGTGAAAGTATGGATGATGATGTGTTTGTCCAGTAGCAGAAAGACTAACAAAAGTACTGTGAGATTGCCGTTTGGAAAGCTGAAACTGTAGGGGAAACAGGGAAAAGAAACTGGTAAGCATTAAGGGTGTCGAGTAACATATCTAGGGAGGGAGTCATGCGGCTCGGCCTTCTTGTTCGGGAGGTTTGAAACGCAGAGAGCATTGGGTGCAGGGAACGCCATTTTTGGCAGTTTGTTCCAGGCCGGTTGAGGAGAAAGGCGTCTCCACATTAGAGTCATGATGGTGAGAAATGTGTCCAGTATATCAGCCACAGAATCGCTAATCTCGCGAACAAATTGAGCTTTACACTGCTGAGCCAAAACATTATGACCACCTGCTTGACAGCTTGTTTGTCCTTCTTTGGAACGAAATATATCACTGATTCTGCCTGTCAGAGATCCGACAGTTCGTTGGTAGCCTTGTGGAAGTATGTGGCATTAAACGTCTAGGCATAGGACATGTAATTCGCGTAAATAACATGCCGCTGATTTGCGTACGGGGTGATGGTGACCTTTAGTGACCCAGATGGGTTCCATGGCATTTACGTCAGGTGAATTTGGTCCCTGAGACGTCAACGTAAGTTCACTATGCTGCTCCTCAAACCACTGCAGCACGGTTCTGGCGGCCGGCCAGTGTGGCCGTGCGGTTCTAGGCGCTTCAGTCTGGAACCGCGTGACTGCTACGGTCGCAGGTTCGAATCCTGCCTCGGCATGGATGTGTGTGATGTCCTTAGGTTAGTTATGTTTAAGTAGTTCTATGTTCTAGGGGACTGATGACCACAGATGTTAAGTCCCATAGTGCTCAGAGCCATTTGAACGGTTCTGGCTCCGAGACACGGACAATTATATTGCTGAATGATGTCATCGCCGTCGGGGAAGACATCACGCATGAAGGGATGCAGGTGGTCTGCAGCTGTCATCGTGTCTTCGATTACTACTCAGGTCCCAGATAAGCGCAAGAGAATGTCTTCCATACCGTAAGACTGCTCCCACCCATCTGCTTCCGTGGTGCGATGCACGTTTCACATCGATGATGTTTCGCATCGATGACGGCGTTCGTGGAGACGGCCATCGAGCCGGTGTAGCAAAAATGTGATTCACACGAAGAGGCGATACATTTTCATCGATCGACGGTCGAATCCCGATGTGCCCGTGCCCACTGAAATCATAACTGAAGATGTAGTTGGGGCAATGTGTGAGCACTTGGGGACAGTCGGCTGCGGAGCCCCATGTTCAACAACGTACGATGAACGGTGTGCTCTAAAACACTTGTGCATGCACTAGCACTGTGCTCTTTCGGCAGAGATACCACGAATCACTACCTATTCGACTTTACAGAGCAGTAAAATGAGTAGTAAAGTAAAGTTACCCACCAACGAGGCCTCTATGCGCTGTATATGTGCAGTTCATGGTTTGAAATCGATTTTGGCATAACTAAAGTTGTCAGAGCAAAGTTATTTCAAATAACTAATTTTATGCCATTGCACAACTGGCATTATTCAAGGCAAGATATAATTTCATTAAATAAACATCACGGCCAAAAGTTAATTTTTCAGTACCATCTTAATGCCAGTGCACAAACGGCATTATTCTCTTAAACTTGATTGCTGAGACAAATACATGTTTCATTACTGGCAAATTGGAGGAGTGCAAGAAACAAGTTCGCAGACGCAGTCAGATGCAGGTTTGTTGAATAATTAATTTGGACAATCTTATCTTTGATACTTTCACTAATTAAAAAGGAAACAATTTTGCTTAGATACTTTCAGTATATAAGCAGGGCAGACACGGTCACGCGGTTCCAGACTGAAGCGCCTAGAACCGCACGGCCACACTGGCCGGCTGCCAGAACCGTGCTGCAGTGGTTTGAGGAGCAGCATAGTGAACTTACGTTGATGTCTCAGGGACCAAATTCACCTGACGTAAATGCCATGGAACCCATCTGGGTCACTAAAGGTCACCATCACCCCGTACGCAAATCAGCGGCATGTTATTTACGCGAATTACATGTCTTATGCCTAGACGTTTAATGCCACATACTTCCACAAAGCTACCAACGAACTATCGGATCTCTGACAGGCAGAATCAGTGATATATTTCGTTCCAAAGAAGGACAAACAAGCTGTCAAGCAGGTGGTCATAATGTTTTGGCTCAGCAGTGTAAAGCTCAATTTGTTCGCGAGATTAGGGATTCTGTGGCTGATATACTGGACACATTTCTCACCATCATGACTCTAATGTGGAGACGCCTTTCTCCTCAACCGGCCTGGAACACACTACCAAAAATGGCGTTCCCTGCACCCAATGCTCTCTGCGTTTCAAACCTCCCGAACAAGAAGGCCGAGCCGCGTGACTCCCTCCCTAGGTATGTTACTCGACACCCTTAATGCTTACCAGTTTCTTTTCCCTGTTTCCCCTACAGTTTCAGCTTTCCAAACGGCCATCTCACAGTACTTTTGTTAGTCTTTCTGCTACTGGACAAACACATCATCATCCATACTTTCACATGGTAGCAAGGACAAAATGAAAAAGGAAGTGTGACCGTTGAAATAAAACAACTCTCTTTGCCTTTCCACATCCTAATGGCTCTGAAGTGTGAGAATCTTCATGTGTAGCTGCACGTTCTGTCATTACGAAATTATTTCCGCACACTGTAATTAACTTCAAATACAAATAACCTTTAATGCTTTAATGGAACGAAACTAGTAGCTAAGTTTCAACACTTTCGCAATTATGGACGGTGTCGTGTCGTGAGACCGAATTATAAGAACACCTTGCTATCACACAGGGGTCTTACCTCAGTCCAATCTCTCTATGAATGGAAGTAGACGCCGGCCGCTTGTAGAACTCAGACAGCTGCTGGAGACAAGCTACAAGTGGTGCAGAGTACGGATATCAGTGAGGATATTTTAATGAAGCAGAGTAGAAATTCTAAGTCCCTTGTTAACGAACATGGAAGGATCCTCTGCCACTACCACTAAACCTAAATTCCCTTCAGTTTCCCATCTATTGTTCTGAGTGTATCTTCGTGGCGATGACGGGCGCTGAGTCTAGCTAAAACGGCCCAAGTCCGACGTCCGATGACATGTGACACAGAGACGGGATATTGTTGTTCCCTCCCTGTCCTGCGTACTGATGTACCTTTATTTATACTACTGGCCATTAAAATTGCTACAGCAAGAAGAAATGCAGGTGATAAACGGGTATTCATTGCACAAATATATTATACTAGAACTGACATGTGATTACATTTTCACGGTCAACAATACATACATATACATCTTCCTTCCTTCACGGCTAATCCGCAAGATCTGAATCATTCTTTTCATAAGAGAAAACATAGGTAGCAGAGAAGCTATTCCATGCAGTAAATGTACGCTCCAAGGAATAATAGGGCTTGAAACTACTTTGCATTGATAGTACTCGTATATTAAAGTTTAGGAATCGGTAAGATAAGAAGAGATATTTAGAGATATGTACTGAGTTACATAATTTATAAAATTTCTGAAAATATCGCGGAGAGGCCGCTGCAAGAGACATTACACTTGGACATGCAAATCCTAACTCTGCACATTATCTAACAAAAACCATTTTGAAATCATTATATATCTTCTCTCATTTAAGTGCTAAAGTTTGCTCAGGGTAACTGCACAGTGAACGCGAGTCCTACCTTATAGCTGTCACCACACGTCTCCTTCCTCCGGGCATCTAGCTGCAACTCACGCGCGCCCGGCTCTCTTAACCATCAAAGATCCTCCTACTCAAAGATATTATACTCATCCATGTTGCGGTTAGCAACTACCGATTTTATTTTCTGAATGTACCCTGATCAGACCTTTGCACATACCTTTCAATACTTTTGTTACCGCGTCACTTGCCCGAAATGCCACCAGGCGGCATCCAACGTCGCAGTGGGCAGAGATCATAATCGCTTGGTTTACTAGTGTATAGTCAGTACAGACGGGCAAACGCGTGATAATATGATTATTTAGGCAATTTTGGGCTAATTAAGTGGTGGTAAGATAGGGACTTAGGTTCGTGAGTTGGAGTACTGGCCATCAGCATGGTACTCTCGTAACGCAATAATTAATAACTAAAGGTCTTTAAATTCATAGCTCTAGTGAAATGGTACGATCTTGCGCGCGGTCTGTAATGGTTCAATAATAGTTCTTCATACGTTTCTTTGTATCATAATAGGGAGCACAATTGGTGCGAAAACGGTCGAGGGCCTTAAGCCATGAAAATTCTCCAGTTTCTTCCACCGTTATGCGCTAGGGACATTTTACATATATGTGAAAATATATGAAACTAATTACCGTACGAGTACCAAACTTGGTAGCATCAATGTCCAGAGTGTGGGCTGCATGATTTCCATGCCCACAGCGCCACCAGGTGCCGTGATCAGTCATAGTCTCACACACCTGACCACTCGCAGTGCACTTGTTGACGTGCCAACATGGGCTTGGACAAAAGGAGCAGGGCGTTATTGGTGAAGCTGTATTATCAAAACAACAGTAATGCTGCAGCTGCACTTCAAGAATATCGCCGGTTGAAAGGATTACGGAAGGGTCCCCTTTCTCCACTGCTGTGCGGAGCATGATGAAGAAGTTCGAATCAATTGGCGAACTGGGCGTCGCTCTGGGAAGAGGCCGACGAACGGTTGCACCACAGGTAGTTGATGAAAGCGCTATGGCAGACATTGCTGTGCGCAATTCCCCATCGTCAGGTAGTGCGCGTGCTGTGTCACGACAGTTGAACATCACATGGTCCACTGTACGGAAGATACTTTGAACCATTCTCAAATGGTATCCGTGCAAGATCCACATCGTACAGCAGCTTGCACCGCAGGAACCAATCCGGCCGTTGTGGCCGAGCGGTTCTAGGCGCTTCAGTCTGGAACCACGCTGCTGCTACGATCGCAGGTTCGAATCCTGCCTCGGGCATAGATGTGTGTGATGTCCTTAGGTTTAAGTAGTTCTAAGTCTAGGGGACTGATGACCTCAGATGTTAAGTCCCATAGTGCTTAGAGCCATTTGAACCATTTTGACCAGCACCCACAGCGACGTGTTGACCTCGTTCTCTACTTTCTCGCAAGGATTGAAGTTGACGACGACTGGCTCTGGGCCATCCTATGGACAGAAGAAGCTCATTTTTCTCTGACGGCTGACGTGAGCATACAGGATGTGCAATGTGGCTTGCCAAGTTGCTGCGATACGCTTCGCCAGTATGTCATACCCGCCCTATAGGAGAGAGACGCATTGAACTCGACAGTTTTCATGCAAGGTGCGGCCCCACCGCACATCATTCGTGAAGCTCAAGTGCTTTCTCGAAACACGTTTGGAGACAATCGAATTATCAGCCGATCGTTTCCAAGTGCTTGGCCGGCTGGACCACCTGGTCTCAATCCCTGTGGTTTCTGGTTTGGGGCTACTTGAAGGAAAGGGTTTAACAAGGAACATTCACACTTGTGCTGATCTGAAGCGCAGCATATCAAGAGAGGTAGCCAGCATACCTAACGACATGCTTCGTTCTGCTGTGCAGAATGCAATCCTGCGCTCTCAGACTCTTCTGGACACTGATGGGCGCCGTATTGAGCCCCTTTTGTAGCAGTAATGGTACTGGTATGTAAAGATGTACCATAGCAGTACTATGAAACTGTTTCAGTTGAATTTATTCTGCATTATTTATTATCCCCATGTCCTTGACATTAATGCTTTCAAGTTTGGTACTCGTACAGTAATTAGTTTCCGTGTTACAGCATGTTAAATAGGGAAAGTATAGTTACACTACTAGTCACTAAAATGCAGATGATAAACGGGGATTCATTGGACAAATATATTATACTAGAACTGACATGTGATTACATTTTCACGCAATTTGGGTGCATAGATCCTGAGACATCAGTACCCAGAACAACCACCTCTAGCCGTAATAACGGCCTTGATACGCCTGGGCATTGAGTCAAACAGAGCTTGGATGGCGTTTACAGGTACAGCTGCCCATGCAGCTTCAACAATATACCACAATTCATCAAGAGTAGTGACTGGCGTATTGTGACGAGCCAGTTGCTCGGCCACCATTGAGCAGACGTTTTCAATTGGTGAGATATCTGGTGAATGTGCTGGCCAGGGCAGCAGTCGAACATTTTCTGTATCCAGAAAGGCCCGTACACGACCTGCAACATGCGGTCGTGCATTATCGTGCTGAAATGTATGGTTTCTCAGGGATCGAATGAAGGACAGAGCCACGGGTCGTAACACATCTGAAATGTGACGTCCACTGTTCAAAGTGCCGTCAATGCGAACAAGAGGTGACCGAGACGTGTAACCAATGGCACCCCATACCATCACGCCGGGTGATACGCCAGTATGGCGATGACGAATACACGCTTCCAATGTGCGTTCACCGCGATGTCGCCAAACACGGATGCGACCATCATGATGCTGTAAACAGAACCTGGATTCATCCGCAAAAATGTCGTTTTGCCATTCGTGCACCCAGGTTCGTCGTTGAGTACACCATCGCAGGCGCTCCTGTCTGTGATGCAGCGTCAAGGGTAACCGTAGCCATGGTCTCCGAGCTGATAGTCGATGCTGCTGCAAACGTCGTCGAACTGTTCGTGCGGATGGTTGTTGTCTCGCAAACGTCCCCATCTGTTGACTCAGGGATCGAGACGTGGCTGCACGATCCGTTACAGCCATGCAGATAAGATGCCTGTCATCTCGACTGCTAGTGATACGAGGCCGTTGGGATCCATCACGGCGTTCCGTATTACCCTCCTGAACCCACCGATTCCATATTCCGCTAACAGTCATTGGATCTCGACCAACGTGAGCAGCAATCGCGATAGGCTACAATCCGACCTTTATCAAAGTCGGAAACGTGACGATACGCATTTCTCCTCCTTACACGAGGCATCACAACGTTTCACCAGGCAATGCCGGTCAACTGCTGTTTGTGTATGAGAAATCGGTTGGAAACTCATGTAAGCACGTTGTAGGTGTCGCCACCGGCGCCATCGTTGTGTGAATGCACTGAAAAGCTAATCATTTGCATATCGCAGCATCTTCTTCCTGTCGGTTAAATTTCGCGTCTGTAGCACGTCATCTTCGTGGTGTAGCAATTTTAATGGCCAGTAGTGTATAACCACCCGGTATACCCGCAGTGGCGCAGAGCTCTAGGTGTGAGGTCCGTGGCCTGGCGCAGGTCAGAGGATGGCCCGGCCGTTGCCTCCTGGCGGCCGCCGGTGGCTCGCGGTGAGGGACGCGAGCGATTACCGGCCGGCTGCAGATGGCTATCAGCAGGAGCGGGCAGGCGCGAGCAATGAGCCGCGCCGCGCCGCGCCGCGCCACTCCGGCCCCCAGCCACGGACAGCCGCAGCCGCCGACTGCCCACTGCCCGCCCTCAATTTATGAACGGCTCGACGCGAGGCGGCCCGCAGATAACGGCGGGCGATATTTTATCGAGGCGCGAAGCTGGCCGCCCGCTCCCGCCTAATAATAAAAATAAAGGAGCGCCGCCATTTGTTAGGCCGGCGGACAATGCGACACCTCTCCAAGTGCTGAATGCCCCGGTTACGACCTAATTTATGTACTGCGCCTCATAGAAATTTGCCTCAAATAATGATCTCGAGGCTACATTTCCTGACGCGGATGTCGTTCCGATTGCTGAACAGGAATGCGGCAAACAGTGCTCGCCGGACTGGCGGCCAAAGGGGGCAGCTGTAACGCTGTGCCGTTGCGGTTACTGACTTCAAAAACATTCGTGGGGATGAATAACTACTGACAGGTTTGCTTGCTACTGCATTATATACACTCCACATTGTACAAGCACCTCTTTTTTTTTTTTTTTTTTTTTTTGCGCTTGTCTCTGGCGTTTTCTAAGCCCGGAGTCAATAAAAAATTATGCTTATCCATTACGGATATTTTAGAAACGTGACTGTTACTTTAACTTAAATAAGTTTTATAAAACTGTAACCAGTCACTTTTTTGAGTAATTATGGCCGGCCGCTGTGGCCGAGCTGCTCTAGGCACTTTAGTCCAGAACCGCACTGCTGCTACGGTCGCAGGTTCGAATCCTGCCTCGGGCATGGATGTGTGTGATGTCCTTAGGTTAATTAGGTTTGAGTAGCTCTATTCTAGGCGACTGATGACATCAGATGTTAAATCCCGTAGTGCTTAGATCCATTTGAAACATTTTGAATAATTATTTTTTATTCCATAAACCGGTTTTCGAACCTTTTCAGGTTCTTCTTTACATGGTTTCTGTAAGTTACATCATTATTTCTAGCACAATGCTGGGTGCTAGCTCTACGACAAAAAGATGGAACACCCTTTAATGTATCGCGATGACTATTGCTTATCTGTCGATATGGATGTAAATTTAGTTTTTTACTTACTGCGACAGTATGGGCGGATTTTTTTTCCGTTAGTGTCCATCTGCCTGCCTCCATTTTGATGTCCAATTGATATATCACTACACATACTGTCACACAAACCATATTCATTTACACCGACAGCGAAATTTTGGCAGCATCTAGCATACGCTATACAACTGCTGCTAGTAAGAAAGATCTTGATGAAAAGATATGGCATAGGCCAACATTGCACAGAGATCTAATTTGTTCTTTTTTTTTTACATGTATTAAAGTCGACATAAGGGAAAAAATTTTTATCAGATTGGCGATAACATGACAGCACAAAATAAAAATGGTTCAAATGGATCTAAGCACTATGGGACTTAACATCTGAGGTCATCAGTCCCCTAGACTTAGAGCTATATAACCTAACTAACCTAAGGACAGCATACACATCCATGCCCGAGGCAGGAATCAAAGCTGCGATCATGGCAGCAGCACGGTTCCGGATTGAGGCGCCTAGAACAGCTCGTCCACAGCGGCCGGCCCACAAAATAAAATGAATAAATAAATAAATAAATAAATTAATTAATTAATACAAGAAGAAACTTCTAGTGATCTGATGTCTTATTTCTCTGAGTCGAAACAAGGCCCCGGGAGTAGACAACATTCCATTAGAACTACTAACAGCACTTTGGAAAGCCAGTCCTGACAAAACTCTACCATCTGGTGAGCAGGATATATGAGACAGGCGAAATACCCTCAGACTTCAAGAAGAATATAATAATTCCAATCCCAAAGAAAGCAGGTGCTGACAGTTGTGAAAATTACCGCACTATCAGATTAATAAGTCACGGCTGCAAAATACTAACGCGAATTCTTTACAGACGAATGAAAAAACTAGTAGAAGCCGACCTCGGGGAAGATCAGTTTGGGTTCCGTAGAAATATTGGAACACGTGAGGCAATACTGACCTTACGACTTATCTTAGAAGTAAGGTTAAGGAAAGGCAGACCTACGTTTCTAGCATTTGTAGACTTAGAGTATTCCAGTCAACATTGTCAAAAGCTTTCTCTCTTTCAAATTCTGAAGGTGGCAGGGGTAAAACACAGGGAGCGAATGGCTGTTTACAATTTGTACAGAAACCAGATGGCAGTTATAAGAGTCGAGGGACATGAAAGGGAAGCAGTTGTTGGGAAGGGAGTAAGACATGGTTGTAGCCTCTCCCCGATGTTATTCGATCTGTATATTAAGCAAGCAGTAAAGGAAACAAAAGAAAAATTCGGAGTAGGTATTAAAATCCATGGAGAAGAAATAAAAACTTTGAGGTTCGCCGATGACATTGTAGTTCTGTCAGAGACAGCAAAGGACTTGGAAGAGCAGTTGAACGGAATGGACAGTGTCTTGAAAGGAGGGTATAAGATGAACATCAACAAAAGCAAAACGAGGATAATGGAATGTAGTCAAATTAAATCGGGTGATGCTGAGGGAATTAGATTAGGAAATGAGACACTTAAAGGAGTTTTGCTATTTGGGGAGCAAAATAACTGATGATGGTCGAATTAGAGAGGATATAAAATGTAGACTGGCAATGGCAAGGAAAGCGTTTCTGAAGAAGAGAAATTTGTTAACATCGAGTATACATTTAAGTGTCAGGAAGTCGTTCCTGAAAGTATTTGTATGGAGTGTAGCCACATATGGAAGTGAAACATGGACGATAAATAGTTTGGACAAGAAGAGAACAGAAGCTTTCGAAATGTGGTGCTACAGAAGAATGCTGAAGATTAGATGGGTAGATCACATAACTAATGAGGAAGTATTGAATAGGACTGGGGAGAAGAGAAGTTTGTGGCACAACGTGACTAGAAGAAGGGATCGGTTGGTAGGACATGTTCTGAGGCATCAAGGGATCACCAATTTAGTATTGGAGGGCAGTGTGGAGGGTAAAACTCGTAGAGGAGGCCAAGAGATGAATACATTAAGCAGATTCAGAAGGATGTAGGTTGCAGTAGGTACTGGGAGATGAAGCTTGCACAGGATTGAGTAGCATGGAGAGCTGCATCAAACCAGTCTCAGGACTGAAGACCACAACAACAACAACAACATTTCTATTTGTACATTAACATATAATACAGGCAATTTATAGCAAATATTTTAATCGTGATTGGCATTAACATGAATGACCAGGAATCAATAATTCACAGTTATTGTATTTGCAACGAGATACAGCTGTTTGTATGACTAGGACCTTTACATTTAAATTTAAATTTTTAAATACTAACAAAATTTCAAATGAACAGTTGACTTGTTTCTGTTGTTACGTTAACATGATCTGGGATATTAGTAAGAGTAGATTCTATTTATTTTAGCCAAAGGTATATGTATAGAAGTTATAGTGTTTGTAATGGACTAAAGCTGTTTGTATGATCGTACACTTATATTTAAAAAATCAAGTACAAAAGTTCAAGTGAACTGTTGACTTATTTTTGTTCTTACATTAAAGTGATCTGGAATATTGGTAAATGCAGCTTCTGTTTCATCCAGCTGGAAGTAATATGTACAAAATTACTGATTTATGTTAACAGTAGAGGGCTTTACCATTTAGAAATATAGTACAGGTTTTATTCTCTGGTAGGATATTTCGTTGATACCAGTGTAGTTGGGATGTAAGGAGAGGGATTGGGGGGAGGGGACGTTAAGGAGGCGGGGGGGGGGGGGGGGAGGATGGGGAGGCGGTGTAGGGTTGATTGAGTGGTTACTTGTTTTGAACTACTAGATCTTCAAGGTTCTGAAGGAAAAATTTGTTTCTGTTTTCAATTTGTTCATTGAGTAGGTAGTCAGATGCTGTATTAGTGTAGGTAAATATTTAAATTTCTTCAGGAAGGTTAAGTTCGTGCCTTTGTTGGCAAAATGGAGTATAGAAATAAGACATCAGATCACTTTAAGTTTGTTCTTGTAGTGATTTATTTATTTTTTTTATTTTGTGCTCTCATATTATCGCCAGTCTGATTAAAATATTTTCCCTTATATCGACTTTGATACATGTAAAAAAAAGAACAAATTAAAATAACATCTATGTGCAAAGTAGACCTATGCCATTTCTTTTTGTCAAGATCTTTGTTACAAGCAACATTTGTATAGCGCATGCTGGATGCTGGCAAAGTTTCGCTGTCAGTGTGTAAATTAATAGTGTTTGTGTGAAAGGGTTTGTAGTGATGTAACAATTGGACATCAAAATGGAGGTAGACAGATGAACACTAAAGGAAAAAAACTGCCCATACTGCCGCGGTAAGTAAAAAACTAAATTTACGTCCATATCGACAGATAAGCAATAGTCATGGCGATACATTAAAGCGTGTCCCATCTTTTTGTCATAGAGCTAGCACCCATAATTATGCTAGAAATAATGATGTGACTTCCAGAAAACATCTGAAGATGAACCTGGAAAGGTTCGAAAACCGGTTTATGGAATAAAACATAATTATTCAAAAAACGACCGGTTCCAGTTTTATATAACTTATTTACAATAAAAAAATTAAATTCTGAGCCCCGTCCCACTAACACCACAAATTAAACTTTTTGATTTCATCACTCACACGATGAATTAACCTGCCTGCGGTCCACTCCAGAAGCTTGGTTCGCAGAGTTCACTTATACCAGGTAAATAGACTAACGGGAAAAAATAGCAACACCAAGAAGTAATCAATGTAGACTAATGAAATTTTTGGAATACATTTGTTTACGTAAAACATTTCAGCGGTTAACATTGCAAGATCACAGGTTAAAGGAAGCGCGAGATAAGCCATTGCGAATGTGAAATGCTGATACATTGATAACCGATGTAATTGCTAGAGTGTTTAAGGCAAGCATGCAAACGTGTGTGCATTGCGTAGTACAGGTGCCGGATGTCAGGTTGTGGGACACAGATCCGCGCCTGTCGGTCAGTAGAGAGATAGTTAACGCTCGTTATGGATGATGCTGGAGTTGTCGACCGATTATGTTCCACACGTGCACGATTAGAGACAGATCTCGTGATTGAGCAGACCAAGTCAACACGGCGACACTTTGTAGAAAATGTTGGGTTGCAACAGCGGTATTGGGGCGAGCGTTATACTGTTGCCAACACCCCGTGGAATGCTGTTCATGAAAGACAACACGACAGGTCGAATCACCAGAACTGCAATCAGATTTTCAGTCAGGATGCATGGGATAACCACGAGAGTACTCCTGCTGTCACATGAAACCACACCCCAGAGCATAGCTCCATGTGTGGGTCCAGTGCGTCTAGCAAGCAGACAGGTTGGTTGCAGGCTTTCAACTGGTTTCCTTCTAACCAACACACGGCCATCACTGGCACCGAGGCAGAACCAGCTTTCATCAGAAAACACAACAGATTTCCAGTCTGCCCTTCTATAGCTGTCGCTTGACAAAACTGAACTCGAAAACGGTGGTGGTTTGGGGTCAGTGGAACGCACAGTACAGGATGTCTGGTTCAAAAAACTGTTCAAATGCGTGTGAATTCCTAAGGGACCAAACCGCTGAGGTCATCAGTCCCTAGACTTACACACTAGTTAAACTAACTTAAACTAACTTATGCTAAGAACAACACACACGCTCATGCCCGAGGGAGGACTCGAACCTCCGGCGGGAGGGGCCAAGCAGTCGGTGACATGGCGCCTCAACCCGCGCGGCCACTCCGCGCAGGGCTTCTGGGTCGAAGCTGTCATTGATGTAACAGACCTGTAACAGTTCTTTGAGCGACTGTGGTGCTAACTGCTGGTCGAATTGCGGCTGCTGAAGCAATACAATGCACCACAGCCATACGTCAAAAACGACGGTCTTTCCTCTAGGTAGTGCCAAGTGGCAGTTCGCAGCTCAGTCTTCTTGCGACCAAACCTTCGCGTGACCACCGCAGCTAGCAATCACGTACACTGCCAAGTCTTTCTGCAGTATCACGGAAGGAACGTTCAGCTTCTCGTAGCCCCATTACACGCCCTCGTTCAAACTCAATGAGGTGATAATAGCGGCGTGTTCGTCGTCTTAAAGGTATTCTTCACTAACATCGACTCACTACGTCCTATCTCGAAGGTAACTAATGCTCATGACCGTTACGGCACGTATTTAAAGCAAACCTGATTTGCATCCTCACAGTGGCGCTACTAGCGCCACTCTTGAGCTACTATCGTGAAATTTGAGTAGACATCATCTTTCAGATGGAGAAACACACCTACCAACTTTCGTTTATCTCGAACAACTTCTTCGCGTTGCGATTTTTTTTTTTCGTCAGTTGTAAGTAGGCTGTTTAGGTTTTCTTATTGGTAACGCCACGTAGCGCTCTGTGTGAGAATCACTGGCTGTGCTGTGTGCAGTCTGTGGCTAGTTTGCATTGTTGTCTGCCATTGTAGTGTTGGGCAGCGGCAGCTGGATGTGAACAGCGCGTAGCGTTGCGCAGTTGGAGGTGAGCCGCCAGCAGTTGTGGATGTGGGGAGAGAGATGGCGGAGTTTTGTAATTTGTCATGAACTCCTATATATATTATGACTATTAAGGTAAATACAGTGTTTGTTCTTATCTAAATCTTTCATTTGCTAACTATGCATGTCAGTAGTTAGTGCCTTCGGTAGTTTGAATCTTTTATTTAGCTGGCAGTAGTGGCGCTCGCTGTATTGCTGTAGCTTGAGTAACGAAGATTTTTGTGAGGTAAGGGATTTGTGAAAGGTATAGTTTAATGTTAGTCAGGGCCATTCTTTTGTAGGGTTATTGAAAGTCAGATTGCGTTGCGCTAAAAAACATTGTGTGTCAGTTTAAGCACAGTCATGTATAAATTTTTCAAAGGGGACGTTTCACAGTGTATTAGTAAGTGAGAACCATGTATTCTTAGTATGATGTCTATTACTTGAACACAGTTGACAACTAGAGTTCACAATAACAACAGCTGTCGGCCACGTTTTTTCGCTGCTTCCAACCTACTTTTGGGAGACATTCACAAAACAAAAGTATTGTCAGTCACAGAGACCTACCTCAACATCAGCTCACACGGCAGTGTTTTGTGGCATGTCTTAAAAATCTATATATAGGCGTGCCTCTCCCCAACAGTTCAAGGGAGCTGAGGTCACAGACACCAAGTTTAGAATCCCGGCCTTGGTAGAAATTTTCTTTCGTCGCTTCAGTCTGCATATATGCATCAATGTTTGAGTAATCTATTCCTTCCCCAACTCGTTCTGTCATACTTCATAACATAATTGAGATGCTAGTACTGCTTTAATTTATATTAGTTTCAATATAAAGGAGATTTTCGTTCGTATATTACATTAGTCGCAGCGTCTGTTAATGTGGAAGCAACAGTATTTGAGTCAAATGAATACGCCTCCTGCTCACTAGGCAGATGCACTAAACACTATGCCACACTGGCACAGTGGCTTTGCACAACTGCATGGACTACCCTAGTACACCTCCCTTCTCAAGCGAAATTTCCATTCACGCCTGAGTCTACTTGGGGGAACATCAATTGGAGTGAGGCGTGGATCGGAATCTGTATACATACGTCATAGATGGAGACATGAAAAGGTCTCTGGGACCATATCGTTTCATATTATTTAAAAGCAGCTATGCTCTGGTTTCAGGCAAGATTCCCCGTTTCGTTCTAAGCAGAGGTGGTATTCAAATACTGTTGGGGAGCCTCTGCAATGCTGTTTGAGTTTAGGGCGAGTATGAGGTGGGCTGAGGCGTGAATGAGAATTTGGACTGAAGAGGAAGACGTGCTAGCGAAGTATGTGCAGTTGTGCAAAGCCACTGTGCCAGGGGGCGAAGTGGTTAGCGCATCTGCCTAGAGAGCAGGAGACCGGGTTTCGAATCCCGGCCTTGGTAGAGATTTTCTTTCGTCGCTTCAGTCTGCATATATGCATCAATATTTGAGTAGTCTATTCCTTCCCCAACTCGTTCTGTCATCTTACCAAAATCAAGTAAATGTAATTTTACGAACTTTAAAACGATTGTGAAAAGACGTGTAGAATTTTTTTGTTGATTGTGAAACTAGTCCTAGATCTTTCAAGTCTCTTCTGTTTCCAAAGTTATGTACAGTTTAATAATATGAGTAATATTTTGTTAATAATAATTCACTGATGGGTTTGGATTATAGTTGTGTGTATAATACATGATCTTCTGTCCTGTATTATAAGTTGAATGAACGTTATTTTTGTAAACAGTTGTTTAATTGAATACCAATGTTGCTTCACAGCTTATTCTGTTACTACGTGACTCAATTTTGGAATTAGCCTGTTATGGCTTTTGACTGTTATAGATCCCCAGTTCATAGCAGTAAAATATATCATATGAAAGAAACTATGTTGTGTGAAGAAATTATTAACACTATCATATTACTAATAATGCATAATGTCACTGCTTAATTAACAAGTGTTACAGAAAATGCAAATACTATGTATATGGAAGGTAAAACAGATCACAAAGGAAAACATTTACTTTTTTAAAGAAAAAAATACTTTAAATAAGAGATAATGTTGCCGAATCTCATGTTATGTAATTTTATGGAATAATAATACTTTCATTCTTAAAATCAAAGGACCGCCAGTAACTGTAGATAATCCTCTGATGTCACATATTGAATAGGAGATGAATTTGTATTTTACAGATGAATGTAACTGCAAAATTGCGCTCACATTGTTGAAGCCAAAGCGAATGATTTCTCTTCGCATCGTGTCGTTTCAGCATATTGTCCACAAGTCTAACCTGCAGATCTATTTAAATAAAGTCCGATCGAATTTTCGTAACCACGTTTTACATGGAAGTTACAATGGTATTATTACAGTCAACGAATTTTCAAAGGTGATGCTCAGTAGCCACCAGGGCCTTGTGCACCGAAGGAATATAACCGGCGCAGCAAATAAATCTAAAATGACAATGAATGTTCTCAAAATATTAAATGTATTATGACGTGTATTAAATTGCTAACCACATTATGCCATTGCCTGTGTAATGTGTCTTTCCTGAGGCAAACTCATATTCATGCACAGCATATTTTTTATTACATTATATACTTCCCACCTTTTACCTGCCACCAAGGAAAGATATGTTACAGTAGTAAAATAGGAGACAACCAATTTAACTGCTTACAACATACGAAATATGCATTTCTTACAGAAACCAATAAATACAATTTAAGGAGGACTATGTGGTAGTTATGATTCGATAATCGGTTATGAAATTATAAAATAGGCCGTACTGTTTAAAAAATAGGCTGTACTGTTTAAGTGTTAGTATGTAAACTATTATGGACGAATTACTTGGTTTTGCCCTCATAAGTCACATTATTTATTTATTTTTTAATGTAATACATTGTTAAATGTTTCGTGCTTATTTCCCTGACGTCCACATACAGTCCGACATCGGGCCACTTTTACATACAAATGCCCTACAAATGTGAATATTGCGCGATTTGGCAGGCAGGTCAAATAAACACCTACAATTAGGTCCCTTTCTAACTGTTTCGTGCAGATAACGCTTCCTCATACGAGTACAGGGTATTTTCGTGCCATTCACAATGATCGCCCCGTTCGTGCCCCTTTCACGTGTATGCCCTAAAAGACCTGGTAACAATACTAGACACGAACAACACTAACGCTCTCTAAGGCGTTGCAATTATGGACTATGCGGCTAGTCCCGGCGGAGGTTCGAGTCCTCCCTCGGGCATGGGTGTGTGTGTTTGTCCTTAGGATAATTTAGGTTAAGTAGTGTGTAAGCTTACGGACTGATGACCTTAGCAGTTAAGTCCCATAAGATTTCACACGCATTTGAACATTTTTGAACTAACGCGCTCTTCTGGCCGTTCCTCGTGTCACAGAGAGTTGTGACTCTCGTTTACATACCCGCTGATGGTGCATACGTGTGCGAAATTATATTGACATCCGACATTGTCTTCTGGGTGCTTTACTTTTTTGTCAAGTGTTGTAATATTTCAAAAAAGTTAATTTCTTACCTTTTTTAGATCAATAATAATAAAGAACGACAGCTGAAACAAATGTTTCCACGATATGCAGAACTCCCAAGATTTAAGTGCTCGAGTGGTTCAGTTGTCTCAGCGCGGAGTACTTGTAATCTGAATCATAACAAATCTATGACATGTGACAGTTGCCCGAAGCCTTACAAATTTGTGGCGCGGATCCATATAAGATGGGTCAAAGAACATAGCGGCAAAATTGCAGATCGATATGCCTGAATTCGGTTTGCTACAGAATCCTTGAACATATTCTCAGTTCTAATATACGAGGGTAACCCAAAAGTAAGGTCTCCAGTTTTTTTATAAGTACATAGACCTGTTGATTTCTACAATGGTTTACTCTAGTTTACAGCTTGAACATTTAGCTATTTTTCGACATAATCACCATTTCTGTCTATGCATTTTTGTAGACGCTGTGGCAGTTTTTGTAAACCCATGTGACACCAGCTCGCCGCCAACTCCACGGCTTTGGCGAAGAAGGATGCCGCCACTGGCGTGATTGTTGCTTGGTCTCAGGTATAAAGTGGTATGCCCAGGTTTCGTCACCGTGACAAATGAGTCCAGAAATCTGTCCTGTTCGGCTGCAAGGCGGTGAAGAAATGCGCGGGAAGCATCAACTCTTTGCCGCATGTAGTTCTCAGTCAGCATGCGTGGCACCCATCTTACGCACATCTTCCAGTAGTTCAATGTTTCCGTTAAAATTCTGTGAGCGGTGCTTCGGAAAACCTCAGGAATCTACGTGCAGAGATCATCCAGGGTGATCCGCCTATCTTCACGCATGCTTTGCTCAACCTTCAATACTGTCTCCTCAGAAATTGATGGTCTCCCGCTCCTTTGTTCGTCGTGAATTTCGGTGCGACCAGCTGCAAACTCTCTACACCACTTCGAACATTTTTGATATCCATTCACGACTCACCATACACTTCCGTCAATTGGCGATGGATTTCAATCGGCGCAGTGCTCTTTGCGTTCAAAAACCGAATAACTGCGCGCAATTCGCACTTGGCCATAACATCCAACGGGAGCTCCATTCTCAACGGCTGCCAAGCCAAGACTGAGCACCTCAGCGCGGCTTGCGCATTTTTTACACACAGCGCGTGAAGCACTCTTCGTAACAGTATGACCAACTGCCACACAAACAGAGTTCTGTACTCATAAAAAAAAAAATAGGAGACCTTACTTTTGGGATTACCCTCGTAATAAATTTTCTTGAGACTGAGAAGCTTATGTCCAGGAATCAGCTTGGTTTTAGGAATCATCGCTCGTGCGGAACCCAGCTAGCCCTTTTCTCACATAATACACAGCGAACTATGGATGAAGGGCAACAAGCGGATATTTCTAGCATTTGACACGTTGCCCCATTGCAGGCCGTTAACGAAGGTACGAGCGTATGGAATAAGTTCGCAAATAAGTGAGTGGCTCGAAGATTTCTTAAGTAATAGAATCCAGTATGTTGCCCTCGACGGCGAATATTCATCAGATACAAGGAAATCGTCAGTACACCAGGGAAGTGTGATAGGACGGCTACTGTTTTCTATATACATAGATGATTTGGTGAACGGTGTGGGCAGCAGGCTGCGGTTGTTTACTGATATGCTGTGGTGTACGGTAAGATGTCGAAGTTGATGGACCGTAGAAAGATACAAGATGACTCAAACAAAATTTGTAGTTCGAGTGACAAATGGCAGCTAGCTCTAAATGTAGAAAAATGTAAGTTAATGCGGATGAGTAGGAGAAACAAACACGTAATGTTCGAATACAACATTATCAGTGTGCTGCTTGACATAGCCACGTCGTTTAAATATCTGTGCGTAACGTTGCAAAGCGATATGGAATGAAACGAGCATATGAGGAGTGTGATATGGAAGGCGAATGGTCGACTTATGTTTACTGGGAGAATTTTAAGAAAGTGTGGTTACTCTGTAAGGGAGACCGCATATAAGACGCTGGTGCGACCTGTTCATGAATACTGTTCCAGTGTTTGGGATCCGTACCAGGTCGGGTTGAAGGACGACATCGAAGCACTTCAGAGGCCGGCTGCTAGATTTGTTACCGGTAGGTTCGAACAACATGTAAGTTTTACGACGATGCTTCGGGAATTCAAATGGGAAGCAGTCGAGGGAAAGCGACGAGGAAGCTGACCGCCGAATTATTGTACTGCCGCCAACGCACATTTCGCGTAAGGACCACGAAGATACGATACGAGAAATAAGGGCTCATAAGGAAGCTTATAGACGTTCGTTTCTCCCTCACTCGATTTGCGAGTGGAACAGGAAAGGAAATGACTAGTAATGGTTCACGATGCCCTCGGCCACGCACCGTACGGTGGCTTGCGGTGTGTCTTTGTAGCTGTAGAAATAGATGTAGGGTTATTATCGTGTACTATGTTCTTTCAACTGTGTATGCGATGTTTAATTGTGTAAGTTTTTTCATAAGAAGACAATAAGAAATTGATGCGCTGGGCAAGGTCTTAGCTGGTGTTCGTTGTTGCCTTCCCTCCACCTGCTAGAATGTATCCATTGCAGTTCTGTATGAGCGTGCGTGTGCATGTGCGCTCGCGCGCGCGCGTCTGTGTGTGTCTAATATTTATGTTGCTTAGTTTAGCCCTCCCACGTGACCTTCAGATCAGTATATCAACAGCTCCATATACCACCTCTCAGTGACATACTTCAGAAGCCTGATTTGACTCTGGATACTGGAACATAATCTCCTGCTTACGAATGCTACCACCTTTCCCTATTCGACAATAAAATATTAGCGACGAAAATGTCTTGCACTGCCGGGACTCGAACCGTACAACTCCGGGTAATGTTCTTGCATACGCCCTAGTAAGTGCTGTGACTTGAGGTCTTGAATACTTATGACACAAACGAAAAATATACGCTCGTTACCGGGAGCACTGTTACGTATTCGCTGGCTGCACGTGGAAGCAATATCATTCTCAAGTGCCGTTACGTTATTTCTCATGCGGTGCAATATTGCAGAAGCACACATTTTTCAGTGTTTTCACTCGCCTACGTCTGATAACAATTTGTCGCAAAGGCTGACAGCTTTACACCTTGGCAACTGTGAAACGCCTTGTAGTTAGCTGAGTTATGTACGAAATGTTACGTAAATCTCGCCACCACAACTTATCTCTGCTCTCTCTAGCCGTGCGAGCAATGCGGCGAGCTCAGTTAATATGTTTTGCCGACCCGACAGTCCCGTTGCATTCTAAAAGCTGCACTATTAAAAATACGACAGGATAAGGTAGTGCGGACAAGTGCTTCGAGTGCAGTCACCATTACACCGTTATTCACTCGTGAATAGTATAAGAGCATTTTTAAACATTTAGCTAATAATGAGTAAAAGGGCCTTTGACGGATTTGCAATGTGATGCGCAGGTGGACCAGTCACAATCTAATGTGTTGTACATTTTTATCTTCACTCATATGGCACAAAACAAGGATCTCTGTTCATTCGTATCGTCACTGCTACAGGCGCGGATCGTACAATACGAAGAGACATCACAATGAAAAATAATAGTCCCTTCCCAGTTCAGATATTTGAGTGAACAATAAATGACTGGTTCTGCTAAAAGCCTTCAGTGCTCACAGAGGTCTCTCCACGTGGTCTTTCTACCATGCTTAATGGTTTAGATAGTGTCTAATTTCGAGTATCTTTCTCGGCAAGTTGTACCTTCGCCAATTGTCATTAAACGGCATTGACATCTTCTCTCCCCTTGCTGTCCTGTTCGCGTAAGGTGCAAAGGAAAAATAACTGTATAGTTTGTTTATGGAGGAATATTAAATAATTTAGAAGGTGGTACTAAAGACTAATTCGAATAAAACATTCCACATTCCATGTAAGATGTGACCAGGTGTTATTTGTTACAGAATAGAGCTAGTTATCAACGTAAGTTTCATTTCGCATGTTGGTACTCCAGCTACTATTGCTGTGTTTATCGCCTTTCATTTTTCTTTTGAAATTCAAGTTGTGAAGTATATATGCAGACTGAAGCAACGAATGAAGATTTGTACCAAGGCTGCGATTCGAAACCATGTCTCCTGCTTTCTAGGAAGCTGTGGCTAGTCCTGCATAAACTTGCTAAGTGGGTCTAGGGCTTCTATCCAGCCCCTCTTTGTCCAGTCTGATGCTGCAATAGAAGATAGCAAAAGTAAAACCGAAGTTTTTTCGCACTTTAGAAATCGTTCACGCAGGAGATTCGTACAAACATACCGTCGTTAGACCATCGCACCAACTCCCGTAAGAAGGACATAGCAACAGGCATCGCTGATGTACAGAAACAGCCGAAAGGGTTGAAAGCTATTAAACCACTAGACCCTGATGGAGTCCCTGTTCAGTTTTACAAAAAGTACTCTACAGCAGTGGCCTCTTACTTAGCTTCCATATGTCGCGAATCTCTAGTCCAGTGCACGCAGGAGACTCGTGTATATAAGAAGGGTATAAGAAGGGACCTACAAAATTACAGACCATTATCCTTAACATCAATTTACTGCAGAACTCTTGAACATATTCCCATTTCGAATATAATAAATTTCCTTCAGAGGAAAAAGCCTTTGTCCACAAATCAGCACGGTTTTAGAAAATTCGTGAAAAACTCTCCTTACCCTTTTCTGGTATGAGGTCCTGAGAATAGTGGATGAAGGACAATGGACGGATTCCAGATTCCTAGATTTTCGTAAAGCATTTGACTCGGTGCCACATTGGCGACTGTTAACAAAGGTACAAGTATACGGATTAGATTCCCAGATATGTGAGTGGCTCGAAGACTTCGTAAGTAACTGACCTTTTTATTTTGTCCTCGATGGCCAGTGTTGATTGGAGACAAGGGTATCGCTAGGAGTGCCACAGGGTAGTATGGTGAAATTGCTGTTATTTTCAATATACCTAAAGGATCTGGTGGTCAGGGTAAGCAGCAGTCTGCGCCTGCTTGCTGTGGTGTGTGGAAAGGTGTCGTCGTTGAGTGACTGTAGAGGATTCAAGATGAGTTAGACAAATTTTCTAGATAGTGTGATGAATGTTAGCTAGATCTACATGTAGAAAAATGTAAATTAATGCAGATGAATAAAAAAAACATACCCATAATATTCGAGTATGGTATTAGTAGTGTACTGCTTTTCACAGTTACATCGATTAAATATCTAGGCGTAAGGTTGCAAATCAATAAGAAATAGAATGAGCGTATAAGGACTGTGATCAACGGCCTTGCCGCAGTGGTAACACTGGCTCCCGTCAGATCACCGAAGTTAAGCACTGTCCGGCTGGGCTAGCAGTTGGATGGGTGACCATTCGGTGTGCCGAGCGCTATTGGCCAGCGGGGTGCACTCAGTCCTTGTGAGGCAAACTGAGGAGCTACTCGATCGAAAAGTAGCGGCTTCGGTCTTGTAAACTGACATACGGCCGGGAGAGCGGTGTGCTGACCACATGCCCCTCCATATCCGCATCCAGTGACGCCTGTGGGCTGAGGATGACACGGCGGCCTGTCGGTACCGTTGTGACTTCATGTCTGTTCGGACGGAGTTTAGTTTAGTTTATGTAAGAAGGGAAGGAGAATAGACGATTTCGGTTTATTGGGAGAATTTTAGGGAAGTGTGGTTCGTCTGCAAAGGAGACCGAATATAGGACGCTACTGCGGCCCATTGTAGAGTACTGTTAGAGTGCTTGGGATTCACACAAAATCGGATTAAAGGAAAACATCAAAGCAGCTCAGAGGTGGGTCTAAATTTGTTACCGTTACGGAGATGCTTCAGGAACTCAAATGTTAATCACTAGAGGGTAGGGGATGTTCTTTTCCAGGCTGACTACTGCGAAAATGTAGATAACTGGTATTTGAGGCTGACTGCAGAACGATTCTACTGCTGCCAGGGTAAATTTCACATAAGGACCGTGAATATAAGATTACAGGGATTAGGGCCCGTACGGAGGCATATAGACAGCCATTTTTCCCTCGCTCTATTTGCGATTGAAAGAGAAAAGGAAACGTCTAGTAGTGGTAAATCGTACCCTCCGCCACGCACCATACTGTAGCTTGAGGAGTATGTATGTAGATGCTGATGCGCTAACCACTACGCCACCCTGGCACAGCAGCATTGTACAACTGCACCACTACCCTAGCACGCCTCCCTCATCAATACGAATTCCCATTCACGCCTCAGCCCACTTGCTATCATCTAAACGAACAGAAATGCAGAGGCTCTCCAACTGTATTTGGAACAGCATCTCAGCATCGAGTGAAATGGGGGATCCTGCCTGAAACCCAGGCATAGTTGCTTTAATTAATTGAAACTATATGATTCGAGAGACCGTTTAAAGTCTCAAAGGCGTCGTAGAGTAGTCGTGCAGCTGTGGAAAAGCTGCTGAGGTAGGTTGGCGTAATGGTTAGCGCATCTGCATAGGAGAACGGTGTTTAATTCCCGGCTTTGATACAAATTTTCAGTCGTCGCTTCAGTCTGCTTATATACATCATAGATGCTTGAGGCTTGAAAAGGTCTCTTGGACCATACAGGTTCATCTGACCAAGTTTTGAAGTTGTGCTTGATTTTACACAATTGAATTTTTCAACTGTAATTGTGATTTGCTTGCCGATTGTTCTGTACCACTTGAGCACATAATAGTACTGTTCTCGCAAAAGAACGTCAAGACTACCTCGGAAGAGATATACGTGATGCTGTCTACTGAATTCGAAAGTATATTGAAGTCGGAGACTGAATTTATGAAAATGAAATCTGGACTTAAATCATTTGCTTTAACATCTTCTGTGAGTGTTTGTGTTACATTCTAAAGGCTGTATCACTGTAACCAATACAAATTGGAACATATGCTGTATGGAATGTTTTATATGAATTAGTCTAGACTAACACCGTCTAAAATACTTACCTTTCCTTCTGAAACAACCTGAGTACCTCTGTAAGCGCCTAATTTTATGCTATCTTATTCTCGTTATTGGTATTCAAGATGTGTTAGAGTTAATAGAATGTGGCACTATCTTTCTGAATAATGGCTTTTTAAATTTAATGAACTGGACCCAGTGTCTTCTTTCCATCTGCTCCTATTTACGTACTGCAAGTACCTCTACTAGACTTTCGTATGAGCTATTGGACATGTAACGACCCTAGCACAAAGTACCTCAGTTATTTCAGCATCTGCTGTCAAGTGTAACTGCGATGACCTCGGGCGCTGGAGTACTGTTCTACAATAGGTCTTTCAGTTCGCTTATTTAACATAAGTACTACTCTTTCCTAGAACTGTTTCAAAAGGTCTTAAATCTTGATACGCCTTCCCTGCCACCGACCGCACAAGTTTGTTTCGTGTAATACTGCTTAGCAGTATTAGCATAAAGCATTATTCTGCAAATGACTGTGAAGCACGTGGCAGAGGGTACTTCCCATTGTACCACTTGTCAGGGTATCTTCCTATTCCATTCATGTATGGAACCTGGGAAGAATGATAGTTTAGTGTGCGCTCTGAATAAAGGCTAATATTTCCAGAATGAATTATCACTCTGCAGTCGTGTGCTTGATCGGGACTCGAAGTGGGGACCTCTGCCTTTTTTGGGCAAGTGCTCCACAAATTTAATATCGGCGCACACTCTGCTGCATAGTGAAAAATTCATTCTGCAAACAATCTCCCAGGCTGTGGCTGAGCTATGTCTCCACAATATCCTTTCTTCCAGGGGTGCTAGTTCCGCATGTTACGCAGGAGAACTTCTGTGAAATTTGGAAGGTACGAGATGGGGTACTGGTGGAAGTAAAGCTGTGAGGACGGGTCGTGAGTGGTTCTCTGGTAGCTTATGTAGTAGACCACTTGCCTGCGAAAGGCAAAGCTGCTGGGTTGAATCCCTGTTCGGCACACCCTTTTAATGTGCTAGGAAGATTCATGATCGCGATCGCTACAGGAGCGATATTTAGCGGGATGTAGACTTCTAGATTTTTCACTTGAAGGTGGTGCTTCCAACTCTGAAAGTAAGCTTTCACGGCATAGTTTACGTCTGCCATCAATCATCTGCCAGTTCAGTTCCAAATATGTGTTTCCATTGTGCTCTCTCAGAAGGTTAAACACACCTATAACCGTTCTTCCTGCATTATTTGTGTACTTATAATAACCACTACTAGTTCTATTATTTACGGATCATACACACATGAACAATATTGTAGACGAGAGTGTTTTGTAAGCAGTCTCCTTTGTAGATTGACTGTATTTCTCATTATACCATGTGAGAAAATGATGAAATAGCAAGCTGAGTTCCGTACACGTACCGCTGTCTAAAACCGTGCTGATTCGTGGTCAGAAGCTTCCTAGTCTCAAGGAAATTTATTGTATTAGAACTGAGAAAATATTTAAGGATTATGCAGGAAACCGATGTTGGGGATGAATGACAACGCACCATGTCATAAACCAGTATCTATGAGGAAAATATTTGTGGACAATAACATTCCTAAAATGGTCTAACCTTCCCAGAGTCCCGACCTGAACCAAATGGAACATCCTTGGGATAAGTTAGGGAATGGTGACTTCGCTCCAGACCCCAGCGATCAACAAACTACCTTCCCCGGTTTCGGATCTAGAGCAGAATTGGCTACCTTTTCTACAAATTCAGACAGCTCATTGTCCCCAAGGAAGTTCAAGCCGTCATAAAAGCGAAGAGTGGACGTACCACATATTAACATCCACTGATTGGTGTCAGGATATTTTTGATCGAGTAGAGCACACAAGCAGGTAATCCGGTGTCATATTTCCGCCGTGACTACGTCAGTACTGTAAAACAGTCCCCTTGCTCCAAGCTCCATTTTCTCCCATTAAATTAAATGTCACAGCTATTGTTCAGGTAACATCGAAGTTGCAACTCTGCAAACAGGCTGCAGTACCGTAATGAAAGCTAACTGGAGTTTGTGGGAGCTGTTATGTGGATAGAAAGATAGTGACGAGACTCTGTTTGAATATCGCTAGATCAGCAGCGCGAGGTGAGAGATGACTCACGAGCAAACACAGTGCGGCTTGAGGCGAACCTCATTCCATTCCGTGTTTAGGGCGGGGGGAGGGGCAGGGGCGGCCACGGAGCCCTCCAGCACTCGCCCGCGCCTGTCACGCGGGCTGTTGGATTCCGTTTAGCGCGGGAGATGAATGACGACCGGCCGAGTTGGAAGCGTTCGCGGCGAGTACAGCTATCGGCGGAAGTGGCCGAGCACCTGTGGCTGCAGCCACCATCCGCAGCTCACAAAACCACATCCAGCCGTGATAGATGGCGCCGGCGTCTATTAATCTTCCGCTCTGACGCGTTCGCTTTAACCAGCCACACACGTCAGACAAACGCAACCTCCGCAGACGCCCCTGGTACCCATTATCTGGCTGTGGCGCCAGGCACCCTCCTTGCCATAGGACACCAGACGTGTTTCTCTCCGGGCGCAATGGTTCGATGAAAACGACCTCTTCTTGTTCCGTAGCTAGTAACCATGAATAAAACAGAAATTAAAAGATAACTTTGGCGCCAGCGCAAGTTTTGTTTTTGCTGTTACCGATAGGGGTCTCCGTGGTGCAGCTAGCTCTAACGCTCTGTGTAGTGGAAGTATGGCCAATTTGCCGGAAATGGACCTACTGCGCTGCTTCTCATCCATGGACTGCAACAGTATTTTTATCCCTTTTTTTTATTAAAGAAGCGAGATCAGATACCCCACACACAGCAAAGAAAGAGTATAAGCTTCAAACTGAGCGTCTAGCCTTTTTCAACAAACAAAAACTGGAAGCACAATGTTACCGAAATGAAAAAAGCTCCTACCGTAATACAAAAAAGGCGAATATCTCCGGCAGAGTTAGGGATGTAAAAGAAGGCTACTAGCTTTTCGACTTACCTGGCAGCTTCAAAGACATTTCAGCTAAAACATCTTAACATATTCGCGCAGTTTCACTTGTTAGTATTGGTATACACATTATGTAATATAATGCTTCGTGTCAAGTGTGTGTGAAATCTTATGGGACTTAACTGCTAAGGTCACCAATCCCTAATCCTACAAACTACTTAACATAAATTATACTAAGGACAAACACACACCCACGCCCGAGGGAGGACTCGAAACTCCGCCAGGGCCAGCCGCACAGTCTATGACTGCAGCGCCCTAGACCTCTCGGCTAATACCGCGCGGCTCGTGTCAAGTAAACGAACATGTATATGAAGTCATGTCGTATAACATGGCGCGTGCCATCATGACATCCAACACAGCATTTGTCCGTGTGCAATATGACACAACGTGTCGTGAAAGTTTAGGATGCATGCATCCCTACTCTGGGATACTTCTTGTTACGGAGGCACCTCCGCTCTCGGATACTTACTTTGCAGATGCATCTCACTCTCTAGAAGCACATAAATTTGTGTCTATTTGTTCTTAACACCTATCACCATATACCGAGCGAGGTGGCGCAGTGGTTAGCACACTGGACTCGCATTCGGGAGGACGACGGTTCAATCCGGTCTCCGGCCATCCTGATTTAGGTTTTCCGTGATTTCCCTAAATCGCTTCAGGCAAATGCCGGGATGGTTCCTTTGAAAGGGCCCGGCCGATTTCCTTCCCCATCCTTCCCTCACCCGAGCTTGCGCTCCGTCTCTAATGACCTCGTTGTCGACGGGACGTTAAACACTAATCTTCTCCTCCTCCTCCACCTATCACCATAATGTAACAGGGGGTGGGTTGGGATAGTAATGGTCCTTTCTAGGAAGGAATAAGCTCCCTCCCCACCCAGAAATTAAAACATTGTTTTGGCGTCCCTCCCAGGAATATACACTAAAGCGCCAAAGAAACTGGTAAAGGCATGCATATTCAAATATAGAGACATGTAAAGAGGCAGAATAAGGCCCTGCGGTCGGAAACGCCTATATATGACAACAAGTGTCTGCCGCAGTTGTTAGATGGGTTACTGCTGCTACAATGGCAAGTTATTTAAGTGAGTCTGAACATGGTGTTATAGCCGGCGCACAAGCGATAGGACACAGCATCACCGAGATGGTGATGAAGTGAGGATTTTCCCGTACGGTCATTTCACGAGTGTACTGTGAATATTAGCGATCCGGTAAAACATCAATTCTCCGACATCGCTGTGACCGGGAAAAATATCATGCAAGAACGGGACTAATGATGAGTGAAGAGAATCGGTGAACGTGACAGAAGCGCAATCCTTCCGCAGATTGCTACAGATTTCAATGCTGAGCCATCAAAAAGTGTTAGCATGCGAACTATACAACGAAACATCATCCATATGGGCTTTCGGAGCTGAAGGCTCACTCGTGTACTCTTGATGACTGCACGACACAAAGCTTTACACCTCGCCTGGGCCGGTCAACACCAACATTGGGCTGTTGATAACCGGAAACTTGTCTGGTTTCAAATTGTGCCGAGCGGATGGACGTGTACGGGTGTGGAGCCAACCTCATGAATCCATGGATCCTGCATGTCAGCAGGGGACTGCTCAAGCTGGTGGGGGCTCTGTAATGGTGTGGGGCGTGTGCAGTTTGTGGGCTTTCAAATACAATGATGTGATGTGGTGGCCCTCAACTATGTACTCCCCGACACAGAGTTGAAATATTTAAAGTTTTGGCTGGTTTCGTTGTCTAGGGGCTGGGATAGGTAGTTGCCGCACTACAAGACAAATATTGCTGAGTCTACAGTATAAAATATGAATATGAATCGAATGGTCGAAGGTTACTGTCACTAGGCAATTGTGAATTGTGAATGTAACATTTATAACTGAAAGATTGCAATTAAATAAAATCTTCAGGTACTATTTTTAACGACTTTAAATGCTGAGTACGATAACAGATGTACCTTTAAGAATGCCATTTATTACTGCAAAAACTTATTGGTGTCGTTGTTCCAGAAATTAAATAAATATAAGTTGAACAACAGTAATTAGTTATGAACAACAACGTAGCTCACGAGATATTCACTTCTAAACGCATACTACGTCTTCACTGCAGAAGCCACGGACACCACACAAGAGCACAAGTCGGCACTCCGAAATATTTCTATCTCCCGCGACCACGTGCAAACTTCTTCACTCTCCAAGTCTTTCCTGTGGCCGTGCTAGAACATCGAACTACTTAAACCTAACCAACCTAAGGACATCACACACATCCATGCCCGAGGCAGGATTCGAACCTACGACCGTAGCAGTCGTGCGGTTCCGGACTGAAGCGCCTAGAACCGCTCGGTCACTGCGGCCGGCTCACAAACATAATGAAACACATTCGAAATGACTTGAAATTATATATTCCTACGGCTGGACCATAAACACGCTCTAACACTCATTATTAAATACATAAACAAATTACATAAACATGTATCAAAGGAATAGAACAGAAGTAAGCCAGTAGCCTAATGTCTCTGTGCTTTCTAAAACACAGTAAATAACTGACCAATTTCTACATGAATAGTGTATATCGGATATGAAAAAACACAGATAAATAAACATATTTATAAGCATGCTGTTATCGTTTTTTCGTGTAACTGTGGAGTACTTATGACCTGATGCGATCAATAGTAGTCGGACATATTGACCTCCAATAACTCATGTACTATTCAAGTTACATGCCTGTAATTTATGCCAATTTAGATTTACACTAATAGCTTTCTAAAAACACGTTGCTCGAGAAAATCGGATGAACCGTTTAGATTTTGTAAATTCGTTGGTGGGTGTTACTTGTATAATTTATTGTCAGATACTAAACTTTAAACTAATAAAGATATTGAAAATCTGATTACACCTTCAGAATCGTCGTGCAAATAAAGGTAATGTACATGTTTCTTTCTGAGGTATCATGATTCATCTGGCTACTATTAATTTCTACATGAGCTGTGTAATGTCTGCCATTATGGTTTCACAAAGTCCGCTATCTTTGGCCCTCCGCGACATACAAATCTCCTTCAACGACACAAACCCCGTGCCGCGACACAGCGTTAACATGGAATTCCCATTTACGTGGTCGGCTTGTTCGACGAGCTGGTGCTACCCCTCTTGCTCCGGCTAATGTACGGCTCCACGCGGTCGCTGACGAGCCCCTGCTTGCCTTGTGGCCCGTGCGGCCACGCCAACTCCGAACTTAGAATAGTTTCAGGGCGCCACAACTCTCCCGTTACCTCACAAGTTGGAGTGATATGGGCCCCTGATACGTCTACATACTACTTTGACAGTTGAAACGTACATAAGCATCCTATCTGATCACCTGCATCCATTCATGTCCATTGTGCATCCCAAAGGACTTGGGCGATTCCAGCAGGAAAATGCGAACCCCACTCCTCCAGAATTGCTACAGAGTGGTTCCAGAAACACTCTTCTGAGTTTAAACACTTCCGCTGGACACCAAACTCTCCAGACATGAACATTCTGAGCATATCTGGGATGTCTTGCAACGTGCTGTCCAGAAGAGATTTTCACCCCCTCGAACTTTTACGGAATTAAGGACAGCCCTGCAAGATGCATCGATTCAATTCCCTCCACCCTCCACTACTTCAGACAATAGTCGAGTCCATGCCACGTCGTGTTGCGGCACTTCTGCGTGCTCGCGGGAGCCCTACACGATATTAGGCAGGTGTATCAGTTTCTTTGGCACTTCGGTGTATATAAAAACTTGCCCCCCCCCCCCCCCCCGCTCGCATTCCGCTATGAAATAGTCTTATAACCTCCTGCGCGGCATTTGAGGATGAGCCTTCGATGAGTTTTCGTCGATTCTGCGATAACGTCCTCATTACTTATCTTAGCGGCTCATCTAATTTTCAACGTTATTGTGTATCACCAAATCTCAAAACCTTCGATTCTTTTTCTATTCCAGTTTTCCTACAGTCCATAATTCTCTACCATACAATGCTGTGCTCCAAAAGTACATTCTCAGAAATTTCTTCCTCAAATTAATGCCTCTTTTCGGCGTTAGTAAGTTTCCCTTGATCATTTTGCTGTGCTAGTCTGCTTTTTATGTCTATGCTAAGTCTGCCATAGGGTGTTTTGCTTCCAAGGTAACAGAATTCCTTAATATCCTCTACACTGTGATCAACAGTGTTTATGTTAAGTTTCTTGCTATTCGCGTCTCTACTAGGTCTCATTGCTTTCGTTGTTCTTCGATTTACACTTGATCCATATTCTGATATTCTGTACTCATTAGACTATGTATTTCATTCAACTCACCCTGTAATTCACCTTCATCTTAACTGAGAATGGGAATGTCATCAGCGATTCTTGTCATTGATGTCCTTGTAGCCTCAATTACAATCCCACACTCGGGCATTTCTTTTATTTCCATAATTACTTCCTCGATATACAGATTTATCAGTAAAGGTAAAAGACTGCATCTTTTTCTTACACCCTATTTAATCTCAGCAGTTTGTAGTTGGTCTTCCCATCTGATTGCTCCTCTTGGTTCTTTAACTCTTCTTCCTATATAGGTTACCTCTATTTTTCTTAGAATTTTGAACAAATTGCGCCGTTTTACGTCATCGAACACTTCCAGGTCGAGAAATCCTATGAATGTGTCTTGATTTTTCTTTAGTGTTGTTCTCATTATCAACTGCGGCGTCAAGGCAGCCTCTCTGGTGTCTTTTTCTTTCCTTAAGCCAAACTGATCCGTATCTAACAGTTCGTCAGTTTTGTTTTCCATTCTTCTGTACCTTATTGTTGTAAGCAACGTAAATAAATGAGCTGCTGTTGCTACCCTCGGAATTCTAGGGATAATATTTTCGCGAAGTCTGATGTATCGACCGTGTCATAGATTTACCCATCAACTTGTATACTCGTGTGGTTGCCACTTCCACCAGCGATTTTAGAACCATCAATGGAATTTCATCGGTCCCTTCTGCCTTACTTTATCGACGTCTTCCAAAGCTCATTTAATTTCTGGCTCTGATAATCGTTCCCATATGTCTTCCCTATCGGCTCCAATTTTCTCTTGTATCACGTCATCAGACCATTCTTCCTCCTCAGAAGGACTTCAGTGTACTCTTTCTTCTATCTGCTCTTTCCTCTTTATATAACTATGGAATCCCTGTTGCACTCTTTATGTTGCCACTGTTTCTTTTTATTTCTACAAAGATTATTTTGACTTTTCTGTATACTGTCAGTCCTTCCGATGATGATTTCTTTTCCGATTTCTTCACATTTTCCTGCAGCCTTTCCGCCTTGACTGCCTAGCGCTACCTATGTTTTTCGTTTCTCAGTGATTCACACTGCTGTATTCATGTCTTTCTCTCAACATTTTTGTACTTCCTTCTTTCATCCATCAACTGAAGTAGTTCTTCTTCTACCCAAAGGTTCTTCGCAGTTAAATCCCTAGTACCTATGTTTATCTTTACAACGTCCATGATTGCTAATTTTGAAGTCGTTCATTCCTCTTCAATTGAACTACCTGTTGTGGTATTCCTTATTGCAGTATAAACATCTTTAGCGAACTTCAAACGTGTTCCATCATTCCTCATTATTTTCAGGTATTTTACAAATATATCTCCTCCCTTTGTGTATTTGGTGTATTTGCAATTACTAAGTGAAAACTGTTACAGAACTCAATTATTCTTCCCCGTATCTCACTCCTACTGCCAAGCTCATATTATCCTGTAACTCTTTAAATTTCTTCTCCCATGGTTATTAGATTTTCATCTCCCTTTACATATAAAATTAACTATTCAAATTGATTATATACTTTATCTCTTTAACTTCTGCTTGTGACATCCCCATGTATATATGAACTATTGTTGTCAGCATTGCTTTGCTGTTCAATCTGATTGGAAGAACTGTATCATTCAGCCATTCACATTAACTCACACTCTATCCTACCTTCTTGTTCATAATGAATCCTTATTCCTCTATATTCGTCTGACGGAAACCGTTATCTTCTTTCCGTTCTAGTTCACTAACCCCCACTACATTTAGACTGAGCCTTTACATTCATCTTTTCAGATCTTCTAGCTTCTCTACGATTCCCACATTCTGACATGCCTTGCTCTGACTCGCAGAAAATCACCCTTTCGTTGTTATTCCATTGTTTCTTCAGTCACCTTATCCTTGGTAGTCCTCTTTAGGAGATCTGACTGGGGCCTTATCCGCAATCTTTTGGCAATGGAGAGACCAGCACGACACTTTTCCAATTACTGGCCACATGTCACGTGGATACACATTATGTGTCTTTAAGAGGTTCTTTTCATTGCCTTCTGCATCTTCATGCCTTTGATAGTGCTAATTCTTCCACTTTTTCTGTTGCAGTTTCCCAACACAAGTACGAGAGAGTGGCCTAAATCTCTGTCTGCCTCCCTGCTCTCTTTGACAACGGCACTGGCAGAAAGAGGGTGACTTCTTATGCTGGAAGTCTTTGGCTAAAATTGCTGATGATTCTTATTCAAAATTTGAGCAGTGGCGAGATTCGAATCCGGGACCCAGAACTTTTGATTACTTGACAAATATGTTGCCTTAGACCGCAGGTAGTATCATACCCACTTAAACTGTATGAAAATGGACGTGTATCGTGGGAGTTGGTAATTCAAGTTGCATGCATTTTGTGCAGCACTGCAGAATTTGCCAATTAGATGGCAATATTCCTAAATGATGTTTCCATTTTTTATCCAATGGCTGCCCATAAATATAACGATCAACTGCATTCTAGTGCAGTAATTTGTCTTCCCGTGTTTTCGTCACAGAAATGATGATGTTATAAATATCATCAACGTTCCTTTCAAGGTCTTCAAACTGCAGTCGTATTGCAGGATCATCCCTAATGCATGAATCAAAACGATTAAGACTTGATTCATATGCACATACAACTTGGTACACTGCCTCAGACACATGAGCCATTTTGTGAGATTGATGTGTGAGACAGTGGGGTCACCATCACAGCCCACCACAGGACTGAATAGACATTCACAGTCAGCATTCATGGCAGCGTATAGGGTAGAGAAAATTCTGTAACTTTAAGGATCTATTCTTCCCAGTGGGCATTTCTACATGTACTGGGGCCTTGGTAGAGCAACTTTTCAGTTTCCGTTAGAAATTGGTTCGGCCATCCAGGGCAAAACTGCCAAGCACCAATATTTTTCTATATTTCGGGGTAAAGAAGATTGAAAACGCTTTTGATCCAGCAGTAGTGTTGCCTCTCACCTTTGGAGGTTTCCAAAAGATCTACATATTCCTGCCACTGACTAGTGAGTCTAGAAAAGTAAAGGAGTCCAACACTTCATTTGTAATAACATCATCACCTGACTTGCAGGTCATTTACATGAATAGAAACATGGGGATTCTGCCTCTCAAACTTACTGATAGCTTACTGATGTCCTGAAAGCTCATGGAAAATTCAATATCATGTTGTTTATAAGATCCCCTAATATCCACATAGTATTTTTTGTATGCTCAGGATTTTGTTTAATTTTCTCTCACAAGCCAGAACTGGCCACAGAAAGTAGTATGTGTTGTTTTTTATGTTAATAACAACCTTTTTACCAGCTGTATCGTCTGGAAGACGATGCCTGTTAATGTCCAAATACAGGATTCTAGTTTGAGCTTTACCCAAATCTCTTATTCCGAATTCAAAGAATGGGGTCTGTATTGGCTCCAGGGTAAACTAATCAAACCACTCAGCAATCGAATTGCCCTGAAATATCTTCCCATTATCAACTCATTTATATCTAACTTAAGCACTACGCTATAACTGTGACTTCGGAGACCATTGGGAGACTGAGCTCATAGCGTATTGTAGCACTGAACTTAATGCTGGGATACTGCAGTTGGTTTAAGATCTTGGAAAGTTATGTTGCCGTAATGGCTAGGCACCATTTCATGAAAAAGATCAGATGTCGATACACAACCACATTATGGGTGAGGGTAAGCGATGTGCTATCTCAAATGCACCTATAACCGCTGGAAATGAGAATTCTGCACAGCTTAGCTAAACATCCTCATCTTAACTGCCAGAATGGGCAGAGCGCCTGCTGCTAGCTGATAGAGAATCGTCACTAAAATTACATAGACCTCATCCTAATGATCTGGCGTCAGCGGTGATGGTGCTGTTTGCATTGGTTGGGTTATCAAAGACGACAGTGTTGCACAAACTTCATGGTGATGCTACATGTGATGGCTTGGCTGCTGGCATTGCTGTCAGTGCTGAGGACTGTAGTCCTGTTACTAGCATTGTGGGTGGAGGTGCAACAGTCACTGACAGAGTGGGTGTCGGCACTGCCATCTGCAAAGGCCCTGATGCAGGTGATAGAGGCAACGTCTCTAATTTGCTAAGCATTTCTGAAAAAGACATCACAACAGTCTATAAGTGTCATGTGGAAAAACATTCTCTCTCTCTCTCTCTCTCTCTCTCTCTCTCTCTCTCTCTCTCTCTCTCACACACACACACACACACACACACACACACACACACACATATATATATATATATATATATATATATATATATATATATATATATATATATATGCTCAGTGTATGGGGGGGGGGGGATAGACACATCATCCTTCATAAGCTCATCATGGTCTGTAAGACCTCTGGCATTTATGGGTGCAGCATATATGAGTGGTTTCATCAAGTATTTCCCCACTCTGGTTACTAATGTACTCCTTCTTTTCCTCTGGCTAACTTCACCTTTCCTCTCTGTCCATCTCCTCCTTCCTACTCTATCAACCAATCTCCTTTGCCCCCTCTCTATCCTCTATCTACCTTGTGCTACTCTCTATCTATATATACACCTGCTCCAGTCTCTGTCCATATCTTTTCCCACTTTCATTGTCCATCTCATTCTCACCCCTCTCACTGTCTGTCTCATCATCCATATTCTCTCTGCTGAGCCATAACCATCCTATCCTCTGCAATGCATGCTGACACTACATACACAACATGTGTACTGCATGGGCCTGCCTAGATGCCAGGAGCTGGAAAACGTATGGGGACTAGGAATCTCTAACCCTCACAATGCTGATTTCCAGATAGCAAGTAGTATGTGTACAAAATTTGGTTGGAATTGATCCAGTAGTTTAGGAGGCAATGCTGGACACACACACACACACACACACACACACACACACACACACACTCACTGGTATACAAACTCCATCACTATACAAAATATTTGAGAAGTGATGGTCAATATTCAGGGATATGAGCTATGAGCAATTCTTGATACTGTGAAACAAATCTCAGGCTGCATGTTGAGGACTTGAAAATAGTTATTTTGGCCCTAACGTGTATGCTACCCTGCAAAGCAAGTCCTTAAGGCTGGCTGATACTACTACCACATGACACACCTGTCATGCAAGGCAGATTACATGGCAGGGGGTGAAAAAACATACTCATTTGTGAGCTTCGAGGCCCTAACTGATGCAGTCCTGATACTCGGTCCTGAAGTTGCATGCACATCATATTTGTTTGAAACCGATCCAAACGTTTGAGAGGTGATGCTGTACATACATAAGGACATCCTATTTTATATATGTAAAGACTTTTCCTCCAGTTTCGCTCATGTACATGTTCGACACATATATTGCACACATTTCCTCCTTCCCTGTTTCTCTGTCCATCTCATCCTCCCATCAAAATCTATTCATCTCCTCCTTCTCATCTCTCTGTCCATATCCTCCTCCCCTCTCTCTGTCATTATGTTCCTCTCTCCTCCTCCTGTCAATGACCGCTGCCTCTTCTCTCCCTGCCCATTTCCTCCTCCCCTCTCTCTCTCTTTCCATCTACTCCCTCCCTGTCTATCTCCTCCACCACATCTTTCTATCCATATTCCTCTCTCTCTTTCTTCCTATTTCATGCACCCCCTATCTCCCTGTCCATCTCCTCTATCCCTCTACCCCTCTGTCCACCTTCTCTTCTTTCTCTCTCTTTACATCTTCTTTTTCTCTCTCCCTAATCACCTAGACCTCACCACCTCTCTCCATTCATCCCCCCCTCTATACATCTCAGCCTTTCCCCAGCAGAGCCCATCCCATACAAGCAGGTCAATAAAACAAGAGGATACTACTCTCACAACATGCCTGTTGTATCAGATGGCTTGCATGTCAGAGACTTGAAAACCTATTTTTATCCTGGAATGCAGGTCGATAAGGCAGACCAATACTAGTCCCACACAACAGGCCTGTTGTGCACCCATTGTAAAGGGCAACATATACATCAGATGCTGAAAACCGCTTTTTGCCCATATATTCACTTCTGTGGGAGATAGGAGGTTATAAACCACTTCACAGCAACGTTCAGGAAATGGAAGAGGTTGTAAATGAAGATGAGAAGGGAGGTGTGATATTGCACGAAGAATTTGACAAAGCACTGAAAGACTTAAGTTGAAACAAGGCTCCAGAAGTAGGCAACATTCTGTTAGAGCTACTGATAGCCTTGGGAAGCCAGGCATGACAAAACTCTTTCATCTGGCGAGCAAGATGCATGAGACAAGTGAAATACTTGGAGACTTCAAGAAGAATATAATAATTCCATTTCCAATGAAACCAGGTACTGACAGGCGTAAAATTACAGAACTATCAATGTAGCAACTCACGGATGCAAAATACTAATATGAATCCTTTACAGAAGAAGAGAAAAACTGGTAGAAGCTGATCTCAGGGAGGATCAGTGTATTGCAGAGAAATGTAGGAACACAAAAGGCAATACTGACTCTACCATATATTATATGTAGACTTAGAGAAAGCTGTTGACAATGTTGACTGGACTACTCTCTTTAAAATTCTTAAAGTGGCAGTGGTAAAGTACAAAGAATGAAAGGCTATTTACAATTTGTACAGAAACCAGATGGCAGTTATGAGTCGAGGAGTACAAGAAAAAAGCAGTGGTTGAGAAGGGAGTGAAACAGTGTTGTAGCCTATCCCCAATGTTATCCAGTCCGTATACTGAGCAAGCAATAAAGGAAAGAAAAGAAAAATCTGGAGTAGGAATTAAAGTCCAGGAAGAAAAAATAAAAACTTTGAAGTTTGTCGATGACATTGTAATTCTGTCAGACAGGAAAGGACTTGAAAGAACAGTTGAATGGAATGGACAGGTTTTTGAAAGGAGGATATAAGATGAACATCAACAAAAGCAAAACGAGGATAGTGGAATGTAGTCGAATTAGGTCAGGCGATGCTGAGGAAATTAGATTAGGAAATGAAATACTTTAAGTAGTAGAGGAGTTTTGCTATTTGGGAAGCAAAATAACTGATGATGGTCGTCGAAATAGGGAGGATATAAAATGTAGACTGCCAATGGCAAGAAAAGCGTTTGTGAAGAAGAAAAATTTGTTAACATTGAGTATAGATTTAAATATTAGGAAGTCCTTTCTGAAAGGATTTGTATGAAGTGTAGGTGTATATGGAAGTAAAACATGAACTATAAACAGATTAGACAAGAAGAAAATATAAGATTTTTATGTGTGGTGCTACAGAAGAATGCTGAAGATTAGATGGGTAGATCACATAACTAATGAGGAGTTACTGAATAGAAATGGGGAGAAGAAAAATTTGTGGTACATTGTGACTAGAAGAAGAGATCGGTTGGTAGGACACATCCTAACGTTTCAAGGGCTCACCAATTTAGTACAGGAGCGAAGCATAGGGGTTAAAAATCGTAGAGACCAAGACATGAATACAGTAAGCATATTCAGAAGGATGTAGATTGGAATAGTTGCTCGGAGATGAAGAGGCTTGCACAGGATAGAGTGGCTTGGAGAGCAGCACCAAATCAATCTTTGGACTGAAGACAACAACAACAACAACAACAAACCCCACAATGCTGATACTCGTGAAATAGGCTGTTCATATGCCAAATTTAGATATAATCGATTCTGACTTTTTGGAAGAGATACTGGACACACACACACACACACACACACACACACACACACATACACACATACACACACATTGCATACATTGCTCTCTCCCTCTGTGTGTCTGGCTTTTCCTCCCACCATCTCTCTGCACATCTCTCCCTCTGTCTGCCTGCCGCCTCCTGTCTCCCTCCCGCTTCTCCATCTCCCCTCTCTATGCACTTACTTCGCCCCCTCTCTCAACCGATCTCCTTCTTCCTCAGACTTTTTGTTCACATCCTTCTCCCCTCTCTATCAATCTAATCCTCCTCCCCCTCACTCTTTCTCTTCATCCCCCATGCTCTTATCTCCACTTGCCCTCTTCCTGTCAATCCCTTCTTCCTCCTCTCTCTGTCAATCTCCTCTGTCCCCTCTCTTCCTATCCCTCTCTATATGTCCATCTCTTCCTCCCTGCTGTTTCTCCATCTTCTTGACCCCTCTCTCTTAATTCATCTCCACCAACCAGTCACTGTGTCCATATCTTCCTCCCACCCCCACCTGTTGATATTCTCCACCCCATCCATCTACCCATCTTCTCCTCCCCTCTTCCTTTCCCACCTGCCCTCCTAACTCATTCCATATCTTCCTGTTTCCCTCCCCATATACATCTCCTCCTCCACCGCTCTTCCATTTTCACCAACCCACTACTGAACTAGTCTCCACCTGCCTCCTACATTTCCTTTGTTCACTCCTCTCTATGTTCATCTCCTCCTCCTCCTTCTCCTGTCCCTCCCAGTTTATCTAATTTATCCACTCTGCTTGTCTGCTCATCCCCTCCCTCTCTAGTCATCTCCTTCTGACCTATTTTTTCCATCTGCTTCTGCCCCTCTCTCCCTACCCACCTCTTCCACTCCACCTCTCTCTCTCTTCATCCCCTCTTCTGTTCATCCCAAACTTTCAGCAGCCATGCTGTTCTGCAATTGTAATGTCTGCCAAATGGATCAATGAAGCAGACCAATACGTTTCCAAAATGGCTGTCTTGACTGGTAGCCTACACATCAGGGGCTTGAAAACCATTTTTTGCCCCTGATATACAGGGTGTACTCTAAAGCAGGTCAAGATGGCTGACTGATATTATTCCCACACAGTACACCTGCGTTTCGGGACAGTCTACATGTCAGGGGCTGAAAAACTGTTTTTTGTCTGTTCAGTATATCTGCTCATATTGGAGCTAGCAAATTATGAAGCCCACCCAACTTTGCTCAAAACAATCCAGCAATTGATGAAGAGTGCATGAATATACATACATAAATTTTATATATATATATATGAGAGAGAGAGAGATGCATGTATATATGAATATATAGATTATATTCAGTAAACCAGATGTCCTTTCAAATTCTCATACACTGATCTTTGCTGCATTCTTGGTTAAACTAATAGGTTATGTACATTTCATATATGCAGTTTTTCCCTGTTTACCCCATGCATTCTGTATAGCTTAATGCAGGCTTCTTTGTCTGCATACACCAAGTGTGTATAAAGATATATAGAACTGTGTTGAAGACATATGTGAGTGAGCTGAAGGGGACAATGTACATCAATACATCTTCAACACATATGTTACGCACATCTCTCTGTGTCCACCTCTACACCTTCCACCTGTCTCCAATATTCCCTCCCTCCCTTTGCCCATTTCCTTCTTCTCTCCCTCTCACTGTGTATTTATTCCTTCTAATCCTCCACCTCTTTCCATCTACCTCCTCACTCTTTATGTCAATATCCTCCTCCTACTTCCACTCTATCCACCTCCTCTTTATCATCAATCTCTGTGTCTGTCTCTGCTTCCTCTCTCATCCCTCTGTTCATATCTGTTCATCTCTGTCCATCACCTCTGTCTATCTAGTCTTCCCCATTCTTCCATCTCCTTCTCCCCACTCTGTCCCTATTTATCTTATGCTGCCCCCCCCCCTCTCTGTACCTCTCTCCTGTATCGCTATCCATCCCCTCCAGCCCATCTCACTGTCCTTTCCCTCCTGTCCCTTCTCTCCCCATCCATCCCCTCATGCCCCTTTATTTCCATCCCCTCTCTCTCCACCTCAATCGTACCTCAGATGTGCCCATCTACACGTCACAACTGGAAAACAGGTCGGCGCGGCAGGCCATTACCATTCTGCACCATGCTTGTGGGAAACTTAGAAGTGGGAGTTCCAAAAATATATTTTGCCCTTGAAGTGTAGGCTGTCATGAAAACAGGTCAATAAGGCGAGCTGATACCACTCCAACACAATACGCCTGTCACACAGGGCAAAGTACACATTGGGGGCTGGGAAACTGTTTTTACTCTACCAAGTAAGCTGCCCATCTAAGTATATCGATAAGGCAGGCCAATACTTCTCCCATACAACACACCTATCGTGTAGGGCAGCTTACATGCCAAGATCTGAAAATCTGTCTTTTGCCTCTGTCTCTGCCCCTATGGGAGTTGGGAGGTTGTAAGGCTCCAATACTGCTACTTGAGAAGTGTGTTGTTTTTGTACCAAATTTGGTTGCAATCGATCCAGATGTTTGATGTGAGGTCCCAGAAATACACACACGCTGATTTTTGTATATCAGTGGTGTCCAGTTACCATGTGCTAATGTGCTACAGCACACTGTAAATGTGGCACCAAGGTTACACCATTTCGCTTGAAATGTGGACTCAAAATTACACTAAAAGTACGCCATTTCTTTCCGAATGCGTGCTGGTATACAATTAAAATGGCTGAAAACATGTTTTGCAGCACTCTCTCTGCAATAACTAGAATCAGTGTCGAGTGCTGAAATAATGGTCAGCCGCGCTTTGATCAAATCAGAAAATCAACACAACTATCTTTTTTCTACTGCGCATGCTCTGTCATCCCTTCCAGCACTACGAGTGTTATGTTGCTCACAGCACCAGGTCAGTATTTTTCTTTGAAATGGCTTTTAGCATATTGTGTAAGTATAGAGTTTGAAGACGTTTTTGAAGAACCACTGTCGTGATGTCACTATGGGCAAGCGGCGTAAAGCAAAAACTACTAATTCATGCAGCTGGGTTCGATTCCTGCCAATACCAAATTTTATTTCATTTTGTCTTATTCCATGCAATACTGAACTATTCATTATAAAATTTAAAAGTAACAGTGCAATTTATGTATGTAACATTAATATATTCGATTTAGTTACGATTACTTCCCTTGTAAGTCAAGAAGCTAGAGGCTAGTTTGTGGTAAAACAAGCGAATATATGAAGATATTTATAGTACGAAACTGTTTTTTATAGGTGATCTGCTAAAGAGGCCTTTTCCCAGTAGATCATTGGCAGGGGAAATGAGATTTAAAGAGGAAGGCTGATGTACTTTAAATGTAAATGCAACAGTGGAGGGGCACGGGATGAGGCTCACTGATTTGGCTTACATAACACTGAAAATTTCGAAACACTTGCAAAATATCTTTATCAAATTCTTAATTGTCCCATACCAGTCCACAAGCTTGAGTACTCACACTCCTGAAAATCTGGAAGAAGATTTACCCCCAGGTATCAAAGGAATTGAAGAAGTTATTAAAACCTTATAAAGCTGGTAGAGAAGACTCTATTACAGCAGAATTTTTGAAATAGTTCGTCCCAAAAATTTAAAAAATAAGCTGAAATTAATCTTGGTGAAAACTTGGAAAACAGAAAAACTCCCAGGAGAGTTTAAGGTAGCCTTGACACATACTACATAAGAGAGGCAATAAATAAGATGTTAACAACATAGGAATTTCTTTGCAACCAGTTGCATATAACACGTTTTCCAAGTTCATAGTAAACAGAGTAGGAACAACATTGGACAGTAATCTAAGTGAATAAGAAGGTGGTTTTAGGAAGGGCAATCATGTTCTGAAGAAATATTTAATCTGCTGTCAATCATTTGTCATAGATTAATGTATTCAAAAGGTTACTATTTTTCTTTAAAACTGCGTGCAGCGTATTTTGCAAGCATGTGGTGTGAGGGATTCCTTTAAAGCCCAAGTAGGGCAAGTCGTCTAAAGCATAGTTTGGTAGTTCATAGACCTGGGTTCGATTCCTGGATACACCAACATTTTTCAATTTATTTTATTCTTCACAATGTTAAGCTATTTATTATTCCATTTAAATATATTTAAACAGCTCAACTTTTATGTTGAAATAACTTACAGGAATGCATCAGGACCACGTCGTCGACAACTGTCGATATTTCTACAGGAGCACCCCCTACCATTTTGAATGCAAAACTGCAGCCGCTGCGCAAGGGAATTTAAAACCTCAGTTTTGGGAGAAACTCCAGAAAGATAACACACACACACACACACACACACACACACACACACACACTCTGTAAATACTATAGTTGGAATTACAAAGGATGGTGGTCGAGTTTAGGCTCGTTCTGCACACCTACGTCACGCATTCCCCAACAGCCAATAAGCGTTCAGCAGTGATGTGAGCAGCCTGCTGCAGTTGTTGTACTAATTCAAAGCATTAAGTGTGGTTGTAGCTAATTATTTAGTGATTTTTTTTAGTCTATTTATTGCGAGCTGTCATCGCTGATGATGGTGGTAAGCGACAAATTCTACATAAGCAAGTGAGAGGAATAATCTGCAGGATTACACGCTTGCATCAAGGGGAAAGCACATGTATGTTCCTACCGTTATTATCGCTTTCATAGCGTAAGTTAGTTTAAGTTAGATTATGTAGTGTGCAGGCTTAGGGACCGATGACCTAAGTAGTTTGGCCCCATAAAACAGTACCAAAATTTAAAAAAATTAAACAATGTCCCTCTGTTTTTTGACAAGGGAGAAAGAGCAGGATTCCAATAAGAATTTAAACAAAAATCACCATCTCTACATATAAGGTTATTACCTAATGTAATTTCAAGAGCTTTCCTAATAATACTGTCCCAATAGTATCTGGCTGCCTTTCCATAAGTTACTTGAACATTGTATATGCTGGGAGAAACTCAAGTCTCACACAGCTTAATTTCAATACGTAAAATTATTAGGTTAAGTATATATATATTTGTCCAATGAATACCCGTTTATCATCTGCATTTCTTCTTGGTGTAGCAATTTTAATGGAGATTATAATAAGAAATGCAGATGATAAACGGGTATTCATTGGACAAATATATTATACAAGAATTGACATGTGATTACATTTTCACGCAATTTGGGTGCATAGATCCTGAGAAATCAGTACCCAGAACAACCACCTCTGGCCGTAATAACGGCCTTGATACGCCTGGGAATTGAGTCAAACAGAGCTTGGATGGAGTGCACAGGTACAGCTGCCCATGCAGCTTCAACCCAATACCACAGTTCATCAAGAGTAGTGACTGGCGTATTGTGACGAGCCAGTTGCTCCGCCACCATTGACCAGACGTTTTGAATTGGTGGGAGATCTGGAAAATGTGTTAGACACGGCAGCAGTCGAACATTTTCTGTATCCAGAAAGGCCAGTACAGGACCTGCAACATGCGGTCCTCCATTATCCTGGTGAAGTGTATGGTTTCGCAGGGATAGAATGAGGGGTCGACCCACGGGTCGTAAAGCATCTGAAATGTAAAGTCCACTGTTCAAAGTGCCGTCAATGCGAACAAGAGGTGATCGAGACGTGTAACCAATGACACCCCATACCATCACGCCGGGTGAGACTCCAGTTTGGCTATGAGGAATACACGCTTCCAATGTGCGTTCACCGCGATATCGCCAAACACGCATGCGACCATCATGATCGCAGGCGCTCCTGTCTGTGATGCAGCGTCAAGGGTAACCGCAGACATGGTCTCCGAGCTGATAGTCCATGCTGCTGCAAACGTCGTCGAATTGTTCGTGCAGATGGTTGTTGTCTTGCAAACGTCCCCATCTGTTGACTCAGGGATCGAGACGTGGCTGCACGATCGGCTACAGCCATGCGGATAAGATGCCTGTCATCTCAACTGCTAGTGATACGAGGCCTTTGGGATCCAGCACGGCGTTCCGTATTACCCTCCTGAACCCTCCGATTCTTTATTCTGCTAACAGTCATTGGATCTCGAGCAACGCGAGCAGAAATGTCGCGATACGATAAACCGCAATCGCGATAGGCTACAATCCGACCTTTATCAAAGTCGGAAACGTGATGGTACGCATTTCTCCTCCTTACACGAGGCATCACAACAACGTTTCACCAGGCTACGCCGGTCAACTGCTGTTTGTGTGTGAGAAATCGGCTGGAAACTTTCCTCATGTCTGTACGTTGTAGGTGTCGCCACCGGCGCCAACCTTGTGTGAATGCTCTGAAAAGCTAATCATTTGCGTATTACAGCATCTTCTTCCTGTCGGTAAAATTTCGCGTTTGTAGCACGTCATCTTCGTGGTGTAGCAATTTTAACGGCTAGTATCATTGATCTGTATTGCATTTTCGGCTAAACTTGTAGCTTGAGTACCCATCATTATGGTTTTTCCCCGTTTATTCCACACGTCAATTTATCTAAATATCACTGTAATGTTTAATGAAGTCACTGACAACATACTTACTTTCTTCTTATTATTACTCTCTAGCCTTCGAGAATCATGCGAGATATTCTGTGACAGTTCTAATCGTGTCTCTGACTGGCTGGTCTCTTTCCAAACGCGATAACTTCAGCAATCGCATTTCTTCTTCAGCAGTCTCATTTGCTTCAACGACTTTATTTTTAGCTAATATGTTGTCGTACAGTATACAACTTATATACACTCTCGTTTGCCTTCTTTTCAGTTAAACCAATGTTGCGGCTAACATGTCCAGCTTCTTTTCAGTTGCATCAATTCTTACAGTTAATTTAATGATTAACCTCAATATGGTATGAGAATCAGTATTAAATTCCTTGATACTTTTGTTGAGTACTTGAAGTCTTGTAGTATGACATTTAAATTTAATACTACGGTCAAGCCTTTGAATTTTCACATCAACGTAACGACTATTTTTCTGTCTTCCCCTCTCAGACTGATTTCAGACGGTAGTACACGCAAACTTGTCCCAAATGTTCTGTCTTCTTCTTTCGAATGGAAGAACACAACGCAATCACTGGTCGTGTGCATGCTGTACAGTGTATTGCTATACATTAAATTCTTGAAGCTCTGTTCCCGCATCTTAATCAGTTCTGCTTCATTAAAATGGGATCGTTCATGACAAGTCTCCTGGAAAAATCTTATCACCCAGTACCACCGTAGGTGTCTGAGTATAGAGAGTAAACAAAACTGAAGTTGCGATCAACTTCACATTCTTATAGGATACTGTAATAAAAGCTTGGATGGGCATACCGAAAGTGTTATATTAATGTATATCATAGGTGTGTATGTATGCAACATATGAAGGGCCAACATAGCACAAATCTCGAAATGTTCTTGACCGATTTACTACGAATTTTTACATGATACTCTAACAAATATTTCTATGGGCAGTGGCTGTATATTTTTAATATATTTAATATATAAAAATATGTAATACGTAAAGCGGAAACGTTGTTAACAAATGCCTCGGAAAGTGATCGACCAATTTACTTCACATTTTATGCGATGCTGTAACAAATATTCATAATGACATAGGTTATATATTTTTAACAACAGTTTTCCCGATTTTCTGTTAAAGCTAACTGCGAGAAAGAAAATGCTGTGCTGTGCAAATGTGCACTTTCGTTAACACTTTCGCAGTCAATTTTAACTGTAAAAGCAGGACGTTTAAACAATTAGGCAACTGGTTTCTCTCAAACATATTCTTCCTCCTTTCATAAAATTTTAATCAAAAATTGTATGCACAACCGTGTGCAGTTTTATTTTCTTCCTCGCGGTTATTTTTAATAGAAAATAAGAAAACAGTTGCTGTGGCTTATTGCCTTATGAGTAAAATGTTACAACGGCATGTGAATCTTCAGAAATGTTGTATTCCTACCTGTTTGCAGATTAAAACTATGCAAAATACTGTCGTTAAAGCAACCGTTCTCGAAGATATAGCAGCTGGAGAGGTCTCTCTCATATCACGCATACCAATGATACCAACCATTTTCCGATTCATTTTTAAGCAATTCTATTCCCAATCGAGATATCGTTTCCAACAACAATAAATAAGGCTCAATATAAGGAAGGGTGGAAGAGGAGATGGGCAGAGGGGGAGGAGGAAATGGACATAGAGAGGGAAGCAGAAGATGGACAGAGGGAGAGGTAGGAGGAAATAGAGAGAGAAAGGAGGGAGAAGGATATGGAGAAAGACAAGAGCGAGGAGAGGAGATGGACAGAGAGAGGGGGCAGAAGGTGATTAGGACGTATATCCAGTTCCAAGACATGTTTAGCAATTGCTAGTAAGTACACTCATGCTCATAAAGTAAGGATAATGCTGATACATGGTGAAACAACGCTCTGGTGGGCGGTTTGCGGGTTTAAATCACCTCGGGGTATGACCATGCGGTGCATTTGGCCAGCGGTCGTCGCACGGTGGCGCTAACAGCAGTCCACTTAGGCAGACGTGTGTTGGTGCTTGTCAGAGTACGGTGCAGCTAGTAAGTGTGCAGACGTTTTCAGACGTGCTGATGGTGCCTGTGTATTGAAAATGGCTCAAAGAACACATACTGATGACTTTATAAGGGATAGAATACTAGGGTGAATGGGGGTTGGTCAACACGGCAGTTCGTAGCACGGACCCTCCGTTCAGAAATGTTCAAATGTGTGTGAAATCTTATGGAACTTAACTGCTAAGGTCATTAGTCCCTAAGCGTACACACTACTTAACCTAAATTATGCTAAGGACAAACACACACTCGAACCTCCACCGGGACCAGCCGCACAGTTTATGACTGCAGCGCCCTAGACCGCTCGGATAATCCCGCGCGGCGGGCCCTCCGTGTGCCACGAAGTGTGATCTCAAGATTATGGCAATGATTCAAGCAGACAGGAAACGTGTCCAGGCGCTACAATACAGGACGTTCACAGTGTACAACACCGCAAGAAAACCGATATCTCACCATCAGTGCCCGCAGACGGCCACGGAGTACTGCAGGTAGCCTTGCTCGGGACCTTACGCGGCCACTGGAACAGTTGTCTCCAGACACACAGTCTACAGACGACTGAACAGACATGGTTTAATCGACCGGAGACCTGCAAGGTGCATTCCACTGACCCCCAGTCAGGAAAGCCCGTAAAGCCTGGTGACAGGAACACAGTACGTGGTCATTGGAACCATGTTCACGAATGAGTCCATGTACGGTCTGAACTGTGATTCTCGCCGGGTTTGGATCTGGCGTGAACCAGGAACCAGATACCAACCCCTTAATGTCCTTGAAAGGAACCTGTATGGAGGTCGTGGTTTGATGGTGTGTGTGGGGGGATTATGATTGGTGCACGTACAGCCCTCCATGTCTTTGACAGAGGAACTGTAACATGTCAGGTGCATCGGGACGTCATTTTGGGTCAGTATGCCCACCCTTTCAGGGGTGCAGAGGGTCCCACCTTCCTCCTAATGGATGATAACGCACGGCCCCACCGAGCTGCCATCGTGAAGGAGTACCTTGAAACAGAAGATATCAGGTGAATGGAGTGGCCTGCCTGTTCTCCAGACCTAAATCCCATCGATCACGTATGGGATGCTCTTGGTCGACGTATCGCTGCACGCCTTCAAACCCCTACGACACTTCAGGAGCTCCGACAGGCACTGGTGCAATAATGGGAGGCTATACCCCAACAGCTGATCGACAACCTGATCCAGAGTATGCCAACCCGTTGTGCGGCCTGTGTACGTGTGCATGGTGATCATATCCTTGATGATGTCGGGGTACATGCGCAGGAAACAGTGGCGTTTTGTAGCACATGTGTTTCGGGACGGTTTTCTCAACTTATCACCAATACCGTGGACTTACAGATCTGTGTCGTGTGTGTTCCCTATGTGCCAATGCTATTAGCGCCAGTTTTGTGTAGTGCCACGTTGTGTGGCGCCACATTCTGCAATTATCCTTAATTTATGAGCATGAGTGTGTTTAGAGGTTCGCTAGTACACTATATTAGCAACGCTTTAGACACGAAATACACTGTGTGACCGAAAGTATCCGCCTATCTCTATGTAATACGAAATCGAGTAGTATACGTCACGTGACGAGGTTCCACAATTATAAAAAGAGACGGAGAGTATCGTGCTGTCAGTAGAAAAGCAGTTACAGCAGAATGAGTTCTTGACTTCGAAAGTGGGCTAGTCATTGTATGGCACCTGAGGGACATTTCAGACCTTCTAAATCTGCACAAGTCGACTGTTTGTGACGTGACCGTGAAGTGAGAACTTGAAAGAATGCTGAGTTTCAAAGTGCTTCTGGTAGTCCAGCCAGCATATGACTATGCTTCTGGAGATAAACAGAATGGGATACAAACATCGAGCAGCTCCTTGTAAACCACACATTCACGTTGTCAATGCTAAGCGATACTTGTGTGTGCAGTGCAAAAGTGAAGCACAGAGGAGCTGGTCTTACAGTATGGTGATATTTTCCGTGGTTAGGGTGTCGTCCCCTTCTTGCTCTTAACAAAACGTTAAATGCGAAAGAATGCAAACCCATTTTACAGCTTGCAGTCTTTTTGACCTGCTGCGTTGCATATGTCTTTTAAGGACATTATGTAATTACGATTCCAAAAACTCTGCTAAATCAGATCATTTTATTCGTTACAATATGCCTACTTCGGCAAAATAGCTATCGTCAGTTTACCTGTAAGCAAATGGTACACACTTCTGGAGTAATATTTCTAAGATAATAGGTAAATATCAATTAGGAAATACTATTACAAAAGTCGGTACATACGTCAAATGTGTTTGCCATCCGTACGGTATCGTGGTTCTGTCGCTGTCTCTTTGTTTCAATTGCGCTCCATTAGTGTTCTTGCAGTAATAACGGTTGGCTATAGCAGATATAACCTATTATCTGATATAATTTTTCAGATGGTCTTCCTTTTCTTTAGAGCAATAATAATGTAACAGCTTATTTCACAAATGTGCAGCGATATTGTACGGTACAGTCGGTTTTGTTTGTTATGCTGTAATTTCGGCTCTCTTTGCTACTGGTATCAGTGGTGGTCTTGTCTAATTTCTGGCTTTTTCGTAATTCTATCCGTTTCTTGACTGATAATTTCAGTAAAGTTTTCGATGAATTTTTTGTGCTTTAGGCAGATTTCCTCATACAACACTAAAACTTCATTGAAATTATCAATCAACAAAACGGATGGACACAAAATATTACGAAACATCCAGAGATTACGCAAGACCACGTACGATACCATTAACAAAGATTACCGAAATTACAACGTGATAGACAAAATCGACTGTAACCAAAGAATATCGCTGGGACATTTGTCAAATAAGGTGCCACTTATTGCTCTAAATAAAAAGAAGACAATCTGAAAAATTATATCAGATAACAATTATATCTAGTACAACCAACCTTTATTACTACAAGAACACTAATGGAGCGTCAGAACCACAATACCGTATGGATGTCACACCCATGTGACGTACGTATATAACAAATTTTATAATAATGTTTTCTAATTAATGTACACCTTTAATATTAGGTGTGTCTCATTTACCTAAAGATAACGTGACGAGGGCTATTATGCCGAAATAGGCCTGTTGTTGCGAATAAAACGATCTGAGTTAGCATCGTTTTTGGAATCGTAATTACATTTTACAACATTGTGTTCTGCGTACAGTAGGGACACAGTTCGGAGACGATGATCAGCATGGCAGTGCATCCCTTTCATAAAGCACCAGTTGTGAGGCAATCGTTTGAGGACAATAACAATGCTGAAATTGAGTTGCCTGCCCGGTGAGTGATACCTGTCACATTTTACTAGTGCAGAGTACTCGTAGGATCAGCTTCGTCAAATATCTCCCTTCTGATTTCCAGAATCTCAAGAATGACTATGCAAGAAGAGCCTACGTTTGCTTGCCTTGAACAATTACCAAACACAAAATTTCTGATTGTTAGGCCAAATTTATTTAAATATTCATTAATTAAACCGATAAAAAGGCGCCACCGTTCAGATCACTGGGTGATTTAATAAAATACCCTTCCGTATATTGGATATACAATAATCATAATAAATTTCATTGAAACATTATTAAGAGGAGGTGCAAACTGACTGATTTTCATGATCCTAACTAGGAAGCGGGATGGCGCTGTGAGATATAGTAGCAAAGAATTTAGCGATCATTAACATTTATTTCCTCATTAAAAAAACACACTCACAGATATTAAGTTAAAATGTAGTTACTTGGAATGTTGGCGGGTGAATCTTGACACATGGTTAATTATACGTACAGCGCAGCAACTGAACCGACACGTGTGTGGGAAAGTCTGCTAAATTATTGGTCACAATTTATCAAGATCACACACATCACGTTCACACTGAGCACTCACTCTACGAAAGACAGAATTTAGAGGAAAGCTTCCCTACTCCACATGTAACCTCACTGGGTCAGAGCACGACTGGTTTTAACGGTCAGTTTCAGAGAACGAAGTCCTCTTCTGAAATTACATACAACTCAGTAACTTTTTAAATAAATTTACCAAAGATGAGCGCATCTACTCCGCGATGAAACTGGGGCTTCAGTTCGAACACGAGAGACGTTTAGCGTCGAATTGGAGCCTCATGGTTTACAAAGAAACGCAAGTGGCGCGGCAGAGTATGGGAATGAAACACAAATTGGACGGTACATTAAATAAAATTTAATACAAGCGTTCCATTAAGCATACGGCACATTCACACATAATACACGAAACTAACTATAACTGTTCATCACGGAGCGACACCTCTCGTCCACGTCAAGTTGCAGTTGCACAAAAGATCTCATCGAATGAATTGAATACTAATGAAATTAATACCGTTCCCTGACTGAAATAACTGGTGCGGCAAGATTATCAATACCACGCACCAGTGTGACTACCGGATACTCAAACAAAGCTAACTCTTACACATTTCAGCTCAGCAAAATGGTTCAAATGGTTCTGAGCACTATGGGACTTGACATCTGAGGTTATCAGTCCTCTATAACTATTTAAACCTAACTAAACTAAGGACATCACACACATCCATGCCCGAGACAGGATTCAAACCTGCGACCGTAGCGGTCGCGCAGCTCCAGACTGTAGCGCCTAGAACCGCTCTGCCACTCCGGCCGGCTTCAACTTAGCAACTGGAGATACTACTCAGAGCATCCTTACCCAGTGTCGTCGTAGGAAGAGTAAAGCTAAACTGCCTCATCGCTACACAGAAACCCTGGAAGGGCTCAGAGAGCGTAAGCGATGTTTAACTATACCAACCTCACAACGGATGCTGAGCAGTGGCCACTAATGCCTCTCTGACCCAGTGTAGCCATATTCAAAACTCTACACAAAGGTTGGCTAAACTGCTCTTAATATTCAAGGAAACCTCCTGACAACCAAGGAAATCTGAAGTGCCAGCTACAGACAAACCACACATTCATACTAGCAGACGACAGTGCGGACAGGAAAGGTATGACATGAATACATGATAATATATTACACAGATACATACAGAACATAGTTACGAATTTGAAACTGGAAAAGACATTCTCCTTTGGATTTGAAATGCCGCTGTAATATCACGCACTCTCGTCCATCTTTCTCTCCAGGCGTAGTCATACCGAACATTTGAGTCATTAAGAATTGTTACAAAACCGAAGGTTGCTCTCCAAGATCAGTGGAACAGCTCACATGGAGACGTTTCCCCAGTTCCGACCTGACCTCAATGGAACGCCTTTGGGTTGAGTTACAACGCCGACTTCGAGCCAGACCCCAGCTTCCGATACCACTACTTTCTCTGGCTCGGCTTTTTGAAATATGGGCTACCACTCCTCCAGAGGCATTGAGGCATCTCATTAAAATCGTCCGCAGTAGAGTTCTAGGTATTATAAAGGCGAAAAGTGGACATATCCCTTATTAACGTCCACTGATCGGTGTCCAGAAACTGTTGATCGGATGGTGTCCTCAAGTAATTTAAAGTAATAAGCGTTGCCGATAGTGGCAACTTACAGACTATAGACCGTCACTGACTGAGCACGTCATCACTTGCATCATCGCGAACGCTGAGACAGAAGGTGCTTTCGAGAACACTGCCCACGCAAAACGGCCGACCAGTGGCTTAGATGTTGCAACACGGTGTGCGGCCGGGGTGGGAGAGATTACCTGGACGGGGCTACTTGAACGCCCACTTTGCCGTTTATGTAGCGCCTTTTTCCGCTTTTTTGTGGCGGCGCGATCTAATGAGCTAATGTAATGGCCTACAATTATCTTTAAACTGTGCTGTATAAGTGTCATTAGCGCCGCTTGTTTGTGGTGGGAGGGGGGGGGGGGGGCTGGGGGAAGGGGCAAGAAAGGGGAAGAAGGGGGGGGGGAGGATGGGGCAGAAGAGACGGGATCACGTGAAGCTGGCATAAGTGAGAGCGGGAAGCAGAGAGAGCAAATCGGCAGGTGGGTCGAAAGTATGGGAACTACTTACAGTTTGCAGTCAGATGGACATCTTTCATTGCACAAAACGAAACGAGGCGTATAGCACGCCATTTTTCTCCATTGTATTGTAATTTCACACTATACCTGTACAGTTGTTGCTTGATCGTAGGTTTTCTGGATTGACTAAATATCGTGTATGCTACGAATATCAGGAGGAACAATGCACAACTAATAATTGTGTATGAGGCGTACAGTCCAGTGATAAATCTGATAAATAATCTGAAAAAGTGCAAATGTAGAAGCTTCTCCGTCAATTCAGCAGTCACAGGGGACTTACTCGAACGATGACTCAGTAATATTGTAGTCGTACCAACTTATGAGTACGATATGTGTGAGAGACAATTGGAATCAGTCAGGTCATACAAGTACATGGGTGCTAAAATTTGTAGGGATATATGAAATTCAATGATCACGTAGGCTCAGTCGCTGGTGAAGCATGTGGCCGATATCGATTTATTCGTGGGATACCAGGGAAAAAAATCAATCAGTCTGCAAAGAAGAGTGCTTACAAAACACTTGTGCGACGCATCCCAGAATATTGCTCAAGTGCATGGTGTAACGCGTCAATCGGGATTTACTACTTAAATACATTTTCTAATTAAAAATTAAGACCGTGAGCATATCAAACCCCCAAAGCCGTGTTACCACAAAAATTTTATAAGCGCACGTAATAGTACTTCTCTTCCGTGTGCACAATTTTGGAAACGAAATTATAGGGAAAATACTTTTATTCATACGATAACTGGAAGGTTGCTGTAGGCATGATCAATGATTATTAAAAAATTCTCCAACACTGCATTTACGTAAACAATACATTTAGCCTACACATCAGTAGAAAGACATTCAAACACGCATTCATAGAACTGTAATAATCACGCGTAAAAGTAACAATATATTCAATCACAAATATATTGTGCAACTAGTAATATTCAAAATGGCTCTGAGCACTATGCGACTTAACTTCTGAGGTCATCAGTTGCCTAGAACTTGAACTAATTAAACCTAACTAACCTAAGGACATCACACACATCCATGCCCGAGGCAGGATTCGAACCTGCGACCGTAGCGGTCGCTCGGCTCCAGACTGTAGCGCCTAGAACCGCACGGCCATTCCGGCCGGCTAGTAATATTCTGTCACATGGCTGTAATGGACTTTTTTTAGTAAATACTGCCTGGAAAAATTTGTGAACTGAAACCTTTATTGCAAAATAGTATTATTGATATAATTTTGTCTTGACGTTACAACAGACCAATATTGTTTTATTATGATGGCTAAAACAATTATGTCCCAAATAAAGGCAACTTTGTTGAAGCCATTTTTTAGTAACTGACAATTAGGAAGTTCAGAAAGAAATTTTTAAGAGCGGTACTTTGCAGATTCTGCTAATCGACTTACCTTTGTAGACGTATTGTTGAAATGAATGTGATGACTTTAGTGGGTGAGTGGCATCTTTGTCTCTGTCTGAGTTTCCGCGGCAATTTTATGTTGAATGATCTATGGCGGCAAACATCTATCTCCCTGACATCTCAATACATCGCCATCACCATACTGTGTGTCAAGCCACATGCCATCTCTGAACACCATAAGCGTCTGCCGCCTTGTCCAAATCAAAGTTAACCACTAACTGTCAGCAACTAACTGCAACTGTTTGGCCCTTTTAATCACAAATAATATCTTTGGCCTACCCATTGCAGTTGTCTTTGAAATGGTAACAAAAACATTTTCATATATATTTTATTTTATTTTACATGCTATACTGTTTCCATGTTATTTTAGCCTTTAAGGAAAATTGTCATTAAAATAGTAAGAAATGAAACCACAATTTTGTACAGACAAAAATAAAAGTGATTACACCGATATTTCCCTACGCCACTAACAAATGGTACTACTTGTTATGTTTACAGAAAATTCATGTGTATATTAACCTACTTCAGAATTAATTATTTTGAAAAAATGACAAATGATAGAAAGAAAATTATGTTGTGAATTAACGTTTCCGTTGCGTGTGCTTTGGATGTGTGTTATTATCTTGAATTTACAGCATCATTACTTTTGTATCCGTACAAAACATGACTATGACTAACAGAGAATACTGAACGTATACAGAGAAAGGCAGCACGTATGGAAGATTTTCTTTGAGCCATGAGATAGCGTCGCGGAGATGCTGACAAAGCTGAACTAGTTGAAGGTAGACGCTAACTAACCCACGAAAGTCCTCCGCCCTCTGCCATTCGCCTCACAATGGTTTGCAGGATCTAGGTGTGGAAGACGAACGTTTTCTGGTCAAGTGATGGTGACAAGTTGAAGAAGGTGTGGCGCTCAAAATGTCAATGTAGTCCCTGAAAATGGAGTTGTAGTCCCGACAAGCTTTATAATTAAACAGGAAAATGAAATATTTTATCTGAAGACGATGTATTACGAGTATAGAATCTACGTAACCTATAAACTGCAGCAAATGACGAAATGTTCATTAATTACTTATAACGTGTGCGGATAAATAGGAATACACTATGGACATAAAAGACACTGCTTCGACAGTTTATCTCAAGGCAAATTTACCATAAACTGTTTAGAAAAAGACAAATAATATACAGTATTTACAAGAACCAAGAAGGAATACTAAGAATGGAAGACCAAGAGAGAAATGCTTAGATTAGATTAAAAGGAGCGTACGAAAGGAATATTGCCTTTCTTCAATACTGTTCATCCATACATCGTAGAAGCAATAACGCAAATAAAAAGTTAGTTTCAAGAGTGGAACTGAAATTCAGAGTGAAAGGATATTAATCATATTCACTGGTGGTATTGCCATCCTACGTGAGAGGAAGAATTACACGACATCTTGAAGAGAATGAACAGTCTACAAAGTACAATATGGACTGAGAGTAGACCTGAGAAAGACTAAAGTATTGAGGAGCAGCTGAGATGAGACTAGCAAAAGGTGTAACAGTAAAGTTGAGGACCACGTAGTAGACGAGGTGAACGAATTCTGCTATGTTGGAACAAAACAATACGTAATCAACAAAGCAAGGAGGATATACGATACGTGCTAGCAGAGACAAAAAGAGGCAGCAGGTTGCGGAAAGAAGTACGCGGTGTGGCTATAAAATAACGCGCCTGATACTGTCACGGCGTAAAGCTAAGGTCACACTGAGAGATTTGTTTCTTGCACTTGTGCCCTGTACCTATAGCCGATGAGGTATGGAACAAGTTGCAAGTTCCTGCGACATGTGCCTGCAGCATCGATGCTAGAATTCCGAGAAATACTCTGTTCTGGCACATGTGTCTGTATCCATTCGCTCATCGACAAAGTGGCACAAACCCCACATACATTTTCTACTGCGCATGAGTAGTCAGTTCACAGGCAGACTCGTGGTGTTGCGTCTTGGGTGTAAGTGATAAGCTATGTAAATTCAGTATCAGTTTGTGAAGATGGAGTGGACGAAAACTACTGACGTTAAACTAGTTTAAAAATTTCGCGAAAGACTTTAGTTATGGGATCCTACATTCCCTACTGTAAAAACCGCATTGCCAAACGCAAAGTAGTTCACCAAGTCGCATCTTTATTCAGCTTTTCAAATAGAGAATTGGACAGTAAAATTCACAAACTGAGGTCAGATGTTCATCTTAGAGGTCATCAGAATCCGGCAGTGAAGAGCTGTCGGTATCGAAGTGGTACGCCTCTAATTTGCTGCTCTTCCAGAAGAACGTAAGTAAACCAACACTTTTGGTATTATTTCACTGATTTTTGATTTTGAAATGATATGCCTGTACGCTAAGGAGGTGCACGAGCCTCTAGAAAAACCGTAATGGCACCGAAACTGGTTAAGCATGGGTTTCAGCTTCTCGAAAATTTGTATCCTTTAATGTGTAGTATTGAGCTGTCTTATTTAGTAACACTTCGAAGTCCGTCATATACATAGGAAAACCTGCATGTCTTGAACTTTTAGGTCACTCATCTCTGAACTGTAACGTCCTTGACTACACCGTTTACTGAGGAAGTTACGCACTTACCACCTACGTTTCCTTCTCTGAATATTCTCCCTTTTTACCATTAAATTTTTTCAGTTATACTCACAACGCTAGCGCAAAGAAATAGAGGTTCTGCGTCGAACGTCATGTCACATGGAACTAACTGGCTACGTGTCGCTAGTGAGAACGCTCGTGTTGGCTATTGCCGTAGCGCACATGTCCCTGAAGTAAGTAAGTGCCGAGATACTTTGTGCCAGTGACAAATCTCCGCGGCAAATTAGTTTGTGTGAACGTAGCTTCAGTACGCACGCGCCATAAATGAACGACCAATAGCTGTGAAGCCTGAAACCTTCTCAGTCGAATGCGGCTTCTCTAGTGTCTGTAGTCAAATCAGTGTGGCCGTGGCTTTCGCTTGCGTAAAAGCTGTTATTTTGGTTTGCCGGAAAAATGATAATTGTAATAATAGAGCATCGAACTGCCGTGAAGTTTCACATGAAACTTGGAAAAATTGCTACTGTAATCTACCTTTTATTAAAGAAGTGTATGTCGAAGACTTTTTGAATAGTTCAATCATTTTCAAGACGGCCGAGAAGACGTTGAAGATGACTCAGTGTCGAAATAGTAGGTAATAAGATTCGTTGTGACCATCTGTTCAGCATTCAATCGATTGCTGAAAATGTAAGAATTGATAAAGAATGCGTAAGGCAAATTTTATATAACCATTTTAATATCAGATAACTGTATGCGAAACTTGTGCCGAAAATACTCGCGATCGAACAAAAAGAATCTCATCAAAGTGTTTGTACTGACACTTTGAATGCCATTGAAAATTATCCTAATTTCTTGGAAAGAGTGATAACGTATGATGATTCTTGGTTTTTCACTTATAACCCAGAATCCAATCGCCAGTCAATGCAGTGGAAAGGCTCAACTTGACCTGAAGCGGAAAAAGTTCGAATGAGCAAATCAAGATTCAAAATGATGATGATTGTTTTTATCGATGTTCATGGAATTATGTATCTCTACTGGGTTCCTGAAGCTCAAACTGTTTATCAACATTACAACATTGAGGTTCTTGCTCAACTCCGTGAGAAAATAAGAAAATAATTACCCGAATTTTGAAGGAACAAGTCATGGATTCTGCATCAAGACAATGCACTGGATCATTCCGCATTGTTTATTAAGAGATTTCCAGCGAAGTTCAGCATCCAAGTGTTAGACCACCCACCTTATTCACGTGACCTAGCGCCATGTGACTTAACTATGCACCACGGTCAAATCTGCAATTCAGTCCGTTCAAGCAGTGAAAGAAAAAGCGGCACGCGTCATGAAGAAGTTCACAGAGGAAGACTTCCAGTACTGTTTCCATCAACGGAAAATTCGCATTGAGCGTTGTAGGGATAGAGTAGGGGGATTATATTAAAGGTGACAATAACTAAATATGTGTGAGAATTTGAAGTGATTTTGACTATTTTTTGACCGTGACTGTCTCAAGAAATATGTAAGGTTTTTTTTTTAACTTACCGCTACCAGTCACAAACTTTGTTAACTATTGTATTACTTATTTATTTAGCGACATGTTTCAAGGTAAACCTCATCTTCAAGCTAAATGGCATTGCAAAAACAGCTTTAAAATAAGGCTATACTGATGTTACGTATTCTTTTCGTAAATGCTGTGGCCATCCTGTGGAAGAAGAGAAAACTAGTAAGAGGTGTTGTCACTATTTCGTCAACCTTTCTGATACCACAGAAATTATTCTCTGTCCACGTCCAATCGTCTCACTCTTTCATCTAGCAAGTGTTTTCCACATATTTCTTTTCTATATGATTATTTACAGAACCCCTTCATTTTCGTCACATCACATCCTTCGCCAACACCACATTTCAAGAGTTTAAATTCTTTACCCATTTTCGCACAATCCATGATTCACTTCCGTACCACGCTGCGCTCTCAAAAATTTCTTTGTGTGTGTGTGAATGTGAGTGTAGATGTTCATGCGTTAGCGTCTTGTAAGTCTCCTTTTGTACGAGGACTGAATGAAAGGTAATGCCTCCACCTTCGTTAACTGGGTTTAGATGGGAATACTTTAATAAATCAAATGCCGAAATAATCCTTGGAATGTGATCTTTAATTACAAATATTCACTTTTCCGTATAATCACCAGCCAATTGAATACATTTTTGCCAACGATGAAGAAGTTTTTTGACGCCGTCACGGAAAAAGTCGACACTCTGTTTACGCAACCACAGTCTCACAGTACTCTCAACGTCTTCATCAGAAGCATAATGATGTCTCTGCAGATCGTCTTTCACTATCGGGAACAGACGGTGCTATATCCGGACTGTAAGGAGGATGCCGTACGGTGGTGAGATTCAGTCTCTGAAGTTCTGCTGTGGTGGAACGTGAAGTGTGTGGTTTGGCATTGTCATGCTGCAGGAAAACATTTCCCTTTTCCTTTTGGACCCTTGTTAGCCGTCGTTTTAGAGTACGCGGCGTTGTGATGTAACACTCTGAATTGATTGTTGTTCCACGATCAAGGAAACCAACATGGATAAAACCATCTGCGTCCCAGAACACTGTGGCCATGATTTTTCGAGCTGAGGATTGCGTCTTGAATTTCTTTTTCTGGGGCGAGTCTTTGTGTCAATATTCCATAGACTGACGTTTCGGTCCGCAGCTCGTGGTCGTGCGGTAGCGTTCTCTCTTCCCACGCCCGGGTTCCCGGGTTCGATTCCCGGCGGGGTCAGGGATTTTCTCTGCCTCGTGATGACTGGGTGTTGTGTGCTGTCCTTAGGTTAGCTAGGTTTAAGTAGTTCTAAGTTCTAGGGGACTGATGACCGTAGCTGTTAAGTCCCATAGTGCTCAAAAAAAAAAAAAAAAACTGACGTTTCGTCTCCGGGTCGTACTGTTGTACCCACATTTCGTCTCCTGTCACAACTGAATGGAGAAAGGCGTCACCTTCATTCTTGTAACGCGAGAGGACTTCTCGGCAAATTTAAAGTCTGTGCACTTTCATTTCAGGAGTCAGTATCTGGTTCAAATGGCTCTGAGCACTATGGGACTTAACTGCTGAGGTCATCAGTCCCCTAGAACTTAGAACTACCTAAAGCTAACTAACCTAAGGACATCACACACATCCAAGCCCGAGGCAGGATTCGAACCTGCGACAATAGCGGTCGCGCGGTTCCAGACTGAAGCGTCTAGAACGGCTCGGCCAATCCGGCCGGCCTCAGTAGCCGGGGTACCAATCGTGCACAGATCTTCCGATAGCCAAGCAAGTTCTTGTGAAATGTCGATTGTGCTTGCAATTTCTCTCTGAGTGATACGATGATCGTCCTAAATCAGTCTGTCAACATTTTGCTTGTGAAACTCGGTGGTTACTGTCATAGGACGTCCAACCCGTTGTTTGTCACGCAGATCAGATGTTCCCGCCTCAATATCTTTAAATGTATCGCCCAACGACGCACAGTACTCACATCAACCAATCACCATAAACTGATTTCATTTTCTAATGAATCTCCATTGGGGTGATACCTTGTGCCGTCAAGTATTCAATGACTGCATGCTGCTTAAATCGCACTGACCGACCGTCTACGCAGGGTTCCATAATTTACACTGTAAAAACACAACCGTTCAATGCTAAGGCTTCCCGCCACCTGGAGCTATAGAGAAGAGGCTACGGAACAAGCCAGTACCTGCCGCATACCAATGCTGCCAACTGTTGAAGAGTTACGAAGGTGGAGGCATTACTTTTCAGTCAACCCTCGGATATCAATGGGCGACTACTGTATGGTAGCCGAAAGATGTTCGCCGACAGCCGTAAACTATGTTAAGGCCAATCTGTACTGGAAGTGTTTTCGTGGCACACGATTACAAGAACCTTGAGTGCGCACATTACCTTTATAACCAGATGCCGCAAAAAAAAAAAAAAAAAAATTCTTGGAGTCAGAAGTTATCTATTTGTGACAATAACGGAACAAATTGTACAGAAATTGTTAATACAGTAGACTTCAAATTATATTTTCTGATTATTTTCCTCTATTTGTGCTGAAGTAATTTTTTGACTACAGATCAATGAGCCAATGTTTTCCAGAGCAAAGATGTGGCGTGGTGAAAGAGACAATTTCCGATCGCGTTCTTTTATATCTTCGCACAGCAGAAGAGCAGAAGGGAAGAGAGGGAAAGAAAGATGCAGGTGGTGAGGTAGGGGAGATGAAGATCTAATACGGGAAAAAACAGTATTAAGTTCTGAAAATAAATGAGGATGGATTATCTTTACTAATTTATTTGCCTTTTTTTATTCCTTGGATTTCGTACCATAAATTCTCCGCTGGATAAAGTTGTACGGTTCTCAGTATCTTCGAGGGGAGCGCGGATATTGGCCGAGATGCCAGAGTTCGTCGTAAATAGCGGCGGGCTGTAATAATTTCCAGAAACGTTGCCCAGGAACCGCTGCTCGGGCACCGGCACCGAGACCAATTTGGAACAGGTTTGAGCGGCCGGGCGCTAATCAGTTACAAGCTAATTGACTCGGAGGGATTAGGACCGCTCCCCGCAGCGCCGAAAAGTTTGCGAGGCACGGCGTCGTCGTCAAGTTTCGTATTCTCACTCACCAGTGAGAAACATTGTCTAAAGACGATTCAGACACAAGCGTGACGTGACAGTGGTGTGTCTGACCGATGACTTCAATGGTTTTAACTTCCCTCTTGCGTGGTTTGACAGTGGGAACATTGATATTTCTGGAGGATAAATTCTTGATTATGACTCCGATTTTGGATGAAGAAGAAGAAAAAATTGATACAAGGCGAAACACGCATGTGGACAATCGAGCATTGAAAACGGGAACAATAGAAGTGGAATTTTTTGCTCTATCGAAGGAACTGATGAACGATGGGGGAAAGTTTTATGGATATTTCAGTGCCAGAAAAGACTTTCATCCTGTTTTTGACAAAAATGGGGATTAATCTGAAAGCCAAGAAACACGTTGGAAAATGTGTATTACCTTCAGAGAATGGTTTGCCAAATGTGCAACCATTTTTGTGTGTTAAAATTCATAAAAACTTTTTAGTTATTTAACAACTGCTCAAATTAATTAAAAACAGTTATGAAGAATTACTCAGGCAGCGGATCTTAGGAGCTGGTTTGCACACTACAATACACTCATGTTCAAGGAGGGAACGCAATTACATACATTTCGTATAAAAATACATCACCGAATACTTCAGTTCTGGAACTGTGTTTTATACTGTCCAAAACAGATGAGCAGCACCGAAAAAAATGTAATCTTGGTTCATAAGACATTGTTCTTTAATAATAAAAATATAAATATAAAAATATCACTGGGGGTGGAAGGGAGCTCCCGTCATCCACGCGCTTAGTCTAGGATTAATATGTGTCATCAGCGAAAGCTACTGTGGTTAAATAAAGCCGCTTAAATATCTGTGATGGACGCTTTTTTTGCGTTCCAGAAGCTATTTAAAGGCAGCCACAGAAGTGTAGCAATATCACGCAGTTCTCAGTCCTGTGGCGATATTCTATGTTAGTCGTCCCTCAGAGTACAGGATGAGCAGCGACTGGCAATAGACCATAAACGTAAATAAACGTTACGTATTGCGTGAAGAATGTATGAGACTGGCGAAGAAAGCAATGGCAGATAAATGTGAGAACTATGGAGCAATCAGTTTAACAACCCATCCATCCACGTTACTGATAAGAACAATATATAGAGGAATACAAAAGAAAACAGGATCTGTTAGGTAAAGATCACTTCGGCTTCAGGAAAGGTATAGATACCAGAGAGGCATTTCTGATGTTGCGGTTGTTTATGGAAGCAAGATTGAAGAAAAATCAAAACAAGATCGTATGGTTTGTCGACAGTGTAAAATGGTGCAAGATGTAGTAAATCCTGAGAAAAATAGTGGTCACCTATAGAGAAGGATGGATTATATACAATGTGTACAAGAACCAAGGGAGAACGATAAGACCGACAACTAAGTACTCGAATTAAAAAGGGTGTAAGGCAAAGATGAAATCTTTCACGTCTATTGTTCAGTCTATAACTCGAAGAAACAATGCTGGAAATAAAAAGAAACGTCGAAGAGTGGGACCAAAACTCACAGTGAAAGGATATTAAAGGTAAGATTCGTTGATGACATTGCTATCATCAGTAAAAGTGAAAAATAGACTGCCTAATGAGTACAGAATATGGACTGACAGTAAATCGGAGAAAGGCGAAAGTAATGAGAAGTAACAGAGATGACAAGAGCGAGAAACTTAACATCGAAATTAGGGATCACGGAGTAGATGAAGATAAGTAATTCTGTTACCTAGGTAGTAAAATTACCCATAATGAACGGAGCAAGGAGGACGACATAAGAAGCAGACTAGCACTGGCAAAAAGAAAGCATTCTTGGCCAAGGGAAGTCCACTAATATCAAACATAGGCCTTAATTTGAGGAAGAAATTTCTGAGAATGTACGTTTGGAGCACAGCATTGTGTGGTAGTGGAACATGGACTGTGAGAAACCCGGAACGGAAGAGAAACTAATCTTATCATTTGAGACGTAGTGGTACAGTAGAATACTGAAAATTAGGTGGGTTGATAGGGTAAGGAATGAAGAGGTTCTCCACATAATCGGAGAGGAAAGGAATATGTGGGAGGCGCTGTCTAGAAGAAGGGAATAACTTCCATGGTAGTAGAGGAAGACAGAGACTGGAATACATCCAGAAAATAATTGAGGACGTAGATTACAGTTGCAACTCTGAGGTGAAAAGCTTGGCACAGCAGAGGAATTCGTAGCGGGCCACATCAAACAAGTCAGAAGATTGATGGCTCAAAAAATGCGATGGGCTCCATTACTGTTGGATTACGCTGTAGGTAATAAATCACTGGACTTAACAACCACCTGAAGACACCTAGGAGTAACCAGTCGGAGCGACTTAAGAGGAATCACCATATTAAACAATTTGTAGGAAAATCAAATCCTAGTTCATTGAGAGAATCTTGAGAAAAGTAGTCCATCCATGAAGAAAGTAGCTTACGAAATATATGTCCCACCGCTTCTTGAGTATCCGTCTGGGACGCTTGCCAAATTAATTCATTGAAGAGACAACGAAGATCCAACGAAGGTAGCACGTTTCGTCACGGGATCATTTAGTCGGCGCGGGAATGTCATGGAGACTCTCAACAGACTTCAGGGTCAGTTGTTAAAAGAGAGGTACTGTGCAACACGGAAGTTTACTGTTGGCAGTCAGAGAGCATATGTACAAAAGAGAAGCGGGTAACACATTATTTCCTTCCACATACGTCTTCAAAATGACGATGACGACTAGAATATCAGACGGAGGCCTACCGACACTCATTCATCCCTGTCACTTTGCTCTATACAGCGTGATTCAAAAACAAACAGTAGATTTCAGTTGTCTATTACAGACGAACTATAAAAGATGGAAAAACATTGCGCATGTCACTGTATAGCGGAAGGTTCAAAGTTTTGACACAGCCGCGCTGTTGTGTTTTTGAAGCAACAAGGCGACTACACCACAAGAAAAATCATTTTGTGTGTTGGAATTTCCTCGAAATCAATGCATTGTTCATGGGCAACGTGCATTCCGTCGTCGATTCAGCAAGAAGCCGCCTCTGCACAAGCAGATTTATGACTGGCGTACAGAATTCTTGGAAGCTGGTTGCACATGGAAAGGGAAGAGCACTACGCACGTCTGATGATGATATCGAGCCCTCGAAAGTCTATAAGAGGGGCAGGCAAGGAACTTCAACTTCCTCAAACAACTGTGTGGCGTTTTCTGGAACGACGCTTGTGCATGAAGCCTTGCAAGTTACAGCTACTGCAGGAACTGCGCCCCGGCGACCGTAACAGAAAGTGCAAATTTAGCGTTTCAGTTCTCCAGAATATGACAAACGACGCTTTTTCCGAATGACTCATCTTTTCGGAAGAATTAACGTTTTCTCTGGCGGGTAAAGTAAACTGCTACAAGATAAGAATTTGGGGGTCACAGAATCCCGGCGTCGTCGTCGAACATGTAAGAGACTCCCGGAAACTGAATTTGTTTTGTGCTGTTTTTGTTCACAAAGTTATGACCCTTTTTGGCTAAGGAAACTGTGACAGGAATGTCATACTTGGACATGTTGAAAACTGATTGTTTACTCAACTTTACGAAGATTCCAATGATTTAATTTTTATGCATAACGCTGCCCCGCCGCACTTTGACTGTGAGGTGCTGCGTTATCTTAAGAACACCAAACCACAACGTTGGACTGCAAGAGGTGGACAAGAAGATCTTGTTCATTGTTTTTGGCTGTGCGATTTTGTTTTTCTGGGGGTACATAAAAGACAGCGACTTTGTCCCACCTATAGCAGTTATTTCCCAAGACCTGAGAAATCAACCTGTTGAATCTTTCGATTCAGTAAACAGGGACCTGTTGATTCGTGTGGAATGAAATGCACTACCGTTTCGACATTTCTCGAGCTCAAGTTAAATGTATGATACAGTGTCTGTGCAAACAAAAATTTAAACCTTTCGCTACCCAAAGACATGCGCAATGTATTTCTACCTTTCACAACATGTTTGTAATAAGCAACTGAAATCTGTTCTTTCTTTTTGAATCACTCTGTATTTAGGTACGTAGTAAAAGTAATGGATCTGGATGCAGAATGCAGGCGGGGTGGGGGGCGGGTATATAGGGGCTGGGTGTGCAAAGTGAGGGATAACGCGTTCAAATGTTCAAATGTGTGTGAAATCTTATGGGACGTTACTGCTAAGGTCATCAGTCCCTAAGCTTACACACTACTGATCCTAAATGATCCTAAGAACAAACACACACACCCATGCCCGAGGGAGGACTCGAACCTCCGCAGGGACTAGACGCACAGGGATAACGCGTGAATCAGGGGTTACCTAAGTGAGATTCAAAAAGGCGTCTTGTCACGGCCCGCGCGGCTCCTCTAGTCGGACGTTAGTCCTCCCTCGGACATGGGTGTGTGTGTGTGTGTAGTCCTTAGCATAAGTCAGTTTAAGTTAGATTGAGTAGTGAGTAAGCTTAGGGACCGATGACCTCAGCAGTTTGGTCCCATGAGATCTTACCACAAATTTCCAGATTTTGCATGCTGTTTGAATCAAAGAGTCTGGTAGAAGTTATGGAGACAAGTTCGGAGCGGTAGGAACACCACAGTATTGAAGTTTGTGTAACTCAGTGCTGAAGAACCAGTTACAGACTTAGCAGAATTTTTGTGCAGTTGCACCGATCTTTATAATTTTACAGTGAACAGACAGTACTTTGAATTTTAAAGGTTAGTTGATGATTGTTTTGAGGTTTACAGTGTGGAAATATGCTATGTTAAGCTCAGTAGAATCCCAGGCGAACAGTCAGTTGTGAGACAACAGGCAGTAAATGTTTGGTGTTATTCTTGACAACAGCAGTCCCCAATCTCTGTTCACTCATTGCAGGTTTAAGCTTTCGCTCGGAGAAAGACTAGAATGGTTCTTTTGAAAGGGCATGACTGATCTCCTTCCTCATCCTTCCTCATCCTATTTTTTGTGATCCGTCTCTAATGACCTTATTATGGACTAGACATTAAGCCCTACTCTAGCTTCTTTATTCCCGCAACAGATGAACGTGATGTCGTTCAGTAATTTTGTGTATCCATTCTTTTGCCGGTGCTCGGGCTTCGATTCCCGGTCGGGTCGGGGATTTTCTCCGCTCGGGATCCCGTGCGCGCGCTTGTGTGTGTGTGTGTGTGTGTGTGTGTGTGTGTGTGTGTGTGTGTGTGTGTGTGTTGTCTTTATCATCATTTCATCATCATCATCATCATCATCATCATCATCATCATCATCATCATCATGGACGCAAGTCGCCGAAGTGGAGTCAAATAAAAAGATACTTACTCCAGCGGTTGAATTTCCTAGAAGAGGACCCCCAGTCAAAAATGCCATATGCACATTCCATACCGATTCTGTATAGAGAAGTGGCCTACCTCCTTTCGAGGCACGTGGGACTATTATTGACGAATCTGAACTAGAAAATGGAGCGTTCAACGTGAAACGTGATTGCAGTGGCCCTTAGATCTAAGAACGAATTTATTGTTAGTGAATTGCAATGAGCAGTGAGAAGGAGACCATATACGTAATTTGTCATGTGCTGATGTCATTCACTTAGTTTACAGGAAACTAAGATAAAGAATCTCTGAAAGGTTCAGAGAAGACTGTCTGGATGCTTTCAGCACCAACATTTTGTGCAATAATCGCTTCTATGTACACAGAGACTAGATAATTTATCATATAGAGAAATCTGTGTCTTAATTATGAACAAAAACATTGAAAATCTGACGTTGTAACTCTTCCAGTCACACTCCACACCCTTCACTTTGCTCACACAACCATTGTTGCTCTTCACATCAACCCTTCATGCATATCCGACTCCTAGTAACTGTTGAAAAGGACGTCAAAATATTCTTTACATGAAAGACATCGAAGAAACATAATATATATTTTCTTAAAAAAATGGGAGACCTCTGTCATTTCGTCAAAATATTCTTTACATGAAAGACATAGAAAATATATAATACATATTTTCTTGAAAAAAAAGGGAGACCTCTGTCATGTCAGTAATTTATGTATTCTTTAATGTTATACAAGCTATTACATCCATATGAATATTACAAATGCGAAAGTAACTCGGTCTGCTACGTTTTCACGACTAAACTTCTGAATCGATTTTGATGATATTTGGTATGGAAGTATATTGATCCTGAGGAAAAACGTAGACTACTTATGAAGGTAAAAAATATCTATGCCTAAAAAAGTGAAGTAGAGAATGGAACATCATTTTTTACATCAGTAAACGTAAACCACGTTAAAAATTATTAAATTTGTTCTATAGTGATCGTTTTGTATAATGAAAAACTTCTTCACAAGCACGATGCATAGATGCACGCTCCTGCCCATCCCCTCTGCGTTCACCACACGGTAACAACGCTGAACATGTCTCATTGTCATGTGTTGGAATAGTTGGAGTAGAGGGAAGGGGGGTGGGCGGGGATGCAGTCACGATATATACACATTTCAATTTAATGCCCAACTTAATTCCTTTAAAAAGACATCCAGTTTGTAGTAGATTTCATATTTAGTTTATTTTTGATAATACAGTCACAAATTAAACGATTGTTTAGCTGTTCACAGCATTATTTGTGATACTTTTCGCTATGAATGCTTTCGAATGATTTTTTTTTATAAGTAATCGTTATAAGTTACGAAAGAAAATTAGTTTCTCTTATAATTTTACAAATGTCCTGTCAAACTGAGTATTTGTTCAGCATTTATTTGTTTCTTTTTTTCTATAACTGCCTTCTCTTTTTTGACTTTCTAGAAGGTTTTTAATCTTTCCAGTTTCTAAAACAATATACTCATTTTTCTTGGAAGTTCGACATTTGTACTATCTTTTTGAGTATTATTATTATTATTTTAAAGTATGATATATATACACAAATACCTATTTACACCAATGGGTACCTATATATTTATTAATTACTGGCTTACTTACTCACCATCACTCATAATAACAAAACTACTCATATGTGAGTACACCTAGTATTAGCTATTTTTAGCTCTTTCACAAACAAACTTACTGTTTCATATCCTTTACCTCATCATGCAGTGCACAGAACACTTTTTCAAGGTTTGTATAGCATATTTTCCTGAAATAGGGGCTTGCTGTATATTTCTCGATGAAAATCATTCTTACTTGAGTTTTACAACTTTAGACTTGGCTGATTAACACTGAAAAATACCAAATGTGATATCAGTGCTCTCTCTCTCTCTCTCTCTCTCTCTCTCTCTCTCTCTCTCTCTCTCTCTCACACACACACACACACACACACACACACACACACACACACACACATACACACACAAAATTCTTTCAATTATTTTCGAAAATGTCGATAATAGAGACACATCTATAGTTTTGTAATTCTTGTTTATCATGGTTTTAAGTATTTACTGTTTTAGTTTTTTGGGGCTTTAACAAAGACGCCTGAGTTGCAATTGACCTGAAAATACAGCCTATCTCGACGTGGCACCCGCTGTTATTGGTTAATCGTCAGAGCAACAACGGTCTGGTCAAATAAAGCTTGCTAATTCTTTTTGGGAGAAAATTTTATTAAGAGTAATAACTGCAAGATCTGTGTGATGAAGAAGTGTAAAGCTGGAAGAGCCGTTACTGTAAAGGAACCCATTACACAATCCATGCTGGTCGCGAGTAGCACTGTGCAACAGCGTTTTCTTCGTGGCCTTGCTTAGCCTGCCAACGGCGCAATGCACGCAAATCGTACATCAAGCCGACACACTTTATTATTGCTCCAAGGTACGCTTTCTCAACTGCTTGGTAGGTGTTAATATATTGAGCTGGATAGAATGTGAGTTATACCCACCAGCAAAATCACAATATATTACATTGAGATGTTAACAAGGAAAGCAGTACAGGAAGACTAGAATGCGGTGGGAGTAAATATGCGGAAGAGATATTCTCAAGAACATGACTCCATAACCTCCTCTGATATTCTCAATTTGGGTTTACTTAAAATGCGTAAAGGAAAATGAGTTTCTGAACATTGACTGAATTTTTCTCCAGCAGTGTATAAATGCAAACAAAAATATTCCGATTCTCATTTCCCTTTGAGAAGCGGATGGACAAGTACAAACTGCAATCGTTTACTTTTAGGCTGAGGGTGCCAAGTCTTTGCTTAGTATCATGTATTAATAATGTGATTATGCAAATGGAAGTGCTTCCTAGGTGGAAAGATGAAACTGGTGATGTTTAGTTTCGATTAATAAGCTCATAGGGTAAAAGTACAGGGTGTTTCAAAAAGAACTCCGTACTTTTAAGTAAAAATGTAATGGAGAAATTAATGAAAAATTACATCAATGGGTACATACCATGAAAGAAAATTCCTTTGTTTAATGTTAGTAGACGTGAACATGGGATCCATTTGTTGCTCTGCATACGTCGAGACGATGTACCACTTCTCGCCATGTATTCACCAGCATTTCAGACGTAACTGTCCCAACGGTCGAGACGATTCTTTCCCGTAAATGATTGATGTCCCTGATCTTTTCATTGTAGACAACATTTTTTATGCGGCCCCAAAAGAAAAAGTACAGTGGGGTTAAGTCTGGACTTCGTGGTGGCCAAGGTATTGGGCCAGCCCTACCTCTCCACCTTTCTGGAAAGCGAGTGTCAAGAGCCGCATGCACATGGTTACTGTAATGAGGTGGGGCGCTATCTTGTAGGAACAAACACAAGCCCCTTTTCTGCCTCAATATCGTCCATTTTGGAAAAGACTTACTCTGTCAACATGTCACAGTAAACGTCCTTGTTTGTTTTTTTCTACAAAAATGAAAGGACCAATCATACGATCTTCCATCAAAATGCACCAGACATTAACTTTGGGAGAGTCACGTTGATGCTGTATAACTTAATGTGAATGCTCTGCCCCCCAAATTCTGCAGTTATGACGATTAACTGTTCCGCCGACATGAAATGTAGCCTCATTACTCTGCACTGCACGCACACCTGGACTGAACTGAGGGAACAGAGGAAGAAAACAGCACTGGTGCCGTATCAAGGTCAAGCAGACCTGCCAACTGCAGGGGAGCCAAACTTGGAGAGTTGATGAATCAAACACCACAATATGAAACGTCCCCTTAGAAAAATTTATACAAGACTGTGCTTAACCTGACACACAATATTTTGTTAGCGCAACGCAATCTGACTTTCAAAATTCCCTACAAAAGAATGGCCCTGACTAACATTAAACTATACCTTTCACAAATCACTTACCTCACAAAAATCTTCGCTGCTCAAGCTACTGCAATACAGCGAGCGCCACTACTGCCAGCTAAATAAAAGATTCAAACTATGGAAGGCACTAACTACTGATAGGGATAGTTAGCAAATGAAAGATATTAATAGAGAACAAACAATGTATTTACCTTGATATCATCATATATAAATATAGCAGTTCATGACAAATTTCAAAACTCCGCCATCTCTCTCCCCACTTCCACCGCTGCTGGCGGCTCACCTCCAACTGCGCAACGCTACGCGCTGTTCACATCCAGCTGCCGCTGCCCAACACTACAATGGCGAGTATTACAACAATGCAAAGCAGCCACAGACTGCACACAGCACAGCCAGTGATTTTCATACAGAGGTGGCGTTACCAATAAAAAAACCTAAACAGCCTACTTACATAGCCCCCATGCTCCCCACAAAAAAATTTTACAAATTGGATTGGGCAGTGGCCAATACAGATTTGAAAAAAATTTTTCATAATTACAATAACAAAGATATCAAAGGCACACACTTATTGATACAATGTTGGTCAAAAGCTAAAATTTTCTCACAGTCCACAAAGACAGTCCAGATTGTTCATCACAGTAAAAATGCAGAGTTTTTCTCAAAGTCTGAGCAGTAAAAGAAAATGCACACAGAAGTAGTGGATTTCCATGCAGTCTTGAAGAAGTAGTGTTGTCCTTCCAACGGAAAGACAGTGCTGACTCTTGACATGCATACAGGTAATGGGCCACAACAGAGCAAACCCACAGCAGAGTCAGTCGAAATTTTGAAGAGTATTGGTAGGTAGGTCATCACAGAGCAGACCCACTGTAGTCCTGGTAGAGATTACGGTATTGGTGGGCCACCAGAGGTGCAGACCCACTGCAGTCCTTGTAGAAATAATGATATTGATGGATCATCAAAGATGTAGACCCACTGTAGTCCTTGTAGAGATAGCCAGAAGCCATCTGTTGTGACTGTGCAGGTGCACAATCACCATCGAAGAGTCTTGCAGAGAATATAGCAAGTCCATAAACCACCACTAGTGCACTCAGAAAGTTTTTTTTCTAATTGTCCTTAGAACCAGCAATGCTGTTATCCAGTCCCTTGCTGAATTACCAACACACCTGCAAACACTATCAGTCCCTACTTCTCACATATTGTCCATATACTATGACCAACAGAAACGTGTGCAGTGAAATGGACCTTACAAGTTACTTAATTTGATGAACTGGTGTCAAGTACAATTTTATAACATGAGAATACAATTACAAAGATACAGAAAACATCATTAAAACATAATAATACAGATAACATTTGTAGATAAAAGGGGCTTTACAAAAGAATAGAAATAAACATATACATCAATGTTACAGGAATTATGAGATAAGTAGATACATAAAATATCAGAATAACTTTTGGAACATCAGCTTTACACATGAGCATTAAAACAAAACAGAATAAATAATGTCTAAGCATATTTACAAGGTAAATAATATATTATTAATGCAAATTATATTTGAGGATAACAGTATTCCTCATCATAGTGAATGTAGCTTAGTATTAGAAAAACTCTACAATATAAGTCTTATCAGATAAACATATAAATACAGGAAAAACATAAATACCCAAGTGTACACAAACATATAGCGGAATAATACAAGGAAAGGACAGGGTTTGTTTTACTGCAGTATTTTGCAAACAAAACTTTCTTTACTTCTCGGAGATCTCCCTTCGTTCTTCATTATTTCCAAAAGTCCTATCTATACCTGCTTTCTGTATTCTGCTCATATTTCTTTCAAAATAATTATTTCTGTTTGTACAATACTCATTTGGGCCCAAATCTTTTTCATATAACTTCGCAATGCATTCTTTACCTATTCTCCATAGTCAGTTTCTTATATAGTCTACCCCCTCTTAAGCTAACTTAAATCTACTGAGCTCAGATGCTAAACTAAGGGACGAGGCAATGCAGCAGCACATAAAACAATTAATATAAACAGCAATGAAAAAAAATGGAAAATCGCAAAGCAAGCTACAGTAAATCTAAATTACCAAGCAATTCAACATTACAACTAATATGAGGCAATGCGCAGCAAACAAAAAAATAAATCTGGCTTAGCAAAGTAACACAAATTAAAGTTCAGTAGCACTATGCCTGGCAAACAGCAGCTTATATCTAAACATGACATAGCTCAAGCAGAAAAAATAGTACACTAAAGATAACAATGCAGATAAGGGAAATGTATAATCACATCTTAATGTCTAAGTAATTAAAGTGGTGCACCACAACAACTTATTGTAAAAAAAATATTACCATGTACTTGAAAAGAAAATTATGTATGCAGTTACTGTTACTAGTCCCTTCTTATTGTTCTTTCCTTTCCAAGTGCTCCTTTTTGAAGAATGTGGATCACAAAATTATTATTTAATAGATCTGTTGACAGAAAGTGTTCACATTAGCAAATGCATTTAATTTTATTTTATGAAACCAATGCTGCAACACAGCTGGAAACCAGATATTAAACAAAATGAGCAATCTCTTAACTACAAAGACAATAGATGTACAATGTTTCTAATCATTTCATTATTCATTTTAGTAAATATCATAAATTACGAGCTCCACAGTATGCTTTCAACAAGGAAATGTCAATAGCGAGGACAATGGCCTCCCCTTTCTTTTTTTCTACCTGTGCCTCTGAAAGGCTAATGGCTTTTTTTTCGGGCGGCTGTCGCCCAGGTGGGTGCCCGCGACGCATTACGTGCAGGTGGTCACTTAACTTTCTTACGGAAATATTTACGACAGCAGTTTCCGCTATAGTGACAATCTCACAAAAAAATATTTCACAGGTCAAGAATTAGCGTTGCAAATCTGTAGAAAGAAAACCCTATAAATATAAGTGTCCAAATAAAATATTCGTCAGCATTGTGATACAGTCACGCATTTACGCACATTTCATAACTCTTAAAGTACGATTCTTGGTTTCCAACATACTTCTTATTCCTCATATACAGTAGCATCATCTTATTGATCATAAACATATCTCAACAGCATAGTACACATCGTCGTCGTAATAATAACATCATAACACCTCAGTCAAATCTCAAAAATGTCGTAGCTTTCTGTAATAATTTCAAAACCTAAAAAAAATTCTCTGCTCATTTCAATAGTGTCATCTACCTCAAACGTACTTTAAAATCATGCTCCCTTACCAAATATATCATTCAAAGCTCTCATAGTATCACAATGGTTCCGAAAAAATATGAACAGTTTACAAAGTACAGACAAAATACAGTTTCATAAGTGTGAAGTTACACAACTGTGTATTGCGTAAGCATGTGACACTGATGTAGTAAAAAAATGTTTATCTCTCAGTTAAATGATCAGATAGCTGTGTAATTTGTGTGTTAGAGAAATATGGTACCGATGTGTAAAGTTGTATAAGCAAATACCATATTAGCTAGGGTTCCTTGTGGTTGCCACACACATGGTACACAAAGTAAGCGTGTACCCCCCTGAGGATTAATGTAATTATACCCTCAGGTGTTACAGATTACAGCAATGGAATGAAATGTATCATGGAAAAACTTCGTATCATTGTACTTCAAATATCTTTAAAAATAAATGTTTTAAGTACAAAATTAATCACTCAAATGCGTGTCCTGTAGCGCTAAATGTGCGTCTTGCTGTAAGATAATTCTGTGGAAGTGTTGTAATTATCGTCCTCCGAAAGCTAAGTTCTGCAGAAGTCAATGTACTTACCCCATCATAAACGAAAGTGAAATGCTTTGTGTATAGATATCGTAATTATTATGTACATTACTGTGATCAAGAAAATACTATACTGTAAAGTATTGTTGTGCTACGAAAAAGGCCCTCACATTGTAGCTTACTACTAAAACATGTTTTGCTTTCCAGAAGAATTCAGAAAAACTGTGCGGATATAAAACAGATACACCGCAAAAGCAACATTGTAAATTGTCACTCATTAGTAGCGTCGTGATAAAACCGTGTAGTTGTCACATAAACTAACCACTGTGTCGTCTGGTATCTCACAGAAAGTACTTTAAACCCAGAATGTATTTTCAAGTAAACCAAAATGTTGCATTAAAATCTCATTAGCAGTACTGGTAAATGTTCTAAGTATGTGAGCCTTATAGTCGTTACGTAATCGTGCAACTAACAAGCAAGAATGTACACACACAATAACACTGTGACGTCTGTTCACTATAACAATGCATTCGTCATTTCTGTTTCAATAAGTTCTCTTGGTTCTTGACTGGATATTTAACTTCAAACATTGTTGCATGTTAACAGATTCTAAGTCTGACAAGCATACTAGTAATGTAAAGTGAAAAGTTTTATGCAGATTATCATTCAATAAACGGTTTTACATGTGAAATGTGGTGTAAACCTTTACTCTTCCTAGTATGCAGAGGTTCAACTTGAACGTAATTATCATGTGGTATACGTCGGTGAGGAATGCTAAAATTCTTGTCAAGGCTAGCGTCTTATGTTATTTTTCTCGGAGCCAGCGGGCGCACGCGGCTGCCTGTGGTGCGAGTCATTGTCTGTTCCTTTGTTGGCGCGCGTCGATATTGGGATTAGGAGACCTAACTTCTACAAATTCACCGTGACGAGAGGGCCCTGCCCTGTTTGAATCCCGCCAGTTCTGATGCAATTCAGGTCTGTCGTTACGATCATATCGTCTGTCGTCATGTCGGTAGATTCCATAGTTTCTTTCTTGTCGGTCACATGGTGGAGAATTTCTCCCTGAATCGTAACTGCACGCTGGTCCATTGCGTCTAAAGTTATTCTGTCTCCCTTGATAGTATTTATTTTGGTTCCCATATTGTCTGTTTCTCTTATTGTCTCTGTGATAGTCATTACCACGGAGAGGTGATCTTTCCCTGTAGTTATTACTACTCTGCCAACGGTTGTCATACGGGTGGTGTCTGTTTTGGTCACGATTTGTGTTGTGAGAATAGCCTTGTCATGTCAAGTTATTACTTCTTTCATCGTGGAATTGCGACGGATGTGACCTGTAATTGTTGTGTTCCTGGTTTCGCGTTCTGCGATTGTCAGTGTCAATTTCTAATTCTTGTAAGAGTCCCTGAAATGCTTCAATGTCGTCTTTGCAACGTCCTGCCAAAATAATATGTCGTAAATGTTCAGGCAGTTTGATTAAGCAAATGCGGATGAGTTCTGAGGGGCTGTATGGGTTTGAAAGATACTGATTCTTATGCAACATGTCTTCAAAATATTTCATAAGACTGGAAAATTCAGATTGTTCGAAACGTTTCATCATTATGATGCTATGTTTTACTCGGTCTTGTGTGGCTTGAGACCAATATGCTGAGAGGAAGGCATGGTAAAACTCTCCTTCACTGTGGCAATCGTGAATTACCGATCGCATTCTTACAGCTGGTTCATTCTCCAAATAGCCACACATAAATTCTAATCTGTGTTCTAACGACCAGTTGGGAGGAAAACAATGCGAGAATTGATGGAGCCATGCTTGTGGATGAATGTCGTTGCCAGAATTCTTAAATGTTTTGAATTTACGTGTAGTAATGAACAGCTTATAGTCAAAATCATCATGTCGGCGAGTCGCATATCGGTCATTGTTAGGTCGTGTCGGCCGTTCCATCTCAAAATTCGGTGCACATTGCCAATTTCTTTCATAACTTCCGAAATGCCCTGTGTTATTATTTTGTGGCTGTTCCGTATTTCTGTGTCCCTCTTCCCGTATTGGGGCGCGAGTATCCTCTGAAATACGTAATTCTTGTATTACCTGTGTCAGCTGACCTTGTACTTCCCGGATTTCTCTTTTGTACTGTGTATTGATTTGATTTTGATTCTGTTTGAATTTTCTAATTTGTTCATACTCTTCTGTGTCAGTGAAGGCTACAGGTCTTGTGTTATTCAGATCATCATCTGTAGATAAGTTAGTGACCTTATCCGAAAGTTCGGCTACTTTCTTCGATAGTGAACACATTTCCTCAGTGTGTTTTTCTGAACCAAGTTTCAGAGTGTCCATTTGTGTTGAAATCGTATCTACTGTGTCCTTTAAGTTTTCTTGAGTTTTTGCAAGTTGCGTAACCGAATCGGTAGATGCAACTGAGTCAATTTTAGCTTGCAAGGTGTTGTGATTTTCATTAACAATAGTTTGCAGTTCTTTTATGGCTGCTTCATGATTCTGTAATGCATTTTCATGACGCGAAAAAATAGGTTGGAAATGCTCACAAATTTGTGTTTTTACGTCATTACAGACTTTTTGACATTTCGATTCGATGTTATGTAACTCAGTAGTTAAATCTTCACGTGTTTGTTCAAGCGTGGTGTGAAGATTTTGTTCCATTGCGTCTAACTGTTGCTGTGTTTGTCTCTGGTGTTGTTCCATTGTGTCTAACTTTTGAAGCTTTTGCTGTGTTTGTCTCTGATTTTGTTCCATTGTGTCTAACTTTTGAAGCTTTTGCTGTGTTTGTCCCATTTGTTGTATTAATTGTAATAACAATCCATTGGTGTCTGAAACATGTTCCTCAGTGCTTTTCGGCAGTGAACTTGCACCGGCAACATTCACATTTTGGCAAGCGGAAAATGTGTCTTGAGTCATTTGAGAAAACGGTGAGAACCCAAAACCTGAGTCTACAGTATTTGCAATATTGTGTTCTGTCATTCCCGATTCCCGAGGCGAGCTGTTGCCGACCGATCGATCGATAATGCTTCCCTGTTCACTACCTGTTTCACTGTCTACACCATTATTTGACGCCCGCTCCATTGCCCTATGCACAGTTACCAAATTACTACTTTGAACATTAGTAAATTCATTACTCGGCGGCGCTGATAAGCTACGCTCGTCGTCACTATTATTTCTCAGTTTACTTTGGAGCCTAGTATTACGTTTTTCACACGCCATTATTGTCACAGTATTTCACACGACAACACAGAAAAACACAATTTGAAGATCAAAAATAAGAGAACACATTAACATAGCACTGAAAATAATATCTAGTTAATTGCAGCTGCGAAATACTTGGTGCAAATCTACATGCATGCCACAACTGTTTTACTGTACAACAATGAAAGACTGCAACTACAAAGGAGATTTTCTCTACAATTATGCGCTAGCAATAAACAATAGCTACACTAATTACACAAACTACAAGAAAAAATCAGAAGATTCCAGTGAGGTATCCTCGGCTAAGGGTCGACATATGAAACGTCCCCTTAGAAAAATTTATACAAGACTGTGCTTAACCTGACACACAATATTTTTTTAGCGCAACGCAATCTGACTTTCAAAATTCCCTACAAAAGAATGGCCCTGACTAACATTAAACTATACCTTTCACAAATCACTTACCTCACAAAAATCTTCGCTGCTCAAGCTACTACAATACAGCGAGCGCCACTACTGCCAGCTAAATAAAAGAATCAAACTATGGAAGGCACTAACTACTGATAGGGATAGTTAGCAAATGAAAGATATTAATAGAGAACAATGTATTTACCTTGATATCATCATATATAAATATAGCAGTTCATGACAAATTTCAAAACTCCGCCATCTCTCTCCCCACATCCACCACTGCTGGCGGCTCACCTCCAACTGCGCAACGCTACGCGCTGTTCACATCCAGCTGCCGCTGCCCAACACTACAATGGCGAGTATTACAACAATGCAAAGCAGCCACAGACTGCACACAGCACAGCCAGTGATTTTCATACAGAGGTGGCGTTACCAATAAAAAAACCTAAACAGCCTACTTACAACAAACTAGAATAGTGTACGTCACTTCGTACGTATTCTTGGACACATTAAAACTAGGGAGTTCTTTTTCAAACACCCTATATATAAAACTTTGAACATAGCTGCTAAGGTTCAGTGACCGTGTCAGAATTATATTAGAACAAATAAGCCCTCGGTCACAAATATTAAGTCAAAATTGACCAGGTTTCGACGCTACTATGAGCGTCGTCTTCAGAATTAGACTAAATATTCTAAACCATATTAGCTATATAATACATTAATAAAATTAAAGTTTGTACTGACTGGAAAAAGATGCAGTAGTTACAAGTCACATATTAAAAAAGATCTAAGCCGGAAAGGCGACGTCATGAATAGTTGTAAGTAAGATGGCGAGCCGCTAAGGACTGCTCGTACTTTAGTGAACAAGGATTGCCCATGTTCAATAGCATAATAAAATCAACAATCACCCACTAACAAGTAAACACTATTGTAAGGCTATCTTTCCTGGTCAGAAATAAGGAAGCAGTTCAATTTGAATTTTTGTTTACTAAATTTAATGTTTATATGTGCACATCTCCTCCTCCTCCCCCTCTCCATCCATATCCTCCTCCCCTCTTTTCTGTCCATCATCTCGTATCGCCCCAATCCCAACGGGAGGTTGGTGGTTTTAACCCTCACAATATTTATGTCCGCATACCAAGTAACACGTTTACAAAGTTTGATGGAAATCGATCCAAGAGTTAAGGAGGAGATATGGAACATACGCGAATCTGACATACCGCGTGGTTATAATTAAACATTTCCTAGTTAACACGATATAACACGGAAGTTAATTACCACACGAGAAACAAAATAAGTAGAATTAATGTCAAAGACATGGGGAAGAGAAATAATGCAGCATCAATTTAATAGAAACAGTTATAATGTGCTGCTACGGAACATCATAACATTACATACCATAACCGCTACAAAATGTGCTCAATATGGCGCTCATCAGTGTCCAGATGAGTCTGAAAGTGCAGGTTTGCATTCTGCACAGCAGAACGAAGCATGTACATTGGTGTGCTGGCAACATTTCTTGATATGCTGCGCTTCAGGTCAGCAAATGTGTGGAAGTTTCCTTGGTAAACACTATCCTTCGGGTAGCCCCACAACCAGAAACCACAGGGAGGGAGATCAGGTGAACATGCTGGTCGAGCATTCGGAAACGATCGACTGATAATTCGATAGTTTCCAAATGTGTTTCGGAGAAGCACGTGAACTTCACGAGCGATGTGAGGTGGGGCCCCATGTTGCACGAAAACGAGTTCAATGCGTCTCTCTCCTGTAGGGCGGGTATGACATGCTGGCGAAGCATGTCGCAGTAACGCTGGCCAGTCACACTGCACGTTTTTGGTCCTTGACCGCCAACCTGTTCAGAAAAGGATGGACCAATGATGAACGTAACCGCGAAGCCACACCATACGGTGACACGTTCGCCATACAGAGGAACTTCATGCACAGTGACTGGAGGTGAAGATTCCCACACTCCGGAATTCTGTGTGTTCACCTCTCCCTTCAGAGAAAAATGAGTTTTGTCTGTCCATAGGATGGTCCAGAGCCAGCCCTCGTCAACTTCAATCCTTGAGAGAAAGTGGCGAGCGAAGTCAACACGCCGTTGCGCGTCCTGTAGTGTTGGCTGCTGCACGATGTGTATCTTGCATCGATACCATTTGAGGATGGTTCAAAGCACCTTCCGTACAGTGGGCCACGGGATGTTCAACTGTCGTGACACAGAACGCTCATTGACTGATGATCGTGAACTGCGTGCAGCGATTTCTGCCGTAGCAACAGTGATTTCATCAACCACATGTAGTGCAACCGGTCGTCGGCCTCTTCCCGGAGCGACTCTCAGTTTTCCAGTTGATTAGAACTTCATCATACTCCGCACAGCAGGTGGAGAAAGAGGACCCTTCCATAATCTTTTCAGCCGGTGATATTCTCGAAGTGCAGGTGCATCATGACTGTTGTTTTGATAATAGAGCTTCAGCAATGATGCCCTGCTCCTTTGGTCCGAGGTCATGTTGACGTATCAACAAGTACACAGCGACTGGTCAGGTGTGTGAGACGATGAATCACGATGACTGATAACGGCATCTGGTGGCCATAGTTGGAACTGGACGGTTGCGCTGTGACGCATGGAAATCATGTACTCCATACTCTGGACATCAATGCTACCAAATTTGGTACTCGTACAGTAGTTAGTTTCCGTGTTATAACGTGTTGAATAGGGAGAGTTTAATTATAATCACCCGGTATATTGCATAGATGTATGTGTGATTCTCTTGTGTTTTACACATTATTACTCCAGCGAGGATTTTTAATTTATCTGTGGTATTCAGCTGGGTTGATTTTAGATCCCGAAATACGTTGCCAAAATTATTGGCTCGCTGCAGTGATCATCATCGCGACATGGCTACACACTGAACAGCAAAAATAAGAGACAATTTGCACTTCATACTTTCAAAGGTACTCCAAGTCAACTAAATACGGGAAATAAATACCACAGGCTGTTTCCCAACATTTTTACGTCACCCTCTTCTCATCCACCTCCGCATCCCTAGTGGTAATGGAGAATCTTACTTCCACAAATTTTTTACTCAAATAATGAATTGTGTACCTATCAAATTTGGTTGAAATTTCTCCAGGTGTTCCTGAGTTACGCTTCAGTGCAACCCATTTTCATTTCCACCCTTGTGGGATGTATGTGATTCTTAACAGTGCTTCTTTCCGAACAGTAAGAACCATAACCCCCCCCCCCCCCCCTTTATAAAACAGCTCCAGAGCTTTGATTACTCTAAAAATGCATGAGTATGTAAAATATTTTACGTTAATATGTAAGTGAGAAAAAGCTTAGAAATGGTTTGAACTTTTGTGTTAAATTTGTTGCAAGCCGCTAGATACTCTCATTCTCAAAAACTGCGTGAATATAGTCCGGGGCCGGCCACGGTGGCCGAACGGTTCTAGGCGTTTCAGTCCGGAACCGCGCTGCTGCTGCGGTCGCAGGTTCGAATCCTGCCTCGGGCATGGATGTGTGTGCTGTCCTTAGGTTAGACAGGTTTAAGTATTTATAAGTCTAGGGGACTCATGACCTCAGATGTTAAGTCCCATAGTGCTTAGAGCCATTTGAACCATTTGTGGGAGATATGGACAACGTGCTGGCCAGGGCAACAGTCGATTGCCATCTATACAGAGGTACCTTATTGCTGCATGGGTTTTAACACGTCAGAAATGTAACGTCTGCTGTCCAACTTCCTGGCAGTGGGGACCGGAGGGGACTATGTTGTGTATGTGTGGTCCTCATACCAGCTGGGCTTATATGACGATGGCGAATGTCATCTGGTAACGTTCGTTCTTCCTGGAGCCTGTACACATGGATTCATCCATCGTGATACAGTACACAGAACTGGAAGTTATGAGAAAAGACAAAGTGGTGCCATTCCCATGTTCAGTTTTTGGGAGCACCGCTGTCTCTCTCGCCTACCTCAACAAGGAAAGATGCAAGCATGGTCGACATGCCGACAACGTACGGTTCACCAGATGTCATCGTACTGTCCCTGTGGATACTTGTCTTCCACCAAATAATCCCATTTCTTGACTCAAGGTATGTGCTGAGGCCTTATGATGATATACAGCCAAATGAAGAATAGTTTCATCCTCTCGGGCGCTAGTCGCATGGGATTGTTGACCATCCAGGGCGTTTAGTACTGCTTTTCTGATCCCATAGATATCGTATTTGTATAACGGTCATGGGATCCAGACCTACATGAACAGCAATATTGTGCAGCAATAATCTGCAGTCACTAACATGGCCTGTCGAATGAGACATGTAGAGGTAGAATTTTTTCTTCTTAAACGAGGCGTAATACAGTATCCTCACAAACATTCAAATGCGATTTCTGAAAGAAAAATCCGCTCCATAATTAACTACTGTTTGCGAAAATTTTAACATCAAGAAACATACTTGTTATTACGATGAATTTTTTTCTACAGATTAGCGACATGACAATATGAAGATGACTAGAATGACAGAACTGTGTATGTCTTTTGGCAAGTGAGAATTCAGTATGGTGCGAAGACGCCACATGCTGCATTCAAAGCCTCTAAACTTAGCACCACGCAATCAATGAGGGCCTGGACATGGTGAAGGAGAACGCACTGCTACACAATTTGTAGGTGTGTGCACAAGTTCACAGCAGTTTCGTGAGGATGAGAGCAAACAAGTTATCGTCTGACCACTTCCTGGTGTTTGTCCAAAGGGTAAAATCTCAGGCAAACATGCAGGCCAATGGAACAGTGGTACACATTGCTATTCGAAGAAGGCTTACACATTCCTCATCGCATTTGGCCAGGCGTTGTTTTGCTGAAATGTGTCATATGGAACTGCCTGTAAGAGGGATAGTGCTTCAGGCTGTAATACCTCTCTTATGTAGCTGTTTCTGTTGAGGTTGCCTTCAGTACATAGCAGACAAGGTCATAATGATGCCCCAAAACATCACGCTTGGTGTTCGTCCGGCATGCTGCTCAACAATGTAGTCTGTCCCATCACATTCATCACGATAGTGTCGAGCAAGTACTCTGTCAAGACTGTACGACAAGTTGAAGCGGGTATCGCCTCAGAACACTACACTGGTCACTCAGCATGCCAGTGATGGCATTCACATGCCCACTGCAGTCTCAGGCATTCGTCGATTGTGGCCACTGGAAGCCGACGCAATGGCATGCATACCACTAGTTCAGCCCTCAGCAGAAAGCATCAAAAACAGTCGACGCCGACATGTCCACACACATTTCGCTGCTCCAACATCGAGCAACCATTGTGTACGAAGCTGTTCTGCTGTTACAGCTATTTGGCAAGGATGGTTCTCACCCCACACTCGGTCACATTCTGTAGTCAAGCCCCCGCTCATCGTTGTGTAAAACCTTCTTCTATCCACTGGTTCCACACATTTATCGCTGTCGAAGCAAGCTGTTACAATACTACAAACCCATCCGCCCGAGATCAATCATTCGGCTCCATTGGAGCTCGCTCACACTTTGATAATGGGTCATTTGACGTCGACAAGGCATACAGGTAGCGCTTGCACGTGTCCACTTTCTGCCTTCACTGAGCGAGTCGTGACATTGACCGTCGGGTCAGACATAAGAGTGCTCCATTGGGCCTACGTGCCTGTCATGTCTTTCCAGTCACTTCGTGTGGTTCCACTCCAATTTTGGAGTGAATCATATTACTGTCTCTGGGTCTTTCAGTTTTCTCAAATGCGGGTGCGGGTGTGATGAAACGCTAACACCCCTCCGCTATCTACCACACCTACGAAATTTTGATCAGATCCATTCTCTCCTACATAAATTTTGCATGGATATCTGTCACACCGAAGTTCTGTTAAGTCCCTCCAAATCCTCGAATGCGATGCTCTTCTTCTCTTTTTCCACATCCATCTACCTTTACCCACGTGGATACTCTATCTTCTCATAAAATTCCCACCTCTCCTCATGCACATCGAACATCTCTGCATCTCCTATACTATCCACAAACTAGATTGTAATAATTCCATTTTTTCCCCTCTGATCAGCAGCCCTGGTGTACTGCCACGCCTTAATAAACCCATCGCAGCATCACTACCTTCATACACACACACACACACACACACACACACACACACACACACACAATATCTTATTCCTACATAACTTCAACCGACTCCCTCTTACAGACAATGAAATCGGCGCCTATGTTTATGCATCCTACCAGCTGGAGCTTTCCCCACCTACTTCCACTCCACATCAAGGCTCTTCCCTCTCTCTTTCCTCTCCATTACAAGCCCTCCCTTCCCGCCCTGATACTACGGACCTGCTCGCACACCAAGCTCATCCTTCCATTTCGTCTTTATCTAACTTGCCACCTACCCTCTTCCTCTGGATACCACCCAATGGCCTATAAATATACACTCAGAATCATCCTAACGCTTACTCTCCACGCATCCTTCACCCAGTGTGGATACTTCCACTTTTCAGTGAAAGTGCAGTGCTTTTTGTAACGAACGTTGCCGTTCCATTTTAAAGTTTTTAAATGATTATTTTGTCTTACTATCTTCACCTGTCAGTCGTTTTATTTCCTTTTTCAAATTTAAAATGCGGAAACCACAGTAGTCAGGGAGCAGTATGTCGTCCTGAACGGGGTAACTTCAACAGAGCAGCGTAATAGGTCCTCTGCCTTTTACAATTTAAGTAAACGATCTGGTTGATTGTATTGACAGCGGCCTTAGACTGTTTGCCGAAGATGCTGTAGTCTACAGGAAAGTAGTATCACACGAAAGTTGTGAACAAATCAATGAGGATTTGCAGAAAATAAATGGGTGGTGTAATGACTGGCAGTTATCTCTCAATATTAGTAAGTGTAACCTACTGCGTATAACAAGGCGTAAATCCCCATTAATGTATGAGTACAAAATAAATGATCAGTCTTTGGAAGCGGTAACATCAGTCAAGTATCTGGGTGTGACTATTCGAAATGATCTCAAATGGAATGATCAGATTACACAAGTAACGGGTAAGGCGAACTCTAGATTGCGGTTTATTGGTAGAATCCTGAAGCGTTGCAGTCCATCAACAAAGGAAATAGCTTACAATACGTTAGTTCGTCCAGTCTTAGAGTATTATTCGTCTGTATGGGACCCTTACCAATTGGGTCTGATTCAAGAGATTGAGAAGGTTCAAAGAAGAGCGGCAAGATTCGTGACTGGTACATTTAGCCATCGCGAGAGCGTTACAAATCTCATGGAAAGTTTGAAGTGGTACACACTTGCAGATAGACGACGCGCTAAACAGAAGGGGCTGCTCACTAAATTCCGAAATCCCATCTTCGCGGAGGATGTAGAGCATATATTATTACCACCAACTTCCAAATCACATAATGATCATCATTCAAAGATAAAGGAAATAGCAGCTCGTACTGAGGTGTTCAGACAGACGTTTTTCCCTCGCGCGATCCGCGAGTGGAACAGAGGGAGGGGGGGGGGGGGGGGGGGAATATGACTTTGGCGCGAATTGTGCTCCCCGCCACACACCGCTTGGTGACTAGCGGAGTATATATGTAGGTGTAGATGTAGAAACGGCGGAAACCACATTATATACAATCTAAGATAGAAAAAGTGATGCAACACGAAGGGATTATCCAAAGGCGACGAAATAGGTAGAGGTGATGTATCTATACAAACAAACAAATGATTACAATTTCAGAAAAACTGGATAATCTATTCAAGAGGAAGTTCTTCACAAATTGAGCAAGTCAGTAGGGTGTTGGTCCACATTTGGTCCTTTTGCAAGCAGCTACTCGGCTTGGCACTGATTCTGTCAAACTGGCGCGTTACTCATAGATCGTCAAAATGCCAAACTGGTTGGTGAGCCCTGCCCCGAACGTTGCCGATTGTGGGGGGAAACCGGAGACCTTGCTGGCCAAGGTATGGTTTGGTAAGCACGAAGACAAGCAGTAGAAACTCTGGCCGTGTTCGAACGGGCATTATCTTGCTGAAATGTGATGGCTTGTGATGGAGGACAACAAAATGGGTCGTAGAATGTCAACGGTGTACCACTGTGCTGTAAGGGTGTCGCAGATAACAACCAAAGGGTCTTGCCATGAAATAAAATGGCATCCCGGACCATCACTCCTGCTTGTCTGGGCATATGGTGGGCGACACTCAGGTTAGTATCCCACAGATGTCCAAGAAGTCTCCAACCACATCTTCGCTGATCATCGGGGCTCATTTCGAAGCGAGACTCATCACTGAAGATAATTCTACTCCACTCAATGAGAATCCAGGCCGGAGGCGCCTTGACCAGAGAGGAATACAAGCCCAGCGGTACGTCGGCGATATTCTAAACACCGTTTCGTTACCTTCCATGGCAAGCCATCCTGGGCTTACATTTCTTTAAAATAATCCCCGATTGCACACGGGGAGAATTTCTACTGCTTCTATTCGCCCACCAAGGTTGCCAGATCTCTCCGCAATTGAGAACGTTTGGATCACTTCGGGCAGAGACCTCCAAGTAGCTCAGGATTTTGATGATCTATGAGTAACGTAGCAATTGGAGGGAATTTGGCACGATATCCCTCAGGAGGACATCCAGCTCTGTCAAACAATGTCAAGCCGAATAACTGCTTGCATAAATGCCAAAGGCGGATCATCGCGTTACTGACTTGCTCAATTTGTGAAGCTCTTCCTGTTGCACAGATCATCCATTTTTCTGAAATTGTAATCATTTTTTTGTCTGTACATGTACTTTACATGTACCAATGTCCAACCCATTCGGATAATGCCTTCGTAATTGTTGTGTACATAGTTCCGCGTAGTCAGCGTGTACACAACTTTCCCACTAGAGCGCGCCCCGCTAAGAACAACAGCGCAGGCGCAAAGCTCGTCCGTCTCCGCACTACGAGATGGCGCTGTCATAGAGACGGACCAAATTCTGCTTTCGCCGATCCGCGTATTAATATGTAACGCAGCCAATTAGATTGCTGCTGGCGTAGAACGTTTTCTCCTCGCGGATCACACTCGCGCAGTGATACATGAACGCGCGAGGTATTACAATGAGTGTACAGACCTCCAATTAGTCAGTCTGCATTTGTCTGCACCAGTCTGTACCAGTTTATAGTCAAGTTTCAGTCTGGCCTAATAAGATTACCATATTCCTGTACATAGCCATGAAGATAAATGAATGCACTTTGTCAAGTATCAGAGATATGTGAGAATAAGATTAACGTACCAAGACCAAAGGAACTTCAGATTGTCAGTTGTAAATAGCAGGCCGTGCGGTTAAAGGCGCTGCAGTCTGGAACCGCGAGACCGCTACGGTCGCAGTTTCGAATCCTGCCTCGGGCATGGATGTTTGTGATGTCCTTAGGTTAGTTAGGTTTAACTAGTTCTAAGTTCTAGGGGACTAATGACCTCAGCAGTTGAATCCCATAGTGCTCAGAGCCATTTGAACCATTTTTGTAAATTGCATCCAGAACCAAGTTATTTTCATGTGTGTGACAATTAATCAAGTTCTGTTTAAAGTTGGTCACCGTCAGTCTGCTACTCTAAGCGTGCAAGTGGCATTTCTATCGTCTGACCTAACGGCAGAAGATAAACACGCCACGATAAGACCACGAGACATATTGCTGACACTCGCATACTTCGTTAGAGTGACAAGTCAAATAATCTGATGGTGTGTGTACCGAAGGTCTTACAGTACGCACACCACAGTAATGCATCACTTTTTTGTCTTAGAATGTAATCATTTCTACTTCATACCTTTTTTTTAATTTTCCATGTATAAATGTTTTATCATTTCTTGATTTAGTCTCTGCAAACGCTCTATGCTCAAAAACGAGATACTGCACCGCTGGCAGCACCCACTCTCCTCCCTTATGGGGTAAGGGAGATGAAATAAAAATAAAGAAAAAGAAAAGGATGTAGTACACTTCATGCTAATTTTGCGTATGCCTCATGTCGTCTTCATAGTATTGCAATTTTAATGGCGAGCGGCGCAGCTAAGGTCGCCGCTTATAAGCGGACACGGCGGCAGAACACTGCGGCCAACACCGGTTAACCTCGCGAGTCGGCGGTCGTAACCTCTCCCCATCACCAATAGCCGTTTGCGGAAAAACGCGCGGCTTCCCTGCCGGGAGCGCTATGCCGTTTAGACCCTTTCTTTTGTCCCGACCCATCGCCGGAATAACTGTAATCAAGAGCCGCAGCTGACGAAGACACTTAATTTCTGCTTGGACTCCGGAAGAAATTTGATACCTGCCCCGAGGTGCGCTTTATTAAACGAAGGAATGATGTTGCCCGTGGACGCCCCTAATGAACGTCCACGGGTTCTTCATTATCCGGCACTTAGCCGCCCTAAGCAATTAGCTTGCACCATTAAGGCTCGACAAGTCGCGTCGCAGTTATTACGGTTGCGCTCGTAAAGGCGCAAAAAAGTGGCGGCTGGGGTTCATGGTTTCTTCCGACCGTCGGTCCAGTAGCACGCGTCCTTCCGTAATGAGCAAAATAGGACTCAAAAACAGCCAGCGCCGCTGCGTTCCCGTACCGTTTTGGAGTACGCGCCAGAAGTGTCCCATCTTCGCTTCAATACGCATATAGCTATTGGAAGCACGCAGACAGGAAAAACTGAAATTGCACTGGCAGCATGACTATTATGAGGTGTTGCCTAATACGAAATATTTGTGATGAGACGGAAAGAACGTCTCTGAGGATTGTAAGCCACTTTTCATTGAAACAGAATAACATAATGGTAACTGAAGAAAACTTGAGAAGCCAAGATCGCTAAAGAAGCATTTTATTGGATGGCCGGTTTCGATAGTTGATGACAGCATAGCTCTGCCGAAATCGGTCGTCCAATAAATGTTGGTTTTTGAAGTTTTCTTCAGTTATCATATACTACAGATCGCTCCTCTGACTGACCATGTCAGGAATATATACGAAGAAGATAAGGTTGCGACTAGATATACAGAGGTTGCGACTGTCATCCCGGTAGATATTAGGAATTTTGTCATGCTCTCTTAGCTTTCACAGTGTATATGGTTTTGAACAGAGACTCCTGAAAATCGTGTGCTTCACTGCCACATATAGGTGGAATAATCAATTTTGTCGAACAATTATAATTATCTGTACTGAAGTTAGATGTAAAGCTTTCTTGGAAATTCGAGATTTTCTTCACTGCCAGAATAATCTCCAAGTGCCACCAATGCTGAAACGTGAAAACTTGGTTACTTGTACAAATATATTTTTTCAGCAAGCACTACATCACTGTTTTTTCATTACGTTGCTTCAAGTTATATAGATAGTTATATATTAATTTTAAGAGTCGAGGTATAAAAACAGCCTATGTGGCTTCAAGTTGTTTACTAGCTTTTACTATCTTACCTTCTATGCCATCAATAGCGCAATCATTAAAAATATTTATAGCCGAGGAAAAGACGATGAGTTCTCTAATTTCTTTTAGGCTATTGTTCACGTGTGTCGTCAGTTTAACTCTGGCTCCCTGGTAAGCTTTCTCCCTCTGTCGGACGTCGTGGACTGGGCAGACTGGTAAAACAGGACAGGCAGCGAACTAAGGCGGAACTAACATCAGACTTCTATGCTGGTCAGAGTACAAACGTGGCTGAATTCACAGCGCACTGAACACTCATAACGATGGGCCTCCGCAGCCGACGACCCATTTATATGCCAATGTTAACACCACGACATCAGCAACTACTACTGAAATGGGCAAGTGACCATAGGCACTAAACACTGGCGCAATGGCAGAGTGCTGCATGGCCTATCCCAACAACTTCTTCATCATGCCAATGGGAAGGCGCGAATCCGTCCTTTTCCAGGGGAACAGCTCGTTGACATTTCTACTGCAGTACAGAGACAAGCTGGCAGCCGCTCCTTTATGCGCGGGGGAACATTCACCTGGGCATCCATGAGTCCAGCGTAGCTCGTGCAAGGCTCCATAACTGCCAAAGAGTATCGTACACTGGTTGTAGACCACGTACACCCTGAGACGATCATGTTTCCCAATGGCTGTGGCATTTTTCAACAAGATAATGCGCCATGTCACAACGCCACGAGTGTGTGATGGAGTTATTCGAGGAACACAGTGGCGAGTTGCAGTTGATGTGCTGGCCCTCCAATTCGTCAGATCTGAACCCAATCGAACACATTTGGGATGTGGTTGAACGTGGCGTCAGAGCTCATCGCTGCCCTTCCCGGAATTTAAGGGAACTGACTTGTGTGTGCAGATGTGGTACCAACTGTCTCCAGTAACCTACCAGAGCCTCATTGCTTCCATGCCAAGACGCATTGCCGCTGTTATCCGTGCCAAAGATGGACATTTGGGGTATCAGGTAGGTAGTCATAATTAAACCGCGGATTTTAGGTAAAAACCTATTTTGTTCCTGAGTTCCTATTTGCATAAAAATTTGTACTTATGCGTTTCATGACTATTTACACTTAATAGCGTTAATTCTATAGGACCTAAAAAAGCCTATTTCGACGTTAGTGCTAATTTTTGCCTATTTCGGCTTTAATATCCTAAAAAGTGCCTATTTCATCATATAAGACAGTGGTTCTAAGTTTTTCCACACTATACGACAGATGGAAAAAAAATTTTCTACCCAGCGTGCAGCAAGGTGGCTAGTTGATATGCGCTCATGCTTCGTATTTGCCTAACACTTCGGTCTTTTTTTATTTTTTTATATCGCTATCCCTGTTAATACCAAATACTCTTTATAGATGTTTTATTATTCATATGTAAAAAATACATCACGGATCTTTAGGTTAAAACCTATTTTTTTCCTAAGCTCCAATTTGCATATAAGTTGGTACTTATGCGTTTCATGACTAAATCGAATACCGTTAGTTCTACAGGACCTAAACTTGCGTTTTTCGACGTTGACGCCTAATTTTGCCTATTTCAGCATCAAAATCCTAAAAAGTACCTATTACGTAAATCTGACATAGAGTTCTTGTGTTTTCAAAGATTAGAAAAAGGAAGTAAGCTTAGGGCTTTACGTCTCGTCGAAGGCGAAGGTCGTTAGAGACTGTTTACAATTCCTTTGCTTGCCTTACTTCCAACAGCACTCGGCACGGCTGAATGGTCATCCATCCAAATACGCGCCGAGCGCGAACTTCGGTGAGCGAATGGGAACCGGTCAAAGGTTTGAGTTACACATTAGAATCGAACGTGGGAGTACTAAATGCAATATTTGAAAATATTTCGTTCGTAGGATTCTGGCCAGCTGTGTATTTTCGCAAAGAAACGGTTTCATAGGCCTTAAGCTGAGCACGGATTAAAAAATCACAATGTTAATCATAGACGCCCTCTATAGTTAAATTACTGCCCTTCGCGCATTTTCTCGCTGCTGTCTACAGGCAGTCCTATCAAACTACTCTGTTTCGTGAAAGGTATTATACGTGAATTTTCCGGTTCGAAAAATAATTTGCCAGTAGTGAGATGTTTTCATCTGAAGCACCGGTAGATTATATTCGCTTGTTCAGAAGGGGCGGCCATCTGTCAGGTGCCACATGTCCAGCAACGACCACGGTACTTCCCCTACCGCGCCCATGCACCACAGTTAAAGGAAAAAACAAAACAAAACAAAAGACAGGTCATCGTGCACTTTTTCCCAGCGAAAACAAATCAGTACATTGTGTAGCGACCGACGTGTTAAGTGTTATTGACGTTCTAAGTGCAAAATAAATTCTAGTTTCTGTGTGAGAGTACTACACCATGTCGAAAACATCTAGTTCGAAGTCTACTTATATAAGGCAGTGGCTGCAAGATTTTCCGCATTATACAACAGATGGGAAAATTATTTTCTGCCAAGCATGCAACAAGGTTAGTTGATGTTTTTCTTAGACTTCTTATTTTCCTGTCACTTAGGATTCTTTTTTATCGCTATCCTTTAGTAATACGAAATACTTTTTATATGCGATTCTAAACTGCATTTCCCTTTTCTCTCGTATTAGGTTTCGAGTGTTAAGAAATCTCACTTAACTCAGCATGCAGATGGAATCGCACGTAAAGCTAATGTTGAACGAAAGTCAAAATTGAAGTAAACTCTTTTAACCAATAAATCTGGTGAATCCTCCGAAAAAAAACAAGTTCTGCAATAATTTGTGTCATGCACTTGTGGCAGCAAACATCCACTTTCGGAAACTAGAATACCCTATTTTCAGAGGTTTTCTTGAGAAGCAGTGCCATCAGTCTATTCCTGCAGAGTCAACTTTACGTAAGAATTATGTGGATTCAGCTTACAATGCTGCATTGCACAGAATCCGAGATGATGTTGGAGAATCTTGTATATGGATTTCTGTGGATGAAACTACTGACAGCCTTGGCCGTTACATTGCAAACCTGACTATTGGCAAGCTAGATCCAGATGCTCCATCCAGGGCTCATCTGATTTACTCAAAACAGCTTGCAAAAACTAACCAACAAACAATAGCACAGTTTGTGAACAATGGGCTTAAGGTGCTATACCCAAACGGATTGGATGAGAATAAGGTGCTTCTGGCCGTCACTGATGCTGCTGCATATATGATAGCAGCGTTTCAACTATTAAAAGTATTCTACCCATTGATGCTGCACGTAACTTGTGTAGTGCATGAGATCAACCGCATAGCAGAGCAAGTAAGGCTACAATTTCCTAAAGTAAATAAAGTAATATCGATGGTGAAGAAAATTTTTGTTAAGGCACCATCAAGAATACAGGCATTCAAAGAACAGCTTCCAGATGTCCCATTGCCGCCAGTGCCTGTTGTCACCCGTTGGGGCACGTGGCTGATAGCAGCAGAATACTATAGTACGCAACTCTCAGCTGTCCAGAAGGTGCTTGAAAATGTACCGGAGGATGCTGCATCCGTAACTGCAGCAATGGAGTTACTCAAAGATTCTTCTTTAAAACAGGACTTATCTTACATTAGGGCCCACTACACATTTATGGCAATAATAATTTCACAATTAGAAGGCTCAGGGGGGCCTACCTACGACAATATTTCTTTGCTTGAAGAAGTCAAAATGAAAATTAATGAAGCGCCAGGCAGCTCCCGACATACTTAGTGGAAAATCCAGCACTCCTGACTGCAGCATTCCTGTCCAACATGTGCCGTAAATGAAGTTCGCCCCTGTCACATTTGTTGATGTAGAATGTTCTTTTTCAGCGTATAAATTGATTCTGACTGACAAGCGCCACAGTTTTTCACTAGAAAACCTAGAAAAGATTTTGGTTATTTATTGTGAAGCCAACTATGGTCAGAATATGTGAAACTACGAATGTATTAATTAAACCATTGCCACATCTTTTACGGAGATCTTTATCTTGCAGGAACTCAAAAATATTTGGAGTTATGTTCAACATTAATGTTCTAGATTGCTGTGCTCTGTAACTGTGTAAATATTCATTCTCCTTGTTTTAATGACTAATAAGATGTTCATACTGTAAACACTGGGTATTTTAATTTATTTTTATTTTCTCTGCATCATTTTTATTAGAGCCTATTTTAGGTTTTATATAGCCTAAATGAAGAACTACTGAAGGAGCCTATTTTAGGTGCCTAAAACACACTTTTTTACGACCTAAATACCCGTGGTCTAGTGATCAGTGTAATGGTCTCTAAATATTGTCTTTCATTCTTCTTGTCGTCATACTCGTATGAGTTGAGGCGTAAGTTCAAATACTCTTTTTATGAATCTCTTAAAAAAGAATTTACCATGGACTTTAATCCCATCATCAGTCTCCTTAACCAGTGACCACAATTTTGTACAGCAGCATATTTGCCTGGTGTCCTAAGGAAAACGACTGCTGGTAAGGCTCTGCTCATAAGAGACAAAGAAAATTATTAATGCGCCGTACGATCATCCCAGGAATGTGCACAATGGCACGATTGCTTTGGTGTGTTTCTCCACCGCCACACCGATCAGAGGTCTAACATGACGTAGTCCCACGAAAATGACGATTTCGAACGTCTGACCCGCAGACAGTTGTATGCTACTGGTCTCAGAGAATGGTCTCATGTACTACATAAAAATTAATTAAAAGCCCGACTTTTTTTTTCTTTGGGACCAGCAATCACGCGTGACGTGCTCCAACACTAAAATATTGATCTCCCAATAGATGTGTTTATCAGGTTACCTTCCATTCAGAAGGCTGTTGCACTCAGCGACTGTTATATTGACTTGTAAATAATAGATTTCAGCTATCAGTCGTCCTTTTTAAATTTTATTGGCGGATCTAGATTTCAGCTAGAAACTAGCCATTCTCAATGCACTATCATTTTTGATCAATGTGTGTAATACCTGTTGGTCGCGCTTCATCCACAGATCATCGAATACTACCACAATGAACTGTGGATGAAGCCCGGCCAACAGACATTACATGCATTGATCAAAAATGATAGTGCATTGAGAATGGCTAGGTTCAAGCTGAAATCTAGATCTTCCAATAAAATTTAAAAGGACAACTGATAGCTGAAATCTATTATCTGCAATAAAAGTGAATGCTATTGTTAAGTGTTGTAGTTATATTTCTAGTTTACCAATACCAATGATGATTAATTGAAACCCTCAGCTGCCGACAATGTGTTTGATATAACTCGATGGGGACAGCTGAAAATGTGTGCCCTGACCGGGACTCGAACACAGCATCTCCTGCTTACATATGCGCACGGGTTGCCCGAACTCTTACGGGAATCGTCACCTTAGTGGGCGCGAGTAATGAGTGGATGGGCAAATATCTATTAGGAACATTATGTATGTAGATTGTGGACAGTTGGGAATGTGGGTCTCACGGGAAGGGTGCAAGTGATAATCCCTGCAGTCGCCCTATTCATCTGTGTCCTCGGTGACTCAGATGGATAGAGCGTCTGCCATGTAAGCAGAAGATCCCTGGTTCGAGTCCTGGTCGGGGCATACATTTTCAGCTGTACCCATCGAGGTATATCAACAATACCTGTCTGCAACTGAGTTCTAGAGAAGCTGCACGGTCAGCAATGGTATCTGTTCTTTCGAGAACAGTTACTATCTTAATATTTACCAATAGAGTGCGAAAAAGAGAAGATACGTGCAAATCAGTATGCCATCCAAGTGCGAAACAACGAAGTACCTCTCACCGGTGAATGCGAGCGACGGAAGATCCAAGCAGCACTTGCAGTGTGGAATGTAATGGTATGGCGGGGACCATTAAACTTTCCATTACTCTCAGAATCAAATTACGAATTGGTGATCAATAAAATGCCTCATGCGTAGGTAGTGCTTCTTGTAATTGCATAATGGCACCAGACATTCCTGTTTTACTGCCTGAGCCTGTGGCTCAGGATACCATGAGAACAGCGCCTCTTGCGCCAACGCTGTACAGAGAAGTGAGATTCGATTTGTCACCAGAACACCCGACCTCTGCAAGCGGTGTAGCTTACCGGTAGAAAGTGTGGTAGTCGTGTAAAGGACATGCGGTGCAAGGTAGACTGAATATAGAGACAGTGGTCTCGTAGATTAAAGATAAAAGTTGCAGCTTAATCTGAAAAAAAAGGGATAAATTCGACACACTTGTTTTCTCTTCAGTCAGGTGTTAACAGTATGTTCAGTTTGGCACGATATGTTTCGACAGTATGCTGCCATCATCAGGAGCCTGTCTCCTAATTATGTATTAAACACAGACCGCAGTGGCCGGCTGAAGTGGCCGTGCGGTTCTAGGCGCTCCAGCCTGGAACCGCGAGACCGCTGCGGTCGCAGGTTCGAATCCTGCCTCGGGCATGGATGTGTGTGATGTCCTTAGGTTAGTTAGGTTTAACTGGTTCTAAGTTTTAGGGGACTAATGACCTCAGAAGTTGAGTCCCATAGTGCTCAGAGCCATTTGAGCCAGACCGCAGTGTATCGCAGGAGACGACAGTTAACTAATTTTATAAATCTGTGGAAAAAAAACAGTCTGCGTCAAGTTTTTTACTTAAATGTGGTAATTAATATCAGTTTTTAGTCAACTATAGTAATTCAGCTCACCGCTAATACGGTGTAACAGTCATCTAGCGTTGATAATGGGTCCAAGTCAGTGCAGTCTATAAGTTTCTTCATGTATGCACATGAAGCAATAGCCACTCATTGATAATTAAATTATGTAGAATTGTGAAATTTGCGGGAAGTTTGTTTGCTATGTTTTACCTGCTCTTCCAAGTGGTCCCAGAAGTTTTCTGTGGGATTAAGGTAGGATGATTTAGGGGCGCACTCGGTGTGCACAGGTTGCATGAGTGCTTGTCAAACAGGAATATGAGTCTAGCTCTGTGGGCACGTGAGCTGTTATGATGGAATTTGGACGTCCCATCAGCACTCTCATCATGAAGATGTGTATGAATACACAATCATTTCTTGTAGATAGTGATGAAATAAATGTACTGTTTCATGGACACGAGAACCTGAATAAGTACCATGAGAAAAATCCTCAAAACATCATAAAACGATTTCCTGCCTGAACTATGCCCTTCACATAGACGGTGGTTTAAATGCTTTTTGAGCCTTCGGTACATTTGATGCCTTGCTTTCTGTTCTCTTTAGACACGAAAACATAACCCAAGAAGAGAACAAGAATGGGCGTCTGCTACACTCTGAACGTATGCATATGGCGGAAACCAGACTGTCCAAGACGAACCAGGGATGCTGTAACCGAAGGAAGTTAATGGTGGACTAGATGCTTTATGCAGCATAGAACAGGTGCTGATGATATGTGGGCCGGGTTGTATCTGCATTATTACGTTAAGCACGCCATCAGTCTCGCGAAACTGACAGTGGACACTTGATTTGGGTGGCGTCAGTCGATTCGTTCTGACAGTGTACTTTTCGTTTGGATGAAGTCAGTCGATGTGGACTGACACTGTACTTTTCGTTTGGATGAAGTCAGTCGATGTGGACAGACAGTGTACTTTTCGTTTGTACGAAGTCAGTTGGTGTGGACTGAAAGTGCACTTTTCGTTAGTACAAAGTCAGCAGCTGCAGACTGAAGTGCACTTTTCATGTGGACGTTAGACCATGAGAACGACAGTAAGAAGGTTGAAAAAAAATGTTGTAATTTTAATGAAGTTTATCAAAACATTCAGTTCAAAGATGGCGTTTACATTTGCATGTATTACGGAAGGTAACCACCAGTTTATTAATGTTCCAGCTGCATTGCACACAAAATATTCTTTTGCGTTTGTCAACATCTACGCACTTTGAGCATCTTTCCTTTCTTTTATTTTTCCAACCGGTGTTTGCTTATTTTTTTATCGACATTCAGTGGAGTTTCTTCATGCGGATGCCGTGTTGAGGGCATCTGCCAAATGTTTCTGAAGCATCATGATTGACGTTTTCCGTCCCGTCACGTCTTCGCATAACTGTAACGCATTCACAACAGCATAGTTGAAAAAGAGATCGAATGCTAACTTCCGTCACAATTTTACTGTCTTTCTCAGTGGACTGCTATATGCGCTCATGTGATCAGTGTGGTGAACGGCTGCTTTTCCGTTATTATATTCAGTAACAATCTTTAGTTTTGGATAAACCTCTCTTCTGGTTGACATGTTTTGAATTTCGAAAAAATTACTCACGTCAGGTGGTCACCGTTGCGAGAGATTGCCGCCTCAACGGAAATACTGTAAAATCGGCTGCGCGTTCAAAGCGTTAAAGGCGCCACCCATGTGACACCCCAGTCCCGCAACCTGCGGACATCTGCGATAACTTTCCTTCTAGACGTTCTGAAGGCTTGCACCATCTCTGACAATGAGTCGCCACTGCTATCGATAACTCGCAGTAGATCAGGATATTAGACCTTCCATCGTTTGAGAGGAGGAAAAATCGCGACTGCTCTGACCGACATACAGTCTCCAGTTTGTGTTGAACCCATGTGCAGTTTCATTAGTCACTGTGAGGAACGAGTTTTTTTCGAAGTATGTGAGTCCAAATGCCCTTCGCATGCAGCACCCATCGTAATGTTTGCTGGGGAACTGGTTGAGATGCACCTACAATCACTGACAACAGAAATTCCTGTGGGATTTGAACGCGCCTGTCATTCACATGACGTGACTTTTGTTTCCGTTCCATCTCGGTTGCAGCCACTTTTATTAGGCCGAGTTACATGACTGTGAGTGATACACCATTCCTTGTAGAGTTGTTGGACACTCCGCGCTGATATACCGACAAATCCGGTAACTTTATTCAAGGTGTGATCATGGGCACATCTGAACACGATAGCTCCTGTCTGTGACTTTGTCACTTTGCCTTGCCGCCACATCTTACTGTGCTGCTTCCATAAAACCGACTTGCACATACACAGCACTTCACGTCAGCAGTAGAGCCTCATATGACCGCCTACTAACACTTCTACATCTACATACAAACTCCACAATATGGTGACACATGGTGGAGGGTACCACGAACCATTACTACTAGTCATTTCCTTTCCTGTTCCACTCGCAAATGGAGCGAGAGAAAACTGCTGTCTGAAAGCCTCCATACGATATGTCCTATCTTACCTTCGTGGTCCTTACGAGAAATGTACGGTGGAAGCCGCAGAACCGTTTTGCATACAGCGTCAAATGTCTACTCCTTAAGTTTTCAATAGTGTTCTTCAAAGAGAACTTCGTCTTCCCTCCAGAGATTCTCAATTGCGGCCACATAGTTTAACTGTAATACTCGCTTGTTTTTTGATCCTGCCGGTAACAACTCTAACAGCCCACCTCTCAATTGCTTCGATGTCTTCCTGTAATCCGACCTGGCGGTGATCCCAAACACTCGAGCAGTACTTAAGAACGGGTGGTGCTAGCGTTCTATATGTGGTATCCTTTACAGACGGACCACACTTTCCTAAAATTCGCCCAATAAACTGAAATCGGCCATTCGCCTTCCCTACTACTGGTTTTCGTGCCCATTCTATTTTATATTGCTTTTCAAAGTAATGCATAGCTATTTCGTCGATGTGATTGTGCCCAGCAACACACTACTAAAGCTGTGTTCGAATATTATAGGATTGTTTTTCCTACGCATTTGCTTTAGCTCACATCATACCAACTAGAAATTTTACCTAAGCGATCTCGATTCGTCGTACAGTCACTCAACGACGACACTTTTCATACTCCACAGCATCATCGGCAAACAACTACAGATTGTTGCTAATCCTGTCCGTCAGATCATTTATGTGTATAAAGAATATGAGCGGTGCTATCACATTTCCCTGGGGCGCTCCTGACGATATCCTTGTCTCTGATGAACACTCGCCATCGAGGATAACCACCATCTACAGCTACAAAACGATCAGTATGGTTTTTGAAGGAGGTGAGGATAACCACCATCTACAAATTCCGAACGATCAGTATGCTCTTTTAGGGAGGTGACTAATACATTCTCTGGCGAGCTTAAAAATTCTTTTACCGTTAAATAAACAACAAATGCGATTTTATTGAAGTGATTTAGTGCTTTTTTCATAAACTTGAGCATTATGTTGCATTGGTTTATTCATAGGTCTTCATCCATCTACTACTTCCTCTCGGTGCCAGCCTCCTCATCTCAGAGCAGTGTTGACACCCAAAATTCTCAATTATTTTTACTATATGGTGCAACCTCTGTTTTCCTCTACAATTCTTGCCTTCTCTGTAGTACCATGAAAGTTATTCCCCGATGATGAGTATGACTTAGGTGATAGCTGATATTGACTGAGGGAACTCTGACGTCACAAGGGTATGTGACGGACATTCTGCGTCCTCATGTGTTAATCTCTCATGTGACAATGTCATCGTGCCATTTTTCAACTGGACAATGTTCGTGCACACATGTCACGTCCCTGTACGAACTAACTGTGTGGCGTTGAGGTACTCCCACGTCCACTAAGGCTCCCAGATGATTGCCTGGTAGAATATCTGTGGAACCAGTTTAGATGTCAACTACGCCCCAGTGCCAGTATGTGGAATATAAAGGACTAGTTACAACATCAGGGGACCAGTAACTTCAGGAGAGGATTCAATGTCTTCGTGACACCCTAGCAAACCGAATCACCGCATGTAGGCAGGCCGAAGATACTGCAACGTCGAACTGACAAGTGGGCTCATAGTGTCAATTTCTTCTTAAAATTTACTCAATTTTGTTATCACTGACATAACATTACGTACCCTCTCAACCCCTGAAGTTTCATTTCGTCTCCTCCTCCTCATCTGGGTAATGCACTTTTTTTCCGAGCAGTGCTGAAGGCGAAATCATGACAATATGCGTAGTTAGTGCTCGTACCAAACTATACTCACACGGTTCCCCATCCGTCTCACAGCTCCACTTTCGCCAATTTATGACTTGCACTTTCCATACCTCGGTGTACCAGACCCCTGCATGAAATAAAATCGCTGCGTAGAGGCTTAGCCATAGCCTGGATGTTATTTCTCCACAATATCTTCTCATCCAAAAGTGCTAATCCAGCAAGATATCAAGGAGGGATTGTATGAAATTAGGGAACTAGCAGAGAGAGATACTGGCACAAGCTGAGAAGGGAAATCAGCAGTCCTGCGTTCATAGTTCAAATAGTAGGAGCATTCCCGGGTAAAGGCGAGTTACAGATTCGAGTCCAGGTCCGGCCCATAGTTTTAATCTGTCAGGAGGAGAGATTCATTATGAAATACACCATTTCCGTGCACAGACGTAAAGTTACGATCCCCCATCCCTAACTGTTGTGCGTTAGTCGTGCGCACGATATTTGGAGCAGAGTATAACACTTCTATCTGCAAGCTATAGTGAAGTCGTATGGCATTATTGAAGTCGTATGGCATTGTCGGCTGGGAGACCATAAGGATAAGTTCAGCTTCCTAATTGGAAAAGCTTTTTTTGCCCTTGCGCACAATGGCATCTTTCCTTCAGTGTGAGTGCTGCGTGTTTATCACATATACTATGTGATCAAAAGTATCCGGACTCCCCCAAAAACATCCGTTTTTCATATTGGGTGCTTTGTGCTGCCACTTATTGCCAGGTACTCCATATCAGCGACCTCAGTAGTCATTACCCGTCGTGAGAGAGCAGAGTGGGGCGCTCCGCAGAACTCACGAACTTCGAACGTGATCAGATGATTGGGTGTCCCTTGTGCCATACGTCTGTACACGAGATTTCCACACTCCTAAACATCCCTAGGTCCACTGTTTCCAATGTGATAGTGACGTGGAAACATGAAGGGACACGTACAGCACAAAAGCGTACAGGCCGACCTCGTCTGTTTACTGACAGAGACCGCCGACAGCTGTAGAGGGTCGTAATGTGTAATAGGCAGACATCTATCCAGACCATCACAAAGGAATTCCTAACTGCATCAGGATCCACTGCAAGTACTAAAACAGTTACGCGGGAGGTGAGAAAACTTGGATTTCATGGTCGAGCTGCTGCTCATAAGCCACACATCACGTTGGTAAATGCCAAACGACGCCTCGCTTGGTGTAAGGAATGTAAACATTGGACGACTGAACAGTATAAAAACGTTGTGTGGAGTGACGAATGACGATACACAATGTGGCGATCCGATTGCAGAGTGTGGGTATGGCGAATGCCCAGTGAACGTCATCTGCCAGCGTGTATTGTGCCAACAGTAAAATTCGAAGGCGGTGGTGTTATGGAGTGGTCGTGTTTCTCATGGAGGGGGCTTGTACCCCTTGTTATTTTGCGTGGCACTATCACAGCACAGGCCCACATTGATATTTGAAGCACCTTCTTGCTTCCCACTATTGAAGAGCAATTCGGGAATGGCGATTGCATCTTTCAACAGGATCGAGCAACCTGTTCATTTGGAAATTTGTCCTATGGGACCAAACTGCTGAGGTCATCGGTCCATAAGCTTACACACTACTTCATCTAACTTCAACTAACTTATGCTAAAGACAACACACACACCCATGCCCTAGGGAGGACTCGAACCTCCCACGGGGGCAACCGCGCGAACCGTGACAAGGCGCCCTAGACCGCACGGCTATCCCGCACGGCACCTGATCATAATGCACGGCCTGTGGCGGAGTGGTTACACGACAGTAACATCCCTGTAATGGACTGGCCTGTACAGAGTCCTGACCTGAATCGTATAGAACATCTTTGGGATGTTTTGGAACGCCGACGTCGTGCCAGGCCTCACGGACCGACATCGATACCTCTCCTCAGTGCAGCACTCCGTGAAGAATGGGCTGCCATCCCTCAAGAAACCTTCCAGCACCTGATTGAACATATGCCTGCGAGAGTGCAAGCTGTCATCAAGACTAAGGGTGGGCCAACACCATACTGACTTCCAGCATTAGCGATGGAGGGTCCCACAAAATTGTAAGCCAGTTTCAACCAGGTCTCCGGATACTTTTGATCACATAGTGTATGTGAAGATGACTGTAACGGGTTTATGCACTGCACTGCCTTGTTTGTGTTGGATCATGATGATAGAAGGGAGACAACGAAACCCTGTGTCGGCACATATCCTGCCTCTTTTGAAAAGCAGAAAGGGGCCACCGCGCTTAATGTCCCTGTCCGATGGACGGACCGCAATCAATAGCGTAGCATTCCCTGCGGAGAAACATTGCGATGAGGTTTGGAATTTAAGTACACTAGCGCAAAGTCTAGTGATCACGAACTTCACTCCATCACCCTCCTCCTTTTTAGGGGACTAGCGACTGTTTTAACGAAGTCTAACCGAAAACGTAGTATCCTTTGCCTACAATACCAGTTAAAAATAACTGAATCTGTCGACTCATACAAATACCTAGGTCTAACAATTTGTTACCTATGAAATGGAATCATCACATAGTCTAAGTAGTAGGTTGAATGGCAAGAGACTGGAAAAACGCAGTCGGTCTAAATTAAAAACACATTCCTGTGAATATTGCTGAAGCGTGTGACGCCTACGTGAAACAGACTAACAACGTTCGAGGGACTTCAAAAGGTCACTTACTCATCTCGTCCCACGCTAAGACCATTGCGCATTGTCAGAGTACAAATCCTAGGTTTCCTGCAGAGATAGTTTTGCTACAGTACGGATGACAGGCGGATCGCAGTGTGGGAGATAAATGGCGCGTCAACTGGAAAAAGTACTCCAAAGCTGAATAACAGGAAACAGTACTATTCTTGAGTCTCAGTAAGCCGGCCGGTGTGGGCGAGCGGTTCTAGACGCTTCGGTCTGGAACCGCACGAACGCTATGGCCGCAGGTTCGAATCCTGCCTCGGGCATGGATGTGTGTGAAGTCCTTAGGTTAGTTAGGTTTATGTAGTTGCAAGTTCTAGGGGACTGATGACCTCAGATGTTAAGTCCCATAGTGCTCAGAGCCATTTGAGTCTCAGTAACACACAGATGCGACGTGAAATTCTGGCGGTATGTGAACGTCGCGTGCGGTCGTAGTGGAATAGTCCCGACAGTTTGATCATTGGTGCATAGACGACGGTGGTGCTGGCCGTGATTGAAGACATGCAAAATGCGTCCAGGCAATCGAGGAAATGATGCTAGATTCTCCGACGGTAAAGACGTTCACGACGAAGGAGCGGATATCTATCATGGACGAATCGATCGTTCCGACCGTTGTTTACGGAGAGTTGGTGACTGTACTGAAAAATAGTGTTATGTATCTATGTCAGCTTGAAGTGTAGTGCAGCACTCAATAAAAATTTCTTCGCTTGCAGTAATAATGTGTAACTCTTTGAAGTCTTCTCGTATAGTGAAAGTATACAAGAAAGGGACTGTAATGGTCACAGGTTTGAATAAACAAGACCGCTGCGACTGCTTGAATTCTTTATTGAAGAACACGACCGGTTTCACAAATTAAATTTGCTTCATCAGGTGCTTGAAGTCAGAAGCAACAGCAACGCTTTCTCCCCAGGCTGTCTATAGTGGAAGTTGGGGATAGTCATAGTCCCCAATACATTTTATCATAGACGCTCGCGCATTCGTGAGTCAGAAGTGTTAAATACCTGGATATAAATGTTGGGAATGGCTTTATTCGGTTTAACTTTTAATCTTCTGACTTGAAGTACCTGAAGATGCAAACATAATTTGCGAAACCGGCGTGTTCTCCAATAAAGAATTCTAACAGTCGTAGCGGTGTAGTTTATTCAAATGATGGAATATTTTGATTGTGGTTGGCCTACATATAAAATAGTGGTTTGATCCACGGAAGAGCGTCGTAAAAATCCTGAAAAAGCTATACTGATAGACGCTTTGAAGAAAGACAAACTATACCGCAAAAATTTATTTTCAAAGTTATGTAGGGATATATTTCAGTCCTCTACGTATCGCTCCGGTAGAGACAGTGTAGACAGACTAGTTACAACACGTACAAAGGCATTTAAGCAGTCGTTCTACTCGCGCTCCACACGCGAATAGAATGGGAAGAAATACGCGATATAATGCGAAGTAGCGCCTCCTATGCACTTCACACTCGTTTGCATGGTATACTTATAAATGGTTCAAATGGCTCTGAGCACTATGGGACTTAACATCTATGGTCATCAGTCCCCTAGAACTTAGAACTACTTAAACCTAACTAACCTAAGGACATCACACAACACCCAGCCATCACGAGGCAGAGAAAATCCCTGACCCCGCCGGGAATCGAACCCGGGATGGCATACTTATAGACGTAGAAATGCGAAGTATTTCTTCTAACATGAGACAATTACATATCTCGAAAACGAAGCATCGAACGAAAATAGTGTTCTAGCTGAAATGTTAATTTTAGTAAAGGGACTTCCGTCTGGGCTGCAGCTGGCCACCTCCCAACCACCCCTCTTGCGTGCGCAGGTTCATATTTGTGTTTTCAAATGAAAACCTCCCATTTTTATTGTATATTCGGATTCTATGTCAAAAAATACGCACGGCTGACTGAAACCACTGTTTCCCATTTGTGGTAGATGACGCTGTAATCGACAAGTATCAAGTACGCCAGTTTTTGCAATCAAGAACTGAAATTCGATACTACATTTCATTTGCGATGCAGATGTTAAGCTTTACTTTCTAAGGGTTGATATTTAGTTCGAAATTTACTTTACTGTTGCAAATTTCATTGTACAGTACCATATGATTCACCATCCCAGTGTCTGATTGGAAATTAATGTGACGCAGGACAACGACGTGAATGTTATAGTTTCCTGTTCCTAACAGGATGCTTTATATCGGTGAGTCCCCCTGCCTCTTACCACTTGTGTGCATGATTACTGTGAGTATTCATGGCAGATGCTCCTGTCATTATTACTTCATGGAGAGTTTTACCTTATAACAATGGTTGTGCTTTGCATTCTGCCGGTAACCGAGTAGCGGCCAGCAAGAGAGTTACGGCGGTTGGATGGTAACACACACCGAAATTGGTCATCTTGATGGTGGGGTTCGAGGGCGGCCACTGAAATCAAGTATTCCGATGGTTTGGGGACTCACCACAAAAAACCCTGCAGAGAGCAGTAGTTAATTTGCCATAAATCATTTATACTACTCTGTCCAACCTGCGTATGCATCGTATCAGCTCAGGCTCCCGCTTTCCCCTCGGTAAACTACGCGGCGAGAGGCCGTCGGCGCCTTGCGAAACCGCGGCGCACCGTCCCACTGCCGTGGCCCGCGGCGACCGCCGCCAGCGCCGGGCGGGACCCGGGTGAGGCGCGCCGCCATTGGCCGAGCCGCGGCAGAGGCGGCCCGGCACGTAATTACGTGGCCATCATCACCGCGGGGGTGGGGGACGGGCAGCACGCCTCGTCTCGTCTCTTCCTCGCCCAGTGCGTTACGCGAGAGCTGCCCTTTGACGTGGAGGCCGTGACATATTCTATACTTTGCTCTCACATCGTCTAGCTTCTACGCTGTCCAGTCAATGTGACCACCCGCCAAAACAAATAACAACAGTTTGCAGCGCGGACCGTTGCGAGACGTGCTTGAAGAGAGTCATTGAGGCTCAGGGAGGTACAGAGAGGGATGTGGAGCCACGGTGACTACATTGCCGTGGCTAGTTGCGATGGGTTTCTCAGTGGAGAATTCATGGCGCGAACAGCCTCATCTGGATGGTCCCACAGATTCTCGACTTTGTTCAAATCTGGTAGCCAAGGGAATATAGTAAACCAACACTGGTGCTCTTAGAACCACGCGCGTACTCTGCGATCTCTTTGACGCTTTGTATTATCCTACTGGTAGATGACATTGTGCCGAGGAAAACAGACCGCGTGTAGTGATGGACATTGTCTAGTGGTGGACATTGTCCCCAAGGGTAGATGCATATTTGAGTTAATTCATTGTGGCTTCCACACTACTGGCCATTAAAATTCCTACACCACGAAGATGACGCGCTACAGACGCGAAATTTAACCGACAGGAAGAAGATGCTGTGATATACAAATGATTAGCTTACAGAACATTCACACAAGGTTGGCGCCGGTGGCGATAACTACAACGTGCTGACATGAGGATAGTTCCCAACCGATTTCTCACTCACAAACAGCAGTTGACCGACGTTGCCTGGTGAAACGTTGCTGTGATGCCTCGTGTAAGTAGGAGAAAAGCGTACCATCACGTTTCCGACTTTGATAAACGACGGACTGTAACCTGTCGCGATTGCGGTTTATCGTATCGCGACATTGCTGCTCGCGTTGGTCGGGATCCAACGACTGTTAGCAGAATATGGAATCGGTGGATTCAGGAGAGTAGCACGGAACGCTGTGCTGGATCCCAACGGCCTCGTATCACTAGCAGTCGAGATGACAGGCATCTTATCCGCATGGCTGTAACGGATCGTGCAGCCACGTCTCGATCCCTCAGTCAACAGATGGGGACGTCTGCACGAACAGTTGGACGACGTTTGCATCAGCATGGACTATCAGCTCGGAGACCATGGCTGCGGTTACCCTTGACGCTGCATCACAGACAGGAGCGCCTGCGATGGTGTACTCATCGACGAACCTGGGTGCACGAATGGCAAAACGTCATTTTTTTTGGGATGAATCCAGGTTCTCTTTACAGCATCATGATTGTCGCATCGCGGTGAACGCACATTGGAATCGTGTATTCGTCATCGCCATAGTGGTGTATTACCCGGCGTGATGGTTACGTCTCGGTCACCTCTTGTTCGCATTGACGGCACTCTGAATAGTGGGCGTTACATTTAAGATGTGTTGCGACCCGTGGCTCTACCCTTCATTCGATCCCTGCGAAAACCTACATTTCAGCAGGATAATGCACGACCGCATGTTGCAGGTCCTGTACGGGCCTTTCTAGATACAAAAATTGTTCGACTGCTGCCCTGGCCAGCACATTCTTCCAGATCTCTCACCAATTGAAAACGTCTGGTCAATGGTGGCCGAGTAACTGGCTCGTCACACTACGCCAGCCACTACTCTTTGTGAACTGTGGTATCGTGTACACGCCGTCCAAGCTCTGTTTGACTCAATGCCCAGGCGTATGAAGGCCGTTATTACGGCCAGAGGTGGTTGTTGTGGGTACTGATGTCTCAGGATCTATGCACCCAAATTGCGTGAAAATGTAATCACATGTCAGTTCCAGTATAATATATTTGTCCAATGAATACCCGTTTATCATCTGCATTTCTTCTTGGTGTAGCAATTTTAATGGCCAGTAGTGTATAATGACGAGATCCCCAGACCATAACGCTCCCTCCTCCGCTCTCTATCATTCCGAGAATTGTTCCAGGGCTGCACAGGCCAAAGAGAATCTGTGCAATGGAGCAAAAAAGTTGTTCTTCTGAAAAGGCCACCTGTCGCCACTGAGTGGACATTCAGTTGCGGCAATGGCGTGAAAATTCCAGCCTTCATCAGCAAAGGAAAATAGTCAGCAAGGGTGCATGAACCAGGCGTCTGGTGTGAAGGCCCATATGTAGAAACGATCGCTGAACGGCTGTTGAGGAGGTACTGGCCGGTTAGTTGCTAAACGGTTTCACGTCTATTCGCCGGTACAAATCTCTGCAGCCGTCATTCACTCATGTCATGTGTGGCCTTTGGTGCTTCCCAGTTGCCTCGGCACCGTTTTTGGATAGTGCCATTTTGCCATGCACGGTATACTGTAACCACGGCGGCAAGCGAACAGTTTATAACCTTAGCCGTTTCGGAAATGCTTTCACCCTTGCCCCAAAAGCCAATCATCATGCTGACTTGGACAGATAAATCGTCGCTCCATCTCTGTATTACGACAACGCCAGCACTGTTTTCTGCGTCCCACAGACTCGCTTTGTATACCCGGCACTACAAGTGCTGCCACTTGCCATGATTGGTTATTGCACGTTGACGTCGAACATAGGCGGTGGTACTTTAATGTGACTGGACCGTTTACGGCGCTGATCCATGAAGGAGTGCCGTGACAATGGACACCTCCCTCCCCATTAAAAAATCTTTTCGGAAAAAACTTTTATACAAGTCGACCACATAAAAAGTCCCCGATTTCCAATGCAATTGAAATAATATTTGCCGTTTGCGGCACCATATAAAGCATATAAAAAGTTTTGTACAAAAAATTAATACACTTTTACGCGGTCTCCATTTGTAACTCGTACAATTTCTACCTGATACTCTATTGCAGCCCATGAGCGCACAAGCTGCTCTAGAATGAACGAGGCTCTTGTATGCACAGTTTTTCTGCGGAGGTCACCAAGGTCGAGCAAAGATGAGGCGCACACACAATATCAGTACTACAGTGCGGTAATGCATCGTTGTGCTGGAAGATCACGTTTGCCATATAAAGGGTTCTTGTTTCTGTTTGCCGGATCTGGTCCAACATCTTAGCAGCAAATTCTTGGCGAAACTGCAAGACTTTCGTGCCTCAGTGATTGAACACTTTCAACTTCGTAACGGTTCAAGCGAAGTCGTTTATGCAGCAGGCTCTGAACTGTTGAGGGACGGATGTTTAGCTTTCACGATGCTTGGCGAACTGGCTGTGATGGGCTTCTTTGATAGCTCTCTCTGCTCTCCTGTACCATTTCATCAGATGTGCATTTTCTGCTTGCAGCACGCTAGACACTTATCGTTCCAAACCTAAATCGTCTTAATGCCTGGTTGAAATCCACGTCGCAAATTTCTTTGGACACCAGTGAGTGATTTCCTCATATCACACTACGCTTTGGGTTCTCTGTTCAGGCCTAGCTATTTATGGTAATTACACTGTCGGAAAAAAATGCAACACGCACAACGACAACGTCATTTTATTAACAAGTGATGTGACAGGTAATTCATCATTGTAAGGAGTATATCATAACAAACTGAGACCAAATGAAAGACACATGTCACAATAAAGGTGCCCAACAGTCCCATCAATAAACAGTGCACACCCTCTGGGGCCACAAAAGCGTACATTTTCCCATTCAAACAGTCATAAAGGTGCCGAATGACACCCGGGAATAGATTGTCCCAAGCACCTTCCATCCTTCGCTGCAGTTCGGCAAAGTTTCTTGCAGGCTCTGGAAAACGAGTAAGTTCCCACTTCATACTGCTCCATAAGCGTTCAGTTCGCGAGAGGTCAGGTGCTTTCGCTGGCCGGACCAGTTGGCACGCACCACCAAGTGCACGTTGATTGGTTGCAGCCGTAGGTGGATGTGCATTGTCGCACTGAAAAAGCACATCACCTTCTTGTCGACGAAATGGCAGTACCACTGAGATAACAAACTGTGCAATGTAATGGGCTCTGCTTACTTGATGTTGTTGTTGTGGTCTTTAATCAGAAGACTGGATTGATGCAGCTCTCCATGCTGCCCTATGCTGTGCGAGTCTCTTCATCTCAGAGTATCTTCTGCAACCTACATCCTTCGGAATCTGCATACTGTAGTCATCTCTTGGTCTACCTCTACTATTTTTACTATCCCACATTTTCCTCCAGTACTAAACCGGTCTTCCCTTTATGTCTCAGAATGTGTCCTGTCAAGCGATCCCTTCTTTTGGTCAAGTTCTACCACAAATTTCTTGTCTCCCCAGTTCTGTTCAGTACCTCCTCATTAGTTACGTGATCAACCTACCTAATCTTCAACATACTTCTGTAGCGCCACATTTCGAAAACTTCTATTCTCTTTTTGGCTAAACTGTTTACAGTCCATGTTTCATTTCCATACGTGGCTACTCTCCAACAAATACTTTCAGAAAAGACTTCCTAACACTTAAATCTATATTCGATGTTAACAAATTTCTTTTTTTCAAAAATTCTTTTCTAGCCATTGTCAGTCTACATTTTATAACCTCTGTAATTCGGCCATTATCAGTTATTTTGCTGCCCAAATAATAAGACTCATTTACTCCTTTAAGTGTCTCGTTTCCCAATCTAATTGCCTCAGCACACTTGATTCTACTACATTCCATTATCCTTGTTCCGCTTTTGTTGATGTTCATCTTATATCCTCCTTTCAAGACACTGTCCATTCCGTTCCAGTGCTCTTCTCAGTTGTCTGCTGTCTCTGAGAGAATTACGATGACTTCGACAAACCTCAAAGTTTTTCCCTGAACTTTAATTCCTACTCTAAATTTTTCTTCGATTTCCTTTACCGTTTGACCGGTGTACATATTGAATAACCGCAGGGATAGGGTACAATCCTGCCCCACTCCCTTCCCAATTGCTGCTTCCTTTTCATGCCCCTCGACTCTTGTAAACGCCGTCTAGTTTCTGTACAAGTTGCAAATAGCCTTTCGCTCCCAGTATTTTACCCTGATACCTTCAGAAATTCAAAGAGTATTCCACTCAACATTGTTAAAAGCTTTCTCTAAGTCTACAAATGCTATGAACGTAGATTTTCCTTTCCTTAACCTGTCTTCTAAGATAACTCGCAGAGTCAGTACTGACTTTTCTCAAGGTCGGCTTCTACAAGTTTTTCCAATCTTCTGTAAAGAATTGTTATTAATATTTTGCGAACACGACTTATTAAACTGATAGCTAGGTGATATTCACACCCGCCAGAACATGCTTTCTTTAGAATTGGAATTACTACATTCTCCTTAAAGTCTGATGGTTTTTCGCATGTCTCCTATGTCCTTCACACCACATGGAAGAGTTTTGTCATGGTCGGCTCTCCCAAGGTTATCAGTATGTCTGACGGAATGTCGTTTCCTCCTGGGGTCTTGCTTCGATTTAGGTCTCTCAGTGCTCGGCCAATTTCTTCCCGCAGTATCACGTCTCCCATCTCCTCTTCATCTACGTCCTCTTCCATTTCTGTAACATTGCCTAATAGTTCAGCTTCGGGGTGTTTCTGTCTCATTCTTGCAGTTCGTGAGGATTGTTGTCGACCAATGTCTGACAGGTGTGACGGTTCACAAAACCAAAGGTGTCAAATGTTACCTCTTGTGAGCAGAGGAGGTTGTCCAGGAGGTTTTAATTTTCCACGGCCTTCAAAACGTCAGCATACATTTGCGTATGGGCTGCGTAATCTACATCCTCCAGGTAATAAATTACCTGGATGCGATACGTGGTCTTCTTTGGAGTAAAACGAAGACTACATCAGATAGCGGATCGTTGAGTGTTCAACTCATGGCTTCCTCAATGCTCCGGACTGCGTCGCCAGGTGTTGATAGTGGTCCATGAAGTTCCTCATCACGCACACTTCCCCTTCGCCTGAATGTTTTGACAAGAAGCTTGATATTGGTCCTTGTTGGTGGCTTTTGTCCTCATCTTCGACGGTACAACTCACGTACACACTGGAATGTCTCACCATCAAGTTTCCAAGAAGCAATGGCTGCTCTTTCTTGTACAGAGAGCGTCTCAGTCTTATGACAGAAGAGCAGATTACGTTAATGTTTTCATGAAAATGAGTCATTTTTGGGGCACCCTATACTTCTGAAATTTAGTGTATGACACCAACTTCTGCCTCAGTACCATGGATGCACAAGAGACCAATATCATATGCTTCTTCGTCTTCAGCAAAACCTTTGAAACTGTCGACTTCGACATTTTAATTGCCAAACTCAGCAGTCCTAATTTCTCGCCAAGTGATGTGCAATAGTTTCGCTTACACGTGAGGTCTCGCCAGCAAAGTGTCATGGCAGTCACCATGAAGTCACTGTGAGGCAGGTAGTATTAACCTTCCCCCAGGGTTCGGTATTAGGTCTTACACTCTTTTCACTATCTGTCAATCACGTGTTATCAGTTTTGTCCTGCAGCAAGTACCACATATACACTGATGACCTCCAATTACTCTAAGCGATTAAAAGTATCCGGACACCCCCAAAAACATACGTTTTTCATATTAGGTACATTGTACTGCCACCTCAGTAGTCATCAGACATCGTGAGAGAGCAGATTGGGGCGCTCCGCGGAATTCACGGACTTCGAACGTGGTCAGATGATTGGATGTCTCTTGTCATACGTCTGTACGCGAGATTTCAAAACTCCTAAAAATCCCTAGGTCCACTGTTTCCGATGTGATAGTGAAGTGGAAACGTGAAGGGACACGTACAGCACAAAAGCGTACAGGCCGACCTTGACTGTTGACTGACAGACAGCCGACAGCTGAAGAGGGTCGTAATGTGTAATAGTCAGACATATATCCAGACCATCACACAGGAATTCGAAACTGCATCAGGATCCACTGTAATCACTACGACAGTTAGGCGGGAGGTGAGAAAACTTGGATTTCATGGTCGAGCGGCTGCTCATAAGCCACACATCACACCGGTAAATGCCAAACGACGCCTCACTTCGCGTAAGGAGTATAAGCATTAGACGATTGAACAGTGGAAAAACGTTGTGTGGAGTGATAAATTAGGGAACACAATATGGTGATCCGATGGCAGGGTGTGGGTATGGCGCATGGCCGCCGGAAGTCATCTGCCAGGGTATGTAGCGCTAACAGTAAAATTCGGAGGCCCTGGTGTTATGGTGTGGTCGTGTTTTTTATGGAGGGGGCTTGCACCCCACGTTGTTTTGCGTGGCAATATCACAGCGCAGGCCTACATAGATGTTTTAAGCACCTTCTTGCTTCAACTGTTGAAGAGCGATTCGGGGATGGCGATTGCATCTTCCAACTCGATCGAGCACCCGTTCATAATGCACGGCCTGTAGCGGAGTGGTTACACGACAATAACGTCCCTGTAATAGTCTGGCCTGCACAGTGTCCTGACTTGAATCCTACAGCACACCTTTGGGATGTTTTGGAACGCCGACTTCGTGCCAGGCCTAACCGACCGAAACCGATACCTCTCCTCAGTGCAGCACTCCGTGAAGAATTGGCTGTCATCCCCCAAGAAACCTTCGAGCATCTGATTGAACGTATACCTGCGAGAGTGGGAGCTGTCATGAAGGCTAAGGGTGGGCCAACATCATATTGAATTACAGCATTACCGATGGAGGGCGCCACGAACTTGTAAGTCATTTTCAGCCAGGTGTCGGGATCACATAGTGCATATCTAATTGCAAAACCAATAAGCGTGAAGAAAGCTATCGAGATTCTCTATATTGTCTTCTATGCACTATCAAAACGGACGCAGGATACAGGGTTAAAATTCCACTCATCCAAAACACAAGCCTTACTGTTTGGTCATTCTAGCTTCATTAGCCTGAAAGGTTGAGAGTAATAACAGTCGAAAATCTAAACTTGACTGAGAACGTAACTGCAGTGTTCAATAAAGCACCAGCACCTCTCCATGCCGTACAAGAATATAAAAGCTCTTCCCTCTTGACCTCCAATTCTTGATTAAGCGATGTTATCCTGCAAGGCCTTTCTCAGGAAAGCTCACGGCATCTGGAATTAGTTATGGACCTCTACGTTCGTAATATCTGCAATGTTCGATTCTGAAATCAAATTTCACCATAGTATGCACGACTATCCTGGCTGCGAGCAGACCAGCGCAGAAATTTCCACACCGTCTGCCTTCTCTGCAGTCATATCAACCAACACTGTCCTCCCTACCTCTCCTCAACCTTAACGCTCTTGTCTAGACCATAGAAACACCCTTTCCCATCAGAGCAAAATCCTTTTTTTTCCACTCCATCCTTCAGCCTCTTTCTCGATGTTCTTCTCAGTAGCAGGGACACGGTTGTGCAATAACCTCTCATATCATATCAGGGAACTGAACAACGTGTTCAATTTCAGAAAGGATGACATTGTATCTACGGAAGCAACAATAATGATTACCATTCCCCTTGATGCACTCTTTACTTCTATACATCCTTCTTTCAAATCATATCTTCCTCTTTTGCCAGTATTCTTAGCTGGTGATGACCCATTAAATTTCCTTTCCCCAGAACTCGCAACATCGCCGAAAACATCTACTTTGTACACCTATAGATTCCTTTTATATCTACCACTCTCATTGCAGTCATTACTATTACCATAATTACTATTATCACTGTTGGTAAGAGCAGCTGCAGTAGTACAAGTATTGCCAGTATTCACTTTATTAATTCATAGTCTGTGTTACGTACTCAGATTGACACTATAGGTACTTAGATCATATTAATAATGTTTGTCATTTTAAAATTGTTGTTTCTTAGTTAATTATAATGTAAAGGAGGTACTGTATGAGAGAAACGCTGGTCCGACGTAAAATAAATGCCTGACGGCACTAATCATATAAGTGTAAGTAAATAATTTTCATCTGTTTTCCATCTTTCCCTTAGTTGTGTGTGTGTGTGTGTGTGTGTATAATTTGCTATGTGCAAATATATTTTTTTAAATAAATTTGAGTTTGTGTGTGTGTGTGCGCGCAAAAAAATTAATAATGCATTTGCACACACACACACACACACACACACACACACACACACACACACACACAGAGAGAGAGAGAGAGAGAGAGAGAGAGAGAGAGAGAGAGAGAGAGAGAGACACACACACACACACACACAAACTCATATTTATTAAAAAAAATACATTTGCACACTGCAAATTACGCACACGCACACACACACACACACACACACACACACACACACACACACACACACACAACAAATGAAAAACATCAAACTCAACAGAAACAAAAGACAAACACACAACAACAGTTGACAACTCTACACACCGGAAAGAGACATATGTCGATCACCAAATGGAAGTGAAAATGAAACATGCCACGTGACAAGCGAGTATGAAACAACGCCTGAAATCTGTCAGCTGGAGTATGAAGACAAAACAAATACATCTCCAGGAACACACACATGTGTTAACAGCGCTGTAAATCGTAACACCGAACGATACATTCACAATACGAAGCATGTGCTACACAAGTTGCTTCTAACCTTATAAGCAAGAGAAAACACGACAAAATGTAGTATATCAGCATATTATATCTATCACATAATACGTTTATTGTATTTATAAAAAGAAACATGTATTTCAGGCCACTGATGATGCTTCCCAAATAAATGAAGCGAAACGCGTATGGCAACAAACAAACTGCCTTCATTTAGTTGCATAGACGGTACATACCTCCACGAAATAAATAAATATATTTCTCAAGTTAACAAGAAGCGTAACTGAGTGCTCACTTCTATACTCACTCAAGTGTCTGCATCTGCCCACATATGGTTGTTGTCAAAATTTATAATACCACTAAGTGTGGATCCCGTCTCATTCGTAAATAAAACGGAACCTCTGACCTGCGGATCTTCTGCGTTGTCTCTTGGAATCTGTTGGCAGAACTGTAATCTAACATGGTGGCCTTGTGGCTCGAAAGCCTGCACACCTGCACACGCTGTGAGTGGTATGGATAAAGAAACTGTTCGTGTAGAACTGAATACACAAAGAGGGTGGTTTATGGCTTCAGAAGCTCCCGTTGTCCCCATGCTCTGTTTCGGGATCATCTTCTACACTGGTGTCCAAAATCAGAGCAACAAACTGCTATTTTCCCGTTGTGTGTCTAATTCACGATATAATCTTACAAACTGTCAACAAATGTCCGTACGATCGTATCCTGCACGGAAGAGGGCAGTATGGTCAATATACAACCACGGCAACGATGACGTCAGGAAACCTATCAAACGGGATAGTGTTTGCGGACCGCTTCGTACAGTCACAGACGGTGCAGTATGACACAGAGAAGACGCCTACCAGTCTTCCTGCAGTGGAGGGCCATCGGATGAATGAAAGCAGGACAGTTGCAAACTGATGTGGCCCGATGGGTTAGTGTGGATCGTTCTGTTGTTTTTTGGATGTGGCGACAGTTTATAGAGATCGAAACTGTACCTCGAAAACCAGGGCGGGGCCGACCACGTGTAACATCAGAAAGGGAGAACCGTTATTTGGCTCTAAGGGCACGACGGTATCACCTTAATACTGTACGGCAACTGCCATCTGACGTCGCAGCATCCACTGGACGTATTGTGGCGAGGCAAATGATCTAGAGAAGGCTTCGGCAGAATGGCCTTTGCTGTCGGGGACCCGCTGTATGTGTACCTCTGACGCGTCTTCACAGAAGGGAACGTCTAGAGTGGAGCTGTCAACGTGCCACCTGGACGGGCGAACAGTGGGCCAATGTTCTTTTCACAGGTGAGTCCTGATTTGGCCTGGACAATGATTCTCGACGGATTCGCATCTGGGTGGAACGTGAAACACGATTTCGGGATCCAAACATTGCGTAAAGAGACTATCGAGCATTGTCCCTAATGATGTGGGCAGGGATTATGTTGACCACTCGAATACCTCTCCATGAAATTGTAAGGTTAAATTGGCAAGGTTTAAGTGCTGTCAGGTATCGTGACGAGATCTTGCAACCTCAGGTGCGGTTGTTGCAAGGTGCTGTGGGCCCAGACTTCGTATTGCTGGACGATAATGCTCGACCTCATCAAGCACGCGTAGTTGATGTTTTCTTGGACACGGAATATATGACTAGCATGACGTGAACTACTTGCTCTCCCGATTTGAATCTCATAGAGAACGTCTGGGATGCACTACGGTCACGGATTGCATCACGTCAGTATCCACCAACCACTCACCAAGACTTGTGACCAGCGCTGCGGGAAGAATGGGCATTATTGCCTCAAAATGAGATTGATGATATTCACAGTATGCCCCGTCATTTGTTAGGCCTGTATTGCTCCAGAGGTGGTCATACCCCATACTGAGAGCATTAACCAGTTGTCAGAATGTCTGTGTATATCTGTTACGTTGAAAAAAAAAAAACGAAGAACACTTTTGCCTACCGTTCTGCGTCTTGAAGTTGTTTACGTTCTGTATTTTTATTATTGATTCTACTTCACTGTTGTTGTTGTTGTGGTCTTCAGACCTGAGACTGGTTTGATGCAGCTCTCCATGCTACTCTATCCTGAGCTTCTTCATCTCCCAGTACCTACTGCAACCTACATCCTTCTGAATCTGCTTAGTGTATTGATCTCTTGGTCTCCCTCTACGATTTTTACCCTCCACGCTGCCCTCCAATGCTAAATTTGTGATCCCTTGATGCCTCAAAACATGTCCTACCAACCGATCCCTTCTTCTAGTCAAGTTGTGCCACAAACTTCTCTTCTCCCCAATCCCATTCAATACCTCCTCATTAGTTATGTCATCTACCCACCTTATCTTCAGCATTCTTCTGTAGCACCACGTTTCGAAAGCTTCTATTCTCTTCTTGTCCAAACTGGTTATCGTCCGTGTTTCACTTCCATACATGGCTACACTCCATACAAATACTTTCAGAAACGACTTCCTGACACTTAAATCTATACTCGATGTTAACAAATTTCTCTTCTTCAGAAACGATTTCCTTGCCATTGCCAGTCTGCATTTTATATCCTCTCTACTTCGATCATCATCAGTTATTTTACTCCCTAAATAGTAAAACTCCTTTACTACTTTAAGTGTCTCATTTCCTAATCGAATCCCCTCAGCATCACCCGATTTAATTTGACTACATTCCATTATCCTCGTTTTGCTTTTGTTGATGTTCATCTTATATCCTCCTTTCAAGACACTGTCCATTCCGTTCAACTGCTCTTCCAAGTCCTTTGCTGTCTCTGACAGAATTACAATGTCCTCGGCGAACTTCAAAGTTTTTATTTCTTCTCCATGGATTTTAATACCTACTCCGAACTTTTCTTTTGTTTCCTTTACTGCTTGCTCAATATACAGATTGAATAACATCGGGGAAAGGCTAAAACCCTGTCTCACTCCTTTCCCAACCACTGCTTCCCTTTCATGCCCCTCGACTCTTATAACTGCCATCTGGTTTCTGTACAAATTGTAAATAGCCTTTCGCTCCCTGTATTTTACCCCTGCCACCTTCAGAATTTGAAAGAGAGTATTCCAGTTAACGTTGTCAAAAGCTTTCTCTAAGTCTACAAATGCTAGAAACGTAGGTTTGCCTTTTCTTAATCTTTCTTCTAAGATAAGTCGTAAGGTTAGTATTGCCTCACGTGTTCCAACATTTCTACGGAATCCAAACTGATCTTCCCCGAGGTCCGCTTCTACCAGTTTTTCCATTCGTCTGTAAAGAATTTGCGTTAGTATTTTGCAGCTGTGACTTATTAAACTGACAGTTCGGTAATTTTCGCATCTGTCAACACCTGCTTTCTTTGGGACTGGAATTATTATATTCTTCTTGAAGTCTGTGGGTATTTCGCCTGTCTCATACATCTTGCTCACCAGATGGTAGAGTTTTGTCATGACTGGCTCTCCCAAGGCCATCAGTAGTTCACTTCACTATCACGTGATTATTCTGTTTTCTGGCAAAATAAACGCAAACTTGCAAAATTTCGGTTCGTTGCCTTAACTTTGGACACAAGTGTATTTGTCACAACGCTCGCTTTTCGATACCCGAACCGTGCAATGTCTACTAAGATCCCTTCTCGGCATTTCTAATGATACCCTCCCTGTATATCATTAGTACAACATGCTGAATGATGTTTCAGATCGAGTGCGACGTTGAGGGCGTCGTCCGATGTACGTTACATGTGCCGGTGGATTAACGCCCATGACTAAACCACGACTATAGCATGTTTGCCGCTTCTCGCATTCAATGACAGGAGTTCATTTTCACTACAGCCGACATAACCTCATCGGACAAAAAATTAGTCACCCCAGTGCGCGCGCACAGATGGATAATTAGCGCTTTACAGGCGGCGCAGCCATCGACTCACACGCACAACTGCGCGCGCACCGCCTCTACGTGAGCGTAAGGCAGTAGCGATCAGTAAGGAATTTATGTTGCGAGGGGCCTTTGTACGCAAACGTGGGTAAATGTAAGAACGTGACAGAGTGGCAAAAAGGGACAATAGCGTTCGGCCGTGCCCATGGTCGTACGGTGTGTGAAGTAGCTGCATTTGTTGGTGTTTCGCGGTGGATTGCTCAACGAGTCTACCACACGTGGCTGCGAAACACATCAGAATTGTGGTCGGAAAAAGATCTTGACTGAGAGGAACCGAAGACGCATTTCGCGGCTTGTGAATCAAAATTGCTGCAGGCTGTGAATGTAGATTCATCGTAACCTGTTAGCAAGAGAACACTGAAACGGGCACTGCATGCAGTGAATATTTGTAGTCAGCCACTTTGAAACTTCTTTATTTAAATGTTTTCTGCTTATATTGCTAAGTGAAACTGAATGCAAGTGACCCTGCTTAAACTGCTGAGTGAACCTGCTTAAACTGCTGAGTGAACCTGCTTAAACTGCTGAGTGAAACTAAACGTACTGTCTCTTTGCTATTTTATCATTTCAACACTGACCCACAATATCCTAGCACAACGCAATCTGACTGCTCAAAAATGATAACCTGACTTCAAATAATTAATACAAAAGAATGGCCCTGTATTAGTAGAAATCCTAACAATAAACTTTACATTTCATAAGTCACTTACCTCACAAAAATCTTCATTACACCAACTACTGCAATACAGCAAGCGCCAATACAGTCAGCTAAATAAAAGATTCTAACTACTGAAGGCTTTAACTACTGATAGGCAAGTGGTTAGCAAAGGAAAGATTTTGTTGTAGAGCAAACAATGTATTTACCTTAAAAATGTGACAACCAGTTCAAAAATTATGTAATAGTCCGTGACATCCAGTTCCACAAATTATATAATCATCGACAAATTACATTTCCATGAAGGACACACGTCCAGATCGTCCGCTCGCACTAACACTTCAAACTCTAACCTCCATCACTGCTGGCCACTCACTCCAAACTTCCATCACTGCTGCACTGCTGGCTGTTCACCTCCAACTGCAAGTCCGACCAGCCACAGAGACTCTTACAGAGTGTGCGCAGCGCTGTCAGAGATGTTAATGCAGAGCGTTACATAGCCCTGCCAGCATACAAACACACAAACAGCCTACTTACAGCTTCACAAGAGGCCATTGTTCGCACAGCCACACAAAGATGTCAACAGTAAAAGTACAGGGCGTTAGAAGAATATGTGATTGGTTTTCTGAACAGTCTCTACCCTATTACATCTCGATAGGCCTGCAAAATCATCTGATTTAAACGCCACAGAAAATCTGTGGGACATGTTGAAACAACAGGTAAAACGCCGACGTCAGCATCCCCGCAGTTTGTTGGAAATGCGAGATCATATCCCGAGCGAGTTGCTTAATCTGAAGACTTTGTACCTGCACAATCTTGTGGACTCACTTTCAGACCAAATCCAATCGGTTATCAAGTCCTTGGGCGGAATTACACGGTATTCAATTATGCTTATAATGATTTATGAAGGGGTAACTAATTTTTTGTCCGGTGAGCTGATTTGTCGAGAGGGAATTCAGCAACTTTTTTGATATTTAAAAATTAATATACCGTTTATTTTGTAACGTACCTATTTGATTATCTAGTTAGTTTGTCTGATGGAAAATTATTCTGTTACGTAGCCTGGTACATTATTACATGAATTTAAATTAGGAATTTATTACAGAAGATATCTCGGGTCTCTGCCTGAACTGACCTGCCACTTAATTACCGTGAACATTTGCTTAAAAATAGTGAATAGGCCTCACATTCAAGAAAATTTATTGTAATCTTGATGCATTTTGATAGTTCTTGATTAATTCTGTAGGAAATCAGCTTGGGAAATATTATTACATATACTACTAATCATACACGTATAAGCTGGCCTTATAGAGCTTCGATAGGAAATTGGACGAACAGTGGACGAGTTACTAAAAATTGAGAATGCCTTTTATTACACATTTATTTCAGGATTAATTCTTTAAAAAGGGAAGCACATGAACAAAGGCATATTTCAGAAAACCTTAACATACCGTAGAGTGTTGGTACTGAACACTGCTGATAAAACCGGACTGAAATGCTTACATGAATAACAGAATCGTTTGACATTGAGAGTGCTAAGAAAAAGGTCGATTACATACGCACACATTCAGACTAACCATTCGTCACAGAGAAAGAAGTCGTTCTATAATTTAATAGAGGAAACAAGATATACATTGGGTTAAAGAGGGACTAGCTTCGATGGTCGAATACTTTAACAGAAAATTATTTCCAAATTTATAAAAAATTACGCGAGCTTGCTGTGAAGAACAATGAATAGGAACTATGTGCTGTGAACAATTCTTCCAAAAGGTAGGAGCCACCCAAAGTCACTAGTAAACCCGTGGCTACCCACCGCAAAGAAAAATCGATAAAGTATTTTTAAAAAATCACGACGAAAAAGGTCACGAGATCAAACAAAAATAATGAGAATTTATTTCAGCAAGGGAAGCGGTTCATTTGTAATCATAGAATCCGTCCTGCAGGGCTATCCATAAATCCTTAAGAGTGGATGGAGATCTCTTCCGAACAGCACGTTCAAGGCAGCCCGAATAATATCAATAATGTTCATGTCTGGGGAGTTTGGTGGCCAGCAGGGGTTGTTTAAACTCAGAAGAGTGTTCCTGGAGTCACTCTGTAGCAATTTTGGACGTGTGGGTTGTCGCGTTGTCCTGCTGGAACTGCCCAAGTCTGTCGGAATGCACAATGGACATGGACGGGTGCAGGTTATGAGACAGGGTGCTTACATACGTGTCACCCGTCAGAGTCGTATCTAGACCTATCAGGGGTCCTGTATCACTCCAGCTGCACGCGCCCCACATCATTACATAGCCTCCTCCAGCTTGAACAGTCCCCTGCTCACATGGAGGGTCCATGGATTCATGAGGTTGTCTCCGTACCCGTACATGTCCATTCACTCGATACAAATGTAACGAGGCTCGTCTGACCAGGCAATAGACCGAAGGCCCATATTGATGATGTTACGTTAAGTGGTTCGTACGCTGACACTTGTTGATGGCCCAGCACTGAAATCTGCAGCAATTTGCGGACGGGTTGCACTTCTGTCACGTTGAACGATTATCTTCGGTCGTCGTTGGTCCCGATGTTGCAGGACCTTTTCCCGGCCGCAGCGATGTCGGAGATTTGATGTTTTACCGGATTTTCACGGTAGACTCGGAGATGCTGTGTCCCATCGCTCGTGCGCCGACTATAACATCACGTTCAAACTCACTTAAATCATTAAAAAATGGTTCAAATGGCTTTGAGCACTATGGGACTTAACATCAGAGGTCATCAGGCCCCTAGAACTTAGAACTACTTAAACCTAAGGACATCACACACGTCCATGCCCGAAACAGGATTCGAACCTACGACCGTAGCAGTCGCGCGGTTCCGAACTGAAGCGTCTAGAACCGCTCGGCCACCGCGGCCGGCTTAAATCTTTGTAACCTGCCATTGTAGCAGCAGTAACCGATCAAACAACTGCGCCGGACACTTGATGTCTTATATAGGAGTTGCCGACCGCAGCGCCGTATCCTGTCTTTCTACATGTCTCTGTATTTTGATACAGATGCCGTACCAGTTTCTTTGGCACTTCAATGTATAATAGGTATAACCTACTAAGAAATGAATTAAGGACTCAGTGAAGCTGAAATTTACACATTCACAATATTACAACACTAAGGACTAAAACTAGATGTTATCTCTTCAACGATTCCCACCACATTGAGGCTGTTCGCTGCCTCCGACCGGAAGTCGGCGCACAATTTATATACGCTTCCTATCTGCGCCAACTCAACAAAATCGATGGATCATCGCTCGCCAGCGTCTCTCTGACCCAGAAGAGTTCCCCTTTGCTAAGTGTATTTGCGTAAGGCACCTGTCGTACACCAACTACGCATGAGAATACCGCGGTTCGCAAGTCTGCTGTGTGTTTTAATATGAACTCCATGTAAGGGGGAGGAGGGGGGAGGGGAGAAAAAATGGGGCAGAGGAATTTGGTTAGAGGAAATAAGGTAGGGAGAGGAAGTAAGAGTGGTGACATGAGCATAACAATTTTTCGTTCAGTAAAAGATTGTAGTACCTTCTGTAAGAGAGATGGGCTTACGTTAAAAATCATAAAAATGTATTAATTATGTAAAATAAAATTAACATTAAAGAATTAAGAGTGTGGAAAATAGGAAATATAAAACTGTAAAAGGTAAAAACGATAAAGTTACTAAAGTGGAATCAACTAAAAATACAGGGCAGATGATGCAGCTTTAATTATTATTTATATCGGCTTCTGCTTGGGGGGCGTTGTATGGCATGAAGGTTTTGTGAGTGTACGGAAACCAGTCTGCACTCTTGAGTCGAGGCTAAGATGATGTGTGAGACGATGCGCCGCCACGTTCTCTATCCAAACTCCTCTCGCCCCTCCCTCGCCTCCCTCCCCCGCCTCCCTCCCCCCCTCCCACCCTATCCCTTTACGGGTTTCTTATTTTAAACCATAGTTCACTGTTGCACACCTCAATATTCCGACTACCCTGATGTGTTGTTTCTGTATGACACGACTTGTTTGCTTAAGCAACTACTAGGTAAAAACAACATTTAATTTCAGTACTTTTCTGGTTATATTCTTGTGTCAAAGAACATATACTGTTAATGATCCACAACACCACGAAATACTTTGAAATTAGTATAGTGGACTAAGAAATAAGGATGTAGACATACGGACATGACTGACATATGGTAGTTTCGGTGGGTCTGCGAAGCGTGCAGGGAAAGCCAAAGTGTTTAAGCGGTTAAGGCGGCCAGTCGCGATAAGCAGGATATCTGGGTTCGAATCCTGGTCATTAACAATTTTCATACATCACTACTGGGTAGTGGATCTATACGTAATACAGCTGCTGTCAAGGAAGTTGCAGTTGTGAAATTATTTCAAACATTTCTACTTATTGTAAAATAATAGAAAGCATATAACTTTTTTTTAGATCTGAAGATGATGATATGTAATCGAAAATAGTCATATTATAAAGCACGAGCAACTGAGACAGGAAAACAAACAACATGTAAATTTTTAATGGCCTTCATTTCCTGGTTAGATTGTTCACGTCCGACAAAATCCCTAATCTTTTTGTTATGACGGCAGAATATAAAACGATACGTACTCAAAGGTAGACTTAAGAGAGAGTGTTTGTGTGAAAGAGAGAGAGAGACGTAACCAATTAGAAATGAGCAATGAATGTCAGCAGCCAGTCAACCCACACCACTCCTGTGAGCACTGATCGCTCATGACACAACTGAAATGGTCCATAGTCGCAAGAATTTGTCTCCGGGCATATGTTTACAGAAAAATTTTTCTACTTTACAAATGGACGCAAACAGCCTCAGCCGCAAACACATTTATTTCGATGATAACCGGTTTCGGTCAGTTTTTGACCATCCAGACCCTCATGCTGTGATAGTAGGTGGTGGCTCAAGCTTTCGTGGAGTTAGAGCACCTGCACCATTCACAGCCACCGCATACCATCATGGTATGAGATACTGAGGACGGTCAAAAACTGACAGAAACTGGTTACCACCGAAATAAATGCTTTAGCGATCGATACAGTTTGTGTCCATATTTTTACACAGACCGCTGTTTCTCCAAGTTAAATGTTCTCAAAAATTACATTTTTTTTCTAGTTTTAATGAATACATCTTCTGCAATAATATGAGACGATTTAAAAAAAAATTGGACAGAAACAATGTAATAGGTATTCAGTAGCAGACTTGTTTGCAACAGAAGAGGGGGGTTAGGAAGACAGAGATAATTAAGCCGTATACGACATAAGTTGGAGAGAAGGACATAAATATTTTTGCACAGTCAACAGTTTAGTCGTGCTCATGTTTCTGCGCGTCTGTCTGAATAACTTCTCCGGTAGAGTGCCGGAGTTTCTTCACGTGTTGTAGGGAAGCTCGCACTGATGAAGTCCTCTGTAAACATAGACGCACAGCACGCTCGAGGTCTTTTCTCAAGTTCTGTCTGAGAAAAGTCGTATTTACTATCCCCTCGACTTCGTATAATAAGGAGAGTGATAAGCTTTCTGTTTGCGGCACAGCTGAGGTGATGAGAACTCTGTTATCCAAATTGTCAGTTCTCAGATGGGTTTATTTAGACGCCACTCGTAAGCATTGGAAAGGATCTGTTAGACGTCTTTAGGAATATTCTCTCTCTCTCTTTCTCTTTCTCTCACTCCAACCCTCTCTTCATACTTTTGCAGAAACACATTGCACTGCTTTGACGTAGTGGATTACTGGTGCAGAAAGGCTTCACGTTAAGCATTCCATTCTACACGACGGAAAAGTAAAGTGTTACACTAACGTGAAAAGGTTTCCGACATGATTATGGTCGCAACACGGGAATTACCAGAAGCTGAAAGTGGAATGGTAGTTGATGCTAGACGCACGGGACATTCCATTTGGAAATCGCTAGGGAATTCAATATTCCGAGATCCACAGTATCAAGAGTGTGTCGAGGCTACTAAATTTCAGGTATGACCTCCCACCATGGACAATACAGTGCCCAATGGCCTTCACTTAACGACCGAAAGCAGCGACGTTGGTGTAGAGTTCAGTGCTAACAGACAAGCAAAACTGCGTGAAATCACCGCAGATGTGGAATGTACGACGAACGCATCCATTAGGACAGTGCGGGGAAATACGGCTGTAGCAGCGAACAACCGGAACGAGTGCCTTTGCTAAACAGCATGACATCGCATGCAGCTTCTTTTCTCCGCTCGTGATCATATCGATTGGGTCCTATACGACTGAAAAACGGTGGCCCCGTCAGATGAGGCCTGAATTCAGTTGCTAACAGCTGATGGAAGGGTTTGAGTGTAGCGCAGACGCTACGAAGCCATGGACTCAAATCATCAACATGCCACTGTACAATCTGGTGGTGGCTCCATAATGGAGTGGGTTGTGTTTACATGGAATGGACTGGGTCCTCTGGTCCAACTGAACCCATCATTGACTAGAAATGATTACGTTCGGCTACTTGGAGACCATTTGCAGCCGTTCAGGGACTTGATGTTCCCAGGCAACAATGGAAATTTTATCGATGACAATGCACCATGTCACCGGACCACAATTGTTCGTAATTGGTTTGAAGAACATTCCGGAAAATTCCAACCAATGACTTGGCCAACCACATCGCCGGACATGAATCCCGCCGAACATTTATGGGACATAATCGAGAGATCAGTTCATGCACAAAATCGTGCACAGGCAACACTTTCGCAGTTATGGATGCCATAGAGGCAGCACTGCTCAGTATTTCTGCAGGGGACTTCCAACGACTTGTTGTGTCCACGCCACATCGAGGTGCTGCACTACGCCTGGCAAAGGGATGTCGGACACATCAGGAGGCTTCCCACGACTTTTGCCACCTCAGTGTGTTATGCACCGTTTCCTCTCTGGTCTGCCATGAATATATTCCTAATTGATTATTCATAAAATCTCTTATAGCGTTGACTTGGTTCTGTTGTTGTGGCATTTGGGCTGACTTGATGCAGCTCTCCAGGCTAATTTGACTACTGCGAGTTGTTTCATATGTGGCGTTTGAACCTGCTTACTATAATCTGTCCTCGGTCTCCTTCTAGAAATTAAATTTCTCTCCCCCCTCCCCTTCCCCCCAGTAAACACCCACCTACAACTACTTTTCCGTAATACTTTAATATGTATTATGTCAATCAGTCCCTTTTTTTTAAATAGGCTGTGTCATTCTTTCTTTCCTGATTCGATTCATTACACCCTCATTAGCTATATCATCTACCTATTCAATCTTTAATCAATCTTCAAAATTCTTTTGTTGCACTCCACCTCCTTCTTCTGCCTCTATTCCTTAGTTCTACAGGTTCGGCCCCTTAATGACGGACTTGGTGTTGTTCATACCAGGGGGTGGGCAGTATCACTTCCTCTTGCTGTTCCTTCACCCTCCGGTGATGAGATTTGTGTACCGCAGCTGACTGCGTCTCGTGTTGTCCATGTGAAGATGTGATAACGTTTCCTAAGTGTTTGCGAATCCGTAACTGAAGCAGAACTCGGGTACTAGCACGGTGTTCAACCAGCGGGATACTGGAAACCGCCTAAAGACCACATCCCAGCTGGCCGACAAACCTCCCCTCGTCGTAAAACCGCCAGGAGTCGTTAATCCCGGAAACTGCGTGTTAATCCCGGTCTCCACAAATACCTCCACAAATATTTCCTAATACTTAAATATACACTCCTGGAAATGGAAAAAAGAACACATTGACACCGGTGTGTCAGACCCACCATACTTGCTCCGGACACTGCGAGAGGGCTGTACAAGCAATGATCACACGCACGGCACAGCGGACACACCAGGAACCGCGGTGTTGGCCGTCGAATGGCGCTAGCTGCGCAGCATTTGTGCACCGCCGCCGTCAGTGTCAGCCAGTTTGCCGTGGCATACGGGGCTCCATCGCAGTCTTTAACACTGGTAGCATGCCGCGACAGCGTGGATGTGAACCGTATGTGCAGTTGACGGACTTTGAGCGAGGGCGTATAGTGGGCATGCGGGAGGCCGGGTGGACGTACCGCCGAATTGCTCAACACGTGGGGCGTGAGGTCTCCACAGTACATCGATGTTGTCGCCAGTGGTCGGCGGAAGGTGCACGTGCCCGTCGACCTGGGACCGGACCGCAGCGACGCACGGATGCACGCCAAGACCGTAGGATCCTACGCAGTGCCGTAGGGGACCGCACCGCCACTTCCCAGCAAATTAGGGACACTATTGCTCCTGGGGTATCGGCGAGGACCATTCGCAACCGTCTCCATGAAGCTGGGCTACGGTCCCGCACACCGTTAGGCCGTCTTCCGCTCACGCCCCAACATCGTGCAGCCCGCCTCCAGTGGTGTCGCGACAGGCGTGAATGGACGGACGAATGGAGACGTGTCGTCTTCAGCGATGAGAGTCGCTTCTGCCTTGGTGCCAATGATGGTCGTATGCGTGTTTGGCGCCGTGCAGGTGAGCGCCACAATCAGGACTGCATACGACCGAGGCACACAGGGCCAACACCCGGCATCATGGTGTGGGGAGCGATCTCCTACACTGGCCGTACACCACTGGTGATCGTCGAGGGGACACTGAATAGTGCACGGTACATCCAAACCGTCATCGAACCCATCGTTCTACCATTCCTAGACCGGCAAGGGAACTTGCTGTTCCAACAGGACAATGCACGTCCGCATGTATCCCGTGCCACCCAACGTGCTCTAGAAGGTGTAAGTCAACTACGCTGGCCAGCAAGATCTCCGGATCTGTCCCCCATTGAGCATGTTTGGGACTGGATGAAGCGTCGTCTCACGCGGTCTGCACGTCCAGCACGAACGCTGGTCCAACTGAGGCGCCAGGTGGAAATGGCATGGCAAGCCGTTCCACAGGACTACATCCAGCATCTCTACGATCGTCTCCATGGGAGAATAGCAGCCTGCATTGCTGCGAAAGCTGGATATACACTGTACTAGTGCCGACATTGTGCATGCTCTGTTGCCTGTGTCTATGTGCCTGTGGTTCTGTCAGTGTGATCATGTGATGTATCTGACCCCAGGAATGTGTCAATAAAGTTTCCCCTTCCTGGGACAATGAATTCACGGTGTTCTTATTTCAATTTCCAGGAGTGTATATCAGATAACATATTTTCCTATTTCAGCTAAGCTTTCCTTACTATTGTTAGTTTGCATTTTATAGTTTATTTACTTATTTCGTTCTCACTTTGCTTCTAAAACAGTCAGATCTCTCTGTTTTTTTGTCTCATTTCCTAATCTAATTCCCCCCGAATGTTTTATCGTCTTACCAAGATGCTGTTCATTCCACTCATCTCTGAGAGGACTACAGTGTCACTGACAAACCCCAAAGCTTCTATAACTTCTTCCTGAAGCTTAATTTTCTTTCCAAATTTTTTCTTGGTGTCCTTCACCTTTGGCTCACTTTACAGATTGAATAACATGATTCATAAATTACTATCCTAGCCCACTGCCTCCATAATTACCACATTTTCATATTCTTCACTCTTAAAACTGCAGTCTGGTTTCTGTAAAAGTTGTATACCTTTCGCTCCCATTGCTTTATGCCTGCTACGAAAGCTATAAATGTAGATTCACGTTCTTTCACACTTGCCGACGGTAGCTTTCTCTGGAATTTGGAACGTTACATTGTTCTTGAAGACTGAGGGTATTTCGCCTGTCTTAAATATAATGGTTCAAATGGCCCTAAGCACTATGGAACTTAACATCTGAGGTCATCAGTCCCCTATAATTAGAACTACTTAAACCTAACTAAGCTAAGGACATCACACACATCCATGCCCGAGGCAGGATTCGAACCTGCGACCGTAACAGCAGCGCGGTTCTAGACTGAAGCTCCTAGAACCGTTCGGCCACAGCGGCCGGCCACCTGTCTTACCTTGCTTACTAGATGAAATACTTTTTTCATGGTTGGTTCTCCAAAAGGTCTTAATTATTGTGGGCGATATGTCTACTCCAAATGCATTGTTTCAACCTCAGATCTTACAGTGCTCAAATTATTATAGCGCCATGACGCCTTTTATCTCATCTTCATCTACTTCCACATTCGATACTATCTTCTTTCCTTTATAATATTCTTTCACACATATTCGATCCATCTTTCAGGCCTCCGTTCTTTGTCAGTGTACTGTAGTGAAATAATTCATAATGGATGGAAACAAAACGTATGACACGCGTTCAATAAGTAATGCAACACATTGTTTTTAGAGCAGGTTGGTTTTATTCAGGATTCCAAGACACCATACTATTCCTAACTTTTTTGTCTTCAAAACCTTGTTTTTCGATATTATCTCCATTCAATGCGACTAACTTATTCCACCGTACTGGGATGGCCTGTAGCGCCTTATGGCACCACTCTAATGTTCGATGTCAGAGCCAATATCTTGCTGCTCCATAACCTCTCCACCACCCACGTACTGCTTCCCGCAGAGTGCATCCTTCATTGGGCTAAACTGGTGGCACTGTTCATGGTCTTTTATTAGGTGGCGAGGAACACACAACAGGCACATCCCAGCTGGTGGACGAGTGTGCCAGCACTACAAGCGTCTCGTCGAGTTGAGCAGCGAGGTGTTTGGTTTCGTTCAGTCCACACGTTCCAACACTGCAGGAGTCACAGCCGTGGGCGGCTGGTCGGCAGGTGGGTGATCCGGTAGGTCTGCGCAAACTCCTTGCGATGATGGCAGCCGCCTCGCCCAAAGACTCGCCGTGCTTTTGTTCACTGCCAGGTCTCCGACATTCTGCAATCGCTTGTGAATATCTGCAATGCTCTGGTTTTGCACTGAAAGCCCTAACTGGTAGACTAGGAAGTACCCTCTGCCATGTACTTTGCAGTGATTTGCAGAGTATAGATGTAGGTGCGAAATTGCGAACCTAATCGCTAGAGGTAGAAGATAACTGAATAGCTGCTCACTGTCTCACACTATATATTATGAACCAGATGTATTCACTCAAGGGAATGAACAAAGACAAGATGTAGCCCCTGGAGTAAATCAAACGTTGCCCCTCGTGCGATGCGTGGCTAGCGGCGCTGTCCCCTGCTCGGCTCCCTTTGAAGGCGCCGCGCCACACACAGAGAGCGCGCGGCCGCCGGCCGTCCCTGCTCGTCACGTCGCGTCACGCCGGCGCGCGGCCTGTAATCTGAAGGCGCGGCCACAATGGCCGGCCGCTTCATTTGAATCGGACGCAGCCGCGCCGCGGGCGCCGCCCAGACAGCGCCTGCTGCGGGACGTGACGGCCTGTCCGCAGCTGCGCACCGGACACAGTACCGGTACCGTGTGCGCACCCTACAACCTGTTTTACACGATCGACTGTATGGTCGAAGGTCGAAGTCGACTACTCGCATGGGTCCGCTTCATGTGCTTGCATGTGAAGCAACTGCCGCCGACCACGTTGCTAGTGTCACAGTGGCATCGGTGATCAACTGATTGGAGACCTACTAGAAAGATAGGCCGCGCGTTCGTCACAGCACGTGACACTACGGGTCTTATGAGCGCTAGCGGCCGTCTCCGATGGGGAGCGAGTAACTACCTGTTGGTTATAATTAAACTTTCCCCATTTAAAACGCTATAACACGGTAACTAATTACCGTACGAGCACCAAACTTGAGTTAACCGGGGACCTAGAAACGACGGAGAGGCTCCGTCCTCGCCGCAGCCGCAGTGGTCCGCAACCCCACGACGACTGCCGCAGTCCACTTCACAACCCCGCCGCCCCACACCGAACCCATGGCTATTGTGCGATTCGGCGCCCCCCCCCCCCCCCCCCCCCCCGGAATGTCTCACACCAGACGACTGTAACCCCTATGTTTGCGTGGTGGAGTAATAGTGGTGTACGCGTACGTGGAGAACTTGTTTGCGCAGCAATGGCCGACATAGTGTAACTGAGGTGGAATAAGGGGAACCAGACCGCATTCACCGAGGCAGATGGAAAACCGCCTAAAAACCATCCACAGACTGGCCGACCTACCGGACCTCGACTCTAATCCGCTGGGTGGATTCGTGCCGGGGACCAGGCGCTCCTTCCCGCCCGGAAAGCCGTGCGTTAGACCGTACGGCCAATCTGGCGGACACAGGATCAAACTTGTTAGCATTAATGTCAAGGACATAGGGAAGAGAAATTATGCAGAATCAAATCAATCGTAACACTTTCAATGTGCTGCTACGCTACATCATATCATTGTATACCGGTACCACTACTGCTGCAAAAGGGGCTCAATATGGCGCCCATCACTGTCCCGAAGAGTCCGAAAGCGCAGGATTGCATTCTGCACAGCAGAACGAAGCATGTCTGTACATATGCTGGCTACCTCTCTTGATATGTTGCGCTTCAGATCAGCAGATGTATGAATGTTCCTGTGGTAAAACCTGTCCTACAAGTTCCTCCCCAACCAGAAATCACAGGGAACGAGATCAGGTACCGTGCCGGCCAAGCATTTGGAAACGATCGGCTCACAATTCGATCGTTTCAAAAGTGTGTTTTTCCCACATGAGTTTCGAAGCAGCAAGTGAACTTCACTAGCGATGTGCGGTGAGGCCCTATCTTGCATGAAAACTGTTGAGCCGGCCGGAGTGGCCGTGCGGTTCTAGGCGCTACAGTCCGGAGCCGAGCGACCACTACGGTCGCAGGTTCGAATCCTGCCTCGGGCATGGATGTGTGTGATGTCCTTACGTTAGTTAGGTTTAATTAGTTCTAAGTTCTAGGCGATTGATGACCTCAGAAGTTAAGTCGCATAGTGCTCAGAGCCATTTGAACCAAAACTGTTGAGTTCAATGGGTGTCTCTGCTATAGGGCGGGTATGACTTGCTGACGAAGCATATCGCAATAACGCTAGCCAGTTCATTGCACATCTTTGGTCCTTGAGCGCCAATGATGAACGTAGCCGTAAAGCCACACCACACAGTGACATCTCCACCATAGAGAGCTACTTCACGCGCAGTGACTGGAAGTGACGATTGCCACACTCCGGAATTCTGTGTGTTCACCTCACCCGTCAGAGAAAAATGAGCTTCGTCTGTCCGTTGGGTGGTCCAGGACCAGCCTTCGACGACTTCAGTACTTGCGAGAAAGTGGAGAGCGAAGTCAACACGCCGGATACCATTTGAGAATGGTTCGGAGAACCTTTCGTACAGTGGACCACGGGATGTTCAAATGCCGTGACACATCATACGCACTGCCTGACGATCGGGAATTGCGCGAAACTTTGGCTGCCATAGCAACAGCGGTTTCATCAACCACCTGTGGTGCTACCGGAGCGACGCCCAGTTCTCCTGTTGATTCCAACTTCTTGATAATGCTCCGCATGTCAGGTGGAGAAAGAGGAACCTTCTGTAATCCTTTCAGCCGGCGATACTCTCGAAATGCAGCTGCAGCATTACTGTTGTTTTGATAATGGAGCTTCACCAATAATGCCCTGCTCCATTTGCCCAAGCTCATGTTGACACGTCTACAAGTGTACGGTGATTGTTCAGGTTTGTGAGACTATGAATCACGATGACTGATCACGGCACCTGGTGGCGGTAGTAGGAACTGGACGGTGGCGCTGTGACGCATGGAAATCATGCATACTCTGGACATTCACGCTACCAAGCTTGATACTCGTACGGTAATTAGTTTCCGTGTTATAACCTGCTAAATAGGGTGAGTTTAATTATAACCTCCCGGTATTTCAGAAGAGTTTAATAATTCTTGACTGAGCGTTTAAATTCATGAAAACTCTCGATAGCACACGACAAAGTTAAGGCCTTCACTGGACACCTTTCCAACTACATATTGATTTCCCGTGGGCCCTGCACGGAGCCAAGTGTCACGTCACAAGTTTGTTGCGGGGCCCGTATTTCTCGTCGGCCCCGTCAACTGACTGTGACGTGTGTAGCACTATAAAGTCTTAGAAACTGCCTATGTGCGGAAAGAGGAAAGAGTGGCATCATCTGCTAATATCGGAAGTTATCCAGTTCTTGTCACACACCCTACCACTCCAAGACGTTTTGAAAGTGGATAAATGAAAAAAAAAACCGTACAAGTGGGAGTAGGAGTCGCGCTGTTAGGCTTTTGCAGAAACTTAATTATGTATAGAGATGATAATAATTACAATTTCGAGTGGATCAATGACCTGGAGCAAACCTTTCTATTGGACGTCACATCGATGTCTTAACGTGTTCGTAACCCAACCCAGTTATCCAAGTAAGGAAAGGGTGTCTCGTCCCGGCACAGCCTCACTATACCAGAATGGAGTGCGAACTGCGTAGCGCAATCGGGACGTTAACGACAATGGGTTAGTTATAAATTGCTGTCACCCTTTATATCGGAGATGAGAGGGATAGAATCTCCTTGGTTTGAAGCAAATAAGTTTCCTGAAAATGGTTTACAGAATTGCAATAGGCAGAAAAATTGGTTAGTTTCTATCAAGTTTATTCTCATATATACTTATGTGAGGTGTTGGGCCATTAACCCCTTAGTAAGATTCAGTCTATTTATTCGGACTTGCTACTTCAAAGCTAATTGCCGGTACGTATGAGAAACAAGTACAAAGCAATCACTTGTTCTTGGTTAGCTCTGAAATCTCTCCAAGTAATTGAGACAAAGACCGACAGCCTCTGTTCAACACTATTCCAATGAAACTCTAAAAATCCTACTTGACCTGCATTTCCTGAGCGTCCACCAGAGTCTATCACCGTCTTCTCGTAGTTGAAGACTTTATCAGCTGTATCGGCTGCTATGGGCCTACTCGGCCCCGCTGGCGTCTCGCTGCAGAATCTCCAAACTGCCGGCACTGGCTCTGAATCTGCATCTGAATCTCTGCCTCTAGCTGTTCCGCTGCCTGGCCTTTTATTTCATTTCTCATGTACTTGGGTACACACGAGTTAATTTGTTTCACACGACCCTTTCATTTCTAAGTGACCGGATTGCGCAAGAATGTCTATGGTTCCACACGACACTCTCGTTTCTAATTGGTCGCCTTGCGCAAGAATGCCTTCGGTTCCACACGACACTTTCATTTCTAGCTGCACACAACTTAATTTGGTTCCACACGAGTCTTTTCCACACGTGACTGACACTCTCTCTTGCTGTATTATCGCCCTGGTGTTTGCGTCTTCCATTGCGCAAGTTTGATTCATGCTACTTCCTCTGGCAGGAAGTCAAACAGTAAGTTATTTGATCAACAAGCCATACGTGGCAGCCTCCGCCGTTTATCTTGTACCTACGTCCTGGTGGACTATTTCTTAATGTCGGCTGGCTGTTTGCCTATGCAGCCTAGACTCTTATTATAGTCACAAAAGCAAGAATAAAAAATAAAATTTTCTACTGTTACAACAAGGGGACGCACAGTTAACACGGAATTCGAACCAAATATTGTTTCTGGTAGCTCCTCATATCATTGAGAGGTTAAGGTAAGGTTAACATGATGACTTAAAAACCCGTGGTGCGGCAGAGACTCGATCCCATGACCTCTCGGTTTCTAGGCACATTGTTTACCGCTAGACCAACTAGCCTGAAATGTATGTGAATAGCTCATCTACAGATTTTGATTTATGAGTTTGCAAGTATCAAGATAAGTGACATATATGGCCGTATACTTGGTTGCATTGGCTTAGAAGCTTACAATTTTTGCACTGGCAGGGGGATTGTAGACCTTAGTACATGACACAAATTTCAACTTGATATCTCTACCCGTTTCTAAGAAAAAGAGTCAAACAGACGGAAAGAACACAGACAACAAATGGCAAATGTACAGATAGCCGAAATGTTACACAAACTCCTTGTCATGCCCTGGCAGACACCCACCTCTGCTAGTGGTGTAATGTGGACAACACGGGTGAATACCGTCTTAATTGTGATGCAGCGGCGGACATGTAGTTCCTTGTCCAGCAGATACTGGCCCTTTATCTCCGGGTGCCTACGCAAATTAACGTCCCCAATACGTTACTCTATCCGGGCGAGACGTATTTTCCACCAGCAAAGAGTCACTTGAATAAAGGGTATGACTGTTCTTTATCTTTCCAGAAATGGCCCCAAAAACGTAATCTATTTTTGCTAACATGACACCACATAATGAGACGACACATCAAATACCAATCCACTTTTGGTAACTACTTAGGAAAGATTTTTCTAACCCACCCCGTACTTGGAACTTCCCCAGTGAGTGGGGCTGACAGGTGCAGCTCTATTCCCATGACCGTCAAAGGCTCGGCGCTACTTTCTGAAGGAATGTCCCCAACTGGCGTCTTCAAAACAAGAGGTCGCCGATTTGTTTTCTCACACTGGGAGCATCTTGGAGCTTTTTCTCCTGTTTGCTATGTTAAATAAAGGTGTTTTCTTTTATGGGTCAACATTTGTAAAACCCAAATATTTGGGTCGACATTTGTAAAACTCTAATACCTCTCTTTCAATCCCCACCCTATGGGGAGAGAGGGAGAGTTTTTTAGTTTTAGCGAATCAAAATTTACGAAGTAAATAAGTATTTTTTATTTATCCGTAACCATTTTCTACGCAAAAATGAGAACATGGATTTTCACAAATGTGTAAGACAAAATGTACGTAGTTTTTTATGTAGAATCTGATTCTGCAATAAAAAATGGGGTTTCCCATTTGAAATTTTAAAGTTGCCTCCCACCCCCAGGGGGCTGGGGTGGCGGGCTACTTTTACCACGGAGTCTTATGGATTCAATGCTTTTCATCCAGCTCATACTATTGATCTTGTGATTGGCGTTGACATAAAATATTATTACCAACGTTCCTATATCTGAAACTGGAGCAAATACCACCAGACATCTGCGACCTGGTGCAATTGTTCTTGACATATTTTAGTTGACAGGGAAAACTTCATGAGTAGACAGAATGGTAATGGGCTCCCCGCTTTCACCTGTGGCAACGACATATCCAGGGAAGCTTTGCTAAATACCACGCCGCTACGCCTACACTGCTTGCTGAGGTACGCGGACGACACTTTCGTCATATGGCCGCATGGGGAAGCAGAAATACACAAATTCCATCAGCACCTCAGCATCTTACATAAGAACATACATTTCACGCTAGAAACGAAAAAAGGACCGATTCATTTTCTGGGTGTGGAGATGTGTGGAACATCTGGCGGCAGACTAGGACATTAAGTCCACAGGAAACCATCGCACGCCAACAGTTCCCCGCATGCGGATTCGCAACCACCATCCAGCACGAAAGGACACTGTGCTATGTACAGTGACAGCCCGAACTCACCAAATTAGTGACACCAACGACGTAGAGCATCAGCGCCAATGGATATAGCAAAGGAGAGATACAACGAGTTATGAGCTACAGAGAAGGCAAAATAGACAAAACTGCGGAGGAAACTACTCCTGTTGCTCGCTTACCTTATTTGAAAGGCGTCAGCGACAGTGTAAGCAGGTTCTGCGCCGCGGAGGAATTAAACACACATTCCAGAGCGGCTACAAGATTAGAGATCCTTTAGGGCCCACGAAGGATCCTGTAGATGCTTTCCACACTGCTGGCGTCTGCGAACTTCGATGTGAATGCGGCGAAGTGTATGTTGGTGAAACCGGGAGACCCACTAGCGCTCGCGTTTCGGACCACGAACGTTACGTACGAATGGAACAGAACAAGAAGTCAGCTGTAGCAGAACACCACCAGGAATGTGGCCACTCTCTCAGTTTTCGAGAACCCCTCGTGCATAGCTGGCAGCCGTGTATGCACAACGTAAAATAAGAGAGGTCGTCGAAATAATCAAACGCCCTAACAGCGTGAACGGGGAGGTTCAAAAATGGTTCAAATGGCTCTGAGCACTATGCGACTTAACTTCTGAGGTCATCAGTCGCCTAGAACTTAGAACTAATTAAACCTAACTAACGTAAGGACATCACACACATCCATGCCCCAGGCAGGATTCGAACCTGCGACCGTAGCGGTCACGCGGTTCCAGACTGAAGCGCCTAGAACCGCACGGCTACAAAGCCGGCGAACGGGAAGGATGGTTAAAAGTTACCTACGGCCTGGCTGCCAGCGATTCCATTCCGGACAGTGTGTGTTCGACAGCCAGTACCACCACTTGACAAAGGTTAACAGCATAAACCGAGAACTCGAGAGAATAGCCGTGTGGCTTTAACCCCTCGCTGCAGGAAAATATTACCCTGGGTACAAGCTGCCGATTTCCTAACGTCCGCCAATCGCGTACCAATCACTTAAGAGAATAGCACGGGCAATAGCCTACCCTACAGCCATTTCCGACCGCAGCAACCACTCTCCGAATTCTCTGTTGGTCAATCATGGCCAGGGAACATCGGCTGGTTAAATAATTGTCAATGTCAATAAAATTCACCAACATCCCTGTAGTTTAAGATATTATTTTATTGTGAAGGCTACCCGTTTCAGAATTTCATTATGCCGTCTTCAGGCTCCATACACATCTATCCAAATAAACAAACTTGTCGTATAGCGTCATAAATCACTGGATATCGTGAAATCAGTCGTTATACAATTGCTTCATTAGAAGACGTGGTAGCAGCTCAGGTATTGGTATTGTAAACTAAGCCTACGTAAGCCCTTGAACACAAAAAGGAAAAAGTTTCGGTCTTTTGTCAAGGCCAACAGTTACTTTCGAGAGTGCCAGTACTATGATCTTCCACTTGGTAGCAGCAGTGCCATTAGCGCAGACAGATTTTTGTTATTTCGTATATGGACACAAGGGGCTCTGTTCTTGCTCTTTTGTTACAGTGAAAAATTATTTTTTTCTTTATTCCCAAAACTTTCGTCTATATAAAAACCATCAAAGGATACAGATTGTTGGTAAGCGATTTTTTTTTTCAAATTTAATACATTACTTTATCGAGTTTATAGATTTTTATAAAGCAATCCATATAAAGAAATTAATTTAAAAATTTGGCATTATACCCTGATGAAGGGGACCACTTGAGCTCAATGTTTTTCACGTAACCTTTCTTCTTTTTCTTCTGCATTCGACCCCCATCGGCGCAGAGTTGGCATGGCTATGAACGGATTTGGCATGGTTATTAAAGGGTTCCTGTTGGAAATATTACTTGCGTGTACGATCTGAAAGTCTGACAATACAACGGTTCTTACGACCTTTACCCTGGGCCTAAACCGTCAACATCTAAAAAGAAGCTGAAAACTAAGCTTTCTGAAGCGAAAAAAAGATGGAAAGAGAAAATGAAGGAGAATGTAGAATGAAACTAATTCAGATAAGTATGACACAATTACCCTACACTCGGCTAAAGATATACCATGCAGCAGCGATGAAGACTGTATAGGCCACATGTCATTAAGTTCTGTAGAACCGTCGCTTCGCGTTGAAAACACATTAAAGATAAAAATCTGTAACTAGGAGCATTTACTGCCTGCATAAAAAAAAAGCAATCTCGCCTGAAAAAGGATGTTCAAGACAAAGCAAGTCTGGATGTAGGCAACTTTGTTTGTGTAAAACGGAACGACAAAATTTGGTCGGGAATGGTCTTTTCAGCCGGCCGCGGTGGCCAAGCGTTTGTAGTCGCTTCAGTCCGGAACCGTGCGACTGCTACGGTTGCAGGTTCGAATCCTTCCCCAGTCATGGATGCTTGTGATGTCCTTAGGTTAGTTAGGTTCAAGTAGTTCTAAGTTGTAGGGGACTAATGGCCTCAGATGTTACGTCCCATAGTGCTCAGAGCCATTTGGTCTTTTCAAACAGAAGACGGAAGTGCTCTAATCGAATGCGTGGAGCACCAAAAAAGCCTAGAAATAGCCAAGATCGCAGGATACTGGATTCTGCAAACTGAGTTAGGTTTTTCTCACCCATATATATAATTCACTTGTTGTATTTTATCCTGCCTAATAAATTTTTAAAGCAAACTATCTTAGTATTTTTATTATTTTGTAACTCTAAGACAGTCCTCTAATACTAAATTTCAGTCCTAATTGTTCAAAACTGTCTCAATGGTTATAGGAACCAATGGAAAAAAAGGATCGGCTCAAGGTGCCCAACTGTAATTGTGGCCTCGAAGTAAAATATCATAGGAAGTTAATATGTCAAAAATAAGTAAGTAATAAATATCGTTTCTTTGCAAAAATTCTGTAGCTTTGGCAAAGTTATATGATGTAAAAACTATTTCTGCTTAATATTTAAAAGAATGTAGGAAAAAAGAAAATTTTGGGCTGAAGTAATCCTAGTTCACCGTTTACAATAAAAACTGAATCATTCCTTCGTGACCGTTGTACATCTTGTTTATGATTGTGCTGGGCGTCGTATGTTACACAGGGGAAATTGTTGCCTCGTGAGATCGAAAGCGCACTATGCCAGCAGTCGGAAAACGTCACCGTTCGGTGTTCTGCTTTTCTTCTTCTTTGTTAGCTGTAAAACCCATACTACATGGCGCACGAAGGAATGAACGATCACCTAGGTCGGACTCGGGTAGAACATCTGACGTGTAAACCGGCCAGCAGCCACAAGAGTGTCTACCTTACACAGTAGTGTAGGAACCTCTTACTAGTCCAGTAGAACGTTTACGAGGCGGCGGGCTGCGCGACTGTCTCGACTGCCATCCGCCTGTAAGTCTGGCCCAAAGACGGTTATAGCCTAGAGCGACAGCGCCTAGCCGCTGGCGATTAAAGGCCAATGGACCATAGTGGCTGGAATATCACAGGCAGGCCTAATAAATTTTGAGATGACCTACCTGGAGGTACCAAATGTGAAGTTCCAGACTGTAACACATCCTGTAGCAGAACACATCATATAAACTACGATCACCTGCTGCGAGTGTTTCTAACAAATTGTCGTTGCTTACACTTTTTCAGCAGATAATACACTTTCAACAAAAATTATGAATAAAATACTGATATGAAACCGCAGAGACGTTTCACTGTATTGGAGCATTTTTGTATTTTTAGTGTCGCTATGTACTGACGCAGTCGACAGCACCTGACCTCTCACAGCGCCAGACCAGTCTCACAGCAGAAAGTCTACAATTCGAGCACATTTTACCGATGTTTGTGATATATCGAGCGGGTTTCGAAATCATTATTTTCCTGGTCGAGAATTTTCACTAGATTACACTGCATTTTAATTTTACTCAGTCAACTTTAATGCATTTTTGTACTCTTCGGAAAGAAAAGGAAGTCCTAAGGCATTGTTAGCTGGGGCATCCCGAGGGATAGATTCAGGTACCTAATGGGATGGGGCTTTCATCCTCCGCGCACAGTGTACCCACTCTACAGTGTCTGAAATGATCATCGTCTACGTTTCAATTCCGTACAAGGCTACAGGCCACACAGATACCAACAGATAAGACTTCCCAACACTTAAATCAGTATTATATATTCACATATTCCTCTTTTTCAGAAACGTTTTCCTTGCTATTGCCAGTCTCGATTTTACGCCCTCTCTACTTTGTCCCAAATACGAAAACTCATCTACTACTTTTAGAGTCTCTTTTCCTAATCTAATTTCCTCAGCATCGCCTGATTTAATTCGACTGCATTTCTCGTTTTGCTTTTGTTGTTGTTCATCTTATATCCTTTCTTCAAGACACTATCCATTCCGTTCAACTGCTCTTCCATGTCCTTTGCTGTATCTGACAGAATTACAATGTCATCGGCAAACCTCAAGGTTTTCATTTCCTCTCCCTAGATTTTAATTCCTACTCCAAATTGTTCTTTTGTTCCCTTCACTGCTTGCTCAATATACAGATTGGATAACATTAGGGATAGGCTACTACCCTGTCTCACTCTCTACTCAACCACTGTTTCCCTTTCATCCCTTTCGACTCTAATAACTGCCGTCTGTTTTTTGTACAAGTTGTAAATAACAATTCGAACCCTGTATTTTCTCCAGCTGCCTTTAACATTTCAAAAAGCCCAGCCAACATGTCCAAAGCTTCTCCTAAACCTAAAAGTGCTACAAAATTTTTTTTGCCTTCCTTCAACCTATCTACTAAGATAAAACTTAGGGTACACATTGCCTCACATGTTCGTACAATCTAAGACAGCAAAAACGACGCACCACGGAGGAAGTATCCGAATGATACGAAAACCGTTACATGTGATGTGCATCTACAGACGAACAAATAATTACAGTTTCAGAAAAATTGGATGACATTTTCAAGAGAAGGAGCTTCACAAATTGGAAAAGTCAATAACTTTTTGGTTCACATCTGGCCCTAATGCAAGCAGTTATTCCTCTTCGCATTGATTGGTAGAGTTATTAGTTGTCCTCCTGAGGGATATCGTATCACATTCTGTCCATCTGATGCGTTAGATCGTTAAAATCATGAGGTGGTGGGAGGGATCAGCCCATAAAGCTCCAAACGTTCTCAAGTGGGGAGATATCTGGGGACTCTCCTGTCCAAATTAGGGTTTGTCAAGCACGAAGACAAGCATAGATACTCTCGTTGTGTGTGGGCGGGGATTATTTCGCTGAAATGTAAGTCCAGGATGGCTCGTCGTGAAGGACAACAAAGCAGGACGTAGAATATTGCTGACATCCCACTGTGCTTTATGCGCCTATGGCAACCAAAGGGGTCCTGCTATAAAAGTAAAGGACAACTCACACCATCTTTCCTGATTGTCAGGCCGTATGAAGACCGACACTCCGGTTGAAATCTCATTGCTGTCCAGGGCGTCTCCAGACACGTCTCCAGCCCGGAATCTCATTGACTGTAGTAAAATTGTCTTCAGTCCCGACGACCAGCGAATACTGTAAGTACGATGATTCACCGAATAGTTTTACGTTTTCTAATACATTGTAACTCTTAAACAATGGGTAGTGTTGATGAAACAAGCCACAAGCATTGTTGTCCGCATTCGTTATGTGTGACTTCCACGTCAACCTCTCGTCTATGGTAATTCCAAAGTACTTGATTGAAGCACACCACGTACGTGCCACCAATGGTAAGTTGGTGTTTGGAGCGCTTAAGCTTGGTGATGAAAAGAATTGTTTGGCTCTTGTTGTCACTTTCGATATAGCTCTAATGAGTGATTTTGTCCATATGACTCTGGACAGGCCTAACAAGGAAGTTGCTGTTTTGGCAGACTTTCACATGAGTGTCATAAATGTACAAGACGATTTGCCCTCCCACGTGCTTGGGTATGTCGTTCATGTAGAGGGACTACAGCACATGTCCCAGAACTGAGCTCTGCGGCTCACCACCCATGACAGGTCATATGCTGCTGCAATGAACGCCGTTCCTTTCGAAGAATCATCACGGAGAAACAACTCAGTCATCTTGAGCATAGGCCACGGGCAATCGATGAAATCTAATTTAATTATCACGCCATCATGCCAGACGCAATCAAATTCTTTTCTATATCTAGGATAACACCTCCAGTGCTATCTCCGTGATTCTTCGCTCCACAAATACAGTCAACCAAGCAGAGGTGGATTGTGAATGCTCGATGCGGAATCTAAACTGTTCTGGGACGATATTGTTGTGATCAGTAAGCTATTTCTGGAGCAATTTCAGCACAGTATGATCCGGAATTTTGCCTAGGAAATCAAGGAGGTAGACTGGTTTATACCCGGTGAAGCCGTGGGGAAACAGGATGACGAATGACAGCGGTTGTAGAGGTGGGAAAGAAAGGAGATGGCTGGAAAATGGAGATGTTTCAGAAGAGGAGCCAATATGGCCAGGACCCTCTTTGCCCTAATGTTTGATGAGGAAACGCACAGTCTTCCCGTCCACCTAGTCAAATGTCCCATCTGTCTTATTGGTGTATGTTTTGGCTCATCAGTATATGGTCGGTGAAAGTGAACGGGCGGGCACATCACTCAGATTCTGAGGTTGCGTAAATCTGTATTTGTGATTGCCAGCCGCAAGCATCCCATTAAAGACTCAGTTTCGTTCATCGCATTGGATGATTTAAGAAAGCCTGCAAATCTGTCATTTATGGTCTGTATTAAATATATATTAAAGCTCACTATAGGCTATTGACGAGAGCCAGTTTCATGACCTAGTTCAATCATTTCATGTGGATGCTGAACTGAAGATGGACAGGTTTGAAGAACGTGTCGTCTGGTTTCAAGCCCCCTGCATGAAAAACACGACCACACCACGACACCACCGCCTCCGAAGTTTACTGTTGGTACTACAAACGTTGGCAGATGACGTTCACCGGGCATTCGCCATATCCACACCCTACCATCGGATCGCCACATTGTGGTACCGTGATTCGTCTCTCCACACAACGTTTCTTCACTGTTCAATCATCCAGTGTTTATACTTCTTACACCAAGCGAGGGGTCGTTTGGCATTTACCGGCGTGATGTGTGGCTTATTAGCAGCCGCTCGACCATGAAATCCAAGTTTTCTCACCTCCCGCCTAACTGTCATAGTACTTGCAGTGGATCCTGAAGCAGTTTGGAACTTCTGTCTGATGGTCTGGATAGATGTCTGCCTATTACACATTACGACCCTCTTCAACTTTCGATCGGTGTCTGTCAGTCCACAGACGAGGTCGACCAGTACGCTTTTGTGCTGTAGGTGTCCCTTCACGTTTCAACTTCACCATCACATCGGAAACAGTGGACCTAGGGATGTTTAGGAGTGTGGAAATCTCGCCTAGAGACGTACGACACAAGTGACACCATTTTGCGCTCTCACGATGTCTAAGGACTACTGCGGTGGCTGATATGGAGTACCTGGCGGTAGGTGGCAGCACACTGCACCTAATATGAAAAACTTATGTTTTTGTGGTGTCCGGATACTTTTGACCACATAGTGTATATGCCTCAAAATCAAAACTAAATAGACGTAAGCAACCGAAGAATTATCATGAAACGAAGTTAACGATTTTCAATTTATAACTTAATCACGTCAATCACGTTGAAGAATAGCGCATGCCCTGCAAATGTACTTCGCTTTCACAGTTTTACCTTCAGAATCCAAAGAAAATAACGGACAACGGTAATGTTACTAATCAAATAGCGCTACGCTACTTCGATAATGGCACACTCTTCCGTCTCATTTAGTTACACTGCATTTGTGAATCGCAACTAAAAAAATGTCCAAAGGAAAGAAATCTCTTCCACCGGCTACAGGTTGTCGACATAAGGAAAAAAGCATGGAACCAATGTCAAAACGTCTTGCCTGATTACAGCGCTTAGTTCTCAGGCAGTTAGGTGACTGCAGTGGACAGGAGCGAGTGACAAACAACCGGTGCGTGTGAAGTTTTAAACGCCGTACATTCAGTAAGTCAGAATTATGGTCCAAATTCTTGCCTGGGATCGGTTGCTCCGGCTGATATGTTGCAAGGGTCCTTTATTCTCTTTTTAAGTGTGAGGTCGTGTTGGTGGGGATGTTTCTTTGTAAGGAGCTATCAGCGGCCAGAGGTTGTGCAACATTTTACACTTGTCAAAGTAATAAATTTTCGTAATGTCCACATTTCAGAGAGGATTAGTGCCTGAAACGGAAAATATTGGGGTTGTTGGCCTGGAGACCCGGAGGGGAAAGTTCAACCGTCTAATCGGAAAGTGTTTTCTGCCCCCGGGCACAATGACACCTTTGTTATCGGTCTGCGAGAGTTGTTTTACGTGTGTCTGTTGGGTGTTGGTGTTGCGTGACGATGAGAGAAGAGGGAGGACGAATACCTATACAGGCATAGCCTATTCCAGTCGAATACACCCAGGGGTCGCCGAGCTTCACTTCCCTACCCGAAGGACCAATCTCCATCAGCAGTTTCTTATGCTCTCACTTCACAGGACAATGGGGAGTGGTTTAGAATTTAAAACAGGATATTGGCGCAAAGTTCAAACACAGCAGATTAAAATTTCTCCATCACCAGGATTGGAAGTGGCAACCTCTGAGTCGAGTGCCACTGCACAGATGTGCGTTAGAGACATTGGCAACTTTTTTTCAGAAATATTTTTTATTATAAATTTCAACAATTTTCATTCAACTATCAACACAGAAAATAAATGATAATGTTTTTTGGTTCACCTCTATCTGGACAAACAGTGTCGAACTATCTTCCATTCTTTAAGCGTGTTCATTAAATAAATAGAAATGCCAAAACTTCATGATTCACATTTCTCTTCACAAATTAATAATATAGGAACAAAAACAAAACAATAACATATTCTACTTTTCAGAATTTTAAATCAAAAGTGGTGCCAAAATTGTGTTCCGACCATAATTAGAAAATTTGAAAATGCGTTTCGATATCTTGAATAATGGCTCAAATGGTCCTAAGCACTATGGGAGTTAACATCAGTCCCCTAGACTTAGAACTACTTAAACCTAACTAACTTAAGGACATCACACACATCCATGTCCGAGGCAGGATTCGAACCTGCGACCGTAGCAGCAGCGCGGTTCCGGACTGAAGCACCTAGAACCGCTCGGCCACAGCGGCCGGCTCTTGAACAATCACTTAACAGATAAAATTTACTTTTGCCGTGAAAACAAGTTTAGGTGACATTTATGTTGAGCGCCAAGTGTTATGTGCACCTCTTTCCCTGTTCCTGCTCTTGTCATAATTTTCTGCCATTTTGGCAAATTTCATCAGTAGTGCGAAAATCACAGGTATTTAACTCCTATGCAGATTACAGCCTAATGGAAGGATAACTTAATCTGAAAAAAAGTATATAAAATGTAGCATTTTACATTAATTTTATGGTGGTTTTCAGTTCAAGAGTGCTTGAGAGCACCCCTAACAATTCTTACCAGCTGCTTTTGCAGCACTGCTAGTATTTCAAGCTTGAAAGCATCTTCTAACCTCTTACAATTTGAAGAGACGTCTCTCGCTGAGGAAAGACAGGTATTGTATGCTTTGGTTCTTGCAACATCCACGGGCAGTGTCACAGTAGGAATGGGTACCTTATGTAATGTTAGAAACATGGTTCTCGTAAATACAGTGTGATCAAGCTACCTATGGGTTATATGCAACCCGCAATACCTTAAAATACCACGCGCATGGCGTTTATATTCTCTCGTTCGCTACGCGCAGACTATTAGCCCTACCGAAAAACTGAACAAGGCCTTGCTGTACGAAATTTAATTTAGTTAAATTTTGTATTAGGATATTGGGCTGTACATTTCGAATTATTCAAGAAATACGTACAAAAGTCCCAACGCGTTTTCTTGAATAACTCGAAAGCGATGGCCTCCAGAAAAAACGTATCCAAGTACAGAACTAAATTAAATTTGCTACAAAAACCTCCTGTTCATTTTTCTGTAGGGCTAATAGTTTCGACTCAGAGAGTGAGAGAATATTAAAATCTCGCCTCTGGTTTTTAAGGGAGTTGCGCGTTGCATGAAACCCGTAGATAGGAGCAGCTGACTCACCCTGTGTAAGTCTTTTGAATTTACAACCAATCTGTCAAGACTATTAGCAGCACTGAAAAGTGATGGATACACCTCATAAGTGTTCGTATCGAAAAATGTGCCTGCTAATAGGGTTTTGAACCTCCCATGTTGACGAAGGTACCTCATCCTTATACAACATAAACTTGGCGCCGAGAACAGTTTATGAACTCAAGAAAAGCATAAGAGCTGAGAGTCTTCTCCTCATCAATCACAATTGTCGTCAACCATAGGAATAAATGTTTTCTACATTCAAACAGAATTTTTTTTAACTTCAGGACAAAACCTTGTCACATTTCATCAATAGATGTTCTACACTAAAGCTCCAAAGAAACTGGTATGAGCATGCGTATTCAAATACAGAGATATGTAAACAGGCAGAATACGGTGGTATGGCCGGCAACGCCTTTATAAGACAACAAGTGCCTGGCACAGTTTTTAGGTCACTTACTACCGCTACAGTAGCAGGTTATCAAGATTTACGTTAGTTTGAACGTGAAGTTACAGTCGCCGTATGTGCACGGGACACGGCATCTCCGAGGTAACGATGAAGTGGGTATTTTTCCGTACGATCATTTCACGAGTGTACCGTGAATATCAGGAATCCGGTAAAACAACAAATCTCCGACATCGCTGCGGCTGGAAAAAGATCCTACAAGAACGGAACCAAGACGACAGAAGTGCAACCCTTCCGCAAACTGCTCCAGATTTGAATGCTGGGCTATCAGCAAGTGTCAGCATGCGAACCATTCAACGAAAGATCATCGATGTGGGCTTTAGGAGCCGAAGGCCCACTCGTGTACTCTTGATGACTGCACGACACAAAGCTTTACGCCTCCCCTGGGCCCGACAACAGCGACATTGGACTGTTGGTAACTGAAAATATGTTGCCTGGTCGGACGAGTCTCGTTTCAAATTGTATCAAGCGGATGGACGTCTACGAGTATGGAGACAACCTCAGGAATCCATGGACCCTGCATGTCAGCATGGGACTATTCAAGCTGGTGGGGGGCGTGTGCGGTTGGAGTGATACGGGACCCCTGATACATCTGGATACGACTCTGACGGGTGACATGTGCGTAAGCATCCTGTGTAATCATCTGCATCCATTCATGTCCATTGTGCATTCCGACAGACTTGGGCAATTCCATCAGGACAATGCGACACGCCATACGTCCGGAATTGCAACAAAGTAGCTCCAGGAACACTCTTCCGAGTTTAAACACGTCCGCCGGCCACCATCTTCTCTAGACGTGAACATTATTGAACATATCTGGGATGCATTTCAACGTACTGACGTACTGTTCAGAGATCTCCACCCCCTCGTACTCTGACGGATTTATGGACTGCCCTGCAGGATTTATGTTGTCAGTTCCCTCCAGCACTAGTCAGACATTAGTCGAGTCCATGTCATGTCGTGTTGCGGCACTTCTGTATGCTCGCTAGGGCCCTACACGATATTAAGCAGGTGTACCAGTTTCTTTGGTTCTTCAGTGTAGAAAATTGACGTCACGACAACTGAAACATAGCCGTCGTTAAGTCAACCTCAAATATATTTCCATCTCCGTCACATTCTTCAATTACAACCACGGTATGGAGGCAGGTTGCAAAATCGAATTATAAAACGTGACAGAGCTAAGAATGGTTGAGAGGGGGTGGGGGGGGGGGGGGGACAAAGTGAATGTAAGGTTGTGAACTGAATCCCCTTACTGAGTTCTCTGTAAATACATATTAGCCTGCAGCGAAAGGCTGGCCGCAACTGACAGTTCGCGCGATATGGGTTCTGACAGGTTACGAGGTCCGTGGCATTTACAGCGCGCCGTAAAATATCAGCCGCCTTAAGCGGTTCCCGTCAGGTGAGCACGGGCGGTCGCGGCGTGGTGCCCACATTGGACACGCTTATCACAGCCCCGCGTATAAACTGGAGACTTTTACTGCGGGCCGCGAGCTGCCCATTACCCGCGTCAGGTGGCGACGTTTATGGCTACCGACACCATACCAGGCGCCGGACCCTCTTCCGTCAATGTGGCGGTGACTGATAGGACGCAAGTCGCTTTCGCTATACCAAGATGACTGTCAAGAGCACGAAGTGGATTTTTTTAAATTTTAAATGACAAATTCTCCACCTTTCTTTTCGTGGAGGAGAAGTCAGATCCAACTGGTCCCAACCTCACGGACAACCTTAGTACGACCCTTAGTATTGCCACGACGTAGTATTACGCTTAGCCTAGCGAGATGACTATGTAAACAAATAGTACCTGTACCTCTCTGATTTCAAAATTCAATTTCACTGATCGGGAAATGTGCTGTTCAATAGTTGATTCTGACAGTCACGAAGTAGTCTTAGATCACATGGTAGCCATTGTTAGGCCTGTTTCGAAAATATTCGTAAATAAAAAATTTTGCTTCTGTTTATAAAATATTTTGGCGGTGTCTTTCTTCCATTCTGATGTTCACGTCCCCTCAAGCTTGATTTCTTCGATCACGATAGCTGTCTGTGCTACAAGGCCCCAATCCTGCTACATTCATCTGAGAGTGTGTACAGAGTGTCTCAAATCTTTTGGGTCAAATTGATACAGGTGATAGTGGCTCCACAACCGATTATATTGCTAGTGAATCAATGGTCGGAAACACACATCTATTCTGTTATGGACATACACATCGTACACCGCATAGCAAGAACATAGCTCACAGTAACTGTTCAAAAGTGACGAGCGCCAGTCTCAGTGCATGCGTGGCAACGGCGCGTCAAGTTCTGTCGCACTCTCTCAAAGATCGCTGTTGTCTGTCGTACCCGGGGACAGGCAGCTTGAAACCCAGCAAGCAGATCTTCATCGTTTCTAGGGGGTTTCATACACCAACGTCTTGACGTAACACCAAAAGAAAAAGTCCACAGGTTGGAGATCCACAGCCATAGGACACGATCTCCTCTTCGAATCTATCGATGAGGATACATACCTATATTGCTCGTGGTCGTGCGGTAGCGTTCTCGCTTCCCGCGCCCGGGTTCGATTCCCGGCGGGGTCAGGGATTCTCTCTGCCTCGTGATGACTGGGTGTTGTTTGCTGTCCTTAGGTTAGTTAGGTTTAAGTAGTTCTAAGTTCTAGGGGACTGATGACCATAGATGTTAAGTCCCATAGTGCTCAGAGCCATTTGAACCATTTGATTTGATACATATTGACCAGGTGCTCGCGGACATTAACAACGAAGTGGACTGGTGCACCGTCATGTTGAAACCACATTCCTTTGCAGACATCAAGGGGTACAGTCCTCAAGATCTGCGGCAGCACATCTCACAGAAACACCGGGTAATGCGGATCATTCTGATTATAACACTACCGTCTGCTGCTGCTATACCATAACCTTAAAGTTAGAAGCAGGTCGTAAAATAAACACTATCTTGTTAAAGCAATTATTATATAAAGCAACAGAGCAGTCTTACCCTCTAGAGGAATTTTGTTATGTTGACCGTGTTGTACTTAACGGAGGTGGATTATCGAAAGTGAAAGTCGAAATTACGTAAATATTTAAACAGTAACAAACAATGTTTTGCCTATCTACACTGTTCAAAGAATAAAAACGGTCGCCAGCCTAATTAGGCAAGAGAATGAGTAACATTCTTATTCAAGAACTGAAAATAATTAACTTCAATGGTTAAACACAGCCTATACTTTTGTCACTCGAGAGTGCTATGAACTCTGACACCTGCATCTATTAACGCTAAGTTTGGAGCAAGAGCAGAACAAACTATTTGCATGAATATAACAGATAACGATACACACTACTATCTTCAGGGCTTAGTCATACTGAGTGGTTTCATTAATATTACTATCACAGCGCACTTTAGAATCAAAATTTGGACATAGGTTCAATATTACTTTTCAAACATTTTCCTATCTGACAAAAAATTGTAAAAGTAGTTTAGTGCAAAAATATGAACTGGTCATAGGTTAAGTCTCTCTCAACTAAATACTTTCCTATTTAGAATGAAAGTTAAATGTATTTCACAAACAAAATACTTCTCATTGTCTTTTGAATAAAGAAGTTACTGTTTTCATAGGTAGTTGTCTTTCTATTAATTGTTATTTATCATGAGCATAAAAGATAAACTGTGGATCCTATTACATTATTAATATGCACTTTCAATACACAAGAGGAACCCAATATTGTACAGAATTTAGTTTGAATAGCAAGAGTAATTAGAAGTTACCATAATTAAGTAATTTTGTGCATTTGAACTACTTTCAATGGAGGGGGGCCCTTAATCTTGACCACTGTAGCAGAGCAAATTAAACACACTTTCATTAAATCAGTAAAACAAGCACTTAGCAAGAATGAACATGTAACTCTCAACAGTTGCAGTTCTGAACTTTTACTGCATTGAAATACAAAATTGAGATATTTGTAAGATCCTTTCAACAAACAATATTAAATTTAGCACACTCTAATGCCATATTAATTTTAATATGCCTTCAATAGAGGACACTCGGTAAACACTTTAGCATGGGAAGGACGCTAAGTGATTGTGTGACTAGGGATAAAAAATCAAGGTAGGTATAAGAGTTCAAGTATAAGTTACCTTATATTTGCGCACACTAAAACATCCAATGAGCTCATCCTTCAGTGTACATTACTATAGTGTTCTATTACAGTGATTGCGCAATGTGGTGGTGATTGCATGTTGGTAGGTGGATTTGCAGGTAGAATTTCTGGACTCTGTCATTTCTTGGTGGCGATGATAGATACCAGTTCCAGAATAGTTCCAGCTCTTTATCCACCCTTCCGAGTAATTGGAAAGCGTCAGGAAAAGCCTCTCTCGGAATCAGCACAATACACAATTTTTACATGAGCAGTTGATAGTTTGGTAGCTCATCCCCGACTGACTCTTTGTTCCACCTTTCTATTAAGGTTTATAGCTTTATTTGTACGACATTGCACGCAGGAGGTTTATTTATTTGATTTAATTGTGTCCAAGCCAAAGGCAACCTGCATATTACATATACACGCAAATACAAATACAATACACATATGCTTAAATACAACAAACCCAAAATGGGGAGTTACATTACAATATAAAGACAAACATAGTATATATATCATATCACGTCCCGCCAAAATTCAGCTCATTTAACTGCCACTGCCGTAGCGTTTGCCAGATCTTCTTTCCTGCACACTTCCCCCATGTTGCTGCATTCCAGGAAGTGGTACATTTTTTGGGTCTGTCCGCACTGGCACGTGTCCGTCCCGTCTCGGTATCCCCATTTACACATGTTACGCAGGAGGTCAAACACTTTTATGCATGTTGGTACCGTTCAACGTGGGCGACGTTTGCAGCTCGACAGATATTGCAATGGCACTCCACTTCTTCACTTCTTGCCACATGCTCATAAGCATGACAGGTTTTATGCCCCCTATCTCAAACCCTTATTCTGTAAGCAACGTCAGATTGGGAGATATACAGAGAAACACATCTTGGAGAGCGTCTATGTCAATTGTATATTTTCCTGACAACACGAAATGTCGACTTCTTTCATTACAAGTATTTGTTATACCTCTAGCGTGGATGCAGTACATACTCCATTAGCCATCATACTACATGTAGTAGGGATACCTTGTTCCAGTGCTAAGCCTTTCCTACCCACTTGAAACGGTACAGTAGTTGCCGCTCTATAAGCAGCAGGTTTCGCTGCTCGCTCGCACCGGGAAATAGAAACAGAGGCTGCTCCGCAGCCAATTTTATTACACGACGCGGCCGGCCGCGGGTGCAACAGAACCCATGTGGACGGGTGGAAAGAAATGTGTCAGGCTTCATAATACGTATTTATATGTGTCGTGTATTATGCATTTCTTGTACGTGAATGTGAGTCTGCACATGAACTTTCCTAATCCTCCTCACACCTTTCCGTAAAGCGTGGCCAAATCTTTGTTGGGAAGTTGTTCTGTAGTATAGTAGTGCCAACCTTACTCCTGGGTAGGGGATCAGAGAGACAGCACAGGCAGGTAAAAGTCAGACTTTCCAGTGTCACAAGATATGGGGTGGAGAGGTTCGACCACCCCCTCCACCGGGGCCCAGGAAGACCTCCGGGTGCTCGCCAGTTCTAGGAGTGTTACAGAAGACGGGTAAGTGAGCAGTCGTGCCCTCAGTGCGTCTGTCTCAATGTTCACGCATGGAAGAGAGGTATTTGAATATTTGTACTAATTCTTTTATTTCCAGTTTCGGATTGTGTAAGGTAATGAATGTGCTCGTTTAATTCTGGAAATTTGACCCCCTGTGTTAAAGTATCTGGTCCCCAGTTTGCCCGTTATCCTCCTCACGTAGTGAGTGTCCTATGTAAAATACTGGGAGACTTTAGTGGTATACATTTGGCCAACGCAATTCCGTCTTACCCGTAGAAATGTGCATGCAGATTAGTATGTAATATACCCGAGCTATAAGTTGTAAAATTGTAATATCTGTAAACTGAAACAATTGCTGCTATCACTGTAAAGTCGAGTGATAATGTTTAAAATATATTAATAGAATCATCCGTCGGTTCTTGGTAGAACAACATTATAATAATAAATGAAAAGCACCAGTTTGCCAATGCACTAAAGAACGAAACCAAATTCGTGTGTAACATCCCACGGTCTATTGACTTTCACACCCTCAAGTCCTTAAAACAAAAATTACAGCACCAAGGTATCGTTGCCACAAAATCTGATAAAGGCAACAGTATTGTGCTTTTGAACAAATGTGATTATGTGGATAAAGTTAATGATTTTCTGAATACCACAGGCTTCCAAGTCCTTCCTAAAGACCCTACTAAATTGTTCAAAGAGGATGTTAAATATGCAATCATTTCATGCAAAAGCATATTCTCTGAATTTGAAGTAAAACTGTTAACTAATATGAACCCAGTGCCTCCTAGAATGTACGGCCTTCCTAAACTGCATAAACAAGATATTCCTATTCGTCCAGTTGTATCATCATTCACTGCTCCATCTTACAAACTAGCCAGTAAACTTGATGTCCTAATTAAGAGCAAGACTAAATTTAAACCAAAGCATGGTATTTCAGACTCTGTGGACCTAGTAAACAAGTTAAAAGGTATATCTGTCTCAGACAGTGATAAATTAGTATCCTTTGATGTCAGCAGTTTGTTTTCTAACATACCAGTAGTAGAATGTATTGACATTCTGACAGAGCTGATGCACAAGTCTAATGTCAATCCTGTGGAATTGAATGACTTGAGACTGGCCACACACACCTGCCTTGCACAGAACTATTTCCAGTTCCAAGGCACTCTTTATAAACAATTAGATGGCTTAGCTGTGGGTTCCCCTCTTAGTCCACTGTTGGCTGAAATATTTATGGACCATTTTGAACAAAATTTTCTAAAAACAGAACCTTTGAGTGCAAACATCAAATACTGGTTTAGATATGTAGATGATGTCCTGTGTATGTGGACTGGTACTACAAGACAACTCAACACATTCTTGAAAAACCTAAACGGTCAACATAAAAATATCCAGTTCACTATGTAAATTGACAACAAATCCATAAACTTCTTAAGTCTCACCATTGACATCAGTACACACACACATTGTTTCAAAATTTACAGAAATACAACTACTACAGACACAGTAATACCTTCTTGCTCGCAACACCCCATAGCTCACAAACATGCAGCTTTCCACTCAATGGTACACCGTCTCATATCCATCCCCATGTCCAGAGATGATTTTAAAGCAGAGTTAGATACAATAAAATTTATTTCCTCAGCCAATGGCTACAATCCAGTTCTTATTGACCACATCTTGCACAGGAAACAAAAACGGAAAATTATACCCCTCCTCTATGCCCCACCTGCTTCCCCATCCACTGTCTGCAAGAAATGGTGTACTCTACCATTTCTAGGTCAGGTATCACAGACTATAGCCAAAGCACTGAAATCCTGCAAGTATAGGGTTTCCTACTATGTCAGGAACACTACAGCCCAGTGTGTTTTTAATAGCAAAGATAAGATCCAGTTATTAGCCAACAGTGGGGTATACAAAATCACCTGTTCTGATTGTGACAAATTTTACATTGGTCAGTCAGGCAGAGACATATCAACTAGGCTGGCTGAACATGAACGCAGCTGGAGGTTGCAGAATTCAGACTCTGCATTTGCTGAGCATGTACTGAGTGAGGGTCACAACTACCAGCCAGTGTCCCATGTACTTCACTTAGCAAACAAAGGCCATAAACTCAACCTGCTGGAAGCCCTGGAAATTAACAAACATCTTGCTCACAGTCCAGATCTCATCCTAAATGACCAGACACAACTCAACACTTCCCCTCTCCTAAACTTCATATAATCATCTTTGTTGTTCATTACTTCCCACACTCTCTCTTCCTACATATTCCCATTTTCCTGTAGTCATTAAGTCGTTTTATTTGTTGCAGTTGTCTTTGTATTCCACATATGCTGTAGTTTCAATAGTTAAGGGTTTGCGTTTAACTTGTATTACTGTCCATGTTTAACTCCCCTTGTAGTTTTCTCATCAAATACTGTTCATATTTTACTTTGCTCATTTATTTAATGTAAACTGGTATACAGCCACTGCTTTGATTATAATGTTAATGTTAAAATGCTATACCACCACACTCTCAAACTGTAGGTTCCCTCAAATACCTCAATTTTCCTGCATTTATTAATTTCTGTTTATTGTATTGATATAGCTTAAGTTCCTTGTGTATTCTGTATTTACATTGACAACTGTCTCTTCTTTTTTAATTGGTTGTATATCACTCTCCATGTTTCATACCTCTTGATGCAGCCTTGCCTAGTACTAATTTTATCTTATTTCAATAGTTTTGTTTATCAATAGAAACTGTTATGTAGGCATGCTATTCTTATTTTGTGCTAAAGGTTTTCCTGTCAACTCCATTGTTATTTATGTACTGTTCAGTTTTTACTATTTCACTGCAAAGATGTTACTCACTGTATGTTTCTACTTAACTCTAGATGTGTTACTTCTCTTCCAATGTGGTCTGCTAACATTTAACTTCTTTGGTGATAATACTCAGTAAATGCCTGAAGATGGCCTTGTAAGCCGAAAACCGGTTAGCAATAAAAATAATATTGCAGAACAAAAGCAAACTGGTGCTTTTCATTTATTATTTAAAATAAATAGGTAATCAACTGTCATCAATCTTTAGCATACCTTAAAAATCACAAAGAAGTCAAGTTAAAGGTATTTATTTAAAATAAAAGCTATAGAATGCAGGGACCCACACATCAGCGTGTGAGCCCTCCAGTCCTTTGCCTAGTATCGTACAGAAAGGACACGCTCTCTAGGTAGCGCTCTCAAGCTCCCCTCCCCAGTTATCCGTTGCGCAATTTTGATTCAGGGCCTGACGACATCAACTTTCATCTGGCAAGGAGGTAAGACGGTAAACTTTCACACTCACAAACAGAACGTGGGGAAAACGACTTTGTGCTTTTGTACAAGCTATGATTTATTTTATGTTCATGATCTTTTGTGGAATGTATGATCGTGACTGTAAATCATTCTGCATTCTGTCGTAAATCTCAACTTCCTAAACTTTCTCACAATATTTCGTGAAAAGAATGTCGTTTTCTCTGCAGGGTTTCTCATTTCAGTTCACGTAGAATTTCGGGAATACTCGTATGTTGATCGATACTAACGATGACAAATTTGGCAGCATGCATCTTAATTGCTATTTTTTATTCTACATATAATTTATCAACTGTTGCTTTCAGGGGTCAAGTGATAAACAACAATCATGTTCAATTACTTTTGACACTCAATAACAAAATATTTAATTCTTAGATGTACTGAAATGACTATTATTAAAATCGTTATCTCTACACATGAAAATGTTTTTTTCACAGGAAAGAATGATTATTAAACATCCTCATCAGCTCATTTAAATCTACGTTGCAGGTGGTCAATGCACTGAGTTGGTGGAGAATAAATTTACCTTTTCAACCAATGCAAAAACTCTCATGTACTCAATGGGAGGGTAGGTTAGTATCCTAGCTTTTGATATTCAATGGTCAAACCTTACACAAGTTGGAGTGAGCAAAATCTAGACTCAACATTTACTGTGGCCTAATGCGTGATGGTACTTCACCAAGCGGCATCTGCAACAGCGTTTTCTCTGTACTGGATCTGAAACGCTAATTTCCTTCTCTGGCCTGACTGAATTCACTCAGTCGCAACTTTCCTGCTTTCCGTAAAACTTTAATCTTTCCCTAGTCGAAATAATGGCTATTGCACACTCAGTATGGTTTGGAGCGACGTGCACAATTTCTTTTCCCACAAAAATTCTGCAGGAATAATTAACTACCACTTTGCTATCTCTTGCCACAATAAATGAAACGTATCGTCTTCACTTTGCAGAAAGCAAAGCTCTCAGCGCCCTTGCTTATTTCCACACACTTGTGCGATCCGCCGCGAGACGAGAGAGAGAGAGATAGAAATTTTAGGTCTCAAAATGCTTTTATATAATGGGGATCTCCCCACGGTGTTGCGTCTGCATAGCCAAGTATGGCTTCAGCCAATCACCGTCTCGCTAGAGGTGAATAAGCATATCTTTCTTGCGGCTTTGCAGCCTAGCCCTGTTAATGACGTGCAGCCACTTACCCTCGGTCCCAGCCTTATTTACGTTAAAAAGAATGATGTACTGTTCTGGCCTAATCTCTTTCTGCGCTGAAGCTCGCCGTTCACTTGCTGAATGGGAGTTTTACGATATTATTGACCACCTGCTCGGTTCGTCTCCAAAATGCGTTTCACTTTAACTTGTTCGTTCCATGCCAGATTGGTAGAGATTGTATTGTCAGTTTTCGGTACATGAGATTAACTGCAACCACCTTTTGTTGATATAATATTATTATTATTATTTTCTGAGGATCTCATACTGTATCGTCCTGTCGTTATGGATCAAGCTCATGTAAGGTCCGTAAAATCCGGACGCCTTACACTGTTAAAGGTAAAGCAAAAATGTATATTAGAAGGAACAGTCTTCATTTCAAATTATAAGCTTTGATTTTTACAATCATACAGCCACGTCCAGCATATAAAAATACTCTAATTTGCTCATACATTAAAATATTCAAATTACACTCACTGTTTCATTCACAAATTCACATGCCGAGTTTTCTCTGACCACAATATCAAGAGTATAAACAATAAAGCTGCTCGCAGTCTAGTTGTTGGTGTTACTGCTTCTATATCCTGGAGTCCCAGATTCGATTTCCGACCATGTCTGAGATTTCCACCGCCTGAGGACAGGATGTTGTGTTGTCCTCATCATTATTGCAGCAACGTCGACACGCAAGCCACCGAACTGGCTACAAATGAAACGCCTTCTAATAAGCGGTCGAACTATCCCACAGGGGGGTCTTCCGGCCAGTAGTTCCATAAGATCGTTTCTTTACAACTTATTAAATTTTCTTCAAGATCTTGTCTCTTTGTTGTGGAAGCGCTAGACATTGCTGCAGTTTTGCTTCTGCCGCCGCAAGGAAATTCTACAACAGAAAATTTTGATATCCGCAGTTGCCAGAAGCGTTGTTACGCTAAATGCTCCGCAATGTCCCAAGTTTCTCAACTACAGGTGTAGGGCGTTCGTTACTTGTTTACCTCGTTGACAACCAGTTATCACATAGTTAAGATCTTCTTCCTCTTTATATCCGCAGATGAGGATAATCTGTTCTGCCGAGACGGTGCAGATGTTATTTGCAGTGTCTTGGTTTAATTTCAGATGTTTCACCATCACGTGTAATCTACGTGGGATGGTTATCTGATATACATCAGTGTGGACGAGATGCAGGGATATATTTAACTACTGTACCGATCTCCAGGGGCGCTAGTAATTTTCCATGGATTGTGCCAGTAATTTCTTAGTGTTTCCTTCAAAGTTGCAACAAATTCAAAGTTCAGGATCTTGTCATACTCGTGGTGGTCTTTAATGATCGCTTCCTTTGCTAGTCTGTTCGCGAGTTTGTTACCCCGAGTGCTACAGCGGCCTACTACCCTGAGACACTAAATTTTGCCATAGTAAGAGATGTAGTACTGTGTGTAAACCTGAGGGGCATCTATGTTGCAGCATTTCAGTCCAATACAGCCTCACACATGCCACTGTTTTTGCCTTTTAAAGAGAACTGTAACCGATTAAATATTTTCCCATAATGTTCTACTTTATTTAGGAATACAACACAGTTTATGCTGTCAAAAACCGAGTTTTATGCAACAAAAGACATCCAACGCCTGCACCTTTTTTCATCAAAACCTACTACAGTTTTCTGTAATAAGAAATCTGTTGCCAGGTCATCTCATGGTCCTCGCAAACCTCAAACTGCTGATCAGTTAACGAAGTAGTACTCAGTCAGTACTGACATAATCAGTAGCGCCTTGGCTGATGAACTAGTCGTTGTTTGACAGTTCTGCGAGGAAGATGACGTCACAGATTTACAATTATTGTTCTTTTATTGGTAAGGCAATAATGTCACAACTTGTACGATATCATACTGTTAACGTCCCAATGAGACGCTATGTCGAAATCGTGCTGGTACTCGACAGTTGTGGGTGCTGTCTATCTACCTTACTAACAACTTCAAAATCTAACGAGCGCATGTAGTGCCCGTTATACATTAATTTAAACAAATTAATCAAAATCTCTGGAACGTGGGCACCTGTATTGTAACGGAAATACCGTACTGTGAGACAAATTAGATATGCAAGTAACTAACCATATTTATTATTTATGGATCGCCTAGTCTGGCAAGAATGGGGGAAAGAAATACAGTAGAAGAAGAATGGGTAGCTTTGAGAGATGAAGTGGTGAAGGCAGCAGAGGATCAAGCGGGTAAAAAGACGAGGGCTAGTAGAAATCCTTGGGTAACAGAAGAGATATTGAATTTAATTGATGAAAGGAGAAAATATAAAAATGCAGTAAATGAAGCAGGTAAAAGGGAATACAAACGTCTCAAAAATGAGATCGACAGGAAGTGCAAAATGGCTAAGCAGGGATGGCTAGAGGACAAATGTAAAGATGTAGAGGCTTATCTCACTAGGGGTAAGATAGATACTGCCTACAGGAAAATTAAAGAGACCTTTGGAGATAAGAGAACCACTTGTATGAACATCAAGAGCTCAGATGGAAACCCAGTTCTAAGCAAAGAAGGGAAAGCAGAAAGGTGGAAGGAGGGTCCATACAACGGCGATGTACTTGAGGACAATATTATGGAAATGGAAGAGGATGTAGATGAATATGACATGGAGGATATGATACTGCGTGAAGAGTTTGACAGAGCACTGAAGACCTGAGTCGCAACAAAGCTCCGGGAGTAGACAACATTCCATTAGAACTACTGACAGCCTTGGGAGAGCCAGTCCTGACAAAACTCTACCATCTGGTGAGCAAGATGTATGAGACAGGCGAAATACCCTCAGACTTCAAGAAGAATATAATAATTCCAATCCCAAAGAAAGCAGGTGTTGACAGATGTGAAAATTACCGAACTATCAGTTTAATAAGTCACGGCTGCAAAATACTAACACGAATTCTATACAGACGAATGGAAAAACTGGTAGAAGCCGACCTCTGGGAGGATCAGTTTGGATTCCGTAGAAATATCGGAACACGTGAGGGAATACTGACCCTACGACTTATCTTAGAAGCTAGATTAAGGAAAGGCAAACCTACATTCCTAGCATTTGTAGACTTAGAGAAAGCTTTTGACAATGTTGACTGGAATACTCTCTTTCAAATTATGAAGGTGGCAGGGGTAAAACACAGGGAGCGAAAAGCTATTTACAATTTGTACAGAAACCAGATGGCAGTTATAAGAGTCGAGGGACACGAAAGGGAAGCGGTGGTTGGGAAGGGAGTGAGACAGGTTGTAGCCTCTCCCCGATGTTATTCAATCTCTATACTGAGCAAGCAGTGAAGAAAACAAAAGAAAAATTTGGAGTAGGTATTAAAAGCCATGGAGAAGTAATAAAAACTTTGAGGTTCGCCGATGACATTGTAATTCTGTCAGAGACAGCAAAGGACTTGGAAGAGCAGTTGAACGGAATGGATAGTGTCTTGAAAGGAGGATATAAGATGAACATCAACAAAAGCAAAACAAGGATAATGGAATGTAGTCGAATTAAATCGGGTGATGCTGAGGGAATTAGATTAGGAAATGAGACACTTAAAATAGTAAAGGAGTTTTGCTATTTGGGGAGCAAAATAACTGATGATGGTCGAAGTAGAGAAGATATATAATGTAGACTAGCAACGGCAAGGGAAGTGTTTCTGAAGAAGAGGAATTTGTTAACATCGAGTATAGATTTAAGTGTCAGGAAGTCGTTTCTTAAAGTATTTGTATGGAGTGTAGCCATGTATGGAAGTGAAACATGGACGATAAATAGTTTGGACAAGAAGAGAATAGAAGCTTTCGAAATGTGGTGCTACAGAAGAATGCTGAAGATTAGATGGGTAGATCACATATCTAATGAGGAAGTATTGAATAGGATTGGGGAGAAGGGAAATTTGTGGCACAACTTGACTAGAAGAAGGGATCGGTTGGTAGGACATGTTCTGAGGAATCGAGGGATCACCAGTTTAGTATTGGAGGGCAGTGTGGAGGGTAAAAATCGTAGAGGAGACCAAGAGATGAATACATTAAGCAGATTCAGAAGGACGTAGGTTGCAGTATGTACTGGGAGATGAAGCAGCTTGCACAGGATAGAGTAGCATGGAGAGCTGCATGAAACCAGTCTCAGGACTGAAGACCACAACAACAAACAACAGTTATAATTAGTTGTAGGACAAGGTGGGTTTATAATTGCAAAGCAAGAATGCACTGAACAGCATGGATTTATTGCGAACAAAGTTACTATAACGAGAATAATCAGTTCTATGAACATTAAAGCAAACCCTGGCTCTCTAAAAGTTTACTTGTATCTTAACGTGCACGTGAAACATTGGAGGATGCGTCAGATCTAACTGGAAGACTGCTTGGAAAGCCATCAAACTTTTATAATCTGCACAGCTCGCAAATGCAAAGTAATAAAGTGCAAGACTAATGAAATAAGACAAGTTATCAAGCAATCATAGTTGCACTACAAATAACGCAAATTGTGAGCTGCTCAGATAACGGACAGCGCTAATTGCGAAATGCATAACTTACTTAGAACTCAGCGAACATGCGCCCCAGAGCACAAGGTAGAACAGAATGTGCAAAGGGCGTTCAAAAAGATTTGGACAGTCGTCTCTAATTTTTATTTTTTGCAGGAGGAGAATGAAATTTTTTGTGAGCATATTTGGAACGTTTAGCTATACATTGAGCCTACTCATTGTAGCTTCCATCAGCTGTGACGCATCTGGCCCAACGTTCTTTCCATGATGTAAATGCACTTTGGTAAAATTCTGGGAATTGGCTTTTCACCATCACTTGACACAGGAAATAAAGTCTTTCTCACTATCAAATGTTTTATCGCGCAAGTGGGTCTTCAGACGACCAAAGAGGTAAAAATCAGACGGAGCCAAGTCCAGACTGTAGGAAGGATGAGAAACAATTTTCCGACTAATATTTCCGATTTTCTCTTGGTGTATGGGGTTTGGCATTGAACTGACCCTCAAGCTGGGGTCTGTGGGCCTTGATGGCACGTCGCAGTTTTCAATGACAAACAGTAACGGTCCCGGTTAATTGTGAAGCCAGGATCTAAAAAGACAATGAAAATGACACCACACCGATCGCAGGAGAAGGAGGCCGTCACCTTTCGGCCTGCTGTTCGTGAAATTCTAGGTTTCTTCTTCCGAGGGGAACTCGTATGACGCCACTCCATGGATCGGGTTTTGCTCTCAGATTCGGACAAAAACAAACATGTTTCATCGTGGGTAATGATGCCGTCAAAACACTGTTTCCACTCTTCAGTAAAGGTCTTCATAAGACCCTCGACGCATTCTTCCTCATCGTTTTCATTTCTCTTGTCAATAATCTAGGGACCCAACGGGCACAGATTTTTCTGTACCCTTGTGACTGTACCAGTGATACCACACTACCCAATGACAAACGAGTCATTTCAGCAAGCTGTCGTTTTGTCACACACACCTGTCATTTTGGGTGATTTGATCAATGGTCTCCTTATTCACATCACTCACCGCCGTCGATGGTCTATGGCATCGTGGACTATCCAGCGGAGAGAAATCGCCTTCTTTAAATCTCTGCAACCACCGCAGGAGAATATTGCTGCGATCCACGGTGTCCTCCCCATGAACAGGGAGCAACTTCCTGTGAATCGATATTGCAGAGTCATCGCCGGTCTTGAATAGTAACCCCATCACCGACCGCTGTCGCAACCAGACATCTACTTCACGGTTCATTATGACAACTTGTAGCTAAATGTTCCCAGTATGTTCACAAAAAATGTCATTCTCCTCCTGCAAAAATATAAAAAATTAGAAACGACGCCGGCCGGAGTGGCCGAGCAGTTCTAGGCGCTACAGTCAGGCACCACGTGACCGCTACGGTCGCAGGTTCGAATCCTGCCTCGGGCATGGATGTCTGTGATGTCCTTAGTTAGGTTTAAGTAGCTCTAAGGTCTGGGGGACTGATGATCTCAGATGCTAAGTCCCATAGTGCTCAGAGCCATTTTTTGTTTTTAGAAACGACTGTGCAAAACTTTTTGAACACCCTTTGTAAAATGGCTGAGATGACAGAGGAAAATAATTGCAATCGATGTCAGGACTAGGTCGAGACGACCTCTCCACGGCAGATCCCGAAACGGAATCAACGTCTCCTCCTAAGTCTCTCCCTCTCAAATAGTTCAGCCTGGAGGGGAGGATCTCCAGGCATTGTCACAGCGGCCAGTGAGAATCTCGTTTTCTTTTCCAGAATACAAGGGGCCCCTGTACAAACTAACCATTCTTGGCTAAGTGAGTGCATTTAGTACGCAGAACGTTGGTATTGATTCCTAGCCAGGTTTCACTCATTGATCGAGTTCTTCGCGCCAAAGCAAGGTGTCTCACAAGATTCAAGTGATTGGATAACCAGATTTTGGAGGGAAGGCAGGGAGTTTTCCCATGGTAGGCTACGGGCGCCATACCTTTCTCTTTTGCATTCTGCGTACCGGAAGGTGAAGTCCTCACACATGGCAATTCTCTGGCGGCCAGGGGTCTTCTACAGACGCTTCTGCGGAAAGCAGCACGCACGAATCTGGCCTCCTTCCAACAGACCCTTTCCGACAAACGTCACGTGTTCACGCCGGAACCGCTATGCGACCACTCAGCCGGTTCACTTTTCACGAAGGCGATCTGAAAGCTTCCTCCATAGCCAGCCAGCTTTGTGGTTTCCTCAGACATAATCAAAAATGAGCAAATAAACAGATAAACATCGCACAGCGACATGTGACTGAAATGGCACAATATATAGATATCTGGTTGACTTGTGTTAAGCAGAGAAAGATTGACTCTTTATGTGTTACGGAATGCTTACAACTATACTAAAGCGAATTACAGGGGACGTAGCAATGTTGATGAGAGAAGTTACATTTGAAAATCAGTTTCGATGGATAAACTTTTTCTCAGTTTCATAAAACGGTCCATAAGTTATGCTCCGCAGCTTTTTGAAAGTGAAATAACCACTATAAAACTGCTGAAATCTGTATTGTTGACCAATTAATTGTATAGTATCATCATCTGGCAGACTTCTAATTTTTGCTGTTTATAGGTCCCCTAACTCCGGCTTCAGAGCATTTCTGCTCAAGCTAGAGAGGGTTCTTGATTCACTTTGTAGGAAGTACCAGAAATTAGTTATATGTGGTGACTTCAATATTAATATTGTACATGATGGTGCAAAAAAAGGATGTTGGTAGATCTCCTAAATTCATATGATCTGATGCAAACTGTCTTTTTCAACTAGGGTGCAGCGGAACAGTGTCACAGTCCAGACAATATTTTATTCATTCTTCATTACTAGATGGGCATTCTGTTAGTAAAAGCGTGAATGGCCTTTCGGACCATGATGCACAAATTTTAACACTAAAAAAAGGCTTTTGTACTCAAACCAATGTCTTACTTAATTACAAACTATATAGGAAAGTTAATCCAACAGCAATAGAGAGTTTTTTAAAACTTGTCAAGCAACAAGAGTGGCAGGATATTTATAGTGCCGATAACATAGATGATAAATACAATGCTTTCCTTAACAAATTTATCATGCTGTTTGAGAATTGCTTTCCATTAGAACATTCTAAACGGGGTACTAGCAGTAATGGGCAGCACGGGTGGCTGACTAGTGGGATAAGGATATCATGTAGAACAAAGCGGGAATTATACCAAAATGTTAGAAGTAGTCACAATCAAGCTACAGTAGCCCATTACAAACAGTATTGTAAGGTGCTTAAAAATGTTATTAGGAAGGCAAAGAGTACGTGGTATGCAAATAGAATAGCTAATTCACAGAATAAAATTAAAACCATATGGTCAGTTGTGAAGGAAGTGTCTGCTCAGCAGCACAAGGTCGACGATGTAAAGTCAGTTCGCAGTAACAATATTTGTTATTGATAAATCAGATATATATACAGTATTTAACAATCTTTTCTGAGCATTGCTGGTGAATTAAATAAAAATTTAGTTTCTACAGGAAATCATATAACTTTCTTAGCAAATGCCTTTCCGGGATTGATGTCTGAAATACTCCTCTGTGATACAGACAAGAGGGAGATAAAGTCAATAATTAAATCACTGAAGACTAAGGACTCTCATGGTTATGATGGAGTGTCTAGCAGAATATTAAAGTACTGTGCTGCACATGTTAGCCCAGTATTTAGCCATATTCGTAAATTTTCCTTTAGCAATGATCAGTTTTCTGAGCGATTAGAGTGCTCAGTAGTAAAGGCGCTTTATAAAAAGGGAGAAAGGGATAATGTAGATAACTTTAGACCTATTTCTATGCCATCACTGTTTGCAAAAGTTATTGAAAAGGCTGTGTATGTAAGGATAATTGATCATTTTGCATCATGCGATTTGCTATCAAATGTACAGTTTGGATTTAGAAGTCGTTTAACAACTGAAAATGATATATTCTCTCTTCTCTGTGAGGTACTGGATGGGCTAAACAGAAGGTTTCGAACGCTTGCCGTATTTTTTGATTTAACTAAGGTATTTGATTGTGTTGATCACAAAATATTGCTCCAGAAGTTGGACCATTACGGAATAAGGGGAGTGGCTCACAATTGGTTCACCTCTTACTTTAGAAAAGGCAGCAGAAGGTCATTGTTCACAATGATGAAAACAGCTGTGATGCGGGATCTGAGTGGGGTACTGTCAAGTGGGGGGTGCCCCAGGGATAAGTGTTGGGGCCACTCCTGTTCCTTATTTATATAAATGGTAACGGGTAACTCTAAAATATTTCTGTTTGCTGATGGCATTAGCTTGGTAGTAAAGGATGTCGTGTGCAACATTGGCTCGGTTTCAAACAGTGCTGTACATGACCTCAGTTCATGGCTTGTAGAAAATAAACTAACGTTAAATCACAGTAGGACTCAGTTCTTACAGTTTCTAACCCACAATTCAACAAAACCCGACGTTTTAATTTCACAGAACGGGCCTTTGATTAGTGAAACTGAACAGTTCAAATTTCTAGGTGTTCAGATAGATAGTAAGCTGTCGTGGAAAGCCCATGTTCAGGATCTTGTTCAAAGACTTAATACTGTCATTTTTACCATTCGAACGGTATCTGAAGTGAGTGATCGTTCGACACGAAAATTAGTCTACTTTGCTTATTTTCATTCGCTTATTTCGTATGGTATTATATTTTGGGGTAACTCTTCCCATTATACAAGGACATTTCTGGCTCAAACGGGCGGTTCGCGCAATAAGTGGTGTGAGTTCACGAACCTCTTGTCGACCTCTGTTCACGGGTCTGGGTATTTTGACATTCGCCTCTCAATATGTATGTTCCTTATTGTCGTTTCTTGTTACCAATATTAGTTTATTCCCAAGAATAAGCAGCTTTCGCTCGGTTAATACTCGGTAGAAATCAAACCTGCATTTGGATCGGACTTCCTTAACTCTTGTGCAAAAAGGTGTGCAGTATACAGCTGCATCCATTTTCAATAAGCTGCCATTCGAATTCAAAAATCTTAGCAGTAATCCACGCGCTTTCAAATCGAAACTGAAGAGTTTCCTCATGGGTCACTCCTTCTATTCTGTCGAGGAGTTCCTTGAAAAATTAAGCTGATTCTTATTGTATTGCTGATAGCGTTAACATAAATTTATGGATTGACTTTTTTCAGGTTCATGAACATTTATTTTTATCTGTTATTACTTTTATGTTGTAATTTCATGTGCTAAAACGTTCCATGACCTTGGAGATTTGCTCCTCAATTTGATCCTACGGAATTTGACGTGTAAATAAAAAAATAAAAATAAAACTTAAGAATTTTAATGTAGTTTACCACGCGAGAGTAACTTTAAAATATGCCATATATTTATTTAATGCAGTGAAAGTACGTTCGCCTGGAATGTGTGACGACCGAACCCAGAAAACAACACAACACGAACGATGCACAGAGCTGCACATCTTCAGTGAGTCTAACTCAAAAAACTCAGAAACTGTACTTTAGCCGACTGGAAGCCAGCAGTGTGGCCCAACGAGTGGCGATTTTGCCTCTTTTTTTCAAAAGACGTGAGACACTGCGTGCACCGAATAGCACAGTGAGGTACTGAAGCCACATTGTGTGTGTGTGTAGGGTGCAATTCAGGCCGCAACTAGGGATGGGAAAAATCGACCTGTTGAAACCGAATATTGATATTTTAGTTCTGAATAACCGGTATTTTTTGGTATTTCTTTGGTCTCGGTTAAAAGTGTTTCTTCTTTTTTACTAATAAGGGAATAAAAAGACCGAATATCAATTAGCCATAGAAGCAGTGGCAAAATATTTCTTTTTTAAATAAACCTGTTTTTTTAGAAAAAAGAGTAATTTTTATTCTCAAAATTTTCATTGATTTGAAATACCTCGTTATTACACGAGGGCTGGAACTTTGATAGTGGCAACTATTTATTTGCAGCTGGTACAAAATAGATACGTGTTACAGAGTTTTACTGACCTTCAAAGTAGTCACCAGCATTGTGTATAACCCGTTGCCAGCAATGTGAAAGTAGTAGGATACTCTTAGCAGTGCCAGTTGTATTAACAGTTCGAGCTGGTCGTAGGTTGTGTTCCAAAAATGGACAGCATAGAGACAGAAGTGATGACATTTTCTGCAGGACCTGACCATCATTTTGCAGGACAATGCTCAAGCACGTACAGTGCAAGCTGTTACTGATTTGTTTGACTGATGTAACTGCTAAGTGCTATACCAGCTACTGCACTCCCCTGACTTAAGCCCTCGTGAGTTCAACTCGATTTCTAAACTGAGGGAAACACTTCAAGGCATTAGCTTCAGAACTGCTACAGATTCGTCGGGCAATAGACCGCGCCGCTCGAACTGTCAACACAACTGGCACTGCTAAGAATATCAACGACTTTTACATCGCTGGTAACGGGTTATACACAATGCTGATGACTACTATGAAGGTCAGTAAAACTTTGAATCATGTATCTATTTTGTACGAGCTGTAAATAAATAGTTACACACTATTAAAGTTCCAGCCCTAGTAGAAAATGGGAAAAGCGTTCAGTGCTGTTTTAATAACAATGGCTGTAGAAACGATCATCAAAACATGGCATAAGAATTGGTACAGCAGTGCTGACGCAGTAAAGTCCCTATTGTCGCGTGTCGCGGCTTAAGGTATGCGTTTACGAGCAGTGCCCCCACCTGGGATATACGGTAGTTTCTAGCTGTCGTCGCCGGACATCCTTTGTATTGCGGAATAATACGAAATCTGATCTGGAAATACTTTTACTAAGTGACGTAGCAATGAAGTACAGTGCTTCGTTTTCTTCAAAAGATTAAAGATTTGTCTGCCATTTCTATGAAATAATAAGAGAGGAAGGAAATTGTGGTAACAGTAATAATTAAAAAACTTAACAACATTTCATTTATAGTATAAAAATTGAAAGTAGCTGCTCTGTTGTCTATGTCTACATAATTTGCTTTTATCTGCTTTTTGCCCCTGAAAACGAACGAATTAACACGAAAAACTGTTCCTCAACCTGCTTTCAACCTTTAGCACTGAGTATTCGTAATGCCCAAATGGTGGTACCATTCCCGATTACAACAAGATTTTTGAGCAGAGTTTCAATAAAATAGACTCGATAGAAGAATACTGGCGATTTTTTGAAATTTTTCAACCAATTATAATTTTTAGAGAAAAGCATCGTACCGTGGACGGGCTCAGATTTCTTTTATTTGCCTATTTAATTGAATATTTTGATTCTATGTTACTTGAAACTGAGTGAGTCAAATTTGTCCCATCTTTCTTCGACTTCTTCATTTATTACATTAAGTAACAAGAATAAAAACAAAAAATCGGTTATTTCACAAATCGGTTATTTTAAGAGGTTTTAACAGTCAGGTTAAACTGGCGTGGTGAAAACCTATATAAACGAAAACGGATTGTTTCAGTGATAACCACCATCCCTAGCCAGAAGTAGTTCGCGATGCTTTGCGGGTCTTTTTCGTACCAAAGCTTAGGCCCACCCATTCACGATACCGTGGACATTAATCAGGATATTTATTGTAACATTCTTGATGGCCGACCGAGCGAGGTGGCGCAGTAGTTAGCACACTGGACTCGCATTCGGGAGGACGACGGTTCAATCCCGCGTCCAGCCATCCTGATTTAGGTTTTCCGTGATTTCCCTAAACCGCTCCAGGCGAATGCCTGGACGGTTCCTTTGAAAGGGCACGGCCGACTTCCTCCACCGTCCTTCCCTAATCCGATGAGACCGATGACCTCGCTGTTTGGTCTCTTCCCCCAAACAACCCAACCCAACCCTCTTGATGGCCTTGTATTTGCCTTTCTTCTATATCTTCATCGTGAGCGTGCTGTGGGACTCCTGTCTTCCAAGACCACAATAGCCATGCTCACAGGGCTGCACGCAAATGTTCCCACCTTGACGAACATTCAGGCATCCTGTCACATCTCGACTACCTGGTCTTAATCCCACAGGAAATTTCTGGGATTATTTGGAACAGCGGGCGGAGCGTAACCACCAGCATCCCTGCAGTTTTGCAGCTCTATGGGATCTAATTAACAATGAGTATTTTCACTTACATGTGGCACACCGAAGAAACTCGTGGACCCAATTTCCTGCCAAATTGAGGCCATTATCAAGGCTAGAGTTAGTGTTACACGACATTAGCGTCATGTCTCCATGAGGTGATCTCCATATTATATGATAAAAATCGTTATTAAAATAAAAAAACTTTTTAATGTAACACGTTTTTAAAACAAACAAAAATAGTATAAAATAATTTCTGCCAGCCCCATACAGTTTCCTAACCCCATAAAGATAGTCCTCAAAATTCGTACTTGTCGATTTTTAATAGCTATGACACTACTTGTTGAATTTAAAACGAAAAACGACGGATGCATTTAATAGATAACTGGTGCATGAGTATTTCACCTAAATCACGAACAATTGTATTTCACTGCAAATGATACGATCTGTTGTGATGACAGCTACCCCTTATACTCCTTAGCGCCTTACTTTCTTCGTTTTAAATTCTGCACGTAACATCGTAGCTATTAAAAATTCACAAGCACAAATTTTCATGACTTTAATACGAGGTTAGGAATCTCTATTATTCTAGGAGAAATTATTTTATATCCTTAGTCAGTTTTAAAAATATGTTGCATTAAAAAGCTTTTTATTTAAATAATTATTTTCTGCTTTTCAGTCTTCTGAAAGTGAAATTTTTCATTCGATTTAAAACCTTTTAATGAGGTTGCAACAGAGACATATGGGAAATTGCAGGTTTATTTCAGTTTCTGCGTCAACCAATACATTGTTTCTTCCTACATATATTTCACGGAAAGACCGTGAAGGCAAAAATTAGAGAGAACCAAGCGTACGCGGAAAATTACCGGCAATCGTTCTTACCGCGAAACATTCACGACTGGGACAGGAAAAGAGGGAAACAGCAGTCGAATACGAAGTAGCCTCTGCCAGACACCAGCAGAAAAGCTAGTTAATATTGCATTGTCACCCAGTTCTGAACTCTGTTGAAAGTTTCAAGTCTCTAGCTCGTCGCGAAATTAGTTTGAAACCAATTGCAAAACTTGTACGGGACAGACAGAGAAACAAAGTACACTCCAACACTCATCAGACATTAAATAGAGTTAATATTTCATTTTCATCCAATTCTGAGCTATATTGAAAGTTTCAAGTCTCTAGTTCATCGGAAAGCTAGTTTTAAATCAATTGCAAAACGCGGGATAGCCGTACGATCTGAGGCGTCTTGTCACGGTTCGCGAGGCTCTCTCCGTCGGAGGTTCGAGTCCTCCCTCGGGCATGGGTATGTGTTGTCCTTAGAGTAAGTTAGTTTAAGTTAGATTAAGTAGTGCGTAAGCCTAGGGACCGATGACCTCCGCAGTTTGGTCCCATGGTCCTTACCACCAATTGCAAAATTTCTACCGGATGCACAAACAGACAATCATGCTGTCTAATAAAAAGGTGTTAAAAACTGGAAGTTCTGTGGCTGTGAAATACGTGGAGAACTAAGTAAAAAAAGAGGTAGGTTAATAAAACATCTTTGGTGTCAGCGAATAAGTTTCATGTTTCTTAATGAGCTGCTTAATGCAAAAATTGTGGAGAGACGGAGATTAGAATAAGTAGAAGAAATAATATATGATGCTGGTGTATGTGTTTCTGTGAGATGAAGAGATTGGCTCAGGACAAAAAATTATGACGGACCGCACATCTGGGATTGGATTTATGTACTATGACGGATTAGGTTGCCAGGGATTATACAGAAACAAAACGGGAGACTCGAGGCTACTGGCGAGCGATTCAGGCGTTTCACAAACACAGGCGAGTTACTCCGCAGTGTCCTCTGCCCTTTGCCGTCCTTGCCCACGTGTCGCGGATGGAAGCATCTGGGTATTCTTACGACACTAAGACAAACGCACTGCAATTTATCTGATTCATAAGCCACCTGTTGTTCCATCAGATGCTGCGCCACGCATTAAGCGATACCCACAAACAAATGCAATGCTAATTAAGCAACACGGTGGCGGAAGAGAATCTAGGCACTCTCCGCAAGTAATCCTCACATCTCATCAGCCATTCAGTTTACATTACGTAACTACGTCGTTTGGAAGCGCCATTAATATGTTGGTAGCTGCATCTAACACGTAACAACAGCGTAAAAACGTTTAGAAATAGAGAAAAACTTGTACTTTTTCGAATTAAAAACATATTCTCCAAGGTCCATGATTGTATCCAAGGCCCATGATTGTATCCAAGGCACGTGACTGTACTTACTAATTAAAGTAATATAATTTATAGATCTGCATTTGCATCTACATGTTTACTCTGCAATCCTCACTTAGATGCCTGGCAGAAGATTCATCAAGCCACCTTCCGACTATTTCTCTATCATTCCAAGCCCGAACACCGCGTGGGAATAATGAACACATTCTGGAATGAACACTTAAATTTCTCTGTACGATCTCTGATTTCTCTTATTTCATTATGGTGATCATTTCTCCCTTTGCAGGTTGACGACAGTATAATATTTTCACATTCGGAAGAAAAAGTTGATGAATTAGGTTAGATTAGATTAGATTAGATTAGTACTTGTTCCATAGATCATGAATACGACACTTCATAATGATGTGGAACGTGTCAGGTTAATAAAAGTTGTCTATACAAGATATTACTTTACACAAAATATTAAATGACACTTAATATTTTTAGTTTTTTTGTGGGGGTTGGGGAAGTTACCCACTTACTATATCCAAAAATTCATCTAATGAGTAGGAGGAGTTGCCATTTAGAGATTCTTTTAATCTCCTTTTAAATGCTATATGGGTATCTATCTGGCTTTTGATGCTATTAGGTAAGTGACCAAAGACTTTTGTGGTAGCATAATTTTACCCCTTCTGAGCCAAAGTTAGATTTAACCTTGAGTAGTGAAGATCATCCTTTCTCCTAGTGTTGTATCCATGTACATTGCTATTACTTCTGAATTCGTTCTGATTGTTAATAACAAATTTCATAAGTGAATATATATAAGAGGAGGCTACAGTGAAGATCTCTAGCTCTTTAAATAACTGTCTGCAGGATAATCTTGGATGAGCTCCAGCAATTATTCTGATTACACGCTTTTGTGCAATGAACATTCTTTTACTCAATGATGAGTTACCCCAGAATATGATGCCATACGAAAGCAGAGAATGAAAATAGGCGTGGTAAGCTAATTTACTGAGATGTATATCGCCAAAATTTGCAATGACTCTAATAGCATAAGTAGCTGAACTAAAACATTTCATCAGATCCTCAGTGTGTTTTTTCCAGTTCAACCCCTCATCAATGCATACACGTAAAAATTTTGAATATTCTACCTTAGCTACCGATTTCTGATCGAAGTCTATATTTAAAAATGGTGTCATTCCATTTGCTGTGTGGAACTGTATATACTGTGTTTTGTCAAAGTTTAATAAGAGCCCATTTGCAGAGAACCACTTAATGATTTTCTGAAAAACATCGTTTACAATTTGACCAGTTAATTCTTGTCTGTTGAGTGTGATAGCTATACTTGTATCATCGGCAAAAAGTACGAGCTTTGCATCTTCGTGAATATAGAATGGCAAGTCATTAATATATATTAAGAACGGCAGAGGACCCAAGACCGAACCTTGGGGCACCCCATTCTTGATCGTTCCCCAGACTGAGAAATCACCAGTTTTTTGCATATTATGTGAACTGCTTATTTCAATTTTCTGCAGTTCAAGTTTCGGTCCGGCACACAGTTTTAATCTGCCAGGAAGTTTGATATCAGCGCACACTCCGCTGCAGAGTGAAAATCTCATTCTGGAAACATCCCCTAGGCTGTGGCTGAGCCGTTTCTCCACAATAACCTTTCATTCAGGAGTGCTAGTTCTGCAAGGTTCGCAGGAGAGCTTCTGTAAAGTTTGGAAGGTAGGAGACGAGGTACTGGCAGAAGTAAAGCTGTGAGGACGGGGCGTGAGTCGTGCTTGGGTAGCTCAGTTGTTAGAGCACTTGCCCGCGTAAGGCAAAGGTCCCGAGTTCAAGTCTCGGTCCGGCACACAGTTTTAATCTGCCAGGAAGTTTCATATCAGACGTATCACATTTTTTATGCAGTGGTTTAACAATGGCATACTTCAGTCTATCTGGGAAAATACCCTGCTTCAGAGACCTATTACATATGTGGCTAAGAATCCCACTTATCTCTTTGGAACAAGCTTTTATTATCTTGCTGGAGCTGCCATCAATTCCATGTGAGCTTTTATTCTTGAAAGAGTTTATTATCTTCCTAATTTCAGAAGGAGAGGTGGGTGGAATTTCAATTGTATCAAATGGTGTGGGTAAGGCCTCTTCCATTAAGTGCCTTGCTTCTTCTAATGAACATTTAGGTCCTATTTTCTCTACAACATTTAAAAAATGATTATTCAAAATGTTTTCGACTTCCGGCTTGTTGTTTGTCAAGTTTCCATTCGCTTTGATGGTAATGCCGTCATCCTGTACTCTTGGTTGCCCTGTCTCCCTGGTAATAATATTCCAAATTGTTTTGATTTTGTTATCAGAGATATTAATCTCAGACATGATGCACATGCTTCTGGACTTCTTAATAACCTTTCTTAATGTAGCACAGTAGTTTTTATAATATTTGGCTGTTTCTGGGTCATTAATCTTTCTTGTTGTTAGATACAGTTCCCTTTTGTGGTTACAGGATATTTTTGTTCCTTTAGTAATCCAAGGTTTTTTGCATGGCATCTTATAATTAGATTTGACTTCTTTCTTGGGGAAACAGTTTTCAAATTCTCTTACAAGTGTATCATGAAATAAGTCATATATTAAATTAGCAACGAGTTCCTTGTACACCTCATCCCGGTCTAACTGCTGAAGATTTTCTCTGAAATTTCTAATTGTTGAGTCATTAATTGAACGCACAACTTTGGAGGGTAGTATTGAATTACTGAATGGAGCTATGTCATATACTGTAACTAGCTGCGCACCATGATCAGAAATGCCATTCTCAACAGGACAATAATTTGTTTTTAAAACTACCTTGGTCTATAAGAGTGTTATCTGTCAATGTGCTGCTGTCCTTTACTACCCGAATAGGAAAATTAATGACAGATGTCAAATTGAAAGAACCGAGCAAGACTTCCAGGTCATTCTTCCTATTACACTCTTTCAATGAATCAACATTGAAGTCCTCACAAATAATAATTTGCTTTCCCCTATCTGACAGACAGCTCAATGAAATTTGTGCTAAGATCTCGCCGCAACGAAAAACTACATTTTTTAATAACTGACACTCCTGCCCTCTTATCACATCCTTGACACTCTTCCCTCGGTTTCGCAATAGTAAGAAAAGTCGATGTCTTCCGTCAATCCTATCTGATAAGGATTCCATGCCGTACAGCAATACTCCAGCAGAAAACGGACAAACGTAATTTAGGCAGTCTTTTTATTGGATTGTTGCGTCTTCTAAGTGTTCCGCCAATAAAACGCCGTCCTCACAACATTGTCTATAAGATAGTCCCAATTTAAGTTGTTCATAATTGTAATTCTAGGTATTTAGTTGAAATGACAGCCTTTAAATTTGTGTGATTTATCGTGGAACCTAAATTTAGAGAATTCCTTTTTGTATTGATGTGAATGACCTCACATTTTTCATTATTTATACTCAATTGCCACTTTTCGCACCATACATTTTGCATTTTGGTTTTGATTTTCTAATGAGTTTACTCGACGGCGAAGGACAGATTCATCTGGAAAAAATCTAAGACGGCTGCTCAGATTGTCTGCTACATCATTTATATAGATTACGCACAGCCTATAGAACTTCGTTCTGAAATACCAGAAATCACTTCTGTTTTACTGGATGACTTTCCGTCGATTGCTACGAATTGTGATCTTTCTGACCGGACATCAGGAATCCGTCACAGAACTAAGACGATACTCCATAGTCACGGAATTTGATTAGCAGTCTTTTGCCTCGAACGGTATCAAAGCCTTCTGGGAATCTAGGAATATGTAATCAGTTTGAGATCCCCTGTCGATAGCGCTCATTACTTCGTGTGAGTAAAGGTCTGTCTGTGTTTGACAAGAATGATATTTTCTGAATCAGTGTGTCAATAAACCGTTTTCTTCGAGGTAATTCATAATGCTTGAACACTGTACATGTTCCAAAATCCTGCTGAAAATCGAAGTCAGTGATATGGGTCTGTAATTCATCTGATTACTGTTACTTCCTTTCTTGAGTATTCGTGTGACCTTCGCAACTTTCCATTCCCTATGTACTGATCTTTCGTCGAGCGAGCGATTGTAAAAGATTGTTAAGTACTGTATGGAGCTATTGTGTCAGTCCACTCAGCTTGTACAGACCGTTCACATTGTTCACAAGAGCCAAACTAGAAACATTTTCCCAATGAGCTGAAAGGTGATCTAAGCGAATGACTGACAGAATGATTATTTACTCAGGGATGTACTAACCAACTGAATCCTCTCTCGGTACCACTTTAATAAGGAGGGTATGAGCGTGAATGTTGATGAAATCACGCAAGGATTCGAAAAGAAAATTGCACATGTTTTCCCATTCCAAGAACATTGCGCAGAAAGAAGAGAGAACGTGATGTCGGTTTCCTGCAGACACACTTCTGCTGTGCTACGGGTAGCAGGTGCAGCATGGGTTGCAAGGGAAATGGTACGGCAACTGGTATCGTACCCCAAAGTTCAAGAACGTGGTATAGCACTATTCTTGTGGGTTCACACAACTCAAGCTTTCAGTCCGGATCTAGCACCTTGCGATTTGCATACTTTCGGCAGACTGAAAGAACATGTGGGGGTAAGCAGGCGTACCAACGATGGGGACGTTCACAGAGCGGTTCACGAATGACTCCGTGGCCAGTGCTGTGTTTTTCTATCGTCGAGGAATTGAACAATTTGTAGAGCTTTCTGACCGTTGTTTATAAAAACATGGGCACTATATTTAAAAACAGTGTCACCGAAGGTTGTTTTGACTTTCCTGTATGCTGAGTCTGTCCTTCCGAGAATCATTTCTTTTTCGATATCTTCACATATTGCCTGCAGCCATTTCCTCTTAGCTTTCCTGCACTTCTTATTTATTTCATTCCTCAGCGACTTGTATCTTTCTATTCCTAAGTTTCCTGGAAATTTTTTTTACTTCCTCCTTTCATCGATCGGTTGAAGTATTTCTTCTGTTACCCATGGTTTCTTCGCAGTTACCTTCTTTATACCTACGTTTTCCTTCCCAACTTCTGTGATGGCCCATTTTAGAGATGTCCATTCTTCTTCAACTGTACTGCCTGCTGAGCTGGGTTCTATTAGTTAAATAGTCTTAGAGCGACTCACATACTCGGGAACGTAAACACGTGCTCGGACCTTCGTCAACAGTCTGCTGTGGGGCACCATGTCTGTTATATTCCAACTCAGAATGTGTTCAAGAATTTTGCAAAACATCAATGGTAGGGATATTGGCCTGTAATTATACTGATCCGTTCTTTACCCCTTCTTATGTGCGGGAGTCACCTGCGCTTTTTCCTAGTTGCATCAAACTTCGCGCTGGACGAGGATTAGCCATATACACTCTGTGATCAAAAGTATCCGGACTCCCCCAAAAACCTACGTTTTTCATATTAGTTGCACTGTGCTGCCACCTACTGCCAGGTGTAGTTATTAGACATCGTTAGAGGGAAGAATGGGGCGTTCCGCGGAACTCAACGGACTTCGAACGTGGTCAGATGATGGGTGTCACTTGTGTCATACGTCTGCACGCGAGATTTCCACACTCCTAAATATCCCTAGTCCACTGTTTCCGATATGATAGTGAAGTGGAAACGTGAAGGGACACGTACAGCACAAAAGCGAACAGGTTGACCTCGTCTGTTGACTGATAGCGACCGCTGACAGTTGAAGAGGGTCGTAATGTGTAATAGGCAGACATATATCCAGACCATCACACTACTGCCATTCCAAACTGCATCAAGATCCACTACAAGTACTATAACAGTTACGCGGGAGGTGAGAAAACTTGGATTTGCTGCTGCTCATAAGCCACACATCACGCTGGTAAATGCCAAACGACGCCTCGCTTGGTGTAAGGAGCCTAAATACTGGACAACTGAACAGTGGAAAAACGTTGTGTGGAGAGACGAATGAAGATACACAATGCGGCGATCCAATGGCAGGGTGTGGGTATGGCGAATGCCCGGTGAACGTCATCTGCCAGCGTGTGTAGTGCCAACAGGAAAATTCGTAGGCGGTGGTGTTATGGTGTGGTCGTGTTTTCCATGGGGAGGGGGCGGGAGGGGGGGGGGGCCTTGCACCCCTTGTTGTTTTGAATGGCACTGTCACAGCATCTTCTAGCTTCCCACTGCTGAAGAGCAATTCGGGAACGGCGATTGCATCTTTCAACACGATCGAGCATCTGTTCATAATGCACAGCCTGTGACGGAGTCGTCACATTACAATAACATCCATGTAATGGGCTGGCCTGCACAGAGCCCCCACCTGAATCATATAACACACCATTGGGATGTTTTGGAACGCCGACTTCGTGCCAGACCTCAGCGACAAACACCGATACCTCTCCTCAGTGCAGCACTCCGTGAAGAATGGGCTGCCATTCCCCAAGAAACCTTCCGTATGCCTGCGAGAGTGGAAGCTGTCATCGAGGCAACACCGTACTGAATTCCAGCATTACCGATGGAGGGCGCTACGAACTTGTAAGTCATTTTCAGCCAGGTGTCCGGATACTTTTGATCACATAGTGTATGCAATATCGCAAAGTAAAACCGAAATGGGGTGAGGGAGTCTATATGATAGTCAAACGACGAATTGTTTGTACGATCCTCCTCCGTGAATGATTTCTTAAACGTGAAATTCAGATCTTTAGTTTTCTTCTTGGTGTCTCCTATTGCCACATTAGACTGGTCGGCGAGTGACTGGACAGAAGCCTTCGACTTGTTTAGTGATTTTACTTATAATCAGAATTTTGCTCGTAATTCCTATACATCTGTCACACTGAAGCTAAATGATATTCATTTACTGTCTAAGTGGAATGTTAATTGCTTATATGATTTTTTCTGGCGTAAATAATCTCCTGGCTTTCTTGACAGATTTATTGACTTTAGTAATTATCTTCGTTATGATGACGTCATGATCACCAATCCTGTGGGGTCATGTAAAAAGTTTTCTCTGCGAAACAACTGTCTAGACTGAAGAGGATCTCCTCTTCTTGCTGTTTGTGAAAAACATCAGGGTTGTCCAATCGGTTGCGATAGAACTTCACATGATGCTCTCATGCTCGCGTAGAATGCGTGGAATAACACTCTGAAAAACTGTCGTGAATGCAGTAGTTTGTGCAAGCTTTGGAGATAAAGAAAACTGCTCGGAAAATTTTCGCGTTCTTAATTTGCAGTTTACTTGCAACTACGACACTTCCTGGACAGTGTGTCATCGTATGGGCCGCGACCCAAGGGTCCGCTAACGAATGATAATTGTCTATTTATTATTTGACAAATATATCAGAAGCTTGAGTTTGTGTTTTTTAGATTGACGTAAGTAACCAGGCCGACATTTGAAAAGATCATCAAAAACTGCCAAAAACTGACATTCAAACTATGCGACGTATGAACGAATCGTCACTAATCCGGAGTACAGTTTCCGTCTAGCTCTATCTTACTCTCTTTTCTGACAAACTAAACCAACTCGTCGTATCTAACAGCAGTCAGTCTGAATTACGTTAATGCTGTTGACTTCAACATGAACAAAATAAAGTCACGAAGGCTAGGTTCATAATTATTTCTAGGTTCACCTGTCTAAATTGAAAGGTTTATTTTTCCTCGAATTGCGTCTAACTTTTGACCGTGCAAGATTGTGATGGAAGTATGTACATTCTGATGCCACGTTTTTGTTGCTGCTGATGATGAATAGACGCAATACAGCAACAAACTATCAATAAATTTTGAGTTTCTAAGATTGTTGTGTTGTTGTTGTTGTTGTTGTTGTCTTCAGAGTGAAGTCTCTTTTCATACAGCTCTCCACGCTAATCTATCCTGTGGAAGCCTCTTCATCTCTTCATAGCTACCACTACCTACACCCGTTTGAGCCAGCATAGTCAAGCCTTAGTCTCCTTCAAATTTCTCATCCCCTTCCCCCTTTTTACCCCCCCCCCCCTTGCTCCTCACACACACACACACACACACACACACACTCTCTCTCTCTCTCTCTCTCTCTCTCTCTCTCTCTCTCTCTTTCCTCAGTTACTAAACTGACGATTCCTTGATGTCATATGATTTGTACTGTCAACCAATCCCTTCTTTCAGTTGAGTTGTCCATAAATTTCTTTTCTCTCGCACTCGATCAACATCTCCACATTTGTTATTCTATCTACCAATCCAATATTCAGCATTCTCCTTTAGCATCACATTTCAGAGGTTCTGTTCTCTCCATGACTGAACTACTTATCGCCCACGTTTCACTCCCGTACAGGGCTAAATTCCAGAAAAATATCTTCAGAAGAGACTCCCTAATATTTATATTTATAGTCGATGTTAACATACTTCTCTGCTTCCAGAGAACCTTTTCTTGCTATTGCCAGTCACCGTTTTATATCCCCTCTATTTTGCCCACTGTCGCTTACTTCCTGTCTAAGTAGCAAAACTCCTCTGCGACTTTTAGTGTCTCATTTCCCAATCTAAATTCCTCAGTATGACCTTAGTTTTGCTACAGTCCATTACCTTTCTTTTATTATCGTTGATGTTCGTCTTATAACCTCTCTTCAGGACATTATCCATTCCATCCCGTTCTTCCAAGACCTACCGTCTCTGACAGAATAACGACGTCAACCAAAGCTTAGAGTTTTGATTTGTTCTTCTAGAAATTTAATTCTCTTTAAAAATGTCTCCCTGGTTTCCTTTACTTCTTCCTCAGTATACAGATGTGTTAACACCGTAGCCAGCCGTGGTGGCCGAGGGGTTCTAGGCGCTTCAGTCTGGAACTGCGCGACCGCTACGGTCGCAGGTTAGAATCCTGCCTCGGGCATGGATGTGTGTGATGTTCTTAGGTTAGTTAGGTTTAAGTAGTTGTAAGTTCTAGGGGACTGATGACCTCAGATATTAAGTCCCATAGTGCTCAGAGCCATTTGAACCATTTTGTTAACATAGTAGATAGGCTACAACACTGTCTCACTTCGTTCTTAACTGTGGCGTTCCTTTCGCGTTCTTCGACTCTTATAACTACAGTCTTGCTTTTTTTGTGTGTGTGGGGGGGGGCCTTTTGGCGTTTGATTATTGGCTTTTGACTTTTGACCTGAATGCCGTTCTGTCTTCTCTCTTTTTAGAGGAATTTTCTAGGATTTTACTGGGTAAAGTTACATTTATTTAAAATTTTTGTTGTTAGTTTTAAAATTATTTTATTATTTAGCTGCTACATTAGGTAGTAGTGGTCGACGAGATCTGCTTACATGTTGTATTAAACTAATTTGCTAGTTAGCATAGAGTTTACATTTGAAAAAAACATGCTTGATAACTCCCGCTGACGCGTCAACACATTCAAAATAAGTAATATCATTCTCGTTACTATACCAGTTATGGATAACCTTTTGCTCCCCGTATTTGATCCGTGCTTCCTGAAGGAGCATATTCTAGTCAACGTAATGATACCGTTATTATTTAATTGATGGTTTGGTAATATTCAAACCTGTCAGGACCTGGATTTAGGGTTGTTGCATTATTCTTGAAGTCTGAGGGTATTTGGCCTCGTATGTATATGGCATATCAGATGGAATAATTTTGTAGTGGCAAGTTCTCCCAAGGATATCAGTAATTCTGCAGGAATGTCGTACACTCTAGGAGATTTCTATTTCCTGTGTACTGTTAAATTCTTCTCACAGTATCACATCTCCCATCCCATCTACATATATTTTCTCTTCATAATATAACATTCAAGTTCGTTTCTTTCGTTCATCTCTGCTACATATTCACTCCACCTTTCAGCCTTCACTTCTTAACATAGTGCCGGCATGCTATATATACTGTTGATATTAATATAGCTGCTTCTCTTTTCTGTACTTTTTTAAAAATTTTCCTGTAGGTGGCACCTATCTTCCCCCGTGTCGGTGTGCTTCGTCACCTTGTCATTCCTGCACTAATCTTCCTGCTTTGCCATTTTGCCATTCCTATCAACCAGACTTTTTTAGATGTCTGTATTCTGTTCTCCTTACGTCAGTTAAATTCCAAAGACTTCTGCAGGGCTTGAGTTTTTTGCCTGTGTGGTCATCTGGTGCCTTCACTACTTCCATGCCTCAAGACTTTCGTCTTTTATTGTGTTCCTTTCCCGTGCTTCCGTCAACCATTGTCTAATGCTCCCTTCGAAAGTCTCAATAACCTCTGATTATTTCAACTTATCCAGGTCCTATCACCTTAATTTACTTCCTTTCTGTAATTTTCCATAGTTCGTAACTTCCCTTTCCTACTATCGAGTTACAGTTCACAACCACGACTAAATGTTCATTTTCTTTCTTTTCTCTTATCATGCGAGGTGTGATAAAAAATTACGGGAATTTTGTTTTTTTAAAAGAATCTTAATTTGTTCGTCAGTATCAACCTTACGCCCTTCAAAGTAGTCGCCTTCAGATATAATACAATTGTGCCTGCTCTATTTCCAGTCTTGGAAGCACTTCTGGAATTCACTTTTCATTATGGTATTCAACTCGTTCAGTGGTTCTGTTTTTATCTCATCATTGGTGGCAAAACGACGTCCTTTCATTGTTCTCTTCAGTCTCGGGAACAGAAAGAAGTCGCAGGGGGCCATTCCCAGCGAATACTGTGGTGAGGCAACATAACGGTTTGTTTTTTTGCCAAAAAGTCACGAACAAGCATTGAGGTGTGAGCGGAAACATTATCGTGATGCCATTTCCACCAATTATGGATCGTTCTTGAGTTCACCCAGCAATTCCTGAGCGATGTCTATGCGACGTCGTTCTTGGATGAAATTCAACAATTTCGAAACAAACTTTGCTGCTACACGTTTCATGTCCAAATTGCTTGGCATAAGCCAGAGGATATGCCGTCATCAGCAACCTCTCTCATGGTGGTTCGACAATTTTTCCAGAACCGTTTCTTTACTTTTTCCACACTGTCGTCAGTAATTGATGTATTAGGACGTCCAGGACGGTCGTCATCTTTAACGTCTTCTCGACCCTCTTTGAAACGTCTATACAACTCGTAAACTCTTGTCTTACTTATATTAGACTTCCCGAAAGCCACAGTCAACATTTCGAATGTAATTCTGCACTTTATTCCATTTTTAAAGCAAAATTTAATGCAAATTCTTTGATTTTATTTTGAATATAAAAATTAGCCTACCATTCGAAAACACGTGTAACGTTTTCGGCAGGCAGTAATAAACTAAATAATGAAAACAGGTGAAAAATGCAAACTTACATCAGGAACATGTCTACCAACAAGATAAAAAATGTCTGAAAGTCGGATGTATCTAGTCCGCGAAATTAAAAAAATTTCCCGTCACATTTTTATCACATCTCGTTCACTTACTCTATGTCTGCAACATCGGTGGAGCTATTGGATGCAATTGTACTCACTTGTACTCCCGTGGTGGGTCTTGGTTTTGTGCCTGAGATTACCATTGCAAAAAAAATAAAAACTCTGCAACTGTTTTTATGTGAGGCATCCGCACGGAGATCAAACTACGATTGACAGTGCTAGCGCTGATCAGTAGTGGGAATTTCCTTAACGCAGTCATCTCAGAACATCATTTTTCGTACTAAAATATGCAACTGCAGACTAACAACGTGAGCACCTTTCAAGTTCAAATTAAAAATGAAAAATAAAATAAGGAAATAAGCTTTTATTGTGTGAATTGATTCATGTTTAACTTGATAGTACAGAGACATCCAAATTAAATTTAAACCGGAATCCAGAAAAATCGAGTCGTAGTGCTGGGTAAGCCATTGGCGGTTCTCCTTTCGCCACCACCCACCTGCCGGCACCACACGTCTCCCTGGTCGGTGTGGGTAGCGCGGCTGCGTCGGCCGTTTTTACCAGCGCACGCCGCAAATGGCGGCATTAACTGCATGTCGCGCCCCCACATTACAAACTCGGTTAGCCCCGCCGGCATGCTTGTCGTCGTTTTTCTGCCCCCTCTTCCCCCGTCCCTATTAGTCACTTATGAAATTATATTAGACTTAACGTAATGACGAGGAACGGGGCGCCCGCTCCTTGTTTTATGGTGGCGGGTCGGGCGCGGAAGGCATTCTGATCTGTAATTGGATGTGTCGGGCGGCACTCATTACGCCTAATGCGTGGATCCGGCCATCGGTTCCACCGATTCGGGCTCCTTATCGCTTGTTTACGGCCGGGGGCCGCCCTGAACGAATTTCGGTGTAGCGAAGTAAGCGGCTGTATTAACATCTCGGTAGCCGTTATTGCAAAAACGGTACACGTGCTTGGGTTTACCTCGCAGTCATTACGGATAGTTATCTCACGTTCTTCGTAATACCCAGAAACTGTCTGACCCTGATTTTTTTTTTAAAAAAAAAAAAGCTCTTTTGCTCTTCGTAATTAACCATGTTGCCTCTCCTCTCCTTACAGCTTATAATCTTATTTCGATTTCTTATGCGTACTCTAATTTTATAGTTTGAAAGGTGTCTGTTATGATTTGCCGTCTTTGACATATTCAGTTTATTACGTGTCTAATATTTGGGCTGGCCGGTGTGGCTGAGCGATTCTAGGCGCTGCAGTCTGTAACTGCGCGACCGCTACGGTCGCAGGTTCGAATCCTGCCTCGGTCATGGATGTGTGTGATGTCCTTAGGTTAGTTAGGTTTAAGTAGTTCTAAGTTCTAGGGGACTGATGACCTTAAATGTTAAGTCCCATAGTGCTCAGAGCCATTTGAACCATTTCTAATATTTGTCTGTGAATTCCTAAGGGACCAAATTGCTGAGGTCATCGGTCCCTAGCCGTACACACTACTTAAACTAACTTAAACTAGCTTATGCTAACAACAACAACACACACACACACACACACACACACACACACACACACACTGTGGTGTCACCGCCAGACACCACACTTGCTAGGTGGTAGCTTTAAATCGGCCGCGGTCCATTAGCACATGTCGGACCCGCGTGTCGCCACTGTCAGTGATAGCAGACCGAGCGCCACCACACGGCAGGTCTCGAGAGACTTACTAGCACTCGCCCCAGTTGTACGGACGACTTAGCTAGCGATGCAACACTGACGAAGCCTCGTTTATTTGCAGAGAAGATAGTTAGAATAGCCTTCAGCTAAGTCAATGGCTACGACCTAGCAAGGCGCCACAGCAATTGATAGTTATCGTATGAAGCATGTCTCATCGAGAAAGATGTATACAAATGATGGATTAAAGTTAAGTATTCCAGCAGCTACGTACTTTTCTTTATAGCATTCATTCCGTATCCTGTTTCAGACCTCATGCCATCCTGCGTGAGCTTATAGCGTGCATTTCGGCCTTCTCTAGCAATATAACAAACACACACACACACACACACACACACACACACACACACACACACACACACACACACACACATGCTCGAGGGAGGACTCGAACCTCCGGTGGGAGGGGGCCGCGATGTGTGTTCTCGCGGGAAATATTTTGCTGGTTTATCTGTGCCCGTTAATCGGCTACCGCATATTCATTGCTGCATCGGTCCGCAGCTCGTGGTCTAGTGCCTAGCGTTGCTGCCTCTGGATCACGTGTTCCCGGTTTCTATTCCCGGCCGGGTTGGGGATTTTCACTGCTCGAGGATTGGGTGTTTGTGTTGTTCTCATCATTTCATCATCTTCTTCACCATTCGTGACAGTGGCTAGATTTGATTGTGTAATAATTGGACTGTGTAAAAATTAGGACTTTATCCGGACGCTGATGACCGCGCAGTTGAGCGCGCCACAAACCGAACACATCATTGCCGCTTCGGCGACACTTCAGAGACCTGAGGTGTTTGAGGCGAGGTCAGTTCCGGCCAATGAGAACCAAGAGTGCCGACGTCACACATGTAAACTAAGCATTCTGCTTCATGGCCATTGCCTTTGGGCTGCTCTGTTCTGTGGTATGCATGTCGGGTGATCCGGGTGACCAGATCATTCGCTCGAATTCTCCAGAATGTTATTCAAACCAATTATGAACAATTGTGGCGCGATGGCATGACCTTGTTGTTTGAAATTTTCACTCTGCAGCGGAGTGTGCGCTGATATGAAACTTCCTGGCAGATTAAAACTCTGCGCCGGACCGAGACTGAAGTTTGGAAGGTAGGAGCCGAGGTTCTGGCGGAAGTAAAGCTGTAAGGACGGGTCGTGAGCCGTGCTTGGTTAGCTCAGATGGTGGAGCACCTGCCCGCAAAAGGCAAAGGTCGCGAGTTCGAGTCTCGGTCCAGCACACAGTTTTAATCTGCCAGGAAGTTTCATAACCATTAACAGTCAATGATCGGTTCAGTTGGACCAGAAGACCCAGTCCGTTCAATGTAAACACAGGCCACACCATTATACGCGCTGCTTGCAGTGTCTTGTTGACCACTTGGGTCCATGACTTCGCGGTGTCTGCGCCACACTCGAACCCTACCATCAGCTCTTTCCAAGTGAAATCGAGACTCATCTGGCGTGGCCACGGTTTTCCAGTTGTCTAAGGTCCAAATGATATGGTCACGAGCCCAGGAGGGGTGCTGCAGACGATGTCGTGCTGTTAGCAAAAGTATTCGCGTCGGTCGTCTGCTGCCATAGCCGATAAACGTCGCGTTTAGCCGCACTATCGTATACGTCCCACATTGATTTCTGAGGTTATTTCACGCAGTGCTGCTTGTCTGTTAGCACTGACACCTGTACGCAAAAGCCGCTGCTCTCGACCGTTAATTGAAAGCCGTCAGTCACTGTGTTGTCCGTGGTGAGCACTAACATTTGAAGTTTGGTATTCTTGGCACACTCTTGATACTGTGGATCTCTCAATATAATTCCCTAACAATTTCTGGAATGTCCCATGCGTCTAGCTCCAACCACCATTTTATGTTCAAAGTCTGTTAATTCTCGTCGTGCGTCCATAATCACGTCGGAAGTCTTTTCGCATGAATTACCTGAGTCCAAATAACTGCTCCGTTAAGGCACTGCCCTTTTATATCTTGTGTACACGATACTATCGCCATCTGTATATGATTTGTGTATATCGGTATTCCTCGTCTATATTCGATTTATTACGTGTCTGTTGCTCGCGAGCAATTTTTTGCTGCTACACCTGCGCCCATTGATCGTCTACCGCATTTTCCCTGCTGGATCGGCGACACTTAAGAGTCTCTGGGTGAGGTGTTTCGAGGCCAATGAGAAGCGAGAGTGCGAACACCACATGTGGCTTGTCGGTCTTGAAGGAAAAAAAAAAACAGCTTTCTGCTTCATGGATATTCCGTTGCGGCTGCTCTGGAGAGAAAATATGTATTTTTCTGGTGTGTGATATGGCGTTCTTTTAATTGAAGCTGCACTAAATTACGCTGACGAAGATGGAGAGCTGTACTTAATAGTAGCAGTTGTACTGACAGTCTTACATACTATTTGCTACATGTTAACTCCAGAATGCTAGGCAAAGTGTTTCTTTAATTTGCGACCTGGCGAGCTATATAGGAACAGTGAATTTGCTTAGATATTGCTGTCTAATGAGTAGCAGTGTCAATATGGGGCTGGTGGAAACCAATCTGAACCTGTTTTCAATCACATCAATTGGATGGTTCGTTCAAAGTGCAAGTTGTCATGCACATGTCAGCGTTTTGCGAAGTTCCCTTTATTAGTCTACCTGTCAGTCGCTCGTTGTCGGGTTGGATATTCATATTAGCCGGATCAGGAAAGGAGTCAGAAGTGTGGACCCGGATTATCGTTAACAGTAACATATCGCTGAGCAATATCTGATTATTTTTCTGCTCATTTCTTGGCTATTTTTGAGGAGAGCACAAGGCTCCAATCATATAGTTAAGAAACGAAGGAAGTGAATCCTCAGGACGCTGCAGTTCGCAGAAATGGTTGCGGTAAGCCCTGGTAGATGCTTTGGCAGCTGCCGCCAAGACTGTAGTGTCTCGTCGGCACTGTAGTATTCTTGTACCGTAGGAATCAAAGGAGAGGATATCGTTTGGTGGCCCACATCCTCTTTCTACAACACAACTGCACACATGTATTAACAGGGTTCTTTATTTACATAAACAGGAAGTTACTTAACTTTAACAGTCCATGTATTGTGGTACAAGCTGTTCACTAATAGTCCATGTTAGCCTCACTGCTGATTAAGTGCAAGTCCCGCTATGCGATAAATGACAAACGCCAAACTAGAATGCGAATTAGTGCGCCGGTGACTGAGACCTCCGGTGAGCGTCTGCGATCTAAATACTTGCGGACGAGAGGGCGTTGGCGGCATGTTGCTTGCGAGTCTGTCTTTGGCCTACCTCCTGACAGGTGCGCTTGATCCAGCACCTACTATCGATCGTCTTGCTATATCTTTGCCGACCGGTGTGCTGGCGACAGCTCACGCCAGCACAAAGACACTGTAAGTCCCTACTGTATGATTGTGCATGACAAACTCATCACCCCATACGCAGGTCTAATAACAGGTTGTCACGGCGCTGCTCAGCTACCATGAGAAAATTCGTTGCCTTTCCCTCCAAATGTTATTATGCAGTCAGCTAAATCTGGGCCACAACCGCTCTTAGGTGCAAAGGGCTCGAGCTGTGAGTGAAACATGGCCAGCAACCGATACGAAACTCTTGCACGTGAAGATGCGTTCTGTGAGCCAATGATGGGAAATTTCTGCAGGGTTCCTCTTTACTCACGTCGGTGAAGAATTGTTCTCGCTGATGACTGTGATAATTGCAGGGTATGAGCATTCCACGCAGAGTTTTTCAAAACGTCGGGAGTTTGCTTTAGACGAGGACAGTTTTGGGTATTTGTCGTGGGGAGCCGTCCGGGGCTTTCACAGTCCAGAGGTCGCCGGGGCAGCCTTTTCTCCTGCCATCTCTGTTGTTCTTAGCCGGTGCTGACCGGTGCAGTATGGAGCATGTCTGCCAAGTTAGTATCACATTTCGTATCAGGGCTATCCACTTTCTGAGCAACTTACAATTTGCAACACTCGCTACACAACTTGCTTTGCCTGATTAGTTGCATTGTTTTGTGTGTTTTGGACTCGTTTACTTTGCATTTTCAATCTGCACAGATGAGGAAAGCTTGTAGCGTCTCCCAGGCAGTCTTCCGCATAGATTAGATACATCGTCACAGTGGTAGAGGGACATTCAAGATTAAAGTGAGCTTCTAGAGAGCTTTGACTTTCAATATTTTAGATGAGTTTGTGCTCATGGAATTAGAGTAATTTATGTTCGTTTCTTTGAAAACTTATTCGCTGCCATTTTAATATGATGTGCATTGACACCTTCGAGTACTTAACTGACTTGTTAATCCCAGAACCAAACTATTGTCCTATACATCTGATATAATTAAATTTTCCTTGAGACGTATGTGGTTCAAATTTATCTACGATATTGCCAGAAGCTGAAGAAATGATTTAAATTTGTGCCACTGCTGGGGTGTTATTCCAGTACCGGAGAGCCTCAGCCGGCCGAAGTGGCCGTGCGGTTAAAGGCGCTGCAGTCTGGAACCGCAAGACCGCTACGGTCGCAGGTTCGAATCCTGCCTCGGGCATGGATGTTTATGATGTCCTTAGGTTAGTTAGGTTTAACTAGTTCTAAGTTCTAGGGGACTAATGACCTCAGCAGTTGAGTCCCATAGTGCTCAGAGCCATTTGGAGAGCCTCAGCGTAATTGACGATTTAAGAAGGGGAAGATAAACCGAAGACGTGAAGTTTGTGTTAGGGAGGGCATTGGATTAGGGTAGTCGATGCAGTTGCCTGTAATGCTGCGGTAGTGTAATGGCTAGCCTAGTAAGAAGGAGAGCCGGGTTCTAGTCCCGGCCATGGCACAAATTTTAATTCGTTTCTTTAGCTTATAACATTATCGTATTGTCCTAAAATTGATGCTGGTTAGGTATCCCTCTCAAAAAAAAAAATTACCACTGAATTCATACTTTGTTTGTCTCACTGTAACGGTGTTACACTGCAAATAAGGTGTCAATCCTTTCGTTTGAATATTAAATATAAAAGTATTTTGATCTGTGGTTATGACTTATCATTTACGAGCATTGCGCTGAGCTCATCACAGACGTGTTAAAGTCTGGTCTAAGAGAGACCAATGAATCTAAGACAAAACAGAAACATGGTCGCATGCTTACTGTACGGCTTTCCGCATCTCCAAAGCAGGAATTCTTCAAAGTGTCCGAGCCACTTACACAGCCGAGGACCTTCTCCGTAACCTCGGATTGTGTCACTGCGTCACACACTTGCAAGAAATCTGGAAACGTGGATTCTGCCTGTTACCTATCACCTGTGGTTCGCGAAACGTTGTGTGAGAAAAGGGTCAGCTGAGTTTTGCACGAACGATGCTTTCTAAATCCTTGTTGATTTGTGGATGTAAGCTTATCTGTCTCAAGGTAATATATTACATTCGAACTTAGAACAGATTCAGAGACAGATGATTCGTATCCTAGTGCTGAAAACATTTAAATAGCCAACGTTTCGCCTGATCATCAAACTCTATATCATAATTTTAGGTCCAATTCCAAAGTTCTCCACGTAATCTCATGGAGTAAGGACATGACACTTGATCCATACGTCGCATAAAGATGTTAAACTCAGCGACACTCTTGGAGCTATTCGAAAGGTTTTAGACTATGTGCCAGCAACGAACATAGTAGTACACGTACACGTAAGTCATACAAACTGAACCGACACCCCGCAGACACTGCGCAAAACAAAGCTACACGAGTTTACTTTTAGCTGTAGTTATAACAGGAAGACTTTGGCTGATATTTGATTTACAATTTACGTAACACATTGCGCAACAGTAGGCGGAAAGACTCTATCAGCTACAATCCGCACGATGACATCAAAGATACAGAAATTTGACGGAGCTTAGTACCGTAATGCGTAAGTATTTTCTGAATGCTTGCTGACGGAGAGCCAATAATCGAAACATAACGCAATATGTTCAACGTTGCAAGAAATTAATGCATGTATTGTGCCTGTTGTGGCATTCCAGAGACTCTCTCGTTTCTCACGGTATAACACTGTTCTTCTCCCACAAACTCTACACAAATTAATTAACCTAAAAAGGACGGATTTAAGAATACATGCAGAAACAATATACGGGTCATCAGTCTACTGCCTGATTTGATGCGACCCGCATGAGTTTCTCTCCTCTGCCAACCTTTTCATTTCAGTGTAGCAAATGCAACCCACACCCTAAATTATCTGCTTGATGTACTCCAATCTCTGTCTACCTCTATACATTTTATCCTCCAAAACTCACTCTACTAATATGGAAGTTATTCCTTGGTGTCTTAACAGATGTCCAATCATCCTCTCCCGTCTTCTTGTCAGTGTTTTCCACATATTCCTTTCCTGTCCATTCTGCGAAAAACCTTCTCATTCCTTACCTTATCAGTCCACTTAATTTTCGACATTCGTCTGTAGCAACACATCTCAAATGCTTGTATTCTCTCCGGTTTCGGTTTTCCCGCACTCCATGTTTCAGTGCCAAACGTACATTATCAGGAATTTCTTCCTCAAATTAAGAAAGGGGATCGCAAAATTTGTTCAAACTATCGAGGAATTTGTGTTACAAACACATTAATGAGAATTTTTGCGAAAGTAATTAAAAACAAACTGGAAAAAAATTTTAGAACCCAAGAAGAACAATGTGGATTCACGGCTGGGAGATCATGTGTAGACCTTATTTTCACATTACGACAGATTTTGGAGAAACATAGGGAAAAATAAAAAAATATAGGATTAATTTTCATAGATCTAGAAAAAGCGTATGATACTGTTCCAAGAAAATTACTTTGGAGAGCACTACATATGGCAAACATAAACCCTTCCTTGATTAAAATAATACAACAGATGTATAAAGATAACATTTGCCAAGTTAAAGTTGGTAATATACTTTCACAGAAATTTAGAACAAGCAAAGGCCTTTTACAGGGCTGTTCCATGTCACCATCATTATTTAAAATCTATATAGATATTAGCCTTAGAACATGGTCTCGTAAATGTAATAGTATGGGATTAGAAATAAGAGATGGAGTGTACCTACATCATTTATTATTTCCTGATGATCAAGTAGTCGTAGCACAAGATGGGGAGGATGCTAACTATATGTGCAATCAATTAGCAGTAGCATACAAAACTTGGGGTTTGAAGATTAATTACCAAAAAACAGAATACTTGACTAATGATTCAGATGAGCTATACATTGAAGGAAAGAAAATCAAAAAGATAAACACTTTCTGTTATTTGGGATCCATTTTAGAAATCGAGGGAAAATCAGAGTCAGAAATCAATAAAAGAATTAGTAGCGGACGGAGGGTCATTGGGATGCTTAGCTCAATCTTATGGAGCAGGAATGTAATGATCAGAACTAAAAAATTAATATACAAATCCATATTAGAGAGTGTGGTTCTGTATGGAACGGAGACCTGGACAATTAACATGAAGCACATTAAAAAATTACAAGCTCTAGAGATGGACTTTTGGAGAAGATCGGCAAGAATCTCCAGGAAAGAAAAGATAAGGAACACCGAAGTAATAAGGAGAATGGAAATAAAAGAAAGAATATATGACGTAATGGATAGGAAGAAATTACAGTGGTACGGGCATGTACGACGAATGGAGAAAGCTAGAATACCAAAATTGATACTGGAGTGGGAACCGGAGGGGAGAAGAAGAAGAGGACGACCTGTGACCACCTGGCTCCAAAATGTACAGCACACAATGAGGAGAATGGGCGCAGAGGAAGAGGACACGCAAGATCGAAACACCTGGAGAAATATTTTGAGAGTATAGTTTAAGAACGTTTATTGTTTGTATTGTAATTTCCAAGTAAATTATTATGTTGGAGATAAGCCTTTGTAATGAGGAAAAGCTCAAAATAAAAATAAAAAATTAAGACCTATGTTTTTTACCAGCAAACTTCCCTTGTACAAGGAAGCCCTTTTTGCCAGTGCTAGTCTGTTTTTTATCCAGTGCTTGCTTCGTCCATCACGCTTTTTTGATGCCTAGATAGGAGACTTGCTTAACTTCAACTAATTAGTGATGACCAATTTTGATGTTAACTCTCTCGCTGTTCTCCTCTCTGCTGCTTCTTATTACTCCCGTGTTTCTTCTCTTTACTCTCAACCCATCTTCTGTACTCATTACACTGTTCATTCCACTGAACACAACTTGTAACACTTCTTTACAATCACTTAGAATGGCAACATCATCAACAAATCTTACCATTGATATTCTTTAACCTTGAATTTTAATGCTAGTCTCGAACCTTTCTTTTATTTCCGTCATTGCTTTTTAGATGTATAGACTAAGAAGTACAGGCGATAGCCTGCATCCCTATCTTTGTAACCTCTTCAATCCAAGCACTTCGTTCTTCGTCTCCCGCTCTTATTGTTCCCTATTAGTTCTTACCCATGTTATCCGTCTTTCCCTACAGCTTAGTCCTGTTTTTCTCATGATTTCGAACATCTTGCACCATTTAACATTTTCGAGCGCTTTTTCCAGGTCGACAAATCCAGTGATCGAGTGCCGATTTTTCTTCGGTCTTGCTTCCACTATCAATCGCAACTCCAGAGTTGTATCTCTGGTGCTATCTGCGTCTGATATATCCCCATTATTCCCATTATTCTGTATATTATTCTTGGCAGCAACTTGGAAGCATGAGCTGTTAAGCTGATTGTGCGATAGTTCTCGCACTTGTCAGCTCTTGCACGGTCTAGATGACGTTTTTCCGAAATTCTGATGGTATATCGCCAGACTCATACATTGTAGACAACAGCGTGAACAGTCGTTTTGTTTCCACCTCCCCCAATGATTTTAGAAATTCCCATGGAATGTTATCTATACCTACGGCCTTACTTTTCAAAAGCTCTTCTAAATCCTCATTCCAATTTTAGATTCCCTATATTGATTCTATCGAGTCCTGTTTCTACTTTTTCATGTCATCAGACAAGTACTCCCCCGCATAGAGGCCATCAGGTATTCCTTCAACTTATTAATTCTCTTCTCTGCATTCAACTGTGGAATTCCCATTGCACTCTTAATGTTACCACCCTTGCTCTTACTTTCACTGACAGTTGTTGTGACTTTTCTGTTGCTGAGTCTGTCCTTCCGACAATCATTTCTTTCTCGATTTCTTCTCATTTTTAATGTAACTTTTTCGCCTTGGCTTCCCTGCACTTCCTATTTGTTCCGTCCTTAAGTGACTTGTATTGCTGTGTTCCTGAATTTCCCTGAACATTTTTGTGCTTCCTTCTTTCATCGATCGACTGAAGTATTTCTTCTATTACCCATGGCTTCTTCGCAGTTACCTCCCTAGCACCTATGTTTTTCCATCCGACTTCTGTGATTGCCTTCTTAGAGATTTCTATTCCTCTTCAACGGGGGAACTGCCTACTGCGCTGTTTATTATCGCAGTATCTATAGCCTCAGAGAAATTCAAGCGTATCCCTTTATTCTTTAGTGCTTCCGTATCCAATTTCTTTGCGCAATGGTCCCTTCTGACTAGTCTCTTAAACTTCAGCCTACGCTTTATCATCACTAAATTCTGAAGTTAGTCTATATCTTCTCATGGGTACGCCTTAGAATCCGTTATATAATTTCGGAATCTCTACCTGACCATGATGTAATGCAGCTAAAAATTTACCGTATTTCCCTGCCTTTTCCAAATATGCGTCCTCCTCTTGTGAGTCATGAACAGAGTATTCGCTACTACTAGTTGAAATTTATTGGAGAACTCAATTATTCCTTCTTCGCTTTCATTCCTTGTACTAAGCCCATATTCTCCCGTAACCCTTCCTCTAAAACCGCATTCCAATCCCCCGTGACGTTTAAATTTTCGTCTCCCTTTGCGAACTGAATTACCTGTTCAACATCCTCATATACGTTCTCTATCTGTTCATCGTCTGCTTGCGATGTCGGCCTACATATCTGTATTATTTTTGTCGCCGTCGGTTTGTTGTCGATTCTAATCAGAACAACCCTATCACTGAACTGTCCACTGTAGCTTACTCTCTGCACTACCTTCCTGTTCATAACGAACCCTACTCCCGTTACACCATTTTCTGCTGTTGTTCGTTTTACCGTACGTTCGTCTAACCAGAAATCCTTGCCTTCCTTCCACTTTACTGCACTGACCTCAATATATTCTAGACTGAGCCTAGAAGTCTTCATTTTTAGACATTCTAGCTTCCCTACCAAACTCCTTATATTCCACACCCCGACTAGTAGAACGTTAGTCTTTCGTTGGTTATTCAATATTTTTCTCATGGTCACCTCAAAAAGATCCGAATGGGGGACTCCTCCAGAATCTTTTTCCAATGAAGAGATCCTCATGACACTTTTTCAATTAGAAGCCTCATGTCCTGTGGATACACGTTAATATGCAGTAATACAGTATTTTCCATTGCCTTTGTACCGTCATGCTTTTGATCGCTGCTGATTCTTCCGCCTTCAGGGGCAGCTTCCCACGCCAAGAGCAAGAGACAACCTCTGTCAGCTCTTCCGCCCTCTTTGCCAAGGCCGTTGGCAGAACGAGAGTAACTTCTAATGGCCGAAGTCTTCGGCCGTCATTGCTGATAATTTTTATTCAAAATGTAAGCTGTGGCGGGATTCGAACACGGGACGGAGACCTTTTGATTACTAATCAGAGATGTTGCCACTATACCTCGGGTTTCAATAAGAAAATCAAGAATTAATACAACAGCTTTTTTCTCAGCCACTTACGCTTGAAAAGATGCGGAATTCGTTGTGAGACATTTTCCAAAATTTCCCCTTCAGTCCCTATAGTTTCATGAAATTTTGATAGGTGTCAGAACTACACGTAGCCTTCAAAATGGCTTCTGCAACGGAGCTGTGTTCCAAGCAGAGAGTTGTCACTGAGTTTCTCTTGGTGGAACATCACAGACATTCATAGGTGCTTGCAGAATGCCTACGGAGACCTAGCAGTCAACAAAAGCACGGTGGGTCATTGAGTGAGGCGTCTGTCATCATCACAACAACAACAACAACAACAACAACAAGATCGCGCAGACCCGTACGATCACCCGCGTTCCAGCCGGCCGCACACAATTGTGACTCCTGCAATGTTGGAACGTGCGGCCATTTTCCTTCGAAGTGATCGACGGATCACAATTAAAGACTTTCAACATTGCAGCCCAATCAGCAATCGTGATAATCTAATATATAAGAAACTATCAGCCTCGATTGCGGTAATGAAACCAACCTTTATCTAGGTTTCAGCCCAAGTAATTGAGACTTCTTCAGAAGATATACCTGATTCTATAATACGTCTACGAGGGCATGGTCTAGAAATAAAACTAAAAGAGCCTGAATAAGCGTAGTCACATTTTAAAAATGCGGTACATAGGTACAAAGTCACATCCAACACTTAACTTAAGCTCCTGCGCCTATTCAGGCTGTTTTAGTTTTATTTCTAGACCATGCCCTCGTAGACATATTATAGAATCAGGTATATCTTCTGGATAAGGTTCAATTACTTGGGCTGAAACCTAGGTAAAGGTTCATTTCATTACCGCAATCGAGGCTGATAGTTTCTTATATACAATTAAAGACCTCGCTGCTCAATTTTACGTCTCTGTTGGTAATGCTGACACACTCGTCCACCAGTTGGGGCTTCAAAGGGGTGTGTCGATTGGGTTCCTCGACACATAACAGAAGACCATAAAGAGCAACGAAGGTTCTTCTGTGCAGAATCGCTTGCGCGTAACGAAGCTGATCGTGGCTATTTTTTCTCGAACATCGTGACAGGTGATAAAATATGACTTCATCACTTCGAACCAGAAACAAAACGACAGTCCAAGGAGTGGCGCTAGACCACCTCTACTCTGACGAGAAATTTCAAAGCCGCACCGTCAGACGGTAAAGTCATGGTGACGGTCTTCTGGGAGTCTGGACGGGATTATTCTGTTTGATGTCTACCACATGGTGCAACGGCCATCACTGAAATGTACTTTGCTACTCACAGGAAATTGAAGAAACAACTCCAGCGTGTTCTTCGTCACAAAAATTCATACGAAGTTCTCCTTCTCCAGGACGACTCAAGGCCTCACACAAGTGTGCACGCTCAAGAGGTCACAAAACTTCATTGGACTGTTCTTCCCCATCCACCCTACCGTTCGGATCTCTCATTTTCCATCTTTCTGGCTCAGCTTAGGATGCACTCCGCGGAAAGTACCACGTGGATGACGGCGAAGTTATCGCTGCTACAAGACGATGGCTCCGACGTCGACTATTGGAGTACTAACATGCAGGCAGCGAGGCTCTCCCAGCAAGGTGGCGTGTGGCCGTCGCATTGAACTGGGATTATGTTGGAAAACAGCGACTTGTAGCCAAACGAGTAGAGAATAATATGGTGTACTGGAATCTTCAATGAAGTTAACCAACTTTCAGAAAAAAAAAAAAACGTATTGCATTACTTATTGACCGCTCCTCATAGATGTAAATCGGTAACAGTGTGTTCAAATGGTAGTGAGCACTATGGGACTTAACATCTGAGGTCATTATTCCCGGTCCCGGCGGAGGTTCGAGTCCTCTCTTGGGCATGGGTGTCTATGTTTGTCCGTAGGATAATTTAGGTTAAGTAGTGTGTAAGACTGATGACCTTAGGAGTTAAGTCCCATAATATTTCACACATTTCATCAGTCCCCTAGAACTTAGAGCTACTTCAACTTAACTAACCTAAGCACATTACGCACATCCATGCCCGAGGCAGGATTCGAACCTGCGACCGTAACAGTCGCGCGGTTCCGGACTGAAGCGCCCAAAACCGCTCGGCCACAGTTGCCGGAACGGTAACAGTGGGTGTTATAAACGAGTATCGAGGAACATGAACTGAAAAATGAGATGAGTGTGGACGTTAACTGTGCGGACGATGTGTATCTGTAATTGATTTCGGCAGGCAGAGCGAGCAAGGCCACGGGATTAATACGTGCAGCGTTGTGTTTCAATCGGCCACGGCGCTTCAGCTGGGCAGGCTATCTCGGCCCACTTACGGCGCATCAGTTACGATCGACGGTAATTACCCAACGAGTCTGAAAAATTACTTCGAAACGAGTGCCGCGGGCGCGCTGGAGGGACAAGCAGACGCCGGCCACAGCTGGCCGCTCTCAGGACGCTGCTGCGAGGAGGGGAGGGGAGAGGAAGAGGGGGTGGCAGAGGAAAGACATCGCTCCTTACGATGAAATAAATAGTTCGTCTCACTTTCCTATCTGTGGGAGGCCACCACCTCGTATCATATGATACTGTGAACTGTTCACTAAAAAACACCTTAAATAATGAAATTACAGATAAAAAATGTCATGTGTACGTTGTCAGGTGTTTAGGAAGAACTTCTTAGCCGAGATCACCGTAAAAAACTTTATTGTAGATAGCTGGTTTCGGTAAAACTAAGTTACCGTCTTCACATCTGTAATAAAATTGCCAGAAGCGCTAGAAACTGGCCGACCGTTGTGGCCAAGCGGTTCTAGATGCTTCAGTCTGGAACCGCGCGACCGCTACGGTCGCAGGTTCGAATCCTGCCTCGGGCATAGATGTGTGGGATGTCCTTAGGTTAGTTGGGTTTAAGTGGTTCTGAGTCCTAGGGGACTGATGACCTCAGATGTTACGTCCCACAGTGCTCAGAGCCATTTGAACCATTTTAGATAGAAACTGTTAAGCAAATAACGCATCATTAACCATATGACAACATGTCTTCATAAAGGTTATTACAAACGTCTTATGCAGCTATACAGAAAATCTATCCATTCAATTTCCAGATGAATAAACATGAAATGGGCGACTCGTTGGCACGTGAAAATTAAAAATTACTATGTACATCACAGTTCGCCAAAACGTCTTCCCATAACATAACACGTCATGCCTACGAGGACGCTACGAGACTAAGTATCAATAGCCAATGCAAGAGATGAACTGACCACAAGCAGCTATCGCTGGAGTCAAATACGTAATTTAAAATCAGTCATGATTCCAAATATACACATACAAAAAATCTGAAATGTTAATAAAATATTTTGATGATTTCTTCATGAACGGCCTTCCCGCAGTGGATACGGTGCTTCCCGTCAGATCACCGAAGTTAAGCACCGTTGGGTGTGGCCGGCACTTGGATGAGTGACCGCCCAGGCAGCCATGCGCTGTTGCCATTTGTCGGGTTGCACCCAGCCTCGTGATGCCAATTGAGGAGCTACTCGACCGAATAGTAGCGGCTCCGGTCAGAGAAAACCATCATAACGACCGGGAGTGCGGTGTGCTGACCGCATGCCCCTCCTATCCGCATCCTCATCTGAGGATGACACGGCGGTCGGATGATACCGATGGGCCACTTGTGGCCTAACAACGGAGTGCTTTTCATGACAGAATACTGCTAAGAAACCCTATGAGTATACATCATATTTACTGTACTTGTGTTATATCAACACAAAACTGCAAGTATCTCTTTTTTTTGACAGTATCGCTAAGTAAGCGACAAACATAGTTACAAAAGAGAAACAAAATTATTAAAACTTATTATAAGAAACAGAAGTGGGCTTTATGCATTTTTTTACTAAATTATTAAAATAAAAAAACAGCTGTGTTCAACTCAGTATCTGTCTGAAGTTAGCGCAACCAGTCTGAAAATTATACCGTTACAGCGCAGCGCATCATACTTAATTCACCAAACAAATTAGACGATGTGATAGCTATATCAGGGACACAAATACTACGTAGGATGTCAATGGAAAACCGTAAAAAATAATTACAGGTTGTATGTAGCTAAAGAATACCGAACATGAGAAACCAAAACGCAATCTTTACTCACAAACCGCGAAAGCTCTTCGCTGTATTACATTAATATAAGTTGCAGACTAATATATAACTTAATGGGTAGGAATATAGTAATGTAGCTACCCATCTGTCGTCATACATCAACCTACAAAAGGGCTATTCAATGTGGAAATTGAATAACCCATAGGATACGCCACTGACCCGCGAAACCAGAATAAATAATAAAATAATACTTAGAGGCTTTCCTTAATAAGCCGTTTTATTACACTACCGTAGCTCGAGGTCTATGTGCAGCAGCATACAGCTGAAAGCACTGATTATAATTTATAGCTAGCTATTGTTGTGGTCTTCATTACGAAAACTGGTTTGATGCAGCTTCCACGCTAGCCTAACCCGTGCAAACCTCTCCACCTCTACGGAACTACTGAAACCTACATCTATTTCAACCTACTTACCGTAATTAAGTCATTGTCTTCCTATATAATTTTTGTCTCTCACATTTCCTTCCATTATCAAACTGACGATTCCTTGTGTGAAGCACGGTGCAACTTTCTATTTTGGGACAGTAGCGTACTTAATTACACATCAGTACATGTCTTACTTATCACCGATTTCAGTTTCAATTTGGCTACTTGGTTTCGCGGATCCCACCTAACTGACTTAAAAAGAATTAAAACAGGATATTTCCACTTTAACGGTCGATTGTGGGCACTAATTCGTAACTTTACTAGAGAACTATATTCAGTTTCATCACGTAACATTCAGTGATTAATAGGTGCGGTTGATTCTGTTATTAGGATAACGAAAGATATTCAAAATGTTTGAATAAATCTGAGCACATGGAATATCAACGTTCACATAAAATAAATACTGTTTGTGGTTTTAATTCCTGAATTCAGTATGGAGTTGTTCTAATCGGTAATTCTCGTCACCTTTTACTGCAAGTTTTCAGTTGGTGAACTCAGTCGGTCGAAACGTGAAACAACCAAAGACAATGCCTAACTGCGGTGTATCTCTCAGCACAATCACTGATAAAGGGAATAAGTCTATTTAAATAACTGCACTTTTTAAATATAATCATGAGTATAGTATAATCCTGTATAAAAAAAAGCACTTGAGTTACTCTCCACTCTCAAATATAGTCTTAAGACTATCCTTTCAAACTTCAAAAATTGCAACGTCACTTTCGTGCATTATAATTTCGTATCACCAGAGATTGTCGTCTATCAATTCTTGAGAGCCGTAATCAATTATTAATTTGACTTTATATGTTTCATGAATATTAAGGATGTTTTAGTACACGACTCACAAAGTATGTCCAATAGTAACTTGCAATCAAATAGTTTCACAAACACTTTTATTTTCACTTAGACACAGTTTTATTACTGAGAACATTATATGTTCTTCGCCATGTAAAAGTTAAAATTAGTTCTCAAGTACATGGAAGTATTTTCGGCTCATACAGATATCTACCAATACAAAGCTCAATCAGTAATTAATACAAATTATTTCACACAACGTTTTTTTCACAAGTGTACATCGTTAAAAGCAGTAGACATAGCAATTAAGTATAGCGTCCGGCATCTTCTCGTCCCATAATTGTGAAGGAGGTTCGATGAACCCTCTGCCAGACACTTAAATGTGATTTGCACAGATGTAGATATTTCCCGCGACCATCCGCTCGTTGAAGGCTAAGTCCGTCGACGCCAGCTGCTCGTCTATGGTGAAGATATCCTTAGGCTGCCACTTAGTTGCTCTGCTCTTCATGAAAAAAAAAACTAAAAAAAGCATACACATTTTTTTAGTTTCCAATAAAGAAAATTTTAATTTACTACACAATACTTAAAACTACTAGGCAGGCACTGGTACTTACCATACGTCGTTGCTGCGATTAGACTCATAATGATGCAGCGAAATAACCGTACGAGTATATCATCGCATTTGATGGCTCTGTTTGCGTTCTATCAACCAGTCCCTCCTTTCAGTCAAGTTTTACAATAAATTTCCCTTTTCCCCAAGTATCATTCAGTATCTCTTCTTCAGTTATTTGATCTGTCCATTTGATCTACAGCTTTCTTCTGTAGCATGAAATTTCACAAAATTTTATTCTCTTATTGTCTGATCTGTTTTATCGTCTAAGTTTCACTTACGTACAAGACTACACTCCACACAAATGCCTTCAGAAGTGTTTCCCTAAAATTTAAATTTATATTCGATGTTAACAAAGTACTTTCTTTCAGAAATATTTTCTTTGCCATAACCAATCTGTATTTTATATCCTCTCCTTACTTCGACCACTGCCTGTTATTTTGCTGCTCAAATAACGAAGTCCACTACTACCTTTGCTGTTTCGTTTTCAAATCTAGTTCCCTTAGCATCGCCTGATTTACTTCGATTTCAGTCCATTACCCTTGTTTTGCTTTTATTGATGTTCATCTTATGACCCCTTTCCAAGACACTATCCATTCCGCTCAACTGCTCTTCCAAGTCCTTTCCCGTCTCAAATAGAATTACAGTGTCATCGCTGTATCTCAAAGTTTTTATTCTTCTCCTTGAACTGTGCTTCCCTTTCCACATTTCTCATAACATTCCCTCTCACATTGCTCAATGTACACAAAGAAATGTTAATACACCGTGTGTACTTAAAGACCCGTTACAGAGTGATTACACGATTGTAGAAATATCACTAGAAGGAGTTACTTCCGTTAAATATCTAGAAGTATGCTTGTGCAGCGATTTCAAGTGGAAGAAACACGCAACATTCATCGCGGGTGAGGCAGATGCCACTCAGAGACTCATTGGAAGAATTCTCAGGAAATGCAATCCATCAACAAAAGAGGTATCTTACAAAACACTCGTTCGAACAATACTTGAATATTGCACATTTGTCTGCGATTGTAGTGACTTTTTCGTGTGTCTGGGTGTGTGTATACTTATGCTGTAAATAATACATCGTAAGATCACATACGGCTAACACAACAGATTCAGTACAACTTCTTATCACGGCTGAGTATTATTATATTTGATATCGGAATAATTTTTAAAAGAACCTGCCGTCTTGCAAATGGCAGTCAATAATACTAATTACAACTCGCGCTGTTCCACATGTTCTTAATCGCTAAAAAAAATTACAATTGATTTTCATACATGTAGGGATGCTACCGCCAGTGAAATAAGTGGTTTGGTTGTAAATGACAGCATATATTTACCAGCAATACGTTATAGGATACATGCGTCTTCATCCACTTCTTACTCATATGAAGATTCGAACCAGAGTAAAATAATTAAGGAAAACTGTTTCTGTTGTTTTCATTGTTCTCAAAACATACATTATCCTGCAATATCGATACTGATTTTCATATACATCACATCCTGACATGATTAATATTTTTACGTACTCTTTCGCACAAAGAAAAACTGTTCGTTTAAACATTTCATGTCAACCATAAATAAATGGTTCTCGTTCCCAGACGAATAGTACAATATCCGTACGAGACAGGATTGATAAAGGAAATAGTGAAGATCCAAAGAAGAGCAGTGCATTTCCTTATTACAAATTCAGTTAGTAAGAGCGAAAGTATCACAGAAACGCTTAGCCAACTCCAGTGATGTTACGGAGCCGAATCTGAGGCAGATGTAAGTGTAGTGGCCGGTGTCGGCCACTGGTGTGAAAAAGAGGGGAGATGAATAGGAGCGGCCGTTTCGTAGCGGGCGGCGAGCGCTTTGTCTTCGCCGCCACCCAGGACTAGGGAAGGGGGGCAGGGCCGAGCGAGCCCGGGGCGGGTAACGGGGCGGAATGCAGCAGGTAGAGGGAGGGAGGGAGAGAGAGAGAGAGAGAGAGAGAGAGAGAGAGCTGGGCGGCGGCTGCGCTAATCACAGGACAGCCGCACGCAGTCTCAATCAGGGCTGGCGCCCTGGCCGGTCGTCACACCCGCTGACACGGCGGGGGCAGGCTGGCCTCTGCTGCAGGCGGGAACCACAGGCCGTGGCCGGAGGTCTGCGGTGTTGCGGGTATCCGCGGATAAAAGCCCAAGCCGATGTGGACATCACAACGTGCATCTGCCAGTATCGAAATTAATACTTCGTGGTTAAAAGTTAAAGGATTACGATTTTCTTCTATTTTTAAGATTCAGTGTCCCAGACTGTAAAAACGGAACCCCAATAGGATCGCTTTCTTGTCTGTCTTAGGGTGACCAACTTCTCTAAACGAAAATAAGGGAGATTCTTATATCCTTGACAAAAAATAAGAGAGATTAATAGCACGGCAAAATTTCGCCAAAAATCAAAGCAGTATTTGTAAAAGTAGACTATTTATTTACACATCACAATTGCTTATACATATTTTGCCTTAGTCAGTAGTTTTACATCATTTTTAGCAAATTCAAAGAATTCACTACACGAATAAGGAAAATTCGTGACAACTTGTAGTTCAGATTTGATTAAGTTTGTGCTACTTCTGTTCCTTACATCAGTCCACTTATTATTCATAAGAGAAAATATTCACTCATTGTGAGCATTACTTCCTGGTATACTCATAACAAAACAAACCAGCTTGTGTGGTAGACTAATGAAAGTTCACCGGCAATGGTTTTCACATCTTCGTTTGTTAAGCCTTTGCTCAGGTGAGGAGAGATGAAGAACGTAGTTATTATGGATGAAGTAGTTACATCATTTGCCTTGCTTTTGTAAACTACAAGCAAATACAAGATGTTAACTCAGAAAATTGCGGATTACTAATTACGACGCACTGAACAGTAATGGGAAGCTTTATATTCCTGGACTGGACCAGCACGGTAAAATGCTTATAAAGAAAACTGCTCAATTTGCAAACGGAAGCTTAACATCACGCATGGCGGCAAGAACGATTGTTTACAGCACATGAATACTTCAGGTACGATAATATTGAGCAGTTTGCTTTATAAGCATTTGACCGTGTTCGTCCAATCCAGGAAAATAAAGCTTCCCATTTCGTAAGATATGTACACATATACTTCGTTTTCTTTTTTGGTGGCGTTTTAGCTTCGCCTTCTCTGCCCATCATAAAATCTTGAAAAGTCACATCTAACCGCCAAGCGTCGGTCGATCACTCCAAAGCAGCGCGGGATTAGCCGAGCGGTTTAAGGCACTGCAGTCACGGACTGTGCGGCTGGTCCCGGCGGAGGTTCGAGTCCTCCCTCGGGCATGGGTGTGTGTGTTTGCCCTTAGGATAATTTAGGTTAAGTAGTGTGTGAGCTTAGGTACTGATGACCTTAGCAGTTAAGTCCCATAAGATTTCGCACACATTTGATCATTCCAAAGATATTCGATAGACATAATGTCGACATCTGTGGTCGAAGGTCGATATAGAATCAGTTGTCTCTGCTGTCTACAAAAGAATCCTGGCAGTGCGTACAAAATTTAAATGATTAAAAAATATTTTTACATACCGGTACGTGATAACAAAAATAAAGTTAAAAACGGGAGGTAAACGGTCATTGAGCCTGAAAATACGGAAGCCCGGAGATTATGAAAAAAATGTCTGGGAGATTATGAAAAAAATGTCTCTAAATACGGGAGATCCCGGGAAATACGAGAGAGATGGTCATTCTAGTCTGTCTGTCTCTCTGTTCGAGTATTAAGAAGCTTTTTTCTCAGGAACGGTTAGACGTATATAGCTCAGATTTACGTCGCATGTTACGTTCTACAGTCCTTTGGCGGTGTAAAAATTTTGTTCAAATTTATGTCATATTAAAGTCTATGATCCCTTGGCAGTGTAAAAACTGTAGGCTTCTACATCAGTGCGCTCAAAAGATACGGCCATTTATCGAACTCGAAAACTGACTCATCAAAACCTATAGGTTACTTCCCATTGACCTCGAATCATAAAATTTGGCAAGAAGCAATGTTTCACAGTACAAGTAAAGTAAGAACAGGTGCAAGATGTGCATTACTGCCTGATGATGCCATATCGACCTTTATGTTGGGACATATTTTGATATACGAAAACTTACTCATCAAAACCTATAGTGTGTTTCCCATTGACTTAGAAGAGCGAAATTTGGCGAGAAGCGAGGTTCCAGAGTACAAATAAAAGAAAAATACGAAAATTGTTAATTTGTAATAATATCACACCAAAAAAATTATCACTTTTTATGATTCTGTCTGTGAATCCGGCTGTTAAGACCTCTTTCTCTCTGGAACAGGTTGGTGTATCAAGTTCAAATTTACGTCACATATTAAGTCTGTGGTCCCTTGACGGTGTGAAAATTAAAACTTCTAAATCAATGCAGTCGAAAGATTCGTCCATTTATCTTACATATTTTGACGCTCGCAAACTCAGTCGTCAAAACCTTTAGGCTAGTTTCCACTGACCTACAAAAAATTAAATTCGGCAAGAAGCAACATTTCATTGCATTCATTATCCGTCAAAAGCATAAAAGACGAACATTACTGCACGCAAACGTAAAATGTAAGTTGTAGTCATGTTTTAGTAAGTAGATAAAAATGTTCTATTAAATATTCTCTCTCTACACGTGTAAACTGAAGTCACCTACTCGCTTTTTTTTTGTATGTCTCAGGAACTATTGTTGGGATTTTCATACAGCCGTGGAATTCCCGGAACTAGTATCTTGCTAGTATCGATATCAATAACACTCAAGAATCGTTGAGATTCTCGATTCTCAGGATGGATGAACTATATATTCATAATTACTTTTGTACGGAACCCTCAGCGCGCGAGCTGTACTTGCACTTACCCTTTTTTTATGACATGCGTTCGATATCCAGAAGTATCAAAATCTGTTGTCACACGGATCGCGCATTCCAACGTCAACGTTGATCGTGTCGAGTTTTTGACGTCACAGCGTGGAAAAGGCACGTTGCGGAATCTTTCCGAACGTGAAGAGCAATATCAAAAATGACATATTCTGAAAGTTCGTTTGAACGTGGACCATTGAGATGCAAGAACGCCACCTACGTCACATGTATGCCGTCCCCTTTCTGTAAAGGGTCATGAAATGCCATATTGGCTTTCATTTGAATCCCATATTCGGTTGGTTTAATAGTACAACTCATGTCCTGTGAACATATGCCGTTTCAAAGCATCAGCAAACTGAGGATCTCTCGAATACCTGTTTATTATCGGTACGATTTGACGTAATAAAAGCGCTTCAGTGAGTCATGCAACACTTCTGGAAACAGATTGGTTTTATTCAGGATTCCAATACCAGATATTATTCCCCACTCTTTTCGCTACAAAACCGTATTTTTTCTACATAATCTCCGTTCACTAGGACGGCGTTAAGCCACCTTACTGGCAGGGCCAATATGCCTGCATGGTACCACTCTACTGATCGACGTCGGAGCCAAAGTCTTGCTTCATCAGTAAACTCCCAATCATCCCACGAAGCACATCCTTCATTGGGCCAAACAGATGGAAGTCGGAATTTGCGAGATCCACTATCTAAGTTGGATGAGGAAGAACATTCCAATGAAGCTTTGTGAGTCTGACAGTACGCCGAAATCGGTGAGTCGCAAGGTTTCACCTTTCCTTATCACACGAGTTTCCAACAGCTCTTGATTAGCAGGCCACATATTGATACAATAAGCTATGTCGTTCGTTGCATACAACGTTTACGAACTGTATTATACACTGAGGCGAAAAAAGTCATACGATACTTCCTAATATCGTGTCGGACATCCCTTTGCCCTGTGTAGTGCAGCAACTCGACGTGGCATGGACTCAACAAGTCGTTGGAACTCCCCTGCAGAAATACTAAGCCATGCTATCCCTACAGCCGTCCATAATTGCGAAGGAGATGCTGGTGCAGGATGTTGTGCCCGAACTGACCTCTCGATTATGTCCCACAAATGTTCCATGGGATTCATGTCAGGAGATCTAGGTGCCCGAATCATTCGCTCGAATTCTCCAGAACGTTCTTCAAACCAATCGTGAACAACTGAGGCCAAGTAACATGACATCGTTGTTTCGGACCATGAAATCTATGAATGGCTACAAATAGTCTCAAAGCAGCCGAACATTCTACGTTTCCAGTCAATTATGGGTTCAGTTGCACCAGAAGATCCAATCCATTGCCTGTAAACATAGCTTACACCATTACGGAGCCACCACCACCTTGCATAATGCCTTGTTGACAACCTGGGTCGATGGCACTCGAGCCCTGCAATCAGCTCTTAAAACTGAAATTGGAAATCATCTGACCAGGCGAAGGTTTTTCCCGTCGCCTAGGGTCCAACCGATAGGATCATGAGCCTAGGAGTGGCGGTGCAGGCGATGCCGTGCTGTTAGCAAAGGCACCGCGTCGGTCGTTAAGTGAAGGCCGTCGGCCACTGCATTATCCGTTGTGAGAGGTAATGCCTGACATTTGGTATTCTATGCACGCTCTTGATACTGTGGATCTCGGAATACTGAACTGCCTTACGACTTCCGAAGTAGAATGTTCCATGCGTGTAGAGCCAACTACTATTCCGCGTTCGAGGTCTGTTTTTTTCCCGTCGTCCGGCCTTAATCATGTCGGAAACCTTTTCACAAGCACCACCTGTGTACGAATGACAGCTCTCCCAATGCACTGCCCTTTTATACCTTGTGTACGCAGTACTACCACCATCTGTATGTGTGCATATCACTATCCTATGACTTTTGTCACCTCAGTATGGTTTCATATCGTATGTGTCAAGTTTAATTCCAAACTAAACAATGGTTCTATCCGTCTGTACAGTGCCCCAAGAACTGTTTTTGTTTCCGTGTAAAACAGGCGAAAGATACTCGATTCGTTCCACCCGGTAACTGCTGCATGATGTTTTGGAAACATCCTCTCCGATGAGACTGTCAATGGTCAATGGAGTTATCTGGAAGATGAGAAAACTAGAAATGCTTGTTATATATCCTAGTAAGACAGGATTACGAATATGTTGGTTACACGCAGTGTGTTAGCAGCACTTCTCTGCGCTTTTGGTGGAATGGGAGCATTTGTAAAAAGTGGCGCACCTTTCTCTTATATTAGGCCATCGTCGTACGAATGGTGAAGAGTGCTGTCTATATACACAGACATTCCTTTAGATACCACATTAAGTGCGTCTACACTTAAGCTACAGCACAATAGGCTCAACGGTATCCAACTTTTAATGAGAGTTCGCATGGCTTATGCAGTCAATGTTAAACAAACGAAGTTTGTGTACGTTTATCTCTGATACAAATGAAGATACAAATCTAGCTTCTTTACAAGTTCCTTATCCATATTGTTTATGTCTACTGAAGCTGAATTAAGAGATACAATGCAAAATAACCGGAGATATAATTTTTTAATTATACGATTTTTTATCGTGAATTTTTCTACACCTAAATCCCTAGATCGATACCAATTAAAATCACTGCCATGATTGTGCTTCACTAGGTATAGAACGCTACAATAAAACAGGCCACAGAGTTTCATGTAGCTGTCACAGGTAGTTTCCTATACTGTATGTAGGCAAATAAAGTATAAAAAGGACATTTTGAGAAAATCGTATTTAAAATTTGAAATAATAAAAGCCTATCTTATTCTTTACCAACCTCCTGCTCTAACAGCGTTTTCCTTCTGGTTGATATTGCTCCTTTGGCGATGAATTCGGCTGCATGCTGTGCCTTGTCAGGTCTCAACTTGTGTAATAATTTCAACCCCTTTACAATATGAAGCCTGGGGTGATGTTATGATGGGATAGAAGTCTTTTTCTCCCCATGTTTCTGTTATTAAATGTTAATATAGCAACACTAACTCCCCATTTCTCAGTATTCAACCCTACAAACACATTTTTGGGCACTCGTGTCAGTATAATATTATCGAAAGACTCGTTGTTATTCTGAGTCCGTTCGCAGATGTTTTCCGAGGTGGTCTCGGTGAGCTAAATCCCTGTACATCGGCTTGATGGCTTCGGTAATAGCTTGAAGAATATAGTTCTTGTACTAAAAATACTCTGTTGAATCTTCAGCCCTCTGGAATTTACACAGTTATTCAGGTCCAGATGGGCAAAGTTAATGTATCAGTTGGTTGAGAATTTCTGGAAGTATGAGACACAGAATGTTTTCTTCGTACTTTCTAAACCATTTCCATTTTTCCTGTTGGTCGTTCCATTATAAAACTGAAGCCGTTCTATTGTTTTAATTTTCTGTGGCGTATGGCCATCATTTTTGGCCCTTGTCTAACGCATTCCAGTTTCTTTATACCCACATTTTCACATGTATTTGATTCAACAATAGACTTATACCGTTTATGATCATCATGCCCAAGATAGTCACACATAAAGAGATTTAAGTCAAAAATTATGTAGTTTCAGACTAACTCCAGTAATAAAATAAAATTAAAATTAAAATATTTCTAATTGTCGTACAAAGGTGATCCATATACTGTTTTATGCAGGAAAGAGTGAAGAATATTGTAGATCTTGTTTCCAGGAAGTCAGGTCCAAGAATCGCTGAATACTGTTGTGCCATTTTTGGCAATACTTCCGTATGCTTAAGAAACTCTGTAGTTCCAATCCTAAAAACGAACTGTGTTGTCCCAAACGACAGCAGATCATTATTTCCATTCCACGTAATTTATACGCTGGAGTCCCTAGTCTCCTCTTACTCACGATGTCTAGACTAATCATAGATACGTATGGACCGGTGTCGATTAAAAATTTACATTCCTTACCATTTACAAAACCCGTCAAACAACAGTCTGTCTCCGCTTTAGTGTCTGTAACACTCTGACTTACTAAGAATATTTTCCAACGGACGAAACACCTCCGTTTATGTTTAAAGTTTTCCGTTGCTTATTTCCGTTACCCTGCTTTCTATTCCCACATTCGTTTGTCTTGTGACCAAAACGCCCACATCTGTAACATTGTGGCTGACTACATTGCGCCAACAAAGGCCCTTTCTTCCCACGGCAATGATAATTCTTTTCAGAATCAAAAATTCTCTTATTACTGCGTACTCGTGTACCAATATCTGTTTGCTGCAAACGCGTGGCAGCACGTAGTGCTGTAGCCAAATCTTCTGGATTTTCCATTCTTACTCTTGGCGGAAACTCCACAGGAGTTGCTTGCAAAATTAAATCGAGAGCTCTGTTTTATGCCCCCTGAGTATGTTGCGACCCTCTTCTGGATTCCTCGTCATCTCATGTGTTTGCGCATTTATTTTGCGAATTCTGTCCGAAAATGTCTCCACGGTCTCATTTGCCTTCTGTGTTAACCCACTCAACTTTTGTCAAAAAACTTGGCATTATTCTGCTTACCGTATCTCTGACTCAAACCTTCCACTACTTGTTTAAATGTACTTTCCTTGCTCAAAGTTTCCTGATGCATCACAAACGTCTTTGCTTCATCCGAAAGGCGTAAATTGGCCATCCGTGGAGTAGTTTCATCTGTCCAATTACTCATCCCTGCAGCAGCCGATACAACGTTATGAATATCGTTACGTTCTGGGTGTTATTCCGGAGTAGGGTGTGATTACGTTAGCTGCCGAAGAATCTACTGAAAGTGGAGCATTGCTGCTGGCGCCTTAAATTCACTCGAACCTGATTGTAGCTCTTGCGCAGCCCGCAAAGATTCCAACTCAACCAATAGTTCATCATGGCGTAACTTTTTTGATCATTTTCCTCTAACAAATGTGACACTTGCTCCGTCTGTTTTGAATGTAATTTTCCTTTTGTTTATTGCATTCTATTACAACAGCCGTGGTATGACTACATGTTACTTGCTACAAACGTGCACCATATTTCAATACATATCACTCTGTTCCTGGCGTAAGTGGCAAACTTTACTTAGTTCACGCCGAATTAATGAAAGTCAGTTAATATTAAGAACATCTTACAATATTACTGTCTCTTTAAGTGTCATTGTGTGTTACCAAGCAAGAAAATTATGTTCTTAAGAAGCTCTTAAAGTTAGTTGACGTGTTTAGATTTTACAGTTAGTTCCTTGATGCATATTGTGGTAAAATACGGCTGAGATCCGCAGGCTACAAGAATAGCTGATTGCGCCCGCAGTATAACGTCCACTGATTCAAAGTAGTTCAAATGGCTCTAAGCACTACGGGACTTAACATCTGAGGTCATCAGTCCCCTAGACTGAGAACTACGTAAACCTAACTAACATAAGGACATCACACACATCCATGCCCGAGGCAGAATTCGAACCTGCGACCGTAGCACCAGCGCGGTTCCAGACTGTAGCGCCTAGAACCGCTCGGTCACAACGGGCGGCTAATGTCCACTGATCTAACGAGATAATCGGACAAACGGAAGACACAGTAGCAATTCAGAGTTGTTTGACGTTGTTTTTGTGAAACATTAATGCGAAATGTGAAATTTAAAGCTTTCCCCGCAAACAGAATGTTCCATTATATTTCGAGAGAAGTGCCAGATGTCTGCAATTTGTTGCGACAATATTTCGGCCATTTTTAGGTAAATACTGCCACAAATGCTCTGAGCTCCCGTATTACATTGGGAGCTCAATGTATTTTCGTCAGCATTCACCTGAAGACGACCAGAAGACTCTGGATCGAAGTATTGTGGCAGCAAGTAACGGACATTCGGCAGTTCACTCGAAATTTTATGCAACATTAATCCGGAAGGTTTACAGCACATGCTGTTAGGCAGTAGAAGGATTCACATTACGCACAAGGACCTCGAAGATACGAGAAATCAGAACTCATACGGAACCATGCAGTCGTTTTCCCCTCGCTAAAGTATCATAACTTGATGGTTTGGTGTGCTTCCATGCAAAGTCTAATGACACAACGACGTTAGTCAACAACTGTGGTATGAGGGATGAGATACAACGATTCTATTGACATCCAAAAACATATAAGATTTTCGACCACAAACGTACGTATCGAGTAAGGACGACAAGAAGAGGAGAAATAAGGGCTTGTAAAGAAGCATAAAGTCGTTACCCGTTCCATTTGCGAGAGGAATCGGAAAGTGAATGACTATCAGTGTTACAAGGTACCCTACACTATCCACTGTATGACGATTTCTAGAGTATCTCCGTAGACGTGATTTCGAAGTATAAACTTATAGTTACACACCTAGAACCACAGATCAGAGCACAACACTTTTGTTTGTTCTGTAGGGACATCTACGGACGGGAAGCTTTGGTGTCGCCCGAGAAATTTGAGTCAGTCGGCAGCTTTCACTCGAAATTTTTAGTGTATCAAATCGAATGAGATGTCACCATCAACATGCTTGATGGGAAGAGGTTGACCAATCAGTGATACACTGCTCCAGGCCAGTTCCATCTTCCTGTGTGTTATGGTGTATTTTGTACACCAAGTGTGGGAAGTCCCTGCAGAATTCTCCTATTTTCTTTTTTTTGTGAAATAATCAATATTCTGGTTCGTCAAGTTGGCGACAGCATTGAGTCGTCCGCTCCATCGGTGTTTCCTTTTTTATGTTGGGAGGTGAGGACAAAGAAGGAAGTTTATGCGCTATTCGTCTTCCAGTCACTGTCTGGTGCTATTTGGCGGACCCCAGCTGATTTTAGGTTCAAATGGTTCAAATGGCTCTGAGCACTATGGGACTTAACATCTGAGGTCATCAGTCCCCTAGAACTTACAACTACTTAAACCTAACTAACCTAAGGACGTAACACACATCCATGCCCGAGGCAGGATTCTAGCCTGCGGCCGTAGCGGTCGCGCGGTTCCAGACTGAAGCGCCTAGAACCGCTCGGCCACACCGACCGGCTGATTTTAGGGGAAATGTAAGTGGTCTACTGCGTCTTTGACAACTAATCAAAACGTCCTGGTCTCCGGAGTCTAACAGCTACTACTTAAATTTTGAATAAAAATCATCAACAATGGAGGTGGAAACCTCCGACGTATGAAGTCATTTTCGTTCTGCCGATAGTGTTACCAAAGAGGGCGGTGGAGTGGACAGAGTTTGAGGTCACTCACTTCTTGGATTTTTGTATCCCTTTACGTACTGAATTAGCCTCTAAATAACCTCTTATACTTTCTCTGTCTCTTCACCTTCTGCTTGCGACGTCGGGATGTAAACCTGAACTACTGTTGTCGCTGTTTGTTTGCTGTCGATTTCAGTGAGTATTCCAGCTGGATTACAAAAGGTCAGACAATATCCAGGAGGATCCAGGAGCAGATTAGAGACTCATATCACAATTTAGTAGTGATGAAAAGTTGACTGAACACCAGGAGAATCGCGTGGAACAATCAGTGTGGAATGAAAAAGATGCTGAAGTACTGTGGAATGAGGAGACGTGTTTGAAGTTCGCAGAGGATGTATATACACACATCATAAAAGGTTTTGCATCACCTCGGTTCCCAGAACACCTGAAGATAGACGTTGACTGTGGATATTGTATCACAGACACAGTCCCTTTGACTGTTCAGAGATGTCACTAAACCCGCCCAAAGATGTAAACAACCATGCATGAGCAGCGATTATTAGTCGGAGGGGGTGCGACAGCCGATCAGTTCCAGTCATTCCACCGGGTGGGAGGCACACGACTCGTGTTGTCTGTAGTTCAACCAAGCCTAGACGGTCAGTACCGCGGTTCGATCGCGTCCCCATGGTGCCAGGAGGGGCTCTCAACAACTCAAACTGTGCGCAATAGGCTGCATGATGCGCAACTTCACTCCCGACGTCCATGGCGAGGTCCATCTTTGCAATCACGACACCATGCAGCATGTGCAAGATGGACCCGACAATATGCGTAATGGACCGCTCAGGATTGGCATCACGTTCTCTTCGCAGATGAGTGTCGCATATGCCTTCAACCAGATAATAGTCGGAGACGCGTTTGGAGGCAACCCGGTCAGGCTGAACGCCTTAGACACACTGTCCAGCGAGCGCAGCAAGGTGGAGGTTTCCTCCTGTTTTGGGGTGGCATTATGTGCGGCCGACGTACGCCGCTGGTGGTCATGGAAAGGCGCCGCAACGGCTGTGCGATACGTGAAAGCCATCCTCCGACCGATAGTGCAACCATATCGGCAGCATATTGGCTAGGCATTCGTCTTCATGGACGACAATTCACGCCTCCATCATGAACATCTTGTGAAATGCTTCCTTCAGGATAACGACATCTCTCGACTACAGTGGCCAGCATGTTCTGCAGACATGAACCCTATCGAACATGTCTGGGATATTTCCAGAATGAGATTTCATTCAGCGCACACTCCGCTGCAGAGTGAAAAAAATCTCATTCTGGAAACATCCCCAAGGCTGTGGCTAAGCCATGTCTCCGCTATATCCTTTCTTTCAGGAGTGCTAGTTCTGCAAGGTTCGCAGGAGAGCTTCTGTAAAATTTTCGGAAGGTAGGAGACGAGGTACTGGCAGAAGTAAAGCTGTGAGGACGGGGCGTGAGTCGTGCTTGGGTAGCTCAGATGGTAGAGCATTTGCCCGAGAAAGGCAAAGGTCCCGAGTTCGAGTCTCGGTCCGGCACACAGTTTTAATCTGCCAGGAAGTTTCAGGTCTGAGATAGATCGAAAAGGGCTGTTTATGGACGACGTGTCCCACCAACCACTCTGAGGGATCTACGCCGAATCGCCGTTGAGGAGTGGGACAATCTGGACCAACAGAGCCTTGATGAACTTGTGGATAGTATGCCACGACGAATACAGGCATGCATCAATGCAAGAGGACGTGCTACTGGGTATTAGAGGTACCGGCGTGTACAGCAACCTGGACCACCACCTCTGAAGGTCTCGCTGTATGGTGGGACAACATGCAATGTGTGGTTTCCATGAGCAATAAAAAGGGCGGAAATGGTGTTTATGTTGATCTCTATTCCAATTTTCTGTACAGGTTCCGGAACTCTCGGAACCGAGGTGATACAAAACTTTTTTTGAAGTGTGTACAATTTTATATGACTGACATAATACTGCCTTTGAAAATGACGTAAATTCAAAACGCGTTACGTTGTTGGAAAAATAAACGTGTGGTCAAGACATGAGAAAAGTTATCAAAAGTGCATCCAAATGGCCGTGTCGTCTCATAGCATTTTCGTGCAAATTGGAATGCCATTTCTAAGAACAGCAATAAAAAATGTTGGAAAGACTAATATAAATATTAGGAAGGTAGATGTGGAGTTATTTTGGGTAACAGAAAAATACTAAAATTTATCAGCGAAAGAAGGAAGTATAAAAATGTTTAGGGAAAGACAAAAATACAGCAATATGGATCAACCAGGAGCGAAAGAAATAGGAAGAGCAGGGAAGTCAACTCGAAATGGTTGCAAGAAAACTACGAAGAAAAAAAAAGAATTGACCGTCGGAAGGACTGACCCAGCATATCGAAAGTTCAAATTAACCTGCGATGAAATTAAAGAAAGGGCGGAAACATTAAGACTGCTACTGTATTTCCATTGTGTAACGCAGAGGAAAGAGCGGATGGATGGAGAGAGTACATAGAAGACCTCTATGATGGAGAGGAATCGTCTGATGACATGATAGAAGAAGAAATTCGAGTCGATATGGAAGAGATAGGGGATCCAGTATTGGAATCAGAACTTAAAAGAACCTCGGAAAATTTAAGATCAAATAAGGCAGATGGACTAGATAACATTTCATTCGGAATTTCTAAAATCACTGTGGAGAATGACAATCCAAGAACTATTCAAGTTAGTGTGTAGAATCTATGGGACTGGCGACACAGCATGATGCTTTCAGGAAAAACATCATCCACACACTCCCGAGGATAGAAAGGGCAGATATGTGCGAGAACTATTGCACTATCAGTTTAACAGACAGTGCTGACAAGAAAAATTTACAGAAGACTAGAAAGGAAAATTGAGGACCTGTTAGATGATCAGTTTGGCTTTAGGAAAGGTAAAAGCACCAATGGTGAGGGAACTACTAGTGGACGAATGTGCAAAGAATGTTTTTAGCGCCTTAAGAACGGTGATTTTGATGTCCAAGACCGGCATGGCGGGGGAAGACAGAACGTTTTCGTAGCTATTGAAACAGACGAAGACAGTCACAGGACATCATTATCGAAAGCAATTGATGCGTTCGAGCCCAACACTAAAACACAATCGGCCACAATACAGCGATTGACGCGTATAGGTAATTTTGAAGCAGGTCAATGTTCGACCCCATGTCGAAAAACCCGTCAAAATACACGTGGAAATGTTGAAATGAGAAACCCCATCCCTCTCGCTGTATTCTCCATACGTGGCTCTCTCTCACTACCACCTTTTTCGATCAGTGCCATACAGTCTGGCTGACCAACACTTCCGATCATATGAACAAGTGCAAAATTGATTCGACCCATGGGTCCCCACAAAAGACGCCCAGTTCTTCCACCACGGGATTCGTATTCTATCCGAAAGATGGGAGAATCTAGTGGCCGCCGATTGGCAATACTATGAATCATAATTTTTTTGATAGTTTTTCACAATAAAGCCCCAAACTTCGAGAAAAATCGGCGGAAGCAAAGTTGTAGACCTAGTACTTACTGTCAAGTACGAGTGCTTTTTCGTGTCTGGATGTGGCAGTTCTCTGATGACACTTCATGATGATCAGCCTGCCAAGCTCGCCTGATGGGTTTATGGTGCAGGGGAACGTTGGTGGTAAGTTACTGCAGCATCACAGGAACTTGAATAACTATTATCGACAGCGTCCATAACTCAGGTCAAATATATAGGGTCGCCACCTTGGATTCTGATGCCTTCGATGACGTCCTGCATCGCCATCTTGGATTGTCATCTTGGATTTTAAACTTAGTGGCCATCTTGGATTCTACTCGTAGCGCCAGTGACCTATTTCCGCTATGATGTTATGGGAAAGCCCAATAGGGCAAGTAAAATCTGCCAGACATGCAGACTGCACCAGCTGTGGAATGTTTGTGCGCTGTAAGTAAATCCTACAACCATTACACAGCATGACATGAGGGAATGAGTCAGTAGGATATGACTGTTTGTCCCAAGAGGTCTCTGGCGACAGCATCGCACATCGTGAAAGTTACGTTGCATCTTTAGCTAGCCTCCATAACAGCATGATTAGTATGTGAATGATGTGGAACTTGTATCTAGCTGTCATGCTGGATCTGTGGTCTGCCCCAAAGCTCTCGTGGAATACTATTGCTCGTAGGTATTCCGTGAATTTAGCTGTAAAATAGAAGTATATTGCGCAATTTCTTATCATTTTCACTGTATCGTGAGTTGTTTTACTACAAAATTTCGAGCAATTTGTTATAATTTGACTATAACGTAACAGGCGAGCATGTTACAATGTCTTGCAACCGAGAAGGCTTGTAGAATTTCTCCATGCCTGCATATGTGGTCATTTCACATAACATATTCTTATATTCACTATTTATGACACGCAAAAGACAACCTGCACAAGCGCCACTGTTTAAGGAATCATGCTGGTATTCATCAGATCATGATTTAGATATACTTTGGAAGTGTGTAAACTTTAAAATAGAATCCCACTATCCCAACAATCGATTACAAACATGAAAATGTTTCACATGTTGATCAGATTTTTCAACTGTCACCATTTACAAGTCAGCTGGAAATGTTACGTGCATTAAGTACAAAGTAAAACACGATTTATGTGAGGGATTACTTAAAAATGCAATGATAGCCAATACTGCACAGTGGTGGCACCGAGCGAAATTGGCTCTGAACTGAACATGGGCTGCCGGCTTGAGCTGACGTATCTTGGGGCAGTGGTAATAGCGACAAAGTGCCATCAGTTAGGCACAGTGGCTGTCTCTGGCATGACACAGTGCAGTTTGGTGATGACTTGAAGATGGGTGACGGCTCTCTGCAGCATGTTGCGATGTGGCATGGTGGATATGGTGTTTAATTAAAGATTCAAGTGCACACCTCTCCTACTCCTACCCTACTGCACATGGCAGGACCAGGTGACCGACAACCATACATGCTGCATGCACCACAGAGCTATAGCTTTAATGTTAGGACAAGTGTCCTAGTTCTGACAACCAACGGGTTCCCACCACGGATTTTAAAGTTCCCTTCACTTTACACTTAGTAAAAGCGATTTTTTTTATTTTCTTGCCATTTTAAATGCAGGACTTTTTTTGAATATTCCGCCATTTTAAAATTTGGTTCAGATTCTGTACTTATCACAAGAGACCTGCGAACCATACAGGCTGGCCTTGTATGTCCGGGTACGTCGTCTTACGTTGTGACAAAATATCTCTATATCCACCATCTAGGATTCTGATGAAATAAAGGCTGGGCAAATCTGACAGTCAAGCAGGCTGGCCCCATATCCCCAGGTCGATTATTTTGTATTCTACACTTAGAACAAGCAAAATGGCAACTTGCAGGCTGGCTTTCCAGGCACAAGTTGACATCTTGGATTTCCCATGACTAAAACAATTGCTCATATTGGAGTTTCGCCAATTTACAGTTAGGATAACTGGGCTCTGAGCTGTAGCATCATAGGAATGAGGAAAACCCTTTATTTTTGGTAACCCCCAGCAGTTTTCGATTTTTCAGTGATTGTATACACAAGGCAATTGGCTTATTTTGAATATGCCAGAAATTATCGAATTTTCCGCCGTTTCGTGCATGGGACGATTGTTCTGTATCAGAGAGGGAGCGGGGAGTGAGGGAGAAATCTGGCAAAATGCATGACAACTTCCGCGACATCATAGGAGCAGGGAATCGAGAAACAATGCAGAGTTGTCCGAACCGACCTACTGCCACTTCATTCATGTGCTCCTGACAAATGAACTGCGTTTTCATTGCAGTTCGCCTGTTCTGACCGCTCCTGTCGAGCAAATTGCGTTATTTAGTTTGTTTCTTTGTGCTGTGTGTTTCTTCGGGCTGTTGTCAGCATATGTGGAATGTGAGCTTCTGTGTTTTAGGGCTCTGAGGTAGCGTACAACGATGTACAAAATTAATCAAGGAACCATTTATTCCATAGCATAAATCACAAAACAGTGTTCAAAAAGACGCTGCAGTGGCTAATAAAGAAGCAGCTCTGTTTTTCTAAATTGTAGAGAAGAGCTGCACATATTTTGGCCACAGAATGCAACGGATGAATAATTAAAGAACTTTTTACGTGATTTCTTAATGATGATGATGAAGTCCCATACTCCTCCACAGAGCATAGGGAAACGATACGGGTGACCCGCACCGCTGTACTAGGTAAGGTCCTAGTGGATGTGGTTTGCCATTGCCTTCCTCCGACCGCAATGGGGATGAATGATGATGATGAAGACGACACAACAACACTCAGTCATCTCCCCGCCGGGAATCGAACCTGGGACCCTGTGTTTGGGAAGCGAGAACACTACCGAGAGACCACAAGAGGTGGACTGAGTTCTGAAAGATAGCCCTAAATCCACTACATCCAAAACGCTGCTCCAGAAAGTACGACACAATCTATGCATTTAAACGGAGATTCATTGACGCTCTTCACAGACTGACAAGCATAGTTCTCATGAGTAAGAAACGTAATGAACGAAGTTAATGCTTGACCTCAAACAGAAAATTGTATCATATAGCTCTGTTACCCTTTCATTAATTCAATTCATAATGCTAGACAAATGCAGTACACCTCCCATTCAGAGTATGAACGTTGTGCCTACGTATGACCTCTTACGTAAGATGATGCCAGAAATAACTAGCATCAAAGGATCATTTGCCAGACACCTTGACGAAGATATCTCTGAAAGATGGTTCTTCGAGAGTAAATTATCTAACAAACGAATAAAAACAGTAAAGAAGTAACGTGACAAGCTTAGTAAGGACGAACAGCTGACAGTCAAGGTTTGAAGCATGAAGCAATTTATTCTTACATATAACGATTGTTGACATGAATCACCAGCGACGAAGTTTTCAGTGTCATTTCCAGATAAGGTTGGACTATCAATAAAAATACAAATATTCCAGACTATTTTGCAGATACTAAAACAGACAGAAATTTATCAGTTTATATTTCAACACAGGTATACATACTTTTGCACCTGACAAACATTTTGCTGATGTGGGAAACTCCTGTTGATGCTTCCGTGTTTGTGAATCAAATTTGGGTTTTTAAACTCCACTTTCTGTAAAACAAAGCATTTATTTTTTTTACATTTTAGATCTAATACATATAACAAAGAAATTTTACATATAAGACAATATGTATACGACATCATTTGCTTAGTAGATGACACAGATACCCAGATAAAACTGCTACACACTGACAAATAGTCCACCCTAAAATTAAATTCACCACTAAGACAGAAACAGACATGAATTTAAATTTCCTAGACATCATTGCACACAATCAACAACAAACAAAATACTGGAAAGTATAGGAAACCCATAACCAATCACAACCGGTTCCATCAATCAATGACAAGCCAAAATTCAATTTTCGGATACTTGCCACACAGACTTTATAGAAATCTATAACATAAACTCTGCTACACACAGTCAGAGACAATATGTACAATGTACACACAGTAAACGAACTAAGAAGAAAGCACAGATGAAAAATTACTAGCCACAATACAAAGCCAAAACCACAGCACGTGACAAACATAGGGAACACAGGCGGACAGGAACACCTTAAAAGTAACACTGCATGTCACATGCTAACATACAGCAACAAAAACGCCTGTAGGTGGGGAACTTACTGAGCAAACAAGGAGAAATATCATCCTGTACAAAAAACGCAGTGCAGAAAAAAATTAGCGCTAACAACACCCCATGAGGCAAATTTAACAAAGCTGGAATCTATCGGTGGTAGTCCTTGCCAATTTCTCTACGTAAGTCAAACAAACAGAAATTGTAAAACTACGCACTCTGACCACCTCAGGCCTTACAGACTAATATTACACACTCCACTTTCGCAGACTCCTTCAGAGAGGAAAACCGCGAACGAAATAATATCGAAAGTGATCCCATTGTCCACACTGGAAGCTATAGTCTGCACCAGAAACATACTACAGAGGAGAACTATCAAACAGGAGAAACAGTGATGAAAGGAAAGCAAGTTTTGAATGAATACACAACACTAGGTGCAATAAAACACTGTTTGCAGTACTTAATAAATTAAACGAGGACACTCCCTCAAAGAAAATACAGTATATCAATCATTATCGATTATACAACAACACTTGCTTCTCATCCCCCTTCGCCCCCTCCCACCGTACATTCAATCCGTCCATCTCTCTCTCTCTCTCTCTCTCTCTCTCTCTCTCTCTCTCTCTCTCTCTCTCTCTCTCTCTCGGAGAGAACCATGTCAAAATGAATAACTCTTAACTCTTTAAGCAAATTCTTCCTTCTACTTTGCAGATTTGCAGATGACATGGCGTCAAGTCATAAAAGAAATCTGATCTGAACAAATCCATTTCCACGATTAGTGCAGTTTCAGCTGAGGCAATCAAAACAATTTTAAAAATTACACGCGTTGTAGCTCTTAGGCCTAAAACAGAAAAATAGTCATGAACTTTGTATAATATTTTCACAGAGCTAAATCAATACCCACAGAAGATGTAAGGTTGAATAATTGTTTAAATATTTGTTTATAAGATAAAATGTCATTATCATGCATAGTTTTAGCGAAGTATTAAAAATACTATTTTCAAAAGCTTTTCAATCAAGCATGAGGGAAAGCATGAAGATAGAGTAATATTGGGGAGCGGGGCGTGATTGTAAAACTTAAGGTGTGGCGACGTTTTAGCGCCTCATGAAGGGGGGGGGGAGGTGCGTAGGAGAGAGAGGATCCCCACTTTCGGTACTTGCTGTATGGGCCCCATGACGGCAGTTGCACCCTTGGTTTTGAAATATTGTCGTCCAGAAAACTCACAATACTCGTTTAGGCATGAGTTAGTCTGAGTGACACCACTGAAATTGAACTTCTAGATGTTAGTGCAAACCGGATGCCAGCACAACGTCTACCTATGTCGGTCAGTAGGGAGGTGACAGCCGATTTATTTTTCCTGTAACCTGATTCCTTCCTTCCCTTTTCTTCTTCGGTATAACTCTACTGCTGTTCAGTCACTGACGCAATATAAATGAAATACTGATGTAGGATTTCAGCTGCTCCCTATAGTACTCTTACAACCAACAACAGCAGAAACATGTTATACACGAAACGCAAGCTCACAAATTCGCATCCACACAGAACAGACACAAAATAATGATTGTTTTCCATGTTGGCAGTTAAATTACTGGAAGTTGTACTGGTTATTTGTCGTACAGAATATCGACTCTATTTTAGTAATCGACAGTATTAAGAAATTTGATCACACTTTGACAGATCACTTGCCATGGTTATGAAAAAATTATAGACCCTTCTCTTCAATATACTCAGCAATGCCTTATTTAATTTGGCTAGCTTTTTAGTACAATAACAAATGACAACATGAACATAACGAACTAAAGATCCACCCTGGCTCTACACAGGTAGCAATAAGTATCTGCAGCCAGACAACTTATCTGGCGCAGCAGAAAAATATTATATACACAAATCATCCTCTTTGGTCAGTCTTTATATTAAACTGACATCAAAATTCCTGTTGTAGTTCCTGACATCAATATTTACGTACAAACTGAAAAACACTGCAGGGATCTATAATCAATAATATTGAAAGGAGCCTATTTCATTCTCTTCTCATGTATATGTACTTTGTTTGCTTTGTAATCAGCCTAGCAGCTTAGTTTTCTGCTATCTTTTATTGTACCTTTTATCCTGTGCTTGGAGAGAAAATTCATCGGGACAAACTTGTTTTATTTGTGTCTCACATCAGCGACCTCTTTCCTTTTCTTACTCCACATGATAATAATTTCTCCACTATGTGGATGTGAGGGTAATTGAGTGTTCATTTGATCCAGTAGATATCAGAATAATGATAATTTGTGACATTTTTGTTGAGTCCTGCCCAGATATGTACTGTAAATTTGTTTAATGTATGGACATGGCCCTCCTGTTCTTTTTAGCGTTTTGCCGTTGGTGAAGCACTCTCCTGCTCTTTCTAGCACTTAAGATTGGTGCAGCAATCCACCATCTGGTGAAACGTCAGGCTTCAGTGCTAATGAGTAGGGGTTACACAGTTTTATGATCATTGTATGTGTGTGTCTGGGATCTCCTCACAAACCACTGTATTAATTTTAACCATATTTGGCTCACAAACTGCAAACTTTATGAGCATCAGCACTGTGGGGCTTATAACCTCCTAGTTCGATCAGGAGCATTGATAATGGCAAAAACATATTTTTTCAGCCTCTGGTGAGGCTCCCCTGTATGATAGACATGTTGTGTGGAAGTAGTATTAGCCTACATTATCGACCTGCTTTGCAGGGAAGCCTACACATTAGGGACAAGAAACAGTTTTCCAGCCCCTGACAAGTAAGCTGCTCTGCACAACAGGCATGTTGTGTTGGAGTAGTATTGGCCTGTTTTATCGACCTGTTTTATAGAATACATGTATGGGTAGGTATGGCTGGGGGCATTTGAGGTGGAGTCCACCTCTACAGCTGAGTGGTCAGCACAGCAGCATGCTGTGCAAAGGGGCCTAGCTTCAATTCCCAGCTGGGTCAGAGATTTTCTCCACGTAGGGACTTCCTCATCATACCATCCCTATCGAGACACAAGTCGCCAAAGTGGCATCAACTCAGAAGACTTGCACGAGGCGACCGGTCTAACCGACAGGAGGCCCTAACCACATTATGTTTCATTTCATTTTGATAGAGAAGGGGATGGACAGAGACAGGAGGGCAAGAGGGGATCAATAGTGGGAGAGGGGGAAGAGATGGACAAAGTGATAGATGTGGAAGGAGGAGGTGGACAGAGAGAGGTGGGAAGAGGAAATGGACAGGAAAACAAGGGAGAGAATGAGAGGGGCAGAGAGAGAGATGGGGGAGAAGGGTATGGCAGAGTGAGGGGGATAAACAGATCATCAGAGAGGAGGAGGAGGAGGAGGAGGAGGAGGAGATTGTCAGAGATAATTGGAGATGAAGGGTGGATGGTGGGAGGGGAGGAACAGAGAGAGGGTGGAGGAGGAGATGGGTAGGGAAAAGGGACTGGAGGAGATGAATAATGAGAGGTGTTGAGTAGGAGGTGGGTAGGGAGATGGTAGAGAGGGACAGGAAGAGATAAAGAGTGGAGACAGGAGAAAATCGTCAAAAGGGGGGGAGAATGAGATAGAGAGAAGGGGGAGAAAGATGTGGACAGGCAGCGGGGAAGGAGGAGGTGAATGGGGAGAGGTGAGGAGGGGATGGCAGGGGAGGGCAGAAGGTAATGGTTGGAGAGAGGGATGGAGGAGATGGACAAAAAGAGGGTGGAGAAGGGGATGGGGATACAGAGGGAATGTGGAGGAGGATATGGACGGAAAGAAATGGAAGTATGATGTGGACAGAAGAGACAGGGGGAGGGGGCGGCAGACACAGTGAGGGGGAGGGGGAGTTCGACAAAGAAATGGGGTTAGAGGAGATATGTACAGTGTAAATGGCTAACACATAAGCAGGCAAAGCCGCAGGGAAAAGATTAGTTATCAAATACAGCGGACTTTTATTTCTGATCCTTGAAATATTCCCCTGCGATTGTAGTGCATGCTGATGTCAATACATTCTGTAATTTCTTCAGTAGTTTTCTGCCTCGAGATTGAGAATTATTCCCTTACTAATGTATCCACACTCCCTATTTCTTCCCACGACGTACACATGCTGGTATTAACGATAAAGATCGTTGGTATTAATCTCCATACAGTTTAAGCAACCATGCTTATTAAGTGATTTTCTTGATACACGATGTATGCTGTGAGAGGGAAGGGTTTTCTTTTTAATAAATAAATTTTATAGAATACGTAACTTTTGCTCTCGACGAAGCTCATTGTCCACCTTTTCCATGCATTACTTGTAAATTCAATAACAGAAAGAACATTCCATTAGAAAATGCTTGGCCGAAACACAAAGAAATATCATCCCTGTATCGTTGCGTCAAGGTCTTCACATTTATTCCGTTTCGCATTTCAATAATCTTCAGGGTATAAAATTAATTTTCTTAGGACTTTGCATGATATTTCACGCACAGTGGATCTGAAGCATAGAAATGCCACTTCCTCCAGTGTCTCAGAGTCATAAATCTTTTCAAATGTGTATGGTGTAGGACGAAAGGGGTAAGCCAGAGAAGAATTGTAAAGTAAGAGTATGGGTCAGATTAACAACAAAAAGATAGGGGACTTCTTTTAATATGTAGTGATGTCAACAGAGGAACTAAGTGACCAAGCTTTCTTCAGAAAGATATATAAAAACTAACAAGAAAACCATTAAGAGATTAATTAGAAACACTTTAATCTGTAGTTGTAACGGCTGGATTCTGGGAAAAAGTTAAAGAAAAAAATAGGGCTGCGTATATGGAGAAGAGCCTCAAAAACATCCAGTGAAGAAACATTAAACAAATAAAGAACAAAGGGAATTGATTAACACGATAAAGAGAAGAAAAAATAATTTAACTGGCAACCTAATTCGACAAAACAGTTTCATAACAAATATCTTAGAAGAAGAAATCCCGGGTAAAAATATGAAACTTCAATATTCTTAATTGTTATTGTTGTGCCAGACGAAAAAAGGAACTAACCGGCACTATGGTAGGTTCTTAGATTTACTTCAGGTAGAAACAGCGTTGATACTACAGCACACATTAAATATTAGATCACTTTATTATAGCTTGCACAAGGTGAAATACTTAACTTTGGAAGAAATTCATGGTCATGTGAATGTCATGTGTATTTATTACCGTCAGTGAACACTAACGTATCACTTGATACGATACAAGATAGTCTCTTCTCTCAATGTACAACTGACAATAAAGTTTGCTCCATAGCTCCGTCTAATACAAATCTCGCGCTGCTGGTTCTGTGGTGAGACGACGCTGTCGTCTTTGTCGATAACTGCAGAGACAGATGAGCGGCGCTTCGTTCTGACGTAGATATGCTTGCTGCAGCGATGGCGAATGATCTCCTGAGCCCTAAGGGCGTGTCTGCGCCGATGTCTCCCATTCGTGGCTGCGCTGGCAGCGACTGTGCTTACTTGTGGTTCTATCGTGTGGTACCAACATGGCCATGGGACCTCGTTCATCGGACACTACCATCATCAGTGGCATGAACTGCAGCAACTACGATCAAAGAGTAAAGATACAGGAGACCGAAGGATGGCTACATCACAAGCAGCTGCCTTTAATGATGCTGATGTTCTTTTTTATTATCTAAACCAGAAAGTAGTCCGGCCTGTTTGTTATCTGACCCATCATAGAGTCACGAGTCTTCTTAACCAATAACCTGGCGAACTGGTGGTGGTGCAGAGGAGATTGTAATTGGGGAAGAATTCGAGAAAGAAAATTGCAAAACAACTGTCAGTAAATATTTACAGGCTTTGTAAATGATCGTGACAAATGTTTAGTTTGTTCACTGTCCTGCGTGAAATGAATGCAACGCGTTGCAAAACTATGGAAATTGACTTTAATTTCACTCTTATGTACAATATATTTAATGTGTAATTAAAGCAATGACTCTCGGTAACTGTCAGCTAATTACTGCAGTCGCCTGATATTGACACCTCTGTAGCAAATCAAGATGTTTCATGGTTGACATGCAGCTGATAAGATGCGATATTCTTGAAGATGCTTTACGATATGTGTAGCTCGGAGCACAAAATTGCGTAGGCAGAATTCGTCGATGTATTTAAATTATTTCAGTTACTCTGGATGTTCCTCCACTCACTGCTCGTCGCGACATACCATCTCCAATATTGAAGGCTAGAAGTAGAGTCAGGGATAATACCACGTATAAAATCCAATTACTTGAATCACAAAGACCTTGTTCTAGAACATTCGCGTGTACCACCTCCGATTTTCTGACACAGTGAAGTTTATCTGCAATACAAAAGCATTCACATCGCCTTTGATCGATAGCGACATAGATACACTACTTATGTCGACCAAGGCATTAACTTTGCACTGTATACATTTAACACCCACTTTCAAAACCTCTAGGCTTTCACCTATTTCTAGGACACACACCGATGAACCAAGACATTATTACAACCTGATTAATAGCGAAATGCAATACATCAGCAATTTGGCGTGGAATGCATTCGACAGTTTCTCGGAGGTGTGTAGCACCAGATGTCTCCTCAAGGGTCAAGCAATTCCCATCAGGAGGCCCTGGTTTGGCTGGCACCCTACAGCACCCCAGATGTGTTCTATCGGGTTTCGATCAATTCCAGCAGGGGTCTCTTCTGCCACACTGACATCTCGGAGGTATTTGCCTGAAAAGTCCATGGCTGCACATTACTCAAACAGTACGCACTTCCTTGAGAAGGAAAACTGTAAAAGAGAGAGATTATTGCCACGAGAAAACACTAATTTTAATACGCAAATTCTGTAGTTGCAGTAAACAACTTCCAAATCAATATTTCTCTTCATTTACGACAAATAACATTGATCCAGTCTGATGGTTCCAGCTCCGCTTGAAGTGTTAATTTAAATGCAAATATCTTTCTATTACTAGTACCCACTTGCCTATTAGATTATTGTACGAGGGGCAGTAAAATGAGAACAAACACCCACCAACAGGACCATGGAACGGTTTATCTATATCTACGTGACTACTCTACTATTCACAATAAAGTGCCTGGCAGAGGTTTCAATGAACCACCTTCAAACTGTCTCTCTACCGTTCCACTCTCGAACAGCGCGCGGGAGAAACGAGCACTTAAATTTTTCTGTGAAAGCCCTGATTTCTCTTATTTTATCGTGATGATCATTTCTCCCAATGTAGGTGGATGCCAACAGAATGTTTTCGCAATCGGAGGAGAAAAATGGTGATTGAAATTTCATTCAAAAGTAATCACCACAGGTGTTAAGGCATTCCGACAGCCCGACGGCAAACGGCAGAGCCAACAGTGGTAACATTTCATATCTCCCCAGCCCAAGAAATTTAAAGCAGTTCACACAGGCTCCGGTAAGCTCATCATAATCTTTTTCTTTGACTGAAGAGGCCCTCTGCTCGTCGATTTCGTGGAGCGTTGAACCACAATCAGTGTGTAGCGCTATGAAAACTTTCCTGTAAATGCAAAGCGCCGTATGTCAAAACGACCAGGAATGCTGACGGAAAATGCTGTCCGGCGGTATCTTCTCGTTCCACGATAACTCCCGCCCCTACACTGTCAAAAGGACTAAGGCTATGCTTCAGCTATTTGGTCGGGAAACAGTGCAACATCCTCTGTACGGGCCGGATCTTTCACCGTGTGATTTTCACATCTTTTGCGACCTCAACAGAGAGATGCGTGGACGTCACTTTCATCGGACGTGGAAGTGCAAGAGTGGGTGTGGTTGTGGCTCCGCCAGCGGCCGACTGCTTTCTATGAAACAGGAATTGTTCGTCTCGTCTCGCAGTGGGACAAGTGTCTTAACGTGTGTGGTGATTAATTTTGAATGGAACCATTCCATGGTCCCGTTGTGGCGGGTGTTAGGTTTTTATTTGAGTTTCCCATACACTTTACAAGATATATTCTCCACAATTTGGAAGACAGATAAGAACGAAATGGAGAGCAAATTTTCAACTGCCTCATTAAGGACCCTCTTAATTAAGTTTAGCACTGAACTCCAGGTACTATTTTTCAGAAATATAAACCTTGATACGTCCCCTTAGAAAAATTTATGAATTACTGTGCTGGTAAACCACTTACGTTATTTGATTTCCAAACAGCTGAGCAGAACTGAACTTAGACATTTCTCTCTTTACTTATTCTGATCAACACTAAACTGATACACAATATTTTTAGCGCAACGCGATCTGACTTTCAATAATCCCTACAAAAGAATGGCTCTGACTAACAATAACCTATACCTTTCGTGAATCACTTACCTCACAAAAATCTTCGTTACTCGAACTACTGCAATAAAGCGACGCCAATACTGCCAGCTAAATAAAAGATTCTAACTACTGAAGGCACTAACTACTGATAGGCATTGTTAGCAAATGAAAGATTTTGATAGAGAACAAACAATGTATTTACCTTAATAACGTTCGAAAGTCATCATATATATAATCAGTTCATGATATCCAGTATGACAAATTTACTCTTTCTGATGGACACACGTCCAGATCGTCCGCTCTCAAAATTCTGCCATCTCTCTCCCCACATCCACCACAGCTGGCGGCTCACCTCCAACTGCGCAACGCTAAGCGCTGTTCACATCCAACTGCCCAACACTAAAATAGCGAATATTACAACAATGCCAACCAGCCACAGACTGCACACAGCACAGCCAGTGATTTTCGTACAGAGCTCTACGTGGCGTTACCAATGTAAAAACCTAAACAGCCTACTTACAACCTCTCATTGTTGTTACACGTAACTGACACTCTGTCTCATATTTCACAGCAAGAGTGGAATAATAAAACGTTCACACAATTTTAGAAGATAGAGCAGTTATGAAATCCATCACTGTGCCCATCTTGCTGATCGATCACCTTCAATTGTGTCATGTGACCCAAGAAATACAAAGGAGAAGCTTGCGGTTTAATATAGGACGTTAGCGCAGCATCTAATGACAACACCTCTCTTATCCGAATAGGTGAGCTATTGATTATGAAACTTGTTCCACCAACAGGACTTTCCTCGACGTTTCACACAAACATGGATAGGCCTTAGCGACTATTGCATCCACCGGTTACAAAGAAAGTGTGCCGCACCTAATTATTTCATTATTAATAAATCCAGTCACAGATTCACACTGGAAGAGAAATTACAAATCCGATAACTTTTCGTGGATCAATAGAGTGAATATTTAAGAACTCAGAAAACTAAATGCGCTAAATCCTATTGTAAAAGCAATTTTGCTTGGTATTGTGGATCTGCCGATGTGTTGCTAAGGTATAGGTCCTTTGTATGGCACGGTCAAAGTGATTTTAATATCTCCCGAGCATATTGTACAACAAAGTCACAAAACGGCGTAAATGATTCAAGAGAAGAAGCACTTCATTCACATTGGCTCCGCAGCCATACTGTCACGGAGGAAGATCTTTATGTGGGAGCATCCGGCTGGCATCATTGCAGAATGCCCAACCTAAGAGAGCCTCCCCTGCCACACCGCCTAAAACTCTGCAGTGGGGATTAGCGCAGCCTCCCCAATGAAGTTGGTTGTAGGAGTTACTTTTTACTAGTGTACACCATTTACGTGCGTCCAGCTAGCCAATAAAACTGACAGACACACTGACCGTCTTCAGTCTGATGCAGGTCCTCGACAGTGTTGTGGTTGTTACATTGCTCGTAAGAAAGTGCTGCCATCATTGCGTAACACGCAGTAGCCTCCACTACCTTGTAGTCAGTTGTGTTTAGAGTCACAGTGGTACGAATCAAGTCGCGCCGTGGGAGATGTGCACCCCTACTGTGATCACAGAAATTATGTACCCTCATAGTCTGCACGCTGACGTTGCTTTCGTAAAAGATGCTGCACGTGTCGCCCTTTACATTCGAATCTCTTCCTTCTCACTGTCAACAATGTCTCCTAACTTCCTCTCATGGTTGTTCCCTCGTTTTACTACTGAGGACTCTGTAGTGGCTGGTCGAAAATTCATTTCTTGTTCTATAAATTTCTCTCTCCCATCGACGATAGACACATGACATACGTCGGAATTGTGGATTGGTGTCGGTCCATTACTGGCTGCTTAATATTTTCTTGTGTCTAATGGTCACTATACTTACTTATTTTTATTTATTTTTTATATAACCTGGTTGGATTATATACATGGTAGTTAGAAAACGCCTCAAAAGTTTGTAAGAGTGTTCCAGAGTAGGATGTGCTGAGAAATAATTGTGAAGGAAAAAAATTCGTACGTTGCGCTATTTCCGAGCTAATTAACATTGAAGTTACTCAGGCGGTTGCGCACAGATTCAAGGGCCCGCCACACACAATTGGTGTCAGTTGTTCTCACAGCGTAGTGATAACACACGAGACTGCTCAACTTTTGACTCGTATTCCGTTCTCGCTACCGCCCCACGTCCAATTTCCGTATCACCCTGTTTTTCAGTTTTAGGAAACCAAACAAAGCACACGTTTGGCGACGCTGTCTCTGGCAGGCCGCTTGAATTTGCGCGCGCTACAGCCTGATTGGTTAACCTCTATTTAATTAACTCGGAAACGACGCGCGATGTGTCGAATTTTTTCAACAATTGTTTCTCAGCACAACCTTCCCTGTAGCACCATTACAACATCTCCAGAACGTTTCTGACCACCCAGTATATATCTACACTGATAAGCCAAAACATTACGACGTTGGGTGCCACCTGGTGGCGTTGCGGGCAGGTGACGCGGTAACAAAAGCACGTATGCAGAGCAGACACGGACGGGGGATCACCCTAGCGAAGATATGGGCTGAAAATGGGGAAATCCATTGAGATAAGCGACTTGGACGAAGGACAGATTGTAATTACACAGAACCTGTGAACGAGTGTCTCCAAAACGGCGAAGCTGATCGAATGTTCACGTTATACTTCAGAAACACGTAGAAAAACAATGAAGCTACCACTAGACGCTAGTGATTGGACGTCCACGACTCTTCACAGAAAGTGGACTTTGGAGGCTTGTCTGCTCTGTAAAGCAGGATAGATGGTGGTCTGTGCCATCTCTGCCGAAAGAGCACAATTCTAGTGCACGCATAAGTGTTTCGGAGCACGCCGTTCATCGTACATTGCTGTACATTGAGCTCCGCAGCAGACCGCCCCCTATGTGTTCACATGTTAACCCAGCGACATCGTCAGCTACAATTGCAATGGGCATGGTACCATAGAGATTCCACAGTCGATTAACGGAAGCGTGTCGGTTGTTCGGGTGAATCACATTTTTGCTGCACTAGGTTGATGCTCGTCTCCACAAACGCTGTCATCGGGGTGAACGGTGGCTCGAAACGTGCAGCACTCCACTTACGCAGATTGGTACGAGCAATATTACGCTATGGGGAGGCATTCTCCTGCGCTTGTATCGGATCTATGGTAGTAATCGAAGACATGCTGGCAGCTGCGAACCACCTGCATCCCTTCATGGTTTATGTCTTCTTCTCAGCGACGTCATCTTTCAGCAGTATAATTGTCCGTGTCTCGCAGCCAGAAACGCGCTGCAGTGGTCTGTGGAACATTATTGTGATCTTATGTAGATGCCTTGGCGACTAAATTCACCTGTTGTAAATCCTATGAAAGCCATTTGGGTCGCTATCGGGCGCCATCACTGCGTACGCAGGTCAGCGGCCCGTTATTTACGCGAATTACATGACCTGTGCGTAGACATCTTATGCCACGTATCTCCACAAACCTACCAACAAACTGTCGGATACCTGATACGCAGAAACAGTGATGTATTTCGTTCCAAAGACGGACCAAAAAGCTATTAAGCAGGTGGTCATAATGTTTTGTGCTCAACGGAGTATATTCAATCACCTTTTTGCCTGTTACGACTTCGTACCCTACCCCCTGCCCTTTATTCTCTATCATTATTTCACTGAAATACGTTCTGTAGGTTAGACCACCGATGCTGCCAGTTTTCAGAAGACAAAAAATTTCACGTAAGCTAGCTTTCGTCTGGTAATGGAAAAGGAGTAACACGGCTGAAGATTCAATTAGATCATTTAATTTCGTTATCTCATGGAAAACATTCTAATGAGACTCGCAATTCTTATTTAAATATTCATTTCCATAAGAGGCAGTCAAACGAAACGAGACAGGTGGAAAAAAGTAAGTTAACTGTTTATTAATTCAAAAGTAATCGTCATAACTGTTAATACATTTATCCCACTCTGAGATAAGATGGTCAATGCCTTCACAGAAAAACCTTTACGGTTGCCTAGGGAATACTGCGATTATGAATAACGCAGTAGGCAGAGTAGTTGAAGATGAATGGACATCTCCTAAAATGGCAATCACAGACGTTTGAGAAAAAGAGCGTAGGTAGAAGAAAGATAACTGCGAAGAAACCAAGGGTAATAGAGAAAATGCTTCAGTTGATCGAGGAAATAAGAAAGTACAAAAATGTTCAGGGGCATTCAAGAATACAGAAATACAAGTCACTTCAGAATGAAATGAACAGGAAGTGACGGAAGCTCAGGCTAAATGGTTGTATCAAAAATGTGAGAAAATTGGAAAAGAAATGATTGTCGAAAGGACTGCGTCACCATACAGAAAAGTGAAAACAACCTTCTGTGAAACTAAAAGCAGGTGTGGTAACTCTCCACTGTACAATGCAGAGGAGAGAATGGACAGGTGCTAAGAGCACATTGGGGGCCTCTATGAGAGGGAGGACTTATTTGATGACATGATGGAACAAGATACAGGAGGCGATAGAAAGGAGAGACGATCCCATATTAAATTCAGAATTTAGAAGAGCATTGGTGGACTAAAAATCAAATAATGCAGAAGGGGTAGATAACATTCCATCGGAATTTCTAAAATCGTTGGAGTCAGTGGTAACAAAACGATTATTCACGTTGGTGTGTACAATGTAAGACTGGGGTATACTATCCGATTTTCGGAAAACCATCATCCACACAATTCTGAAGATAGCAAGAGCCGACAAGTGCGAGATTTATCTCACAATCAGCTCAACAGCCCATACATCGAAGCTGCAGACAAGAAAAATATGCAGAACCATGGAAAAGAAAAATGAGAATGTGATGGTTGATGGTCAGTTTGGCTTCAGGAAAGGTAAAAGCACGAGAGAGGCAGTTTTGACGTTGCGGTTGATAATGGAAGCAAGACTAAAGAAAACTATAGACACGTTCATAGCATATGTCGACCTGGAAACGTTCGACAATGTCAAATGGTACAAGATGTTCGGAATTTCGAAGACGGGCAATACACAATACATACAAGGAACAAGAGGGAAGAATAAGACTGGAAGACCAAGAACGAAGTGGTTCCATTAAAAATGGTGTAACACAGGGCTGTAGTCTTCGCCCCTGCTGTTCAATTTATACATCGAAGAAGCAGTGATGGAAATAAAAGATAGGTACAAGAGTGGAGTTAAAATTCAAGGTGAAAGGATATCAATGTTTAAAATCGCTGATAAAATTGCTATCATCGCCAAGAAAGTGAAGAAGAATTACTGGATCTGCTGAAAGGAATGAACAGTCTAATGAGTACAGAAAATGGATTGAGAGTACATCGCAGAAAGATGAAAGTAATGAGAAGTAGCAGATATGAGAACAGCGAGAAACTGAAAATCACAGTTGGTGATCACAAAGTAGATGAAATTAAGGAATTCTGCTACCTAGGCAGTAAAACAACCTATGACGGTCGGAGCAAGGACGACATCAAAGCTTAGTAGCACTGGCGAAATGGGCATTCCTGACCAAGAGAGGTCTACTAGTATCAAACATAGGTTCTAATTTGAGAAATACATTTCTTTGAATACACTTTGGAGCACTGCATTGTATGGCAGTGAGACGTGGATTGTTGCAAAGACGGAACGGAAGAAAACAGAAGCATTTGAAATGTTGTGTTACCGAAGACTGATAAGGTAGGGAATGAGGAATTTCTGTGTAGGATCTCCGAGGAAAGGAATATATGGAAAAGACTAACAAGAAGAAGGGACAGAGAGACAGGATATCTGTTACGACATCAGGGAATGACGTACATGGTACGGAGCTGCAGAGGGTAAAAACTGTAGAGAAAGAGAGAGATAAGAGTTCATTCAGCAAATAACTGAGAAGTAGTCAATAACTTTTTATGGGTTTGTGACTGCATTGTCAAAATGTAAAACTGACGACGTTTCGGTCACTGTTGTTTAAAACAAAAATATCCTGAAGAAGGTCACTTGCAACAGTGACCGAAACATCGGTAGTTTTACATATTGACAATGCGGTAACAAACCCAGAAAAATTGTATTTACTGTGACAATGGCCCCGGAAGTCTACGTTCATAATTGAGAATGTAAGTTATAGAAGCTACTCTGAGATGAAAAGGTTCGCACAGGACAGAAATTCGTGGCGGGCAGCATCAATCCAGTCAGATCATCACTGACTCAAAAAAGGAAAATGAATCCACCTCTTCGTCCGAAGCAAACCGACGGCCACAAATGTCTTTCTTCAGGCTTCCAGAAATATGGAAATCGCAAGGCGAGAGGTCAGGACTGTATGGGTGTCATTATCCTGCAGCAGAATGATGCCGTTCGTTGCATCCTTGGGCGTTTGGCCTTGATGGCGTGCTTCAAGTTTTGCAAAGTGTCCGTGCGCCGCTGTGCGTTAATTGTGGCATCGTGCTCCAGAAAGCCGCTGAACAGCAGGTCCTTGCAGTCAAAGAAAAAGGTCATCATGAATTATCCGCATCTGACGTGACTGTTGTTTCGAATAGGCTGCAGAAGTTCCGTCGGGAAGCCCTTACGCGTCCTCCATACGCTCCCGATCTCTTCCCAAGTGATTTTCATACTTCTGCAGCGCTGCGCTAGCCGTCTAGGCACACGCTAGGTGTAATCATTGTTCGGCAGGCTATCAAATGGTTCAAATGGCTCTGAGCACTATGGGACTTAACATCAGAGGTCATCAGTCCCCTAGAACGTAGAACTACTTAAACCTAACTAACCTAAGGACATCACACACATCCATGCTCGAGGCAGGATTCGATCCTGCGACCGTAGCGGGCGCGCGGTTCTGGACTGAAGCACCTAGAACCGCTCGGTCACCAAGGCCGGCTTGCAGGCAATCGCAAACATTTTTCCATGATGGCACTGACCATCTTGTCCCACAGCGGGATAAGCGTATTAACACTTATGGCGATTAATTTTGAAATAATAAACTGTTTACTTACTTTTTTGCCATCTGTCACGTTTTCATATGACTGCCCCTGATACGTTCCATTTTACTATTGCAGAACTTGGCGTTCAGTAACAGAATCTTGGGGTCTCGAGTTGCAGAGGTGAGCGTCACTGACGTGGCATTCCGTCGCACGGTGTTCCTTGAACTAATAGTGCATCTGCATTACGTACAGTACCAACATGCTGTATTAGTTGTTGAACCACGGAATTAAAGCGCTCTTGGTGGAGTTTTCTTCATACTCGATTTGAATTTGTGCAGTCTGACTCTGAACATTTAAAAATGCGTTGCCGGACTTAACTGAAAGCATGTCTTACGGACTACACAGAGAAATACATACACTACTGGCCATTAAAATTGCTACACCATGAAGATAACGTGCTACAGACGCGAAATTTAACCGACAGGTAGCAGATGCTGTGATATGCAAATGATTAGCTTTTCAGAGCATTCACACAAGCTTGGCGTCGGTGGCGACACCTACAACGTCCTGACATGAGGAAAGTTTCCAACCGATTTCTCATATACAAACAGCAGTTGACCGGCGTTGCCTGGTGAAACGTTGTTCTGATGCCTCGTGTAAGGAGGAGAAATCCGTACAATCACGTTTCCGACTTTGATAAAGGTCTGATTGTAGCCTATCGCGATTGCGGTTTATCGTATCGTGACATTGCTGCTCGCGTTGGTCGTTATCCAATGACTGTTAGCAGAATACGGAATCGGTAGGTTCAGGGGGGTAATACGGAACGCCGTGATGGATCCCAACGGTCTCGTATCACTAGCAGTCAAGGTGACAGGCATCTTATCTGCATGGCTGTAACGGATCGTGCAGCCGCGTCTCGATCCCTGAGTCAACTGATGGGGACGTTTGCAAGACAACAACCATCTGCACGAACAGTTCGACGACGTTTACAGCAACATGGACTATCAGCCCGGAGACCATGGCTGCGGTTACCCTTGACGCTGCATCACAGACAGGAGCGCCTGCGATGGTGTACTCAACGACGAACCTGGGTGCACGAATGCAAAACGTCATTTTTTCGGATGAATCCAGATTCTGTTTACAGCATCATGATGGTCGCATCAGTGTTTGGTGACATCGCGGTAAACGCACATTGGAAGCGTGTATTCATCATCGCCATACTGGCGTATCACCCGGCGTGATGGTATGGCGTGCCGTTGGTCACACGTCTCGGTCACCTATTGTTCGCATTGACGGCACTTTGAACAGTGGACGTTACATTTCAGATGTGTTACGACCCGTGGCTCTACCCTCCATTCCATCCCTGCGAAACCCTACATTTCAGCTGGATAATGCACGACCGCATGTTGTAGGTCCTGTACGGGCCTTTCTGGATACAGAAAATGTTCGACTGCTGCCCTGGCCAGCACATTCTCCAAATCTCTCACCAATTGAAAACGTCTGATCAATGGTGGCCGAGCAACTGGCTCGTCACAATACGCCAGTCACTACCCTTGATGAACCGTGGTATCGTGTTGAAGCTGCATGGGCAGCTGTACCTGTACACGCCATCCAAGCTCTGTTTGACTCAATGCCCATTCGTATCAAGGCCGTTATTACGGCCACAGGTGGTTGTTCTGGGTACTGATTTCTCAGGAGCTATGCACCCAAATTGCGTGAAAATGTAATCACATGTCAGTTCTAGTATGATATATTTGTCCAATGAATACCCGTTTATCATCTGCATTTCTTCTTGGTGTAGCAATTTTAATGGCCAGTAGTGTAGTTGTACATAGTTGGGCTATCGTTAAGTATATAAATGTACAGATATTTTTATAAGTTTTCAATAGCACATGATTAAAATTAATCGTCGTCTTTCAGATTCCCTGTGGAGCTTTTACTAGACATATTCCGAAACACGGCAATGCATATCAACGCAGGGTGTTCGAAGAAACATAACTGGAGTAATGAGAGAAATCACGCCTCCTGTAGTATTGAATCGCAACGAAAGAAGCTACTGTCCGAACGAAAGATTCGATCAAAGCCACTTTGTACCACTTTCTTCTTATTTTGCTGCCTAAAATCTTAAAAAATTCCAGATTCTTTAAAGATACAGTGGGACGAAATATGTGTGAAAGAGGAAAATTAGTAACTGTCACAGCCTGAAATGCAGGCAGTTATCGGCGTCTGCAGTAAGAGAAAATCCTGTTTCACTAAGTTTGAGCACTACAAAAATATGCATATTGCTTTTTCGAGTTCGATTGCTCGTTCCGGGTCTCGGGCGCATTAAATTACGACCCGCTGAAAACTCGAAGCACTTTAGTCGAGAGTCAGCTTTCACGTTAGAAGAACGCAGGAGAACTTAGCAGCCTGCGGACCAGTTTCACCGGTTATTGTGTTGGCGAGTTCTCGCCCGAGGTGCTTTCGTTGCCGGGGACCGTGGGAACCCTTGTTTCTGGAGGAAGACGTCTGTCGACCCGCCCCGGCTCAGAGGTTAATGGATGTCCGTAAAATACGATACCCGCAGGTCACCTCCTCTCCCTCACTCTCCCTCACTCTCTCTTACGTGGGCCTTTGTGGCCGGCCGAGTCATGGCGGAACGTGGCAGCACCAGGAAGTACTTTTACCACCGTTATCATTGGGGGAAGTGGCAACAAAACGACTATTCACGTTGGTGTGTAGAACATATGAGTCTGGCGATATACCATCTGACTTTCGGAAAAGCATCATCCACACAATTCCGAAGACGGCAAGAGCTGACAAGTGCGAGAATTATCCACAATCAGCTTAACAGCTCATGCATCGAAGCTGCTTACAAGAATAATGTACAGAAGAATGGAAAAGAAAATTGAGAATGCGCTAGGTGACGATCAGTTTGGCTTTAGGAAAAGTAAAGGGACGAGAGAGGCAATTCTGACGTTACGGCTAATAATGGAAGCAAGGCTAAAGAAAAATCAAGACATTTTCATAGGATTTGTCGACCTGGAAAAAGCGTTCGACAATATAAAATGATGCAAGCTGTTCGAGATCCTGAAAAAAGTAGGGGTAAGCTATAGGGAGAGACGGGTCATATACAATATGTACAACAACCAAGAGGGAATAATAAGAATGGACGATCAAGAACGAAGTGCTCGTATTAAGAAGGATGTAAGACAAGGCTGTAGCCTTTCGCCCCTACTCTTCAATCTGTACATCGAGGAAGCAATGATGGAAATAAAAGAAAGGTTCGGGAGTGGAATTAAAATACAAGGTGAAAGGCTATCAATGATACGATTCGCTGATGACATTGCTATCCTGAGTGAAACTGAAGAAGAATTAAATGATCTGCTGAACGGAATGAACAGTCTAATGAGTACACAGTATGGTTTGAGAGTAAATCGGAGAAAGACGAAGGTAATGAGAAGTAGTAGAAATTAGAACACTGAGAAACTTAACATCAGGATTGATGGTCACGAAGTCAATGAAGTTAGGGAATTCTGCTACCTAGGCAGTAAAATAACCAATGACGGACGGACCAAGGAGGACATCAAAAGCAGACTCGCTATGGCAAAAAAGGCATTTCTGGCCAAGAGAAGTCTACTACACTCCTGGAAATGGAAAAAAGAACACATTGACACCGGTGTGTCAGACCCACCGTACTTGCTCCGGACACTGCGAGAGGGCTGTACAAGCAATGATCACACGTACGGCACAGCGGACACACCAGGAACCGCGGTGTTGGCCGTCGAATGGCGCTAGCTGCGCAGCATTTGTGCACCGCCGCCGTCAGTGTCAGCCAGTTTGCCGTGGCATACGGAGCTCCATCGCAGTCTTTAACACTGGTAGCATGCCGCGACAGCGTGGACGTGAACCGTATGTGCAGTTGACGGACTTTGAGCGAGGGCGTATAGTGGGCATGCGGGAGGCCGGGTGGACGTACCGCCGAATTGCTCAACACGTGGGGCGTGAGGTCTCCACAGTACATCGATGTTGTCGCCAGTGGTCGGCGGAAGGTGCACGTGCCCGTCGACCTGGGACCGGACCGCAGCGACGCACGGACGCACGCCAAGACCGTAGGATCCTATGCAGTGCCGTAGGGGACCGCACCGCCACTTCCCAGCAAATTAGGGACACTGTTGCTCCTGGGGTATCGGCGAGGACCATTCGCAACCGTCTCCATGAAGCTGGGCTACGGTCCCGCACACCGTTAGGCCGTCTTCCGCTCACGCCCCAACATCGTGCAGCCCGCCTCCAGTGATGTCGCGACAGGCGTGAATGGAGGGACGAATGGAGACGTGTCGTCTTCAGCGATGAGAGTCGCTTCTCCCTTGGTGCCAATGATGGTCGTATGCGTGTTTGGCGCCGTGCAGGTGGGCGCCACAATCAGGACTGCATACGACCGAGGCACACAGGGCCAACACCCGGCATCATGGTGTGGGGAGCGATCTCCTACACTGGCCGTACACCACTGGTGATCGTCGAGGGGACACTGAATAGTGCACGGTACATCCAAACCGGCATCGAACCCATCGTTCTACCATTCCTAGACCGGCAAGGGAACTTGCTGTTCCAACAGGACAATGCACGTCCGCATGTATCCCGTGCCACCCAACGTGCTCTAGAAGGTGTAAGTCAACTACCTTGGCCAGCAAGATCTCCGGATCTGTCCCCCATTGAGCATGTTTGGGACTGGATGAAGCGTCGTCTCACGCGGTCTGCACGTCCAGCACGAACGCTGGTCCAACTGAGGCGCCAGGTGGAAATGGCATGGCAAGCCGTTCCACAGGACTACATCCAGCATCTCTACGATCGTCTCCATGGGAGAATAGCAGCCTGCATTGCTGCGAAAGGTGGATATACACTGTACTAGTGCCGACATTGTGCATGCTCTGTTGCCTGTGTCTATGTGCCTGTGGTTCTGTCAGTGTGATCATGTGATGTATCTGACCCCAGGAATGTGTCAATAAAGTTTCCCCTTCCTGGGACAATGAATTCACGATGTTCTTATTTCAATTTCCAGGAGTGTAATATCAAATACCGGCCTTAATTTGAGGAAGAAATTTCTGAGGATGTACGTCTGGAGTACAGCATTGTATGGTAGTCAAGCATGGACTGTGGGAAAACCGGAACAGAAGAGAATCGAAGCATTTGAGATGTGGTGCTATAGACGAATGTTGAAAATTAAGTGGACTGATAAGGTAAGGAATGAGGAGGTTCTACGCAGAATCGGAGAGGAAAGGAATATGTGGAAAACACTGATAAGGGGAAGAGACAGGATGATAGGACATCCGCTAAGACATGAGGGAATGAGTTCCATGGTACTAGAGGGAGCTGTAGAGGGCAAAAACTGTAGAGGAAGACAGAGATTGGAATACGTCAAGCAAATAATTGAGGACGTAGGTTGCAAGTGCTACTCTGAGATGAAGAGGTTAGCACAGGAAAGGAATTCGTGGCGGGCCGCATCAAACCAGTCAGTAGACTGATGACCAAAAAAAAAAAAAAAAATGGCGAGGATGATCAGTCCCGTAATTCCGATGTCTACACGCATGTCCGTGCCACAAAAACGAACTTAACGCGTGTGGCGGAGGGTACTTTGTATACCAGTTTTCTATTCGACGGTGATGCACGGGAAGAACAATAATTATTATTGGTCTTCTGCGCATGAGCTCGAATTTAATTTTACTTGCACGGTCTTTCCGTGATGTACAGGAGGCATGACAAATACTTCTTCAAACTTTGGGGACGGTTTCATTACACCAAAACAAACAAAGTTCATATAAAGATACAATGGAGCGCCAAGGAAATTGGTATGGGCATGCGTATTAAAATACGGAGATACGTAACCAGGCAGAATACGGCGCTGCGGTCAGCAACCTCTATATAAGACAAAAAATATCTCGCGCAATTGTTAGATCGGGTACATAAGACAACAAGTGTCTAGCGCAATTGTTAGACCGGGCACTGGTTATACAATGGCAGGTTATCAAGATTTAAGTGAGTTTGAACATGGCATTATTGTCGGCGCACGAGCGATGGGACACAGCGTCTCCGAGGTAACTATGAAACGATCATTTCACGAGTGTACCGTATCAGCAGTCCGGTAAAACATGAAATCTCCGATATCGCTGCTGCTGAAGAATGATTCCATAAGAACGGGACCAATGATGACTTAAGAGAATCGTTAAACGTGACAGAAGCGCAACCCTTCCGCAAATTGCTGCAGGTTTCAGTTCTGGGCCATCAAGAAGTGTAAGCCTGCGAACCATTCAACGAAACATCACCGATATGCGCTTTCAGAGCCGAAAGCCTACCCATGTACCGTTATGAAGGCACCACATAAATCTTTATGCCTCGCCTGGGCCCGTCAACACCGACATTGGACTGTTGATGACTGGAGGCGTGATGCCTGGTCGGACGAGTCTAGTTTCAAATTGTATCGAGCGGATGGACGTGTACGTGTATGAAGAAAACCTCATGCATCCATGGATCCAGCATGTCAGCAGGGGACTATTCAAGCTGGTGGAGGCTCTGTAATGGTGTGGGGCGTCTGCGGTTGGAGTAATATGGGACCCCTGATACGTCTAGATACGGCTCTGACAGGTGACACGTACGTAAGCATCCTGTCTGATCACCTGCATCCCTTCATGTCGATTGTGCATCTCTACGGATTTTGAAATTCCAGCAGGGCAATGCGACACCTCACACGTCGAGAATTGCTACAGAGTGGCTCCAGGAACACTCTTCTGAGTTTAAACACTTCCCAAGACATGAACATTATTGAGTACATCTGGGATGTCTTGCAATGTGGTATTCAGATGAGATCTCCACCTCCTCGTACTCTTACGGATTTATGGACAGCCTTGCAGGATTCATGGTGTCAGATCCCTCCAGCACTGCTTCAGACACTATTCGAGTCCATGTCACGTCGTGTTGCTGCACTTCTGCGTGCTCGCGGGAGCACTACACGATGTACAATTTCTTTGGTTCTTCATTGTATATTCTAAAATCCTTTATTTTCGAGTTACTAATGAAAGTTTACAATTTAGGTGATTGGTGCTCACCAACAACTCATAAAAAATGCTCTAAATGTGCTCCTTTTGCTTCTAAACACGCATGCACTCGTCAAATCACTGCCTATCGCACACTACCAAATACTCCTGATTGTTTCGAATGCTTTCGCTGGCTTCCATAAGACATCTATCAAGAGTGTCAGCAGGGTGCTTGAGATGTCCCAGATAAAATAATCCAAATGACTGGGGTCGGAAGAACGTGCAGGCCATGGAAAAGGTCCTCCTCTAACTACGCGTAGGTCATTGTAGATACTAGGCGGTGCACCTCGACCAATTACACTGAAATGTGCTGGATCTCCATCCTTCATAAACTACATTTTTCTTCTTGTTTGCAGGGGAAGATATTCTAATACGCCTTGGAGGGTATTCTGAGTAAAGTCCCTGCACGCAGCATCCGTAAGACGTGCTGGCGGAATGTGTGGCCCTACCAGACAATCACAGTAAGGACATACAGTAATCTTAAAGTGACGCTGATGTCCAGCCTGTACTACAGCACAAAGATTGCGATCCGCCCATATATGTTGGTCGTGGAAACTTGTTATTCTATCTTTTCCAAAAGTAACTCAGTGAAAGAAAACTTAAGAGACAAATAATGGATTGGCAGGAAGCTGGTGGGTGTCGGCAGACGTAAGGTCCCGCACACGTTGAAGATGATACGGATACATTAGCTGGTCACGAACCATCCTCCATGCTAAACTTAGAGATGTACCACATGCCAGGGCCACTTGTCTTGCTCCCGTAGAATGTACTCTTCCTAGTCAAACATAGAAGAAATACGTGGTCTACCTCGGTCTATATAGGTTGTGATGATGAAGTATCCTATTTCACCAATGCTACGGTGCCCAACACTGAAGATTTACCGAGCGAGGTGGCGCAGTGGTTAGCACACTGGACTCGCATTCGGGAGGACGACGGTTCAATCCCGTCTCCAGCCATCCTGATTTAGGTTTTCCATGATTTCCCTAAATCGTTTCAGGCACATGCCGGGATGGTTCCTTTGAAAGGGCACGGCCGATTTTCTTCCCAATCCTTCCCTACCCCGAGCTTGCGCTCCGTCTCTAATGACCTCGTTGTCGACGGGACGTTAAACACTAACCACCACCACCACCACCACCACTGAAGATTTAATGTCTCGGCTGTCTTCTGTCTGGAAAAGCCGTCTGATACAGCCGTGCAGTCACGTATCGGAAGTAGATAAAAACCATGTCTGTCTGCTCTCGAAATAAATATCTTGCCATGTCTGAACGGAGCACTTTCAGTTAAGCCACTACCTGCAGTACATGTACACAATGGACATGTTGAAGACAGGCGAATGACGAATATAAACATGTCCTCCTGGTAACACAACGCCATCTGGGATAAAATGAATCACACAGGTACATAAATAAGTGAAGATGTTGGGTTGTACCTGTAAAGCAGTTGAGCGTCAACTTTCATGTGTAACTCGAAGACGAAGGATTTTCGGACATATGTTTGCATCAACTTTTCTTTCTCGTTTCGGTGTAAGGAACCTTTTCCCGAAATTTGTAAACATTTTTTTGAAAAACCTATACAGAAGAGTATGCAGTACCTTGGTCATCTTAATAGTGAATCACACTATGATATACAACGCCTCTTTTGCAGCGCCTGCCAATGGACTTAAATGAGCATCTCCGAGTCGCTTTCACGCTTATTAAATGAAAGCGTGACGAAATGTTCTTAGGATGTTCTCTATCTACTCTACTAATCACATCTGGTATGTATCCCAGATTGACGACCAATATTCATGTATATGTCGAAGAAGCGCTTTGTGATCTAACTCCTTTGTAGGAGGACTACGCTTCCCGAGGTTTCTTCTAATAAATCTCATTCTGACATCTGCCTTTCCTGTGATAAGTTTTACGTGGACGTTCCGCTTTAGACAGTTGCTTACCCTTACACCCAAATATTTAACGGATGTAATTCTTTCCTGCAGTGTTGTAGTCATACAATAACTGGCCATTCCGCATATCTATGAGCAATACGTTAGTTTTTTCTACGACGAAGGTCAACTGCCGATCACTGCACCAAGCGCCAATCATCTGTACTGGCGAGTTATACGGGAATAAAATGCAACAAGTCGTTTTTTGAATTCTGATGCGACTTACTGTTAACTAGTTTTCAAGTCACTGCAGGCTCATATTCATATGGAGATGTTACAGGAAAATTATCTGGATAATGTGTAGTTAGACACTACGGTCGTGGTGCTGATGGATATAACGGAAATTGAGTTAATGGAATATTTTTGAAATGTTCCATAAATACTTCCTTAGCTAAATTTCCTTAGCGTCTAACTGCACATTATCCAGATAATTCTTTTCAAGAAAATGTCAATTGTCCTATTTGTATGGTAATTTGCTGCGTATATTAAGCTGTAAGGGGCAGTCAAATAGAAACGAGGGAAATGGAAAAAAGTGAGTAAACTGTTTATTATTTCAAAAGTAATCGCCATCACTGTCAATACAGGTCCAGTCACATTAATGTAATCACCTGTGAGACGCCTGAATAACAGGAGTAACCCATTCAATTACAGACCCATATCACTGACCTCAATTTGCAGTAGGATTTGGAGCATTGCTGTACTCGAACGTTATGAATCACCTTGAAAAAAAAATGACTTATTGATACATAACCAACACGTGTTCAGAAACAATCGTTCTTGTGCAATCTTATCCCCATGAAGTAATCAGTACTGGCGACAGGCGATCTCATATCGATTTCCAGAAGGCTTTTCACACCGTTCCTCACAAGCGACTATTAATCAAATTCCGTACATATGGAATATCGTCTTAGTTGTGTGACTGGATTCGTGATTTCCTCTTAGAGAGTTCGTAGTAATAGACTGTAAATCAACGAGTAGAACAGAAGTGATACCTGGCGTTCTGTAAGACGGTGTCATAGGCCCTCTGCTGTTCCTGATTTACATAAATGATCTAGGTGACGATTTGAGCAGCCCCCTTAGACTGTTTGTAGTAGTAAAATCATCAGACGATCAATTCCTTACTAGCCGAGCGGTCTAAGGACGCTGCAGTCATGGACTGTGCGGCTGGTCCCGGCGGAGGTTCGTGTCCTCCCTCAGGCACGGGTGTGTGTGTGTGTGTGTGTGTTTGTCCTTAGGATAATTTAGGTTAAGTAGTGTGTAAGCTTAGGGACTGACGACCTCAGCAGTTAAGTCCCATAAGATTTCACACACATTTTTTCGATCAATTCCAATTACAAAATGATCTAGACAGAATTTCTGTATGGTGCGAAAAGTGGCAAGTGGCACTAAACAAAGAAAAGTGTGGGGTCATCTACATTGGTACTAAAATAAATCCGATAAATTTTGGGTATACGATAAATCGCACAAATCTAAGGGCTGTTAATTTGATTAAATATCTGGGAATTACAATTACGGGCAACTTAAATTGGAAAGACCACGTAGATAATACTGTGGGGAACGCGAAACAAAGACTGCGCTTTGTTGGCAGAACACTTAGAAGATGCGACAAACACTCTAAAGAGACAGCCTGCATTACACTTGTCCGTCCTCTGCTGGAATATTTCTGCGCAGTGTGGGATCCTTACCAGGTAGGATTGACGGAGGACATCGAAAAAGTGCAAAGAAGGGCAGCTCCTTTCATGTTATCGCGCAATAGGGGTGAGAGTGTCACTGATATGATACACGAGTTGAGGTGGCAGTCACTGAAACAAAGGCGGTTTTCTCTGCGGCGAGATCTATTTAGGAAAACATTTTGTTCAGACCCACCTACGTAGGGAGAAATTATCATCATATTAAAAGAAGAGAAATCAGAGCTCGAACGAAAAGATTTAGGTATGCCTTATTCCCATGCGCCATTTTCGAGAGTGGAATGGTAGGGATGAAAATGGTTCGATGAACCCTCTGTCAGGCACTTAAGTGTGAATTGAAGAGTAACCATGTAGATGTAGATGTAGAACGGCGTGGACATGTACAAAGTGAGTCAGTGAGGTTCTGGTAGGTACCGACAGGGACATGGAGCCATACCAACCGCGCTGCCGTGACCAGCTGCACTGGTTTCCCTGTTGAGGATCCATGGATCGAAGTGGTCCACATATTCTAGATTGGCTTTAAATCCGGGGAGTACGGTAAACCGATCCTTGTGCTTTTCGAACCATACATGTACATTACGAGCTGCGTGACACGTCGCATTGTCTTGCTGGTAGGAGCCATTGTGGCAAGAATGAAAAAACTGCATATAGGACATGCCGCCAAGGATAGATGAATATGTGTGTTGATCCAGTGCGCCTTCCACAATGACAAGATCACCCAGAGAATGCCATGAAAGCATTCCCAATGCCGTAACGCTCCCTCCTCCGGCCTGTACCCTTCGAAAGTATGTTGCAGGATAGTACACGATAAGGTCCATTTGTCCAATGGAGCATAAAATGTGTTCCTTCTGAAAAGGTCACCTGTCGTCACCTCACCAGTTGCAGACCTGGCGTGAAAATTCGAGACTCCTTCCCCGACGAACAGCAGTCAGCGTGGGTGTATGTACAAGGCGCCTGCTGCGGAGGCCCGTACACAACACCGTTCGCTGAACGGTCGTTAAGGAGACACTGTTGGTAGCCCCTCGGTTTATCTGGGTAGTCACTTGCTGAACAGCTGCACATCTAGAATGAGATTTTCACTCTGCAGCGGAGTGTACGCTGATATGAAACTTCCTGGCAGACTAAAGCTGTGTGCCGGACCGAGACTCGAACTCGGGACCTGTGCCTTTCGCGGGTAAGTGTTCTACCATCTGAGCTACCCAAGCACGACTCACGACCAGTCCTCAGAGCTTTAATTCATCCAGTACCTCGTCGCCTACCTTCCAAATTTCACAAAAGCTCTCCAGCAGACCTTGCAGAACTAGCACTCCTGGAAGAAAGGAAGTTTCATATCAGCGCACACTCCGCTGCAGAGTGAAAATCTCATTCTGTAAACATCCCCCAGGCTGTGACTAAGCCATGTCTCCGCAATATCCTTTCTTTCAGGAGTGCTAGTTCTGCAAGGTTCGCAGGAGAGCTTCTGTAAAGTTTGGAAGGTAGGAGACGTAGTACTGGCGGAAGTAAAGCTGTGAGGACGGGCCGTGAGTCGCGCTTGGATAGCTCAGATGGTAGAGCACTTGCCGTGAAAGACAAAGGTTCTGAGTTCGAGTCTCGGTCCGGCACACAGTTTTAATCTGCCAGTAAGTTTCAGCTGCACGTCTATTCGCCAATAAACATCTCCGCAGCCTTCGTTCACCCCGTTATCTACCGAGCGAGGTGGCGCAGTGGTTAGCACGAGGACGACGGTTCTAAAACGCATCCAGCCATCCTGATTTAGGTTTTCTGTGTTTCCTTAAATCGCGTGCAAGGATGGTCCTTTGAAAGGGCATGGCCAACTTCCTTCCCCTTCCTCCCCTAATCCGATGGTACCGATGACCTCGCTATTTTGTTCCCTCCCCAGAATCAATCAACCAACCTGTTAACTTTCTTCATACGATAATTTACCAACAGCCGTATGTATTGTAGAAATTTATTTTATGAACTTCTTATATGCAACCAACTTCGGCATTACATTGAGGCATCTTCAGGCCCCCTCACGCCATAGTCGTAAGATCGCTATACACGGAAGGAGCCATATAACTGGATCCGTGAAACAAATCGCTATGCAACAGCTCTTGGTGTCCAGGCGACACAGACTGGGGCGGTTTGCAAACATAGATATTTGATCGCCTGGCTACCAGGAGCTGTTGCATAGCGTTCCTTCTCTAAATCCTCGCACGAACGAAAAAATGGCCGACATCGAAATAAGTGTCCAAGGAATAGAAAAGCAACTGGAATCACTCAATAGAGGAAAGTCCACTGGACCTGACGGGATACCAATTCGATTCTACACAGAGTACGCGAAAGAACTTGCCCCCCTTCTAACAGCCGTGTACCGCAAGTCTCTAGAGGAACGGAGGGTTCCAAATGATTGGAAAAGAGCACAGATAGTCCCAGTCTTCAAGAAGGGTCGTCGAGCAGATGCGCAAAACTATAGACCTATATCTCTGACGTCGATCTCTTGTAGAATTTTAGAACATGTTTTTTGCTCGCGTATCATGTCATTTCTGGAAACCCAGAATCTACTATGTAGGAATCAACATGGATTCCGGAAACAGCGATCGTGTGAGACCCAGCTCGCCTTATTTGTTCATGAGACCCAGAAAATATTAGATACAGGCTCCCAGGTAGATGCTATCTTTCTTGACTTCCGGAAGGCGTTCGACACAGTTCCGCACTGTCGCCTGATAAACAAAGTAAGAGCCTACGGAATATCAGACCAGCTGTGTGGCTGGATTGAAGAGTTTTTAGCAAACAGAACACAGCATGTTGTTATCAATGGAGAGACGTCTACAGACGTTAAAGTAACCTCTGGCGTGCCACAGGGGAGTGTTATGGGACCATTGCTTTTCACAATATATATAAATGACTTAGTAGATAGTGTCGGAAGTTCCATGCGGCTTTTCGCGGATGATGCTGTAGTATACAGAGAAGTTGCAGCATTAGAAAATTGTAGCGAAATGCAGGAAGATCTGCAGCGGATAGGCACTTGGTGCAGGGAGTGGCAACTGACCCTTAACATAGACAAATGTAATGTATTGCGAATACATAGAAAGAAGGATCCTTTATTGTATGATTATATGATAGCGGAACAAACACTGGTAGCAGTTACTTCTGTAAAATATCTGGGAGTATGCGTGCGGAACGATTTGAAGTGGAATGATCATATAAAATTAATTGTTGGTAAGGCGGGTACCAGATTGAGATTCATTGGGAGAGTCCTTAGAAAATGTAGTCCATCAACAAAGGAGGTGTCTTACAAAGCACTCGTTCGACCTATACTTGAGTATTGCTCATCAGTGTGGGATCCGTACCAGATCGGGTTGACGGAGGAGATAGAAAAGATCCAAAGAAGAGCGGCGCGTTTCGTCACAGGGTTATTTGGTAACCGTGATAGCGTTACGGAGATGTTTAACAAACTCAAGTGGCAGACTCTGCAAGAGAGGCGCTCTGCATCGCGGTGTAGCTTGCTCCCCAGGTTTCGAGAGGGTGCGTTTCTGGATGAGGTATCGAATATATTGCTTCCCCCTACTTATACCTCCCGAGGAGATCACGAATGTAAAATTAGAGAGATTAGAGCGCGCACGGAGGCTTTCAGACAGTCGTTCTTCCCGCGAACCATACGCGACTGGAACAGGAAAGGGAGGTAATGACAGTGGCACGTAAAGTGCCCTCCGCCACACACCGTTGGGTGGCTTGCGGAGTATCAATGTAGATGTAGATGTAGATATAGATTTGTTCACGGAGCCAGTTATATGGCTCCTTCCGTGTATAGCGATCTTACGACTATGACGTGTGGGGGCTGAAGATGGCTCAATGTAATGCCGAAATTGGTTGCATATAAGAAGTTCATAAAATAAATTTCTACAATACATACGGCTGTTGGTAAATTATTGTATCAAGAAATACATGTCAGCCGCTGTCCCACAGTCCATAATGGATCAACAAAGAACCTGTTATCTTCGCCCGTGGGACAGAGAGTTGCCTCGACACCGTTTTGTACAGAGCCGTTTTATCATGCAAGGTATACTACAACCACTGCGGCACGCGGACAGTTTACAAATTTAGTCGTTTCAGAAATGCTTCCACTCTTTCTAAGAATCACATCCTTTTGGACGTCAGATTAATCACTCCGTTTCAGTTTCGCGACAATGACTACATTGTCTTCCGCATTCCCCTGACATGCTTTATATTCCCTCAACTTTCAGTGCTGCCACCTGCCATCTTTGAGTGCCCGTGGTGGCTCAGATGGATAGAGCGTCTGCCATGTAAGCAGGAAATCCCAGGTTCGAGTCTCGGTCGGGACACACATTTTCAACTGTCCCCGCTGATGTACATCAACGCCTGTTGACAGCTTAGGGTCTTGATTTAATTATCATTTCAATATTCATTGTCGTCTTTCTAATATACAGCATAGTCTAAAATAGTTGGTGGTGGCGTGTCTGTTGTTGTCAGTAGTAGTATTCAAATGGTACAATTTTTGAAACGTTCATTGAAAACGTGAGTCTAATTTCCGATTTGTTGTCAAAAATACATGTTTTAATCCGTAGGTACGCACAAAACGTCATTCGAAATTGTGCTAAATGCATTCTCTAGAACTTATTTCGAACAATTAGTTCATGAGACCATTCGACTAGTAAACGACTGTGAAATCACACTTGACCTCTTCATCAAAACTGTTACAGGAACTGGTGAACACAAGGTTGTCGTAGGGAGACTGAATACCGTAACTCCAAAATCCAACATAAATAAACGAAAAATATATCTATTCAAAAACTAGATGCATTCTCCCGGGGCTTTTCTGAGAGACAATCTCGACTCTTTCCAAATTAACGATGTTTAGTGTAGACCAGATGTGGCATGGATTCAAAGAAATAGTATCGACAGCAATTGAGAGATTTATACCAAATAAAATGACGCAGCTGATCCCCCATAGTACGAAACTTTGTCTCGAAACCGAGCAGGAAATCCGAAGAGATTCTGGTTGTATGTAAGGTACGTTAGCGGAAAGACATAATCAATGCCTGCTCCTCGCGTTAACAATGGTAATGCTATCGATGACAGGGATGCTAAGGCAGAGTTTCTAAACACAGTCTTGCTAAATTCCTTCACCTAGAAGACGCAGTACATATTCCAGAATTCGGATCAAGAACAGTTGCCAACATGGGTAACTTAGAAGTAAATATTCTCGGATTAGTAAAAAGAATCAACTTCAATCACTTAATAAAAGCACGTCTTCCGGTCCAGACCATATACCAGTTAAGTTCCTTTCAGAGTGCGCTGACACAATAGCTCCATACTTATTAATCATATATAACCATCCTCTCGACGAAAGATCCGTACCCAAAGACTGGAAAGTTTCACAGGTCACACCAATGTTCAAGAAAGAGAACAGGAGTATTCCACTAAATTACAGGCCCCTGTTGTTAAAGTAGTCATGTGGCAGAATTTTGGAGCGTATATTGTGTTCGAACATTATGAATTACATCGAAGAGAACGGTTTATTGACACAGAATCAACACGGATTTAGAAAACATCCTTCTTGTGAAACACAACTTGGGCTTTACACACACGAACTGCTGAGTACTATTGAGAAGCGATTTCAAATTGATTCCGCTTTTCTAAATTTCCAGGTGGCTTTTGACACCATGCCCCACAAGCAACGTGTAATCAAATTGCGCGCTTGTGGAATATCGTCTCACTTATGCGATTGGATTCGTGATTTACTGTCACAGAGGTGAAAGTTCGTAGGCACTGACGGAAACTCGTCGAGTAAAACAAAAGTGATTTATGGCGTTCGCCAAGGTAACGTTATAGGCTCTCTGCTGTTCCTTATGTCGAGAAAGTCTTCTTTATGTCATTATAAGTTTCTGTTATATAATGGAAGAAAGTCGCATATTATTTTAGAAAATTATCACTGAAAAAAAGGAAAACAGATGACATGACAAAGTTTTAAGAGTGGTATCTGGTGTAGGCAGAACAAAGATTTAAAGAGGTGTGTTAAGCTGTTTGCAGAATATTAAGTTGCTTTTCTGCTGCCAGGAGAAAGAAAAATATCAGTTACATGTGTTTAAAATTTGGTGTGAAGTCAACAGAGATTTCTTGGTAAAAAGAAAAAAATATTAATGCATCCAAAGAAAATTGAGTTTTACAACCGACAAGAATTGTCAAGGAAACAGCACGGTAATACCGTTAAAAGTCGTGCGAAAGATTTGTAAAAGAGATGATATTCACAGGAGACGAACATTAGCTTATTGGAAGATGAACATGCTCATTAAGTAAGGGAGAGGGAGAGAGAGAGAGAAAGAGAAAGAGAAAGAGAGAGAGAGAGAGAGAGAGAGAAAGAGAGAATGAGAGAAAGAAAAGTGCGAAAGACAGAGTGAGAGGGGGGGGGCATATAAAAAATATAATTGAAAGGATTGGCAATGAACGGTCTGGATATGTGGCAGCTGCTACTAGCCATTCGTGTATGTGTGTGTGTGTGTGTGTGTGTGTGTGTGTGTGTGTGAGAGAGAGAGAGAGAGAGAGAGAGAGAGAGAGAGAGAGAGAGACAGGGGAAGGACGAAGGGGGTCGGGGGCAGGCGGTGCATGGAAAAAAATATTACTGAAAGGGATATATCGACAGTGGATGTTCTGGGTGTGTAAGAGCTTTCAGTCTTAACAAACAGAAAGACTGCAGACGTAAAAGTTTCGCTGTTTACCGTCAGGCTGCTACTGTGATGGCGTACGTAACACACTGCCACCATGATGTATCGTGTCTACCATAGGTTACCCATTGCACTACAGGGACCAGTGCGGTCCTCCAGCTTACGCTGTGTCGTGTCATCGCCTCGTGTCTGAGGAACATTAGTAGGCTGACCGTAGTTGCAAACCATTGTTCTAACTATGTATATCTTGTTTAGCAACTGCTCTGTGTACTGACAGTCCCTACAGTCATTATATTCGCTATTGTGCGGGACTATAGTTGTAGGCTTTGTATTTCTTAACTGATGTGTCGTGCTAGTGCATCGCATTATTACATTCTAGCTACGTCGAGGCATTAGTATCATTGTGTACGTAAATTTGCCAGACAGCACTCTTTGTCGTACATTCTTGTCTTTGTAGTTTTCGAATCTGCTCAGGTTGTTCACTGGAATACAAATCAGTACTCTCTGCAATGCATTGTGTCTTGTTTAAATAAGTATTCTCCCGCAGAGGTACATTTACATTTATACGACATTGGTTACAAGCTATGAACTAAGAGTTAAAATAATAAGATGGAAATTATATCTGATTGTGTCTCATGTGAAGAGCAAGCTGGCTTTAGAAAAGACAGATTTACAGCAGAAGCAGTGTGTTAAAGCAAATAATTGAAAAACAAAGAGAGTATTCAACAAAGATCCCCACTTCAGTCCAGAAACTTAGAAAAAAGCTTGTGGTAATATTAATAGAAAAAGCCGTGTATTATAACGGAGAAAATGCTGTCCACTACATTTACGATGCCTGCATGAAGACGACACGCTCATCCTAGGCTAACATATAAAATTGACATAATATATTGACTTAAAATATAAGAGACAAGGGTGTAACGTATTACACTTGCCTTTAACATACTCGTACATTTGGACAATGCAATACGTGAAAGAAGGTAAACGATAAGAGCTTGTGTGTATCGTAACAACGCTAGATCTACATCAAGAGGAGGTCGAGTGGTCACTACAACACACATAACATATTAGTGAACGTTTATCTCTTAATACTTACTTGCGTTCCAGATCTACTTGAATGACCAACGAAAAAATGTTCCTGTCGGTAAACAAAACAGGCGAATATGATCCTGTTTGAAAGACTGACTGATAAGTGGGATATCAATACCTCATTTCCTCAGCACCTTTAAACATTTTCCCAAAAATTTAAAAATGCAAACATATCGTGCTCTTTTTAACGTGCAACGCATCTGTCACACCGAGAAGCTCCCCTTGCTGTAACTCGCTCACACGCCCTATCCCCCTCACTCTTCATCGCTCATATCCCTCCATTCCCACTTGACCCTTCTCACTTACTCGCTCATCCCAGCTAATTGTTGTTATATCTTTGTATCTCTGTGTCACTGTCACCCGTCTCACAACTACAGTCTCCTTCGTTCTGTCCCACTACTAGTGTCTCCGCTCACAGTCACTGTTTCCCTGTTGCTCTCTCTTATTGCTACTTTCTTATTCATTTCTTCCCACTGGTGCTGTCTCTTCTCACTACCTTGCTCTTCTTCGCTGCGTTGTCATAGACTCTGTGCCTCATTATCACTGGCTCCCACCCACTTCTGCTTTATCCGTCTCTTTATTCCTCTGCCACTGGTACCTTCTTCTTCTCTCGTTCCCTGGCACTGTTCTGTCACTATCAACTATGTTCCACTGTCATTGTGTCCCCCTCTCTCTGGTATTTCCATTGTCTCCTTCGCTCTCATTGTACCACAACCACTGTGTACTATCTTCCATCATTTATTACTTTTCCATCTCTCTCACGCTGCCAATGTCACCATCTCTCTCAGCATAAAACAGTGCGAATATGTAAAGTGCGAAAATGTTCACATGCCAAATTTTGGGGAAAATTTTTAAAAGTATTAAGGAAGATAGAATAAGGCAGCTGAAACCCCAGTTTTCAATCAGTCTTCTAAACAGGAGACAGAAGAAGACAAGCGCTGCCGGATCTGAGCTATGTTGATACTGCAGTCTTCATTGTCGATCATCGAGCCGCGAGAGCGTTGCTGCGCTCTGACGTAAGTAGTCTTCCAGCAGCGGTGGCGTATGGAACCTCTCGAGGACGTGTCTTCGGCGAAGACTCTCATTCGAGGCTCCGTCTGGTAGCGACTGCCTTTAGCTGGTGGTGCCATTGTGAGGTACCAACTGTAACCTGGGACATCACTCTTTGGCGACATCGCAAGAACAAAAAAGATGGAGAAGAAATGTTAGAACGAATTAAGCACTTTAATTATATATGTTGTGGACTACATGTCATGTAAAAATTTGGTGAGAAACTAGCAAAATTCACAAATATGTGTGAGACAATAATTACGTGCCCGAAAAGCAGCATGTTCCCACATTAGACTACGGAAATGAGTCAACAGCTAAAATTAAACTTCTCAGACAACTGAACGTGTACATTACATTAGACGGAGTTGGAAATGACTACATTGTCTTAACTGGAATTCTACAACTAAAAAATAAAGTATACGAAAACAAATGATAATTATGTGAAAGCATTAACACAATCACTAGTCAATAAGGTACCAGTCTAAATACGAAAGTAAAACTCTGAAGAGGGAAGTAGCCACATAATAGCAACTAACAAATCCTTGACATCAAACTCTAAATAACACAGAGCTGTAATGTGCGAGAACTTCGACTTATCTGAAATCTGTACATTACGGGTGGACAATAAACTTTCCCGTCTAAAAGGTCACAGCATGTAGTAATTGAGAAAAATACATCTAGTGAAACCGAAAGATATCTTAGGTTCTCCAAAGCTGTAGGTATTCTTCTGCTCGTAATCTATATAAACGATTTAGGAAACAATATGAGCAGCCTTCTTGGACTGTTTTCAGATTCTGCTGTCGTTTACGCTCTAGTACAATCATCTGAAGATAAAAAAAATTCAAAATTATTTAGATAACACATCTGACACTAAATAGTAAACAGTAGTAAGGCCTCTCCATAATTCCTAAAAAAAGTTAGATTAAGTTTTGGTTGTACGACAGATCACACTAATTAAAGGTTTCGGTTCTTCTAAATACACTGAAGAGCCGAAGAAACTGGTAAAGCTGCCTAATATCGTGTAGGGCCCCCGCGGGCACGCAGAAGTGCCGCAACACGACGTGGCAATGGACTGGACTAATGTCTGAAGTAGTGCTGGAGGGAACTGACACCATGAATCCTGCAGGGCTGTCCATAAATCCGTAAGAGTACGAGGGGGTGGAGGTCTCTTCTGAACAGCACGTTGCAAAGCGTCCCAGATATGCTCAATAACGTTCATGTCTGAGGAGCCTGGTGTCCAGCGGAAGTGTTTAAACTCAGAAGAATGTTTCTGGAGCCACACTGTAGTATTTCTGGACGTGTGGGGTGTCGCATTGTCCTGCTGGAGTTGCCCAAGTCCGTCGGAATGCACAATGGACATGAATGGATGCAGGTGACCAGACAGATGCTTACGTACGTATGACCTGTTAGAGTCGTATCTATAAGTATGAGGAGTCCCGTATCACTCCAACTGCACACGCCCCACACGATCAAGAGCCTCCAAAAGCTTGAACAGTTCCCTGGTTACATGCAGGGTCCATGGATTCATGAGGTTGTCTCCATACCCGTACACGTCCATCCGCTCGATACAAATTGAAACTAGACTCGTCCGACCAGGCAACACGTTTCCAGTCATCAACAGTCCAATGCCGGTGTTGACAGGCCCAGGCGAGGAGTAAGGAGGCTTTGTGTTGAGCATCATCAAGGGTACACGAGTGGGCTTTCGGCTCCGAAATCCCAAATCGATTATGCTTCGTTGAACGGTTCGCACGCTGACACTTGGTGGCCCAGCATTGATATCTCCAGCAATTTGCGGAAGGGTTGCACTTCTGTCACGTTGAACGATTCTCTTAAGTCGTCTTGTAGGATATTTTCCCGGCCGCAGCGATGTCGGAGACCAGAGAAGGTAGTGATGTTGAACGCTGGGGTCTTGAGCGAAGTCGACCACAAATGGTAGTGATATGATTTATTTATTTATTTATTCTTCATAATAACAGCCTCTTGTCTGTAAAGCTAAAACAGGTCATACAAATCGTATTTCCTTGGATAGTAATAAATTATGTATTAATTATTTATTTCTGGTACTTAATTGAAATATATTAAAACTACAACTACAACTACTTCTACTACTGCAACACGGTAGTGATGGTGGACTCCGGGATCTGGAGCAAAGACGACATTCTAACTTATCCCAAAAGGAGTTCCACTGGGTTCACGTCGGAACGCTGGGCAGGCCAGTTCGTTTCAGGAATGTTATTGTCCACAAACTACTACCTCAAAGATGCTGCTTTATGACAGGGTGCACTGTCATGTCAATATAATCAATCATCGTCTCCAAACTGCTCCTCTACTGTATACAGTACACAATGCTGCAAAACCTCTCATATCCTTCCGCATTCAGCGTTTTCTTAAGCACAATAAGGGGACCAAACCCTAAGCTCAGAATGACAACCCCATGACGTAACACCACCCTCTCCATACTTCGCAGTTGGCACTCCATACGACGGCAGGGAACGTCCTACCATAGGATTGCCACAGGATGTAGCGTGATCCATTATCCCAAATCTCTCGTTTCCAGCCATCCATTGTCAAGTGGCGTCGTGGTTTACATCTCAAGTGTCGCTTTATATCGACTACTGAAAGTTTTGCCATTGTACCTCATTCCTTTCAACTTCCTACTCACAGTCATTGTGTTAAATGGATTGCTCTTAGCACTTTGGAACTCACTAGTGATTCCTTCGGCTGATCTCATGCACCCTTTTACTACCACCCTCTGCAAAAGGAATGTTCTAGCAGTATAACGCAAGATTCTATAACTCTCCCTCTCCGACCGAGAAGAATTACATTAGCAAAAAATTATTTATATTTTGAAAATAAGAGTATGTAGACTAGTGCTCCGTTGCCGGAATAACAGGTTTGCAATTCATAAATAGGGAGTGCATGAATATTAATTATTGCAAGCACAATAACTTCATTTGAGCTTGGAAATTGAGCTTCGTAATGAAATAATAACTGCAGGCTCTGTAAAAGTTTACTGCAACTAATAGCGATCTACATTAGCTGTAGAAAACGGTTACTAATTTTCGTTGGCAAGATGTTATTCCGAAAAGCGTTAGAGGTACTTACAGGAACGTGTACATCTGGATGTGAGCTGTGAAAACGGTAGTAGTTAGTCTTACAATAATTACACATACATCCATCCTATTCAATGGAGTTACTATTATCTAATAATTACAACTGCTTACAAAAGCAATGGCCAAGTCAGGAGAGAGTAGGCTAGCAGAAGAAGAAGACAAGACAGTTCATCAAAGGCAAGTGACGAACAACTTAAAAAAAGTCAGAGTAACGTTTTGTTGATTTTCATCGCAGTTACTGACATATAAGTTAACTTTGCCTTCTCTAGCCATGTGCAAAAAAAAAAAAAAAAAAAAAAAGTCATTCGATTACAGATATTAAATAGCATTTACACACATCAAAAAATTTTTTGCATGTCCTCGGTTCAGAGAGATCCGGATCCTGCACAGAAAATTGGAATAGAGATCAACAGAATCATCATTTACACCCTTTTTATTGCTCATGAAAACCATGCATTGCAGTGGGAGAGATATTCTACCTTACTTACTGTGGCATTCCATGATTGGTTAACAATGAGAATGTGAAAGTAGCAAAATTGTTAAACTTGTCATTTAAATGATTATTGAGTGGAATTTGCAATGTTTACTGCAAATGGCCAGCGACATTCCTATGCTCGCAAAAAAAAAGGTTCAAATGGCTCTAAGCACTATGGGACTTAACATCTGAGGTCATCAGTTCCCTAGACTTAGAACTACTTAAACCCAACTAACCTAAGGACGTCACACACATCCATGCCCGAGGCAGGATACGAACCCGCGACCGTAGCACCAGGGCAATTCCGGGCTGAAGCTCCTAGAAACACTCGGTCATAGCGGCCGACTTATGCTGGCAGAATCAGCTAGGTTTCGTAGGTAAAGTCAGAACATACTTGTCAGAGAGACATCGAAGACACCATTTGCTTCAGCCACCCATAGAAGATATTCTCAGAGAGGGATTTCTCCGACTTAGAGCAGAGTACAGTGGCGAAGCTGGACTCAGAATTTGCAGCCGTTGCTGCAGGCGTCTTCCATACTTGCATCGCTTACGAGCTGCAAACATTGGTCATTGACGCAGGAAACAGAGTTAAGGGGATGCGAAGATATGCGCTTTGGCGGAAATATTGGTGTCCGTTCTTCCTTTTCCGGAATCTTTCTTCAAATCACAAACCATTTTCAAAATCTTTTTCTGTATCTGCGATGTAGTTACATGTTATATTATGATGTGTCCACCCAGTTGTGCCAAGGCTGTAGTTTGTATTTGCAACCTCTCGTCCGTTTATTAAAAATTTATTTGTCTTACGGCAATAAACCAAGTTGTTATAGTGACTTCTAATGTCCTTTAGTAGTTTGATGAATCCCTTCTTTAACATACGAGTATATCCGTGCGAAGTTTGGTACCCATACGTACCTAGTAATTATCTTTCAATGAGACGTAATCCATTCTGCAACAGTTCATCCTCTGAAATTTTCATGATCTTAGGCAGGGACGGATTAATGAAGTTGCTGGCCGATGTGACCGAGCGGTTCTAGGCGCTACAGTCTGGAACCGCGCGACCGCTACGGTCGCAGGTTCGAATCCTGCCTCGGGCATGGATGTGTGTGTTGTCCTTAGGTTAGTTAGGTTTAAGTAGTTCTAAGTTCTAGGGGACTAATGACCTCAGAGGTTAAGTCCTATAGTTCTCAGGGCCATTTGAACCATTAATGAAGTTTTGTGATTGGTTACGGTTGGGTAGAAGAGAAATAAGACGCAGGGGTCCTCTCCTTGAAAGTTCAGGGAAGAAAACCTTCAAAAATTACTGTTTTAAGCTGTTTTGATATTTACTAATGTCAAACAATTCCAAAAAAAGTGTTTTATTTTACATAAAAAAGTTTTGAATTTCTTGAAACGGGTAGTATTCACAACCTTTTCGAGTAACTTCTTTCATATAGTTGTTAACACACAGCAATAAGCTCATAAGCCTTTTGTTAACATAGATTTGATAAGCGAATTAAAAGCAAATGAACTAAAATTAGAATAAAATACTTTCAGAACCGTATTTCTTAATTTGTTGATAGCTATATTTTTGTCAGTTTAGTTCATATTGAAAATTATAATTGTAAAGCGTGCTGCTGTGGCAGATCGGCAAGCTCTGCTAATATTTGGCGCCCACAATTCGAACAGGAGGAGGAGCACACGTCGCTAGTACACGTTGTACATTCTTTCGGGCACACAGAGTAAGATGGCTTGGTGAATACTGAATTAAATGACTAAATCCACTGACCTAGACTCTAAATCTGCTTGCTTAACTTTGGCGTAGATTACAAACATTACCATTTCATTTTAATTTAGTTTCATCTCTCGGAGGAAGCGATCCCCCACTTTAATCCTCCCTTGATCTTAGAGGGTGCTTCCCTTCCCTGTAGGTCACCAGGGATTGGACTTGTAGCTCAACAGGTACATCACAAAGCTAAAAATGCTGCGTCCTTCCTTCCAAGAAATATTCTACACCGTCCTCTGCGGACGATAATACTTTGGGAAAAAAATCCCCCTCATGCTCTGCACATTTCACTTCTAGCCGATGATGTGGGCCCCGCAGTAGCGGCATTAGCAGTTTTAACCAATAACTCTTCTCCAGCGTAAGTGAGGGAAAAATCCATTTCCGACCAATGACGTTGGACCACCAACGACAGCCACAGGAGTTTTAGCCAGTAACCCTCTTCTTCGGCTTTAGTGCCAGAAAACTTCTCTTACAATCCAGTGACGATGCTCCACGATTGGTAGCCTAAGATTTGTACCTAATAATCCCGTGTCTGCAGCTCAAGTGCGGGAAAACTCCCCTTTATAAGAGAAGGCGACATTGCTCTCTGGCAGTGCACACTCTATAGTGGACATTATAAGATCCTGAAGAAGATCACAGCAGAGGTGTCGAAATATCGATTGTTTGAAGAAACATGACGCGGCCTAGCAACCCAGAAGATTTTAACTTTAGTGACAACAGCCACGAAAGCTTGCAGACTTACGTAGTCACGAGTTTTGTTTAATGTCCCGCATGATCGCACTTTCTTCAGCACCCGTCGATGTAGTACAGAATCAAACTTTTATTCAAAAGTAAAGAAACACCTTGTTCACATGATTTTCATGAACCATGGTTTTCAGGAAACAATAATGGGAGTAGGACTGACCCCTGTGATACTCCTGCGAAAAAAATGTTTCCATGACGAGTTTTCAGTCTCCCTGATAACACTTACTCCCAAATTATTTCAGAGCACTATTTGAATTTTTTCTCTCAAATTTTTAACTCTTTGAGCCCCAGTGCTTTCTGGAGCAACCCATCATTTTACACTACTGGCCATTAAAATAGCTACACCAAGAAGAAATGCCATGATAAACGGGTATTCATTAGACAAATATGTTATACTAGAACTGACATGTGATTAGATTTTCACGCAATTTGGGTGCATAGACCCTGAGAAATCAGTACCCAGAACAACCACATCTGGCCGTAATAACGCTCTTGATATGCAGTCAAACAGAGCTTGGATGGCGTGTACAGGTACAGCTGCCCATGCAGCTTCAACACGATACCACAGTTCATCAAGAGTAGTGACTGGCGTATTGTGACGAGCCAGTTGCTCGGCCAACATTGACCAGACGTTTTCAACTGGTGAGAGATCTGGATAATGTGCTGGCCAAGGCAGCAGTCGAACATTTTCTGTATACAGAAAGGCCAGTACAGGCCCTGCAACATGATGTCGTGCATTACCTTCTGAAATGTAGGGTTTCGCAGCCATCGAATGAAGGGTACAGCCGTGGGTGGTAACACATCTGAAATGTAACGTCCACTGTTCAAAGTGCCGTCAATGCGAACAAGAGGTGACCGAGACGCGTAACCAATGGCATCACGCCCGGTGATACGCCAGTATGGCGATGACGAATACACGCTTCCTATGTGCGTTCACCGCGATGTCGCCAAAAACGGATGCGACCATCATGATGCTGCAAACAGATCCTGGATTCATCCGAAAAAATGACGTTTTGCCATTCGTGCACCCAGGTTCGTCGTTGAGTACACTATCGCAGGCGCTCCTGTCTGTGATGCAGCGCCAAGGGTAACCGCAGCCATGGTGTCCGAGCTGATAGTCCATGCTGCTGCAAATGTCGTCGAATTGTTCGTGCAGATGGTTGTTGTCCTGCAAACGCCCCCATCTGTTGACTCAGGGATCGAGACGTGGCTGCACGATCCGTTACAGCCATGCGGATAAGATGCCTGTCATCTCGACTGCTAGTGATACGAGGCCGTTGGGATCCAGCACGGCGTTCCGTATTACCCTTCTGAACCCACCGATTCCATATTCTGCAAACAGTCATTGGATCTCGGCCAACGTGAGCAGCAATGTCGCGATACGATGAACCGCAATCGCGATAGGCTGCAATCCGACCTTTATCAAAGTCGGAAACGTGATGGTACGCATTTCTCCTCCTTACACGAGGCATCACACCAAAGTTTCACCAGGCAACGCCGGTCAACTGTTGTTTGTGTATGAGAAATCGGTTGGAAACTTTCCTCATGTCAGCACGTTGTAGGTGTCGCCACCGGCGCCAACCTTGTGTGAATGCTCTGAAAAACTAATCATTTGCACATCACAGCATCTTCTTCCTACTGGTTAAATTTCGCATCTGTAGCACGTCACCTTCGTGGTGTAGCAATTTTAATGGCCAGTAGTGTATCTTGAAATACCAGTGCATTTAGCAAAAGCCCTGAATCCAGGCTTTCGTAGTATCGGTGGTTTCGTGCTAAAGGCACCGGTGGGTTGCGACAGAAGCCACTGGGGCTCAGAGGGTTAAGAGCATGAAATCGGTGTATTCCTGCCTTCGAGCGGCGCTGGTCGGAGCTGCGTGGCCGCCCGGCCTCTTGAAGTCCCGCCGTGTTCCCGCGTGTTATTGTTTGCGGCCAGAGGCGCGGCGACGCGCCCAGCCCGCTGTGTGAACACAGGAAACACCTCAGTTTGACGAGCCGCCTAATTACTTATGCAAATCAGCTCCGGGAACTGCAATGGAGACACCACGTGACGTGGCGCGAGCCGACACTCGCTCCCCACGCGGCGTACCCTCCAAGTCGTCACGGCTGCTGCGCATTCGCTCTGCCAAGTATTGCACGCTGTCCGCAAACTGCGGCTTCGTCACTCGACTGCACACGTTGGACGCTGAATCGGAGCCAACTGAAACATCAGTAGAACTATAAATTTCCTTTCATCTTAAGTCTGTCTCTCTTCTTCAGCGATACCGGAGTATTTGTGGTGAATGCTAGTTCTAATACAGTCCCTCGTCTAAGTACGCTTTTCAGTGTTCCAGTAAGTAGACCACCTTCTCCCCTCCCCTCTCAACCATCACATTACCCTCCATTCAACACACACACAGACACACACACACACACACACACACACACACACACACACACACACTCTCATCTCCCGCCTACCAGGACAATTAAGATGACATCTTTCCATTCTTGACAAAGTACGTGGTGTTCAAAAAGTCTCTCCGCAGTGCCGTATGATTGTTAGCTGCGGCCGGCCGCGGTGGCCGAGCTCAGTCCGGAACCGAGCGACTGCTACGGTCGCAGGTTCGAATCCTGTTTCGGGCATGGATGTGTGTGATGTCCTTAGGTTAGTTAGGTTTAAGTAGTTCTAAGTGCTAGGGCACTGATGACCATAGATGTTAAGTCCCATAGTGCTCAGAGCCATTTGAACCATTTGTTAGCTGCGCGTGCCGTATGATTGTTCGCCTGCCTGAGTTACTTCCCTTCAAGTGGACTTTCATTTATCTCAGCCCGCGTCAGTAGTATCGTTGGTGTGTGTCGTTACGTGCTCACGTGAACGTTTAAGTGTAGTTTGTTCGTTTGTTTCGTTTTTGTTACTGTTAAAATGCTAACTATTGAAGAACGTGTGTTTTTAGTGGAACAAGTGTTCAAAGCTGGCGGTAAATACATGGTTTCAGTTCGTCAAACATTTAATTCAATTTTCCCCGACACAACACTCTCACATCGCGATACTGTGCGAGATTTGATTAACAAATTTCGAAGTACGGGTTCAGTGACAGAGGCACCGAGGAGTGGTGACAGAGGCACCGAGGAGTGGTCGTCCTAGCGTTTTGTCTGAGGATAAACTATGCGATATTTCCGGTAAAATGTCCATGAGTCCGAACATGTCAGTAAGAACACTCGCCCAGGAAATCGATGCTAGTGTCGGAACGGCCCTCACAGCTGTAAGGAAAAAATTAGAACTTTTCCCATACAAATCGAAAGTCGTGCAAGAACTGGAAAATACTGATCATGGCAAGAGACTGCATTTTGTCAATGGTTCAAAAATTTCGTTCAACAATATGGAAGGGACATTCTTAATGAAACGTTTTTCACTGTTGAGGCGTGGTTTTATTTATCCGGGTATATGAACACGCAAAATTCTGGTATGTGGAGTACTGCGAATCCATTGTGTATTCATGGAGAACCACTTCATTCTGTGAAAACAGGAGTTTGGATTGCAATTTCTGGATGTCGGATTGTGAGTCCCACATTTTTCAACGAAACAATAAACGCACAACGATACTGCAGTGATATTCTGTTCCCATTCATAGGAGATCTTGTGTTAAGTGAAATACTGAACGGTTATTTTCAAGAAGATGGTGCAACCGCACATACAGCCCGCATTTCAATGTCACTGCTTGCTGATGTTTTTGATGATGGCATAATTTCACAGGGACTTTGGCCTCCACGATCGCTTGACCTAACACGACGTGACTTTTTCTTCTTGGGTGCAGCAAAAGCAACTGTGTATAAAAACCGTCCAAAATCCATCGATGAATTGGAAACTGCAACTTCCACTTTCACTGCTTCTGTTATAGAAGAAATGCTACAGCCTGTGTTTGGAAAAATTATTAGACGAATTGAATTGTGTATTCAACAACAGGGGGGGGGGGGGGGGATACTTTCAACATTTAATGTCAAAATTTGTAAATAAAATTGAATATTCAATAAATTAATAACTTTTATTTCACAGAGTTTCATTTCGGTATATTCACTGCGGCATACGGCACGCGCGGCTAACGGTCATACGGAACGGCGGAGAGACTTTTTGAACACCCTGTATATGCAGATTTGAATGTTAGTGACCAATTAATGATAACATACGTGCTTTCTGACGGGATTGCAAACAGAACACAAGATGTCATTCGAGTGCTGGAGAGAAATATACATGTTTAAAAGTAGCTCGCATGTACCCCAAGAGAGTGTTGTAGCACCATTACTTTTTACTGTATGTATAAATATATAGCTCGCGCACGATACTGTGGCCGATGCGCAAAAACCAGCTTTCGTCCAAAGCGCTGGGCCCTTTCATTCGTTTGTTCGGAAGGAGAGGCCAGAAAGTGTTTTCCACCGGTCAGCGATGACAGAATCGAAGAGCGCACACCGCAATGTTTCTCAAGCGATTTTATAGACACTACTCGGTAAAAAGTTTTTTTTTTTTTTTGCTTTGCGTATAGCTTCATGTGTCAGTTTCGTGACGATGTGTCCATCATTTCGTAAATGGTCATAGTTATTGTGATGTTTACACGAAAGTAACACACTGCGCAAAATTCGGAAAAGTGTACAAAGAAAAGTAGGGGTCGTTATGATTTTGCCGTTTGGTGCATATTACAAAATATGTTGTTGCTTATGAAATTTAGCTACAATATTGAATTTTTCTTTAGACTTGGGTAGAGGTCACCAATCTCGAGAAAGTTGGTCTGATGTAGCACACTCATTTGCGGTCGCGCCCCGCCAGCGCTAAAGCCAGAGTGAAACATCCACAACATTCGATCTCATATTTCATAAATGGTTTCAGATATCAAAATGAGATTTTGGCAAATGATAGCACGCAAAGAGGAGAGTATTTTACCATGTTGTTGTTATATAAAACTTCATTACCTACCGTGTTATTCCAATGACTACAGACTTTTTTCGTGAAAGAATGTAATTTCCAAGGGCCAGCGATAGCTGGTGAAACGAGAAATGCTATGGGTTCCGCTTTACTTTTCCTCAGTTCCTCATTTAATAAACTCAATAAACCACCGTTTTATAATTCTCTTGCAACTGTCTCTGTATAACATGTTATTGAGGAGAGGCAGTGTAAACTCCACTGTGTTTTGGCGAAAGAAGCAAATTTTGAGATGGCAACCAGAGAAATGTATAGGTTTTACTCAAAATTCGCCACTCGTGACGCTTCCCTGAAAGTAACAAATACAAAAGATAAATTTCTGCGGTTCTGGCGGAATTCTTTTTAGATACTAGCGAAAGCAGAGGTGACAGTAGATCTTTTTGAATGGTCATCGACCAAGTGTGGGCATATAGGGGCCCCGCTTAATGTTTACTAAAAATGTGAGCATAGGATCCAGTTTAGAACGGCACTTCCCCTCCAGCGCTCGGCATTTCCCCTGCAGCGCCCTGACCAACCCTCCACCACTGCTGCTCTCCGCATGCAGCCCCAGCCTAGTGCACATCTAGCGGCCACGGCATTTTGAGCGCACCGTACCATGAGACACTAAGCGGATTATGCTGGTGTGAACAGAGAAGTCGCCGTGCTAGAACATTAAAGCGAAGTGCAAGAAGACCTGCAGACGATCAAAGTTGGTGTAAGGATTGGCAGTTGATTCTGAACATCAAGAAACGTTTTCTACGTTACATCACAGTCGTATTTGTCTGTAAAAGTTGTTTATTTGCATTACTGAGATATCGGTCGTGTTGCTATAATCAAATGCTTTAGTACACCTGAAAAATCCAAAAATCCTCTTACGAGTATATATGTCGCCCTCGTATCCATATGTTACGTCTTTGTGCAGCTCTCCGTGTTATTCCATCCTCTGTATGCCTCTTCATCTCTGCATAACTACCTCAACCCACAACCATTTCAACCTGCTTGCTGTATTCAATTCTTGATCTCCTACAGTTTTTACCCCTGTGTTGATTCCATTACCAAACTGACAATTCCTTAATGCCTAAGGATGTGTCCTATAGATAGATACCTTAGTTCAGTCAAGTTGTGCCATAGACTATCTCGGTAACTGCACTATCAATGTGGTGAATTGCTAACTAAAGGGGCCCAGGTTTGGTTCCTGACCGTGTGGGGAGGGATTTTGTCCTCTCGGGCCCTGGGTGTTGTGTTGTCTTTACGTTCATGTCGTCATAAATGACATTGCAATGGTGACATGGGTGTATGATCACGCCCCCAAAGCCAATAGCTTTTTAAAAAAGTTGTGCCATAAAGTTCTCTTTCCTCAGTTCCATTCAGCAGCTTCTTATTTGTTATTCCATCTATCCATCTAATCTTAAGAATTCTCTTATAGTACCACATTTTGGCGTACATTGAGGATATAGTTTTTACTTTTTTTTTTCAAGCTGATTGCTGTTGCTGTGCTTGCCACACGGTGCGTGCTCACACGGTGCGTGCTCACAAGATGTGTGGGACAGCGGATATAGATGCTCATACCTCTCTACGTAGTTGGATTCAAACATCTGGGAACTACGTTGGAGCAAGTCTCAACGTTATAGAGTGGGCTTTAACATCCCATGACACTTGACAATGACAAAATGCAGAAATTACAATCACAATAAATATTTTAACAGCCATAAGCAGAATGACTCCTTTCGGTAATTACATTAAGGCCACGGTCCCAATCGTCATCAAAAAACTGGTTCGGTAGTACTCACATCTGTAAGTAACTTCCTTCTTTGGAATTGGAGTTCTTACAAGCTTCCTGAAGTCTGAGGGTATTTCGCCTGTCTCATTCACCGAGTTAACAAGAGTCATGCGATACCTCCTAATATCGTGGTTCAAATGGCTCTGAGCACTATGGGACTTAACAGCTGTGGTCATCAGTCCCCTAGAGCTTAGACCTAATTAAACCTAACTAACCTAAGGACATCACACACATCCATGCCCGAGGCAGGATTCGAACCTGCGACCGTAGCAGTCGCGCGGTTGCGGACTGCGCGCCTAGAACCGCGAGACCACCGCGGCCGGCCTAATATCGTGTCGAACCTCGTTTTGCCCAGTGTAGTGCAGCAGCTCGAAGGGGCATGGAGAGTCTCTGGCAGTGTCCTGCAGAAATACTGAGCTGTTCTGCCTCAATAGCCGCCCATAATTGTGTTGCCGATACAGGATTTTGTGCACGAACTGACCGCTCGATTATGACCCATAAATTTTCGAAAGGATTCATGTCGGGCGAACTGGGTGGACAAATCATTCGCTCGAATTGTCTAGGATGTTCTTCAAAACCGTCGCGAACAACTGTGACACGGTGACATGGTATATAGACATCCATAAAAGTTCCATCGTTGTTTAGGAACGTGAAATCCATGAATGGTTGCAAATTGTCTCCAATTAGCCGAACATAACTTTTTACAGTTAATTATCGGTTCGGTTAAACCAGAGTACCCAAACAGTTCGGCGTAAACGCAGCCCACACCACTATGGAGCCATCAGCAGTTTGACATTGTTCTCAGCTTTGGTTCATGGCTTCGTACGGTTTGCGCTTCTTACCAACTGCAATCGGGATTCGTCTGACTAGGGCACGGTTTTCTAGTCGTCTAGGGTCCTACCGATGTGGTCACAAGCCCAAAAGAGTCGCTGCAGGTGATGTCATGCTGTTAGCGTCGGTCATCTACTGCCACAGCCCATTAACACCAAATTTCGCCACACTGTTTTAACGAACACGTTCGCCGTACGTCCCAGACCGATTTCTGCGGTTATTTCACTCAGTGTTGCTGGTCTATTATCACTGACAACTCTAAGCAAACGCCGCAGCTCTCTATCGTTAAGAGAAGGCAATCGGCCATTGTGTTGCTAGTGGTGAGGCATAATGTCTGAAATTGGATATTCTCGGCACACTCTCGACACTGTGGATGTCGGAGTACTGAGTTCCCTAACGATTTCCCAAATGGAAAGTCCCATGCGTCTAGCTCCAGCTACCATTCGGCGTGCAGATTCTGTTAATTCGCGTCGTGCGGCCATAATCAGTTCGGAAACCTTTTCACATGAGTACTAATGACAGTTCCGCCAATGCACTGCCCTTTTATACCTTGTGTTCGCGATACTATCGTCGTCTGTATATGTGCATATCGCTGTCCCATGAGTTTTGTCTCTTCAGTGTATATCTTACACAGCAGGTAGAGTAATTTTGTCATACCTGGCTCTCTCAAAGATCTCATTAATTCTGGGGAAGGGGGGGAGGGATTCTTCTACTTCAGACGGAAAGACCCATTATTGGAAGATAAACGATTGCAGCACTACCACTGAAAGCATCACATCCATTAAAGATCTGTAGTAATTCTACGGGAGGATGTAATAAGGAACGACCACATAAACCGAACTCGGGTGAGGCAGCTACCAGACTGAGCTGTATTGGAGGATCCTCAGGAAGGTAGTCCTCCCACGAAGGAGGTAGCCTACAAAACCATTGTTCGACCGATACTTGAATACTGCTCGTCAGTCTGGGACACGTAACGGATAGGACTGATAGAGGAAAGAAAAGCGGCACGTTACCTCGCATGTTTATTTATTAAGCGTGAAAATATCAGGGGGATGATCATCCAAATCCAGTGGCATATGCTGTAAGAGAGGCGTGGTGCAGCTTGGCATGGTTTAGTCTTAAAATTCCGAGAACGTACCAATATAGCGCTACCTCATTCACGTACCCCGCGAAAAGACCATAAAACGGTTCGGGCACACATGCAGGCTTACCGGCAACAGATCTTTCCTTGCTTCATTCGCTTTGGAGTAGGAAAGGCGTATACAAAATACCCTCTCCCATACAGTACAAGGTGGCTTGTGGAGTATAGATGTAGATAAAGGTGTAGAGTTTATAGGTATTGGAAATGACCTAATTTTAAAATAATGAAGAAAACTGTGTCGCGATTTATAGATTTGATTTGGTCAGTTGGGCTTGGGTAACTTAGAAGACCACTTCACGCTAACAGGCAGGCTTGTGCATTTTGAGTCCCTCCAGAAGACAGCTTTAAGTTATCGTAAATTAAGAATGCAGCGTAAGCTCCCCCAGTAATGAAAGAACAGCATCTCAAGTAGTCTCCCGATGCCACGGCGAAGTCAGTCGCTCCGCTGTATGTGTTTTGCCGGGGTTAGTAGCGCTGCAGCGTTGTGGGAGAGGCTGTGCCGTGATTGGAATTGACGGCGTATATGTGACATCTCCCTGGCTGCAACGTAACCCATTCCGTTTAGTTTCGCAGTTTTGTGTCACGTTTTCCTGTTTATTTTCTAATCAAGTATCTTTTATTATCGATTAGGCTCTTACGTGGAGGTATAATAAGAGAATATGGCGCTACAGACATATGCTCTACGTTGATTTGAAGCAGGAGCCGCCATTTTAGATGCCACAGAACATTAACAGACTACTGTTTACTGTTGTATCTTGTATTCGATTTCTGTCGTGTGCACGCAACATTTGTTTTAAATAGAAAACGTTACAGTGCTTTCGTGAGTAACACAGCGTCACGAAAGCATTTCTGGTCATAAATGCATATTTGATCTTTGATACGACGCATTTCGCCTGGTTAATGCAAAATTCACTTTGGGGAAACTGATGTTCGGTTTATGTTCTCTTCCGTAAATTCTGAGACCATATTTTGCTGTTTGGTCGGTTTCCTATCTTTCGTTTTCATCGCGTACACCCAGAGATCATAACGAGTTGTATCGATAGTACAGTGTAAACTCGATTAACCGTCATCTTCGGGACCGTGGTCGTGACGGTTGAGCGTATAGAAGGATAACAGAAACACTGTATTCCTCCAAAACATAATCTCAGTCAATTATTTTATGTATAGACACATATCACTCTCACAGTAATATAATAATATTTCGGAGCGAAAACAAATAAACACGATTGTAATACCAAATAAAACTATTTATTACATGATAAAAACATCCGTACAGTAGCTACAAAAGTTGCAAAATACGTAATGTACAGTACTGTACTGTACTATAAACTTACAGGTGAAATAGTTTACCTAGCTTGGAAATAGTCAGTCAGTTTCTTCTGCCTTTTTGATGTTCGAGCTTTCATCGCGGCAATATTTCGTATTTTTCGGAGCAGTAGTGCCTGGGTTGCATTAGCCTCTTCTTGACTTTCAAACCATTCTGTACACTTGGACAGCATTGTTTCGGCCTCCGAATGGCTAATAGTTTGTTTTTCTTCATGGTTTGAACACTCGTCTTCATCAGCCCCTTCTTCTTCTTCTTCTTCTTCTTCTTCTTCTTCTTCTTTTGTGGCACTTAACGCTGGCAACAATTTCGTCATCACTCAAAATTTGAAAACCCCCGTCCACTTTGTCACACTCTAACCTTGGCCATCTCGTCAACTGTCACACACTCAGGTTCCTCTGATTCTTCACCTTTGGTTGAGGCCAAAGTTTATTCCAGCCGTTCTTGAGATTTGACACTGAAAAATCACTCCATGCACTGGCAACATTGAAAATGGCATCTTTAATACTGTAAGACCTCCAAAACTGTTTTACAGATGTTGATTCATCAGATGAGAGCAAACTTTCGATAAATATTTTTCTATAACGACGTTTCATGTTTTCGATGATTCCCTGATCCATGGGCTACAGCCCAAGTGAAGTTGTGTTTGCTGGAAGGAAGAGACATGTTATGTTGCCGTCATCACTTTTAATTTCACAAGTAGGGTGCGTTGGGGCATTGTCTAATAGCAATAGCGCTTTCTGTGGCAACTTTTTTTCAGCCAAATGTGCTCTAACTTGAGGTACAAATTGTTTGTGAAACCAGTCAGAAAAAATTGATTGATCCATCCAGGCACTCTTCTGGGCGTAGTATTGTGCAGGGAGAGCATTCAAATTCAAATTCTTGAATGCACGAGGTTTTCTTGATTTCCCAATCACAAATAGGGGTAGCCTATGATTGCCGGTCGCATTTGGGCAAACCATAGCAGTGACAAGATCTTTTTGTACTTTGAAACCTGGAGCAGCTTTTTCAGAGAGTGATGCTAATGTCTTTTGTGGTAAAGCCTTCCAATGAAGCCCAGTTTCATCAGAAATTGTAAACTTGCTCCCTAACAAGATTCAATTCAGCCATTTTTTCTTTAAATCGTTCCCGGAACTCAGCAATTACAGAGCTATCCGCGCTGAGTTTTTCTCCACTGATATCAAGTTGGCGAATGCCGTGACGAAATTTAAACTTGTCGAGCCATCCGATACTTGCTTTAAAAGACGAGTCACCATCAATTTTTTTGGTCATTTCAACAGCCTTGGCCATTATTATAGGCCCTGAAAGTGGAATCCCCTGACTTCTTGCTTGTATAAACCATCGGTACATTGCAGTGTCCAATTCATCATATTTTGCAGGTTTCATTGACTTTCTTGTTCGCACATCTCCATCCATGCTCTGCATTGTTGACACATGTTCTATTTTATCAGCATCACGTTTTATATCGTTAACTGTTGTTCTTCCCATACCATAAATCAGCGCTACACTTGTCGCAGTTTCGCCCTTTCTTAAGCGTTTTATAATTTCAAGTTTTTGATTAAGTCCTAAAACAACACGTTTACGTTTTTCAGACATTTTATCAAGTCACTGTATCACACACACCCGCACTAAATACGGTAGTGTAAAATATTAGTCAATAAAGCTTATTCAAGTGGAAAACACGTAACACGGCACAGCCCACTAGATACACTACAACAATTGCAGTCTTCTCGCCACAACTGGAAACCGATCCAGTGGTGATTGTTGACTCACAAGTGAGACAAAGACAAGAAAAGGGGGAGATGTGTTAGCACGTCAACTGAAGGTCATATTTTATGTACCATTCTACGGCGGGTGGGTACATTCACTTCTCACTAAAATAGAGTAAATAAACAAAGTGAACGCGTCACTGCACCTTAGAGCATTCTGTTATTACAGTATTATTATGCTGTTACAGCAGTGACGGTTAACAGAAACTGACGGTTTAAAGAGTGACGGTTAATCGAGTTTTTACTGTACATCTAAAGTTAAATGATAGAAATAAAACCACTACCGTAAAAGTAAAAAACCACAACTAAAATTCATGTATATAAAAGAAAATATCTCTTGAACGACTACATTTAGAAAAGAAATGGTGAGTCAGAAAATTCGTTGGCATTTTTTATTATTTTCCTGTTTAATCATTTTATATCTGTGTTCAAAAACAGAGAGAGAAGCTGAGAATACAGAACCAAGCAAACGCTTTCTTCCAGCAGTCTCAGTATCACTCGCAGCAGAAATATTTAAGTGAAAACGGGAAAAAATTGGAAATTGGAAATTTGTGGTAAGGTCTTATGGGACCAAAGTGCTGAGTTCATCGGTCCCTGATCTTACACACTGCTTAATCTAACTTAAACCAACTTACGTTAAGGATGACACACACATCGAGGGAGAACTCGAACCTGCGATGGGGCGAGCCGCGCGGACCGTTACAAGGCGCCCCAAACCACGCAGCTACCCATCGCGGCCGAAAACGGGAACAGACCGGTAGCTACTTGATGATTTGAACTGTAGAGCGTGTTCGTGGCTTAGTTGGACGATCATCAGTAATTGGAGAACGTTGAGTTTGATAATCCACCCTTAGCTTTCTCGATATGTGTTAATAAAATATCATTTCATTTTTTAAAGAATTTTTGTCAATCCGAGGAAAGCAACATTAACGGAATAAGGAATAAATATTTTTTGGTGCAAATTACTAAATTGTTTTGCACAAACGAGTTAACTTTCAGAAACAAAATATGGAGAAAACCATACAACTCATCCAGGTTCATACTATGGAAAGTACCTTTTAATTAACGTACAATATCATCAAAAAACAATAATCTGAATAGAAAGGTATGACTTTTTGTGCGCACTAGTACAAAATGGAAAAAAGTATAGGTCTGGATACTTCAGTCAAAGGAATAATAGTCAATTTTAGGGAGATAGAAATTGAAAATATAACACATTTTTGCACGTTTTTATTCGCTGCTGTAGTATAGGACATAATTTTGGTATAATATCTACGTAAAGTAGAAAAATGTAAAGTAGTTATTACAAACAGGAAAGTATTTAGAATTATTTGTGGGGTACACACATATATATCTTTAGTAGATGTTTAAGCGCTGGTGAATATGAACAACAGCCTCGCAGTAAATACTTCTTCTGATGAAATCTGCTATCAGTAATGTATTTGAGGTTGAAAACAATAGATATTTCTCAGATACAATGCTAGATGAAAATATTATCTGCACTGTCGTCTAATAAATAAATTTTCAGTAGAACCGAGTGAAATAAACAGGTACAAAAAAATGTTTGTTACATGTGTCTAAAGAAATAACTGTCCGACAGGTGGTAATAGTGTTTTGATATTCTGGTAAAAGTATTGTTCCTCCACAAATCCTCTACGCCGTACACTCACACACACTCACACACACTCACACACACTCACACACACTCACACACACTCACACACACTCACACACACTCACACACACTCACACACACTCACACACACTCACACACACTCACACACACTCACACACACACTCACACACACACTCACACACACACTCACACACACACTCACACACACACTCACACACACACTCACACACACACTCACACACACACTCACACACACACTCACACACACACTCACACACGCACACACACGCACACAGATTTAAGAACAGTGAACAATTTCTGCATAACTGACACATACCATGTTGAAGTGTTTATCGAGAATGGAATCTATGAAACGTATAACTTCGAGGGGACTTCAAAACGGTGTGACCGATCGGCTCTGGGCGCTTCAGTCTGGAACCGCGCGACTGCTACAGTCGCAGGTTCGAATCCTGCCTCGGGCATGGGTGTGTATGATGCCCTTAGGTTAGTTAGGTTTAAGTAGTTCTACGTCTAAGGGACTGATGACCTAAGATGTTAAGTCCCATAGTTTTCAGAGCCATTTGAACCGTTTTGGACTTCAAAAAATAAAGTAAATTAAACATTATTATGGCAGGCCAAGTTAACTCTTATCGAATTCTGCGCTACACTTCAAAGAGGCACAAATACATAACACTTCCTTCGAATTCAGTTACCAACTCTCGGTAAAGAACGTTCTACCAATTGTTCATCGACGATACATTTTTGCTCCTAGGTCACTGTACCATTTGAGAAACACAGTGTCAACGCACCCCATTGTTGAAAAATCTCTCCAAATCCCCCTCCCCCCCTCCAAAGTCCTTTCAGTTTGTCGAAAAGATGGGAATGTCATGATGCGAGATCTGGACTCCCCGATCAGTATTGCCTGCTTCCGTTAGGTCTTGGTCAAATTACTGGCATCGTTTCACTACGGCTGGACACAATACTGCATTTGATCCATTTATCGCCAGACTTCCACGGTGAATCTGTGTGCAATTTTGACGTTTTTCGCACATGAATCTCACTGTTCTATGAACTTCAACTTCGAAGTGCGTTTGCAGTTGGCCATCATTTGAGTCGCACACTGTGATGCGCCTGTCATCTGCACCGCAGCAGAGCTGTTTTTGCAGGAAACCTGGAAAAGGTACTCGCCACTCTTGCCGAGCAATAGCCTTAACGTGTGACAGCATTAGAAAATTGTAGCGAAATGCAGGAAGATCTGCAGCGGATGGGCACTTGGTGCAGGGAGTGGCAACTGACCCTTAACATAGACAAATGTAATGTATTGCGAATACATAGAAAGAAGGATCCTTTATTGTATGATAATACGATAGCGGAACAAACACTGGTAGCAGTTACTTCTGTAAAATATCTGGGAGTATGCGTGCGGAACGATTTGAAGTGGAATGATCATATAAAATTAATTGTTGGTAAGGCGGGTACCAGGTTGAGATTCATTGGGAGAGTGCTTAGAAAATGTGGTCCATCAACAAAGGAGGTGGCTTACAAAACACTCGTTCGACCTATACTTGAGTATTGCTCATCAGTGTGGGATCCGTACCAGATCGGGTTGACGGAGGAGATAGAGAAGATCCAAAGAAGAGCGGCGCGTTTCGTCACAGGGTTATTTGGTAACCGTGATAGCGTTACGGAGATGTTTAATAAACTCAAGTGGCAGACTCTGCAAGAGAGGCGCTCTGCATCGCGGTGTAGCTTGCTCGCCAGGTTTCGAGAGGGTGCGTTTCTGGATGAGGTATCGAATATATTGCTTCCCCCTACTTATACCTCCCGAGGAGATCACGAATGTAAAATTAGAGAGATTAGAGCGTGCACGGAGGCTTTCAGACAGTCGTTCTTCCCGCGAACCATACGCGACTGGAACAGGAAAGGGAGGTAATGACAGTGGCACGTAAAGTGCCCTCCGCCACACACCGTTGGGTGGCTTGCGGATTATAATTGTAGATGTAGACATGTGTAACTTGTAACTTACTTTCTGAATTATCTATGTATCTGAATTGTGGTGTCACCGCCAGACACCACACTTGCTAGGTGGTAGCCTTTAAATCGGCCGCGGTCCGTTAGTATACGTCGGACCCGCGTGTCGCCACTGTCAGTGATTGCAGTCCGAGCGCCGCCACAGGGCAGGTCTAGAGATACTTCCTAGCAGTCGCCCCAGTTAGACAGCGGACTTTGCTAGCGATGGTTCACTGACAAATTACGCTCTCATTTGCCGAGGCGATAGTTAGCATAGTCTTCAGCTACGTGATTTGCTACGACCTAGCAAGGCGCCATTACCAGTTACTATTGATGATGTAAAACATGTACTGTCAAGAGCGATGTTCACCAATTATGAATTAAAGTTAAGTATTCCAGTAGTTACGTACGTTCTTTGCTACTATAAATTCCTTGTCTTGTTCCAGACCTCACGCCAGCCTGCGTGAGCTTAAACGCGTGCCTTTCGGCTTCCTGTCATAGTGGATTGGCTGTCTTGCCAGTCCACAACATGAATGGCATATTTTAATAAGATAATGTCTTTATCGTAAAAAGATGATTTATTGATGGTGACCGGTTTTAGTCTTGAAGGACCATCTTCAGACTACAGGAAATCCCCATAGGTGATTCGCGTAGACGCTGACCGGAGTTGTAGTAAATGCCAGAAGGCACAGTCGTCAGCTGTTTCCAGCGCACAATATATCTCCGGTCAGCGCCTACGCGGGTCACCTATGGTGATTTCCTGTGGTCTGAAGATGGTCCTTCAAGACTAAAACCGGTCACCATCAATAAATCATTTTTTTTTTTGCGATCAAGACTGATTATTTTCTGAAAATTAGGTTTAGATCGCTGTGGTTTCCAAATATGTCACCAAAAATTATTTAAGGCGTGTCCTTGGTTCAAATGGCTCTGAGCACTATGGGACTCAACTGCTGAGGTCATTAGTCCCCTAGAACTTAGAACTAGTTAAACCTAACTAACCTAAGGACATCACAAACATCTATGCCCGAGGCAGGATTCTAACCTGCGACCGTAGCGGTCTTGCGGTTCCAGACTGCAGCGTCTTTAACCGCACGGCCACTTCGGCCGGCCGCGTGTCCTTGGATTCCAGTTGCCATCTCTAGGCGGTTTTAATTTGTCGTAATGACTGATATCTCCGTATCGATACTCACGACCAGAGAATGTCTTCACGGGTGCGTTGAGTTCCTGGTTCCGGAACGGGAGGACATTTGCGATGCTCGGGAGAAGTTAAGTACAGGCGAATCCGCACCGAGATAGATGAGTGCTCTAACGGACGAGGACACAGGTGGACGGTTGGTCACGGCAAGCGCAGAGGGCAGTACAAAGAGACGTGTGTTAGAGCTGATCGCTGTTCCGTATACTGGGAAAATGTTACAGTCACACGAGGGTCGTCGCATATCGTAGCTGCTCTTTCAGTGGGAGTAAGCTCATTTTAATAAGACTGCCTGTCTGCTTCCTGTTGCTCGGCGACTTCCTGGCCACATTCATAAGGACGTCCGTTTGGAAACGATGAGCCACTTTGAACCATCTTGTGTTTGTGCCCTTTTTTGTTTTCTTTTTAAATGTAATATCAGGTTACCGATTACGTGTCATAGTTATCCGCTACACAAAACGGTACCTGTGTCATTCAGTCCTTGCCTAAGTCAAAATTGTGTTCGGTAAGGGCTAGTAGGCACCATAGCTGAGCTGTTATTCCAGCTTCTAAAAGTGGATCTGTTACAAGGTCCATTGATTAGTGCTTGTGGTCGTTATCAAATTTAATTGTGCAATGTCTGTCAGCCGTACACTGAATAACTAAAGTCTGCGTGTTTCCTTTTGATAAAAGGGCCATGTTTTATTAAAAGGCAAAATGTTTTTATTAATGTTTATTTAGTTTGTGCCTTGTCTCACGAGCTTAAGACTGATTAATCTATCACTGTTTTAGAAAGTTAGAATTTTAGTCTTGTTTACGGCCTTGATCTGTGTCGAGAATTGCTCTAGGTACAGTGAACGCCTAGTAGATGTGTAAGGTAGGGGCCATTGGGTCCTCGTTCTGCGTGCCCATTTGTGAGCCGATATATTTCTGGTATTTTTTTATATTTGGTTTTTGAAAGGTTTTGCTTATGCAATATTAACTGATTTGGCAATGGTGCGGTTTGCTTTGAGATTCTATGGTGGTTCGTTATGTATTGAAAGGTCTTAAGAATTATCTTTCTGATGGTTTTAAAAAATTTTTTTTAATTTTAAAAGTTTCTTGTAATTTTCATAAAATTGTAGCGTTTACAATTTTTTCGTAGTAGGACCTTTCAAATAAATGTTGATTGCCGGCTTCAGTTTGATTGATAGATTGGTTCAGAAACAAATCAGAATATGGAATTGCAAAACAGATTGGTTCTCGCTCATTCGTTTAAATTATGTGATGTTTGACGGTACTGATTGTCAAGTGTACTCTGTACACTCGCATGTACAGGATAGAGATTGTGAAACACGTATGTAACGTAGCAGCGATGGTGAGGCATGATAAAATCTTTGACCAGAGAGCCTATTATCGTGGTTAGTCTGCGCTTGACCGCGCGAGAGTTGCGAGCAACACTCTGTCGGTAGCAGTAGCTCAGTTCAGTTGCATCCAATAGTCGGTCGGTAGTAATCGTGCAGTACAGTTGCGAGCAGTCTGTCAGTAGGCAGTCTGTGAGCAGTGCAGTATGTCGGTAGTAGCAGTCGAGTGCAGTTGTGTGTGTGGAGTCGGCGGGCGTCGACACGGCATTCTGGTCAAGATACAGGATGAGGTATATTATTTTTAAATGCGCTCAGCTAATAATGTAAATTAACTGTAACTAATTTGTACAATAATCGCCCCAATAATAATTTTGATTTTAAAGCAATTTTTTTCTAAAGAACCTTTTAATTGAACTAACGATCTCCTTCCATTTCCTTTAAAGAAAAGTTTCAGTTAAATTTCAAAAAAAAAAAAAAAAAAATATTATTTGCAATGCATTTCCTCCAAGCCGTGGCCAACAATAAGAGCAGAAACCTGACATGCAGTTATACGGAGGTAAGAAATTAATTCTGATTTTTTGCAAAGGGCCAAAGACCGATATTTCGGTTTAATTGAATTTTCATTGTCACTGAGTTTCATTAGCACTGAATTATCTTTTATTATATTTTTTGTGGGAGCTTACACCAGAGTCAGATTGCGAATTTCACATTTTTATTGGCTCTGTCAGTACATTTCATTGCAGGGAGGTTACGCTAGGCTCCCATTTCTATTAAAATAATATTTTTTACATTTCGCTGGGGAGGTTACACTTGGCGACACCCAGTCCAGGATCGAATTTCGTTGAGAATCTTTTGAAAACCAGTCAGAGATCTGCTCTTGTTTGCTTAGATATAATTAGGATTTGGCGCAACGCTTTTACTAATATTGTGACTTTCTTTCTACAGGTCAACGGCAATACGTTGCTCTGTTGTATTTGTGTGTTGCTTTTGCATTTGTGATTATTGTTTTGTGAATAATTGACTATTGTAAAAATGCCGCGAAAGACTGTGAATAGTGTATCGCGAGGTATTATGAATTAATTTACCGACTTAAACAACTTAACCGATAGTAATTGTGACACGCAGTGTAATGATGACAATCCTGCGTTCACTAACAATCAGTGCATTCCAACCACTAATAATGACTTTTATCTTAATGATGAACAAACGAACTCAATTGTCTCCTCTGTTAATTTGACGACAATTGATGACGCAGAGCGGTCTATTGTAATGAGCGCTGCCGAGCTTAACACACCCGATTTAGAAAATTCACGTGACGAACAGACAAATTTGTCTAATGAAAATGAACAGGATACACAAAGTAGAACGGATTCATTTAACTCCGAAATAGTGACTGACAGTGTACATGCAGAATGACCAAATGGTTGCACAAAACGTGACAATTGCACATATACCACCACACAGCACTGAGAATGCAACAGCTACTTTTGATTTGAATCAATTTATGGCAGTAATGCTACAGTTTAAGAACGACCTTATTGTAAATTCCAAACAACAGAATGAAAAATTAGACAAACAAAGTGAAGATTTTAAACAACTTAGGGAACAGAACAAACAGCTTAATGAAAAATTAGACGACAATTCCAGACAGTTAAATGAAAAATTAGACGACAATTCCAGACAGTTAAATGAAAAATTAGACGACAATTCCAGACAGCTTAGTGAACAAATTAGAGCCGTTGCCGCGCAGTGCCATGACACTAAGGAACAGTTGCGCGTGGAAATAGAGGCTTGTTCAAAAAAAAGTAGCGAAGAAATTAGGTCTGTTGATCAGGAATTAAGGGAAATGCAAACAGCCGCAACAGAAACACTCAGAGACGAAATTAGTTGAGTCGCTAAACAATGCTCTGAAAAAGCTACACAATTACGGGAAGAGTTTAAAGCAATGACGGTAGAACTTTCGCGCACAATGGACGCAAAGATAGACGCGAAATTCGAACAACAGAACTCTCAAATTAACGAACGTCTTAATCACCATATACAAAACAGTGATACGCGTTTCCGCAAATTTATTCAGGATCAAAACAAAGTGAAACGACAAGTAATGGAAACAATCACAGCACAGAGACAGGAAGACAAACGTAAAATGTTTGCGAAGGCAAAAACGTATGTAGACAATAATATTACTACAGTGTCCGACAAAATTAATACCATAGAACAGTTGAACGCGGAATTACGTGATGAAATTTCTGGTCTTAAATCAAAAACAGATACACACACAGTAAATATTCAAACAGTGACAGACAGATTCGAACAATTAGAACTAACACAGGATTGCGATGTCATCAAAGCTGATGTTAAAAAACTGAGCGAAACTACATGTAAGTTGCAAAAACAGATTAATGCGTCCGATTCTAAAACCGATGATCAGGCAAAAATACTGACTGAAAAATATGATGAATTAGCCAGTCGTATTGATGCTATTGAAGGTAATAATGATAATAAATCAGACGATACTGCACCGGTTTCATTTAACCAAACACCTGAATTTCAAAATTTACAGCAGACAATTAATGAGATCGATTCATCTAACAACACGTTACGTAGGAAGCTGTCAAATTTACAACAAGAAGTAACAGAGATGAAAAGTATTTCAGTTAATAACCTACCACAACAGACGCCACTTTATGAACATTTGTCAGACTCACGCAGCGCATGTAATTTGGGTAATCTACAGAGAGTACGGTACTTAGATTCCGAACAACCACAGTTCAATAGATTCTCTTACAATCCTGAACCTGTTCCATCACACAGAGACGATAATTTTGATTACAAACATTTTCTGTCAGTGAGAAAGTTTAAAGTGTTTAAAAACGACAGAACACAGATTCACCCACTGGATTGGATACAACAGTTTAGCTTTGCTTTTCCACCGACTTGGCCTGTAACACATAAACTTGAATTTATTTGCAATTTTTTGGAAGGCGAACCGGCAACTCGTATGAGACCGATCGCGAGACAATGTTACTCGGTAGAGGAATTTCAGAATGCTTTTCTGTCAGCGTACTGGTCGAAGACGACACAGCGAGGAATTAAAGATCAGCTAATTAGTTTACCAAATTATGAGAACTCCAATTTTCCCAGTGTCACGCAATTTTTTGAGCATTTGGTCCAACAAAACCAGTACTTAAGTGAACCGTACAGTGAATCTGCACTTATTCAATTATGTATCTCTAAATTACCACGGTCATTAAGAGTGTCACTTTTAACAGGTCAGCAAAAAGAAAATATTTCAGCATTCAGAGATTTGTTACAGCTCTTGGAAGTACAACAATCTGATTATTCTTTTGTAAACAAAAACTTTTCGTATAATAACCAAGGTCAACAAACTTACAGTAATTATGATCAGGGACGTAATTTCAATAGGAAAAGTAACAGACGCTTTAGGAACGACAACTACCAAAACTTTAATAACAGCCAAAATCCTAATTATCAATACCGTCAAAATTTTCAGCAACAGGAACCACACTTTAGTAACAATAGAAGTGTTTCACAACAACAACATCAAAACCAGCCGGTTAGCATACCTAACCAACAATGGAATGCACAAGGTCAACCAGGCTTTAATGTTGCGCCGCGTACACGCATAGTCCCAGATCCAACAAATAGTAATGCACGGCAGCAAGGAAACAACTACGTACAGAGAAGACAGTATTTCAATTCCTATCGCAATACACCGTATAGGAATGACTATTACGACAGACGTAAAAATAATGAGGACAATTTTCAGCGTACATCTAACAACAGTCGGTCATACCAACAGCAAAATTATACACAAGGACCTATTCTCATGAATGAACCCGACAGTAGGTACCATCCAGAACGTAATACGTCTGGAAGAAGTAATAGAACAGTTCAAATAGTAGAAATGCCACAACATCCTCCTGATAATAGTAACACGTCAGATAGAATCTGACTAGATACTGCACAGGACGCATCCTCCAATGACAAAAGCACTACCTTTGACACGCAAAATGTTGTTCACGAAAATGTAATTACTTTTGACGATATCAGAGACACTCTCTTGCAGGAAAGACCATTTGTTCAGAAAACTATTTCACATCCTGTCATCGAAATTAAAATTGGTTCATCGAAATTCTCAGCAGTAATTGATTCCGGATCACCTATATCAGTAATAAATGAGGAGACTTTCAACGAGTGCAACAAAGAGAATACATATCCTACATTACCATTAGGCAAAATGAAAGTGAAAGAAGCAGTACCGAGTAAAGGAGTAGACGTTAAATTACAGACGCATTTATCATTTTGTATTGGAGGTCATACTTTTCACTCTAATTTTTGGATTGTTCCTTTATTGACAACAGACGTTATTTTAGGTACGAATTTTCTGGTACAACACGACGCAGTTATCGATTTTCAAAATTCTTATTTAATGTTAAAGGATGAAAATGTACAATTGGCTTTAGAATTTCAGCACTCACTATCTGCGGAAGAACAAACAATTAACCGCACAGAGGTCATTTCCGCAACACGTAACATAGACTGTAATCCCACGTTGTTCACAGATACGTACGTACACAACTATAATACTCCAGACGAAGCTGACTACGACGTAATGCAATTGATTTCTGATAAAGTTAAACAAAGCAGTGCAAATACAGACGACGAACGCACGCAGTTACACAAAATTCTTTTACAGCAAGCTCCAGTTTTCGACAACATTCCTGGTACTATGTCCGGCTTTATGTATGAATTTCAAGTGAAACAGCACGACACATTTAAAGCAAAGCATTATCCCATTCCATACATTCACAGAGAACAAGTTAAAAAAAGAGTTGCAGGATATGCTTGACCAAGGAATTATTGAACCGGCAGTTAGTCCGTACATAAACCCGTTACATATTGTTAAGAAAAAAGATGGCTCACTTCGCCTTGTACTTGATTCACGTCACGTTAATGACATTATTATTAATGAAACAGATCGACCACAGACATTAGAGGAACTTTTACAGAAATTTCACGGTACAGCTATTTATTCCACATTAGATTTGAAATCGGGATTTTGGCAAATTCAACTTCATCCGAATTGTAGAAAATATACAGCTTTTCTTTGTTTTGGCGACTGTTATCAATTTTGCAAATTACCATTCGGCTTAACTATTTCTTCAGCAGCCTTTATTCGCGGTTTGAACACAATACTTCCGACAGAACTTAAAGACAGAATTACGACGTACGTAGATGACATTCTTATCGCAGAAGCTAACTGGTCTGAACACAATCTGATTCTAGAACAACTGTTACAAACTTTCCATGCACAAGGACTCACAGTTAATCTTAGTAAATCGCATTTTGGTAAAACTTCTATAAAATTTCTTGGACACGTAATTTCAGCAGAAGGCATTGCGCCTGATCCGGAAAAATTTCAAGCTCTACGTGACATTACTGTTCCTACGACGAAGAAACAACTACGCAGTTTTTTGGGCTTAATTAACTTTTTTCGTAAATTTATTCATCATTCTGCTTTAGACACACCCAGGTTATGCCAATTAACAGGTAAAAACAGTATTTGGTCTTGGGATAAGCAAGCACATTCTGAATTCATGAACCTGAAACATGCTTTGTTGAATGCACCACTTTTATCGCACCCAGATCTTACTAGAAATTTTTCCATTGCCACCGACAGTTCCAATACCGCTTTAGGCGTACACATTTTCCAGGAAATTGAAGAAGAAGGCTCAACAGTAATTAAAAACATCGCATTTGCAAGTCGCATTTTGTCACCTGCTGAACGAAATTATTCTGTTACAGAACTTGAAACATTATGTGTTGTATGGGCTTTTACGAGATTTCGGCACTTTCTTTATGGCAGACATACCACCGTTTACACAGACCACAGAGCGATACAATTTTTACTTTCGGCTAAGTTCACTCACGACAGATTAAGCAGATGGAAACTTTATTTACAGGAATTTAATTTTACAATAGTTCACATTCCCGGCACACAAAATGTTATAGCAGACGCACTATCCCGTTCTCTGAGCAACAATCAGCAAGACGTAGCAACCAACTTCTGCAAAGCAAATTTCAGTGTCATGTACATTCAGCAAGTTGCATTTGAAAACTTTATTTCATCGTCATTACAGGACATAGCAAAGGAACAAAATAAAGACAATGTGTGGAAAGAAATTAAACACCTCTGACAAGATAAGAATAATGTTACGATTAGAAACCATTACACTGTACGCAATGACATTCTGTTTCGCCGCTCTCATCCTGACAGCAACAACTGGTTATTATGCATTCCTGACGAACTGGTTAACAAATTAATCTGGTACACTCATTTAAGTTACGCACATTACGGAGCACGAAAATGTTTTCTTATACTGAGACAGAACTGTTATTTTACCAACATGGAGAAACGTATACGACGAGTTTTAGCGTCTTGTAAAATTTGCCAGAAAGCTAAATCAGACACCACTTCACATATTCCTCCTTTATATCCCATTGTACCTGTTAAATTAAGGCATATGGCCGCAGTAGACATTTTTGGTCCAATTCCGAGAACTAACAGAGGTTTTTGCTACATCTTTGTCGCTGTTGAGCTCATTTCAAAATCTGTTACTTTCACTCCGTTACGCAAAGCTACTGCTAAAACTGTTTCGAAAGCATTTGTAAAACATTTTCTATTTCATGCAGGGCATGTGTTGAAAGTAATTTCTGACAATGGATCACAATTTCGTTCTAGCATATGGACACGTATGTTACGTTCTCCGATTTATATATCCAAGTACCATGCTTCTTCGAACCCTTGTGAACGGTTAATGAAAGAAATTGGTAAACTGTGCCGAATATACTGCCACAAAAGACATATTGATTGGGATACACACATATTCTCATTCCAAGATGTAATTAATTCCATTCCAAATGAATCCACTATGCTATCTCTGTCTGTTATACTGAAAAACGTTGAACCACCAAACAAAATTAAAGACTTAGTAAACTTCCCTACCTGTCGTCGACTAAGACACCACGAAATAATTGACATTGCGCTGAACAACATCAAACGTGCCGCAGAGCGCCGGAGAAGACAGCAAAAACAGGTTTGTACACGCCGCGACTTTCACGTTGGACAGAAGATATTAGTGCGTACACACTATTTATCCAGCAAATTAAAAGGTAAGTGCAGTAAATTTGAACTTCTATACGCAGGTCCATATCGGATTCGCAGCATCCCTCACCCCAATGTTGTACACGTCGAAACTTTGAGAACCAGAAAATCGAAAGGCAATCACCATATCTCAAACATTAAACCGTTTATTGAATGAAGACACTGTATGATTCAACACACTATGATGCCATTTACTAATGCAATTATATTCACCTGACTAATTACTGATTATTATCGTATTTTTTCATGGCAAGTGCCCGGCAAGGTAAGGTTAGCAGGTCGCTTTTCTTGTCGTTACACATCAGACCGTGCACATTTTCCATTTTTGTTTGTGTATATGATTTTATTCCAGTTTTGTTTATATGCACTGTGAAGTAGTTAAGATATAACACACACCAGTTGACTTTGACATTTTTGTTGCCCTATGATATCTCAACATCGTGACTGTTTCACATTTTTCTTTTTGCTGCTGCATTGTGATATTCTCTGTACATTTTGCGTCTGCACACTGTCAATGTCTTTGACATATTACGTTTTCTGTCATGTTATGCTATATGGTTAATTATGTCACCATAAACCAGTCATTATTTAGTGGGTATATGATTTAAATGCAAGACATTAATCTTTGTTCATCAATTTCAGAAAGTAATGATGCGTGTAAGAAATAAATTCAACAGAAATGGGAATTTCACCTACGGAATAAACGAAAGAAGATGCAATAACTTTATGAGGAAGAGTAAATGGATCAGGATTAACAAGCATTAACAAGAATATACTATACTCATCGTAGAATAGCAGTCTTAACTAATTTTTTCTTTCAGAATACAAGGCGATTGATGCAGGCTGTCAGACAGAACTACACATCTTAGTTTTTAGTGATGAAATATGCTAGAGATAAGGAATAGTTGTGTAATGAGTAATGAAGTGATTTTTTTTTTTTTGCAGATGATAATGAATACTGATGAATAATGATGAAGGATATGCTGTTATGAATAATGAAGTTTTTCTTTATAGGTGATGATAATAATGAAGTTATGATAATATGGATAATGAAGTGATTGATAATGAAGTTTTTCTATTTACAGGTGAGGATAATGTTGAAGTTATGTATTTATGCTATGTAGCTATTTAAGTATTTGTTGCAGTTTGCTTTGACAGCAGGTGTTATATTGCATAGTAGGATGACGGAAAGTTTTGGAAAGGACAGCTATGGAACACATTTTTATACACATTTCACTACCTGTTAATTCGAAGTTCACTACTTTTCAGCATAGTATGTGTTTCTTCTTTCAGGTCAATAATCCATTTTGTATTTTTTCCAGGAGAACCTTTTCATGATACTTACTAAACCTGTTACTTATTATACCTGTTCTAGTACTTGCATTTTTATTTTTTTTACCCATTTGTGTCTATCATTTATAAATGTGATCACATATACTGCCTTGTTACATAACCTTGCTACAGCTGACTCATGACGAATAACGTTACCTATCCTCATTTGCAGCAATAGGTCAAAAGCAAATAGTGTTATGCCTCAGCAATTAATTATCGATCCCAACGCAATGCATTACTAACAAAAAAAAATGTATTACCAGTCCCACATAATGTCACTAGTTTATGATAATTCTGAATAATACTGATTAGCTCTGAATAATATGTCACCTGAGTAATGACTTCTTAATGAGACAAATATATATATATATATATATATATATATATATATATATATATATATATATATATATATATATATATAATGACTTCTTAATGATCTGAATAATACTGAATGATGAACAATGTTTTATTCTATTCAATACTTGCTGGCCACTGAGTACCAATAATTAATGTCACTAAATGAATTACGTTATTAATTATGCCATTAATTAGCTCCTGTTTTCAATGATGATTTTTCATGTTCTATTACTGGCCACTGAGTGCCAATAATTAATGTCACTAAATGAATTATGTTATTAGTTACGCCATTAATTAGCTCTTGTTTTCAATGTTGACTTTTCATGTTTTGGCAAATGGCCAATGAGTGCCAATAATTTGTATCACTCAATGTATTATGTTAATGCTAGGCCAATAATTGACTCTCCTTTTCAATTAAGACGTCTGAGGAACATTATTCTGTCATACTAAATATGCTTTGTAACTGGCCAAGGACTGCCACTGTTTATTGTAATACGATTACCCATGATGCCAATAATTTAATGAACATTATTCTGTAATACTAAATACATGGTACAGAAATGTTCAATAACTAGGCTATGAATGCCGCAAACTACTACTGTAATTCTCAATATTATGTGACTTAATGTCCTTCACCTTATGAGCTAACTACCCTGAATTACTGCAATGTCAATTTGTCCTGTCCATCCTCATGATCATGGAGCACTATATTTGGTTTTTGCACTAATTCTACGTTGGTGTGGCTTGTAAGAGCGTGGTGTTGACACGACATGCTGTCCACCACCGTGAGCGATGAAGACGTTATTATGGTCGCACTGTTTGGTGTACCTAGTGTACTGCCAAAATGAAAACATGGAACATTACTACGACAGTTCAGTGTCTTGGCTACGCTGATAAATTCTGATGGGAAAAGAACTTCAAATTGTGTCACTTGGTGTTGTACTTCTGTGGAAAGATATGGACTTTCAGAACAGCTGTGTGCAATCTAAAGTGCTACAACCATGATGCAATCCTTCCCATTCCTATCCTAATTCTTGCCACATAGTGAAGATCATTTTTTGCTAACATCATTTATGTTCATGGGTTATACATTTTTTTTCGATTTGCTGAACTCCAGTGCGAGTACACTTATGTCACTTGTCGACATGTTTTTTTTGCCATTATGTTTAGTTGTTGTGAAAATGCAAAAGACATTTTTTTCGATTTGTTCTGAAGTACAGTATATGTGCACTCTTGTCTTTTATATTGTATATACATTTTTATTTTAATGATATGTTCTGAACTACAGTGCATGTGCACTTAGGTTATGTGTTAATATGTTTTCTACTGAACTTCAGTGCCTGTGCACTTTTCTCATTTTTCAATATGATTTGTACTCATTCTGTATACCTTTTATGATTTCCTGATATGTTCATTACTTCAGTGCATATGCACTTATGTCATTTGTTACTCATTGTATATACATTTCGTCATTTGCTGATATGTCATCAACTGCAGTGCATGTGCACTCATGTCACTTGTCAACATGATTTTTTGCCATTCTGTTTATTTGTTCTGAAAATGCTACAGAATTTTTTCAGTACGTATGCACTCTGTTATCTGTCAAATAATTTGTATATACATTTTTCTGATTTGCTACTATGTTTTGTACTCACATTTTGTCTTTGTCTGATATATTTTGTACTTGGTGCGTGTGCACCACATTTAATTTATGTACTACATTTGAGTATTCTGTAAATTGTAAAAATTTCTTGCGATGGCAAGTCCAAATGACTCACCATCGCTGCCAAATTTTTGCCCCCCCCCCCCCCCCCCCCCCAGTGGAGGGTTATGAAACACGTATGTAACGTAGCAGCGATGGTGAGGCATGATAAAATCTTTGACCAGAGATCCTTTTATCGTGGTTAGTCTGCGCTTGACCGCGCGAGAGTTGCGAGCAACACTCTGTCGGTAGCAGTAGCTCAGTGCAGTTGCATCCAATAGTCGGTCAGTAGTAGTCGTGCAGAACAGTTGCGAGCAGTCTGTCAGTGGGCAGTCTGTGAGCAGTGCAGTATGTCGGTAGTAGCAGTCGAGTGCAGTTGTGTGTGAGGAGTCGGCGGGCGTCGACATGGCATTCTGGTCAAGATACAGGATGAGGTATATTATTTTTAAATGCGCTCAGCTAATAATGTAAATTAACTGTAACTAATTTGTGCAATAATCGCCCCAATAATAATTTTGATTTTAAAGCAATTTTTTTCAAAAGAACCTTTTAATTGAACTAACGATCTCCTTCCATTTCCTTTAAAGAAAAGTTTCAGTTAAATTTAAAAAAAAAAATATTATTTGCAATGTATTTCCTCCAAGCCGTGGCCAACAATAAGAGCAGAAACCTGACATGCAGTTATACGGAGGTAAGAAATTAATTCAGATTTTTTGCAAAGGGCCAAAGACCGATATTTCGGTTTAATTGAATTTTCATTGTCACTGAGTTTCATTAGCACTGAATTATCTTTTATTATATTTTTTGTGGGAGCTTACACCAGAGTCAGATTGCGAATTTCACATTTTTATTGCCTCTGTCAGTACATTTCATTGCAGGGAGGTTACGCTCGGCTCCCATTTCTATTAAAATAATATCTTTTACATTTCGCTGGGGAGGTTACAATTGTTAACTGTTTTGCTTCTGTGGGCTCAGTAGCTACTACTCCCGCGGATCCCCACTTCCTGTTTTCATATCTCACATGTTCGAGAAGATACTGGTTTACAAATCACACGTTAATACTAATGGCACGAGTACTTGATTGGGTCTAGAGTACAGTGTTTAGCCTTAATTTTTCGTATATAAAAACCTAACTGGCATTATCCGTGGAAAAAACAGCGGCCATAATGTTGTAGCTTCAGCCGTTCACTTAAACAGCGTCTCGAGTTTTACACAGTGAATAGCCAGATGTTAATGAATTGTAGGAGACTAGCTCCATCGGTCTTTACGATTTGCAAGAGGGGAAAGAGCACTAAAGAGGTAGAGCGAACAGGCGCCAGCACACCTACCAGATGAGGATGAAAGCGTCGCGACGTATGAAATAAATATGTACGATGTACTAGCACCATAAAGAAAAAATGAGACTACTCCGTTTACTAAAGAACCATTTTGTCTTTCCGTATTGGTGTGCGGTTGCTATTCGTTATTGAACCGTACTATTACTCTTCACGGGTGTCATCTAAACCGATCAGATACAGACGTGGTCTCGTACTCTACCGAAAGTTATCTTCTCCGAGGCATCACGCAAAAGTAACGAAATTTTTCGAGTCATCAGTCTTCTGAGTGGTTTGATGCTGCCCGTCACGATTTCCTTTCCTTCCTTCTTCATATCAGAGTAGCACTTGCATCCTACGGCCTCAGTTATTTGCTGGATGTATTCCAATCTCTGTCTTCCACTACAGTTTTTACCCTCTACCGTTCGCTCTAGTACCGTGGAAGTTATTCCCTACAGTCTTAACTGATGTCCTACCATTCTGTCCCTTCTTCTTGTCAGTGTTTTCCATACATCCCTTTCCTCTCCGATTCTGCGCAGTACCTCCTTATTTCCTACCTTATCACTCCACCTAATTTTCAAAATTCTTCTGTAGCACGACATCACAAATGATTTGATTCTCTTCTGTTTCTGTTTCCCCGCAGTCCATGTTTCACTACCATACAACGCCTTGCTGTAAACGTACATTCTCTGAAATTTCTATCTCAAATTAAGGCGTACGTTTGACACTAGCAGACGTCGCTTGGAAAGGAATGCCCTTTTTCCAGTACTACAGTGCTAGTCTGCTTTTTATGTGCTCCTCGCCCGCCCGTCGTGGATTATTTTACAGCCTAGGTAGCAGAATTCCTTAGCATCATCTACTTCGTGGCCATCAGTCCTAATGTTAAGTTTCTCTTTGTTCTCATTTCTGCTGCTTATCATTACTTTCGTCTTTCTTCCATTTACTCGCAATCCATATTCTGTACTCATTAGACTGTTTATTCCATTCAGTAGATCTTGAAATTCTTCTTCTCTTTCACTGAGGATAGCAACGTCATAAGCGAATCTTATCACTTATACCGTTTCACCTCGAATTTTCATTCCACTCTTGAACCTTTATTTTATTTCCACCATTACTTCTTTGATGTATAGATTGAACAATAGGGACGAGAGAATACGGCCCTGTCTTACTCCCTTTTTAATCCGAACACTTCCTTCTTGGTCGTCTACTCTTATAATTCCCTCTTCGCTCTTGTACTTGTTGTATGTAAACCGCCTCGCCCTGTAGCTTACCCCCATTTTCCTCATTTGCTAACTATGCTTATCAGCAGTTAGTGCCTTCCGTAGTTAGAATCTTTTATTTAGCTGGCAGTTTTGGCACTCGCTGTATTGCAGTAGTTCGAGTAACGAAAATTTTTGTGAGGTAAGTGATTCATGAAAAGTATAAGTTATTGTTATTCAGGGCCATTCTTTTGTAGGGATTATTGAAAGTCAGACTGCGTTGCGCTAAGAATATAGTGTGTCAGTTTAGTGATGATCAGAATAAGTAAAGAGAAAACTGTCTGAGTGCATTAGTTTTGCTCAGCTGTTTGAAAGTCAAATAACGTAGAAGTTTACCAGCAATGTCATTCTCACTTTTTCAAAGGGGATGTCACACTGTATATATACCGTATGTGTTCTGGCTGGAGACAGTTCTATCCGCGCTCTTGTACGTGCAAGTGCTGAATAAACCTTCGTTAAGTGAAGTTAGTGTTCGTCACTCATCTAATTACACCTTCTTCGACGTGACATTATTCTGGTGGATTCGCTGGGTATTGGAACTTGTGATAGCACACATTATCGACGACACAATGGCTCCCATCAGGCCACGACAGAGCCGCCGTTTACGTGGCGAGAAACCCGAGCTCAAGAAGAGGACGTTACGATGACAGCAACTGTGTGCCATCATATGAGACATAGTTCCGGGTTCTCTAGTGACGACAGCCAAGATCCAAACAAGTGGCTGAAGTTATATGAGCGTATAGCCATATTTACCAATTGGATGACACCGTGTGTTTGGCTAACGTATTTTTCTACTTATAGGGCACTGCCAAGCAATGGTATGAGAACAACGAGGAGAAGTTCACATGCTGGGAAGTATTCCAGGCGCAACTGCGTAAGTATTTCGGCGACACACAACGACAGAAGTGCAAGGCTGAAGATAAATTAAAGTGCAGGGCGCAGTGTCCAAGAGAAACAACAGCATCCTACATTCGAGACGTCTTGGAGTTGTGTAAAATAATGGATCCTCGAATGAAGGTGGTGCCAGCATATCGAGACAATGCATCAAAAAAGAATTACACGCGAAAAGTTTGAACGGCTTCCAAACGTCGTATCGACGTCTGTGATGGAAGAAGGAATTGATTTCACAAGTGTTCTTCGTCAGATAGTGAGAGAGGAAGTTCAGAAGGCACTTGGATTGTACGGCAAGCAAGAAACCAAGACGCTTCAAGAGGTCATGAGGGAGGAAGTGGAACAGACATTGAACCCAATCTCTCATCCTTAATTTCCCTTTAAACGGGTGAAAAAGTCGAGACCCAGGCGAAGTTACGTTCCTGCAATGCCGCATGAGGAACCTGTTAGGGCACCAGGGAAAACTGACGTCTGGAGGACCCAGGATAACCAACCAGTACGTTTCCACTTCGGACGACCGGGACATGTGGTCCGCTATAGTGAGAAATGCGGAGGATATTTGATGACGCCCGCGCCAGAAGACAGTAGACCGATCTTAGCCAACGCCAACTCCGGGACGAAGAAGATGAACAAGAAGATGTGGATGCAGGACGACGTAGGTCATCATCGCCGCAAGCTAGCCGCTGGAGAGGACGCTCCTCAACACGCTGATCGAGGTCTCCATGGCCGTTTAGAAGTTCCAGCCGATGACCTAGCCGCCGCAACCTGGTGAACTAAAGGGTGCGACCTTCGTTGGAGGTGAGACCACCGAAAAGAAAAATCCTCCGCCGTCCATCACTATAAAAATAATTGGAAACTACGTCGATATCCTCTTGGATGGCCAACCAGCCCAAGCTTTTGTGGACTTTGGAGCATCATATTCTGTCATTTCGGAGAAGTACCGTCGCCAGTTGCAGAAAACCGTATTCGTCGACAGAAAAACATCTCTGCTGAAGGTGGCTAATGGGAAATATGTAAAACATACAGGAAGAAGTGTCATTCGTGTGGGTATAAGTGCCCTTAGAATTCATCGTCTTCCGAGAGTGTAGTCATGATGTCATTCTCGGATGGGACTTTTTGAAAGCTTCTCAAGCAATTGTAGATTGTGGTCGCTCGAAGATTATGCTAGTCGAGATGAGATACTGTGGACAGGAAGATGCGCATCCGAGTGTGTGGAGACTATGTGTGCTGGATGAAGTGATCATTCCTGCAGTCAGCGCTAGAAAGGTAACTGCGTCATGCCATGCATCAACCTATGGATCTTGTAGTCGAATGTAAGAGAAGCATACCACTGAAGAATAGCTTGGTCATCCCAGCCTCTGTCGTCTCGTTTATGAACGGATTTGGTGAATTGTGGATAGTTAACTGTCGCGGAGAACCGCAGATCTTTCCAAGATGCATGTGCGTAGCAAACGCTGAGCCGTTAATTGCCGAACAGCTGAGCGTCATAGAAACCTCCCTTGCCGAGTATGTGGACGAAATTGGCGCTACCACTACGAGACAAGATCTTCTAGCTTGACTATCACCAGATCTCACTAAGGAACAACAGAAGAAGCTACTTGCCATCCTTCAAGAGTTCTCTGAGTGCTTCAATCCACAGGTGAAGAGCAAATTAGACAAATCGACGGTGAAGCACCGGATTAGCACTGGAGACAGTCAACCAACAAGGCAGAGAGCATACCGTGTGATAGCAATGGAACGTCGAATAATTCGCGACGATGTAGAGAAAATGATGAAGAATGACATCATTCAGCCTTCGCAGGGCCCATGATCGTCACCAGTGGTTCTCGTCAGGAAGAAGGACGGCAGTTATCGCTTTTGTGTTGACTACAGGAAGCTTAATAGGATAACTAAAAAGGACGTTTACCCCCTTCCACGAATTGATGATACACTAGATTGTCTGAGGGAGGACTTTTTCAACCATGAACATGTACTCGGGATACTGGCAAATCGAAGTAGATGAGGCTGATCGTAAGAAAACTGCATTCATCACTCCTGAGGATTGTATGAGTTTAACGTAATGCAGTTTGGTTTGTGTAATGCACCAGCAACTTTTGAACGGATGATGGATAATCTTCTATGTCGCTTGAAGTGGAATATGTGTCTTTGTTATTTAGATGACATTATAGTGTTCTCAGAGACATTTGATGAGCACGTAAAAAGACTGAGGGCCTTTCGTAAGTGTCTCCAACAAGGCGGATTGAAACTTAATCCAAGAAAGTGTCTCTTTGGAGCAAAAGAAATCAAAATATTTGGACACCTTGTGTCAAACGAAGGTGTGCAGCCAGACCCAGGTGAGATCTATAACGGAATTTCTTATTCCTAAAAGTATTAGAGATGTGAGAAGCGTCCTGGGATTATATTCTTATTACTGTCGTTTTATCAAGGATTTTTGTATCAAAGCCAGGCCACTCCAAGAGTTGTTAAAAGCTGATGATAAATATATCTAGGGTGGTGCTCAACAAGATTCTTTCGATGTGCTGCGAAAAGCTCTGACAACTGTCACTGTACTTGATCTGTATGATGAGAGAGCAACTTCAGAACTACACACAGATGCCAGTGGGTATGGGATCAGTGCTGTTCTGGTGCAAATTTCGGATGGAAAAGAGAAGGTTATATATAGCCTATGCTTCTAGGACACTTACAAAAGCCGAGAGAAACTACTCAACTAGAGAAAGACAATGTCTTGCTGTGGTCTGGGCCATGTGCAAATTTCGACTGTATCTCTAGGGAAGGCCATTCACAGTTATTACAGGCCATCATTCACTTTGTTGGTTGACAGGTCTTAAGGATCCAACAGGACGACTCGCCAGATGGGCACTACGTCTTCAAGAGTATGACATTACCATAGTGTACAAAAGTGGCAGAAAACACCAAGATGCCGACTGTCTGCCAAGAAACCCTGTGCAAGACCATCAAGACTTTGATGAACATAGTGACTGTCTCGCTGCACTCCAGGATCTTTCTGCTAAGCAGAAGAAGGACTCCAAGATATCTCAAATTATGCTTGCCTTAAATCGGTCAGAGGATGTAAAAGGACAGTTTAAGGTAGTTAATGGATTACTTTGCAAGAAAAACTTCGATCCGTTTGGAAAGAAGTGGCTACCAGTGATTCCTAAACACATGCGCTCAGATGTTCTACAGAAATTCCATGACACACCTGAGGCCGGACATTTAGGGTTTATTAAGGCATTCAGGAAGTCGTTTCTGAACGTATTTGTCTGGGGTGTAGCCATCTATGGAAGTGAAATATGGACGATAAATAGTTTGGACAAGAAGAGAATAGAAGCTTTCGAAATGTGGTGCTACATAAGAATGCTGAAGATTAGATGGGTAGATCACATAACTAATGAGGAGGTATTGAATAGAATTGGGAAGAAGAGGAGTCTGTGGCACAACTTGACCAGAAGAAGGGATCGGTTGGTAGGGCATGTTCTGAGGCATCAAGGGATCACCAATTTAGTATTGGAGGGCAACGTGGAGGGTAAAAATCGTAGAGGGAGACCAAGAGATGAATACGCTAAACAGATTCAGAAGGATGTAGGTTGCAGCAAGTACTGGGAGATGAAGAGGCTTGCACAGGATAGAGTAGCATGGAGAGCTGCATCAAACAACAACAGCAACAACAAGACGTATGATAGGATCCGCAAGAGATTTTGCTGGCCAGGTTTACTTAGGAGTGTCCATCACTATGTGTCGCACTGTCGAGATAGCCAGAGGAGAAAGACAGTTCCTCAGAAACCACCTGGCCGACTCATACCAATTCCACCAGCCGAAACGTCTTTCCAACGTGTTGTGATTGACCTCCTCGGACGATTTCCAACGTCTGCTAGTGGCAATAAATGGATTATTGTTTGCACTGATTATCTGACACGCTATGCCATTACAAAAGCCGTGAAAACAGCCCAAGCATTCGAGGTAGCCAAAATCATCGTGGAAGACATTAAAACACGGTGCCCCAAGGTCGTTAATTACAGATCGAGGGAAAGTTTTTCAATCGAATCTTGTGACAGAGATAAACCGTCGGTGCAACATTACTCGTCACATGACGACTGCCTACCATCCGCAAACTAACGGGCTTACAGAACGCCTTAATAAGATCTTGGCCGACATGCTATCAATGTTCGTCAATGTTGAGCAGAGCAACTGGGATGAGGTGCTACACTTCGTGAGGTTTGTCTACAACACCGCCAAACAAGACACCACAGGATTTATGTCATTTTTCCTGGTGCATGGGCGTGAGGCGACTACGACGATGGACACTGTATTTCCATTACATTCTGATGACGTGGACGATGACTACATGGGCCAGGTGTTAACAAGAGCTGAGGAAGCTCGGCAGTTAGCTCAACTCCTCACGCTGGAGGCTCAAGAAAACGATCGAGGAAGGTATGACGCGAGGTACCGCCCTGTTGTCTATAGCCTGGTGACCTCGTCTGGGTCTTCACTCCTGTTCGGAAGGTTGGTCTCTCTGAGAAGCTCCTCAGGCGCTACTTTGGGCCTTATAAGGTTGTAAAACAGTTGTCGGATGTTATTTATGAAGTTGAAGATTTCGACCCCGACACGACAACGAAAGATCAGAGATACGGTCCACGTCCTTCGAATGAAGCCCTATAAGGATTCTGCAACTCAGGGTAAATTCGGAGCTCCAGCGACAAGCAACAAGCGGAAAGGTGACGAAGAGCGTAGCGGCAAAGAAAGTTCTAAGATCACCGTCAGGGCGAACATCAGTCATCGGCAGTCGGAGTATGCAGGACCGATGACTCGTTCCCGGACTAGGACGACGTAACACCGAGACGCTGTTCTCTTAAGGAGGAGGAATATCGCAGAAGAAACTGCGTGGCGCAGTCACCGTGGTGTAGTGGTTATGATATTAGATTGTTGCATGGAGGGTCATGAGTTCAAAATACACCCGAATTCTAAACTTTTAATTTCTATATTCAGTTCGAGTACATTTTAGAAGTATCTACAAATGTCAAGAATCATTGTACTGGAATATTCTGTAACTGTACATATACTGTATGTGTTCTTGCCAGAGGCAGTTCGCTCCGCTCTCTTGAAAGTGAAAGTGCTGAATAAACCTTCGTTAAGTGAAGTTAGTGTTCGTCATTCATCTAATTACACCTTCTTCGACGTGACATTATTTTGGGATTTCATAGTGGTCATTAGCACTCAGTTTGTTATCACCTTTCGTGAATCATTGTGCCTTAATAAAACATGTATGCCAGAGTTCTTTTTTTTTTAATATAATTTGCGTAAGAGATTACAGCCCTAAATTTTGCTACTAGGTGTAAGGTCAAAGATTTGTTGTCTTAAAGCATAATGTGATCAGATATATTTCGAGTTCAAACTGTTGTAATCAGCCATGGTGAAATCGTTCTAAAAATCATGTATAAAATTCAGATTTGGTTTCTATTGATAAATTACAAATTGAACATTGTGTAGTAAAAACAAAAGAACCTTTGACTCCACCACCCATGCTCCTACCGTTTCAGTCAACATTCACTGGATTCAAGACTAGACCTGTGTTCAAAGACAGATCAGTGCAAATGAACTTTGAACAACATTGCCACGTATCTTCTTGACGCTCAAGATACGAAATGTACAAACTCTTTTAGAAATTGCAACACCAAAATAATTAATGTGGAGTAATGAAATTTGGGAATACATTTGTCTACGTAACAAGTTTAAAAGATTAACATTGCAAGAACACAGGTTAATGTAAGTGCAAGATTAGCCCTTTGCAATTGTGAAATGCTATTACGTTAATAATCGGTAATACCACCAGAATGTTGAATGCAAACATGCAAACGTGCATGCTTTGTATCTATAGATTCCGGATGCCTACTTGTGGAATGGAGTTTCATGCCTGTTGCACTTAGTCTGTCAATACGGGGACGGTTAATGTTGTCTGTGGATGACGCTGTAGTTGTCATCCAACGATATCCGATATTTGCTCCATTGGACATAGATCTGGTGATCGAGCAGGGCAAGGTAACATGTCGACACTCCGTAGAGCGTGTTACGACAGTGGTATATGGGCGAGTTTTTCTCTGTTGGGAAACATCTCCTAGACTGCTTTTCATGATCGGCAGCACAACAGGTAGAATCAACAGATTGACGTACAATTTTGCAATCAGGGTCCGAGGGATAACTGTAATACGATAAGCGGGATTCTGTCATACTAAATCGCATCCCAGACCATAATTCCAGGTGTAGATCCATTCCAGTGTGTCTAGCATACAGACCGGGTGATCGCAAACCCACAACTGGCCACCTTGTAACCATCGCACGGCCATCACGTCACTCTGCTTTCATCGGAACATACAACAGACCTCTTCCCTGCCTTCCAATGAGCTCTCGCTCGATACCACTGAAGTCGGAAATGGAGGTTGTTTGTGGTCAGTACAATGCACGCCACAGAGCACCTGTCTTGGATTTCTCCTTGAACTAACCGATTTGTAACAGTTCGTTGTGTCAACGGTGGTGTCAACTGCTGCTCAAATTGCCGCTGCAGATGCAGTACGATGCGCCAGAGCCACACACCGAACACAATAGTCTTCCCTCTCGTTAATGCCACCTGACCCTCTGGAGCCCGGTCATCTTACGACAGTACACTCCCGTGACAACCGCTTATGCAGTCATAAACAGTGGCTACATTCCTGCCAAGTCTTTCTGCAATTTTGCAGAAGGAATATCCACCTTCTCGTAGCCCTGTTACAAGACCTCGTTCAAACTCAATGAGGTGTTGAGAATGTCGCCATTGTCGCCTTAAAGACATTTTTACTGAGTGTCCGCCCCTGGTAGCTGAGTGGTCAGCGCGACGGAATGTCGTACCTAACGGCCCGGGTTCGATTCCCGGCTGGGTAGGAGATTTCCTCCGCTCAGGAACTGGGTGTTCTGTTGTCTTTATCATCATCATTTCATCTCCATCGACATGCAAGTCGCCGAAGTGGCGTAGACTCGAAAGACTTGGACCAGGCGAACGGTCTACCCGACGGGAGGTCCTAGTCACACGACATTTACATTTAGTTTGAGATTTGTAGGTCAGTCACGGATACCGTTGCTATACTTCACTGAAGAGCCAAATAAATTGGTACACCTGCCTAGTACCGTGTAGGGCCTCCACTAGCACGCAGAAGTGCCACAACACGACGTGGCGTGGACTCGACTAATGTGTGAAGTAGTGCTGGAGGGAACTGACACCATGAGTCGTGCAGGACTGTCTATAAATCCGTGAAAGTATGAGGAGATAGAGATGTCTTCTGAACAGCACGTTGCAAGGCATCCCAGATATGCTCACACGGCATTTCCATTTTACTAATAAGGCACAACGCCCAATGTCAAAGGTAATGAACGCTCACGACCGTTACAGGGTGTGTTTAAAGCAAACTTGATTTGCATCTTCATACTGGCACTACTAGCGCCACCAATACGCGACTGGCGCAAATTTGGAACATACGTTTTCTTTCAGATGTAGACACACGCCTATCAGCTTTCGTTTACATCTTACAACTTCTTTTTGGTGCTGCAGTTTTTCTCTTTTCCGTCACTGTGTTTGGCAATGTGACGATTTCGTTCAACACTTCCTGTAAGCTTTTTTATGTCAATAAAAATTTAAATCTTTATATGTGACCACTAGTTTCGTTTATTCACAGACGTACGATAGCCACAGCGATCGTGGTGCGCGCCAGGGCAGAGTATCCCCGGTCGTGACGGCTCGCCTGCCGAGGTGAGAACCGCTGGAGCACATAAATCCCCGCCGGCGCGGAAGACTGTCCGTGGCAAAGCGGCAGGTCGCCGGCTAATTGCCGTCCCAGCCGCGTTCCAGGAAGCGCGCTGATGGTGGGGGCAGCACGGCGGTCACGCTTTGTTCCTGACCAGGCCACGCCACAAAGGCGGCGCAGCATCCAGCGCCACGCTGCTTGCTGAAAAGGGCCTGCCCGCCAACCGATCGCAGGCTCAGCGGACTCGATTAACAGTTGTAGTCGAATTAAGTCGGGTGATGCCGAGGGGATTAAATTAGGAAATGAGACACTTCAAGTAGTAAAGGAGTTTTGCTGTTTGGGGAGCAAAATAACTGATGGTGGTCGAAGTAGAGAGGATATAAAATGTAGACTGGCAGTGGCAAGGAAAGCGTTTCTGAAGAACAAAAATTTGTTAACATCGAGTATAGATTTAAGTGTGAAGAAGTCGTTTGTGAAAGTATTTGTATGGAGTGTAGCCATCTATGGAAGTGAAACATGGACAATAAATAGTTTGGACAAGAAGAGAATCGAAACTTTCGAAATGTGGAGCTACAGAAGAATGCTGAAGATTAGATGGGTAGATCACATAACTAATGAGGAGGTATTGAATGGAATTGGGGAGAAGAGGAGTTTGTGGCACATCTTGACAAGAAGAAGGGACCGGTTGGTAGGACATGTTTTGAGGCATCAAGGGATCGCCAATTTAGCGTTGGAGGGCAGCGTGGAGGGTAAACATCGTAGAGGGAGACCAAGAGATGAATGCACTAAGCAGATTCAGAAGGATGTAGGTTGCAGTAGGTACTGGGAGATGAAGAAGCTTGCACAAGATAGAGTAGCATGGAGAGCTACATCAAACCAGTCTCAGGACTGAACACCACAACAACAACAACTTCTCTCCAACAAGACATAACCAGTTATGAGTCTTTCAAACGTTAGAGTAACGCATATCTAGAGACCTAAGTGAAAGGAGGGCCTTTCCTTGCTTCCTCCTATCGCACGCTTTTCAAAACCGCTTTGAAATATCCACCTATAATTTTTGTACGCCCTTGAACCAAAACCCAAAGACGTGCAAGTAGTTTTCCATAATGTGGAAAATGCTTTCGTGATATTTCCCTTTATGTAGCACCTTTACGTAGCTCCATACCTAACAATCATATACAACCGTTCGCTCGACGAAAGAGCAGTAGCCAAAGACTGAAAAGTTGCACAGGTCACACCAATATTCGAGAAAGGTAGTAGGATTAATCCACTAAATTACAGGCCCATATCATTGACGTAGGTATGCAGCAGGATTTTGGAACATATATTGTGTTCAAACATTATGAATTACCTCGAAGAAAACGGTCTATTGACACACAGTCAACATGGGTTTAGAAAACATCGTTCCTGTCAAACACATCTAGCTCTTTTTCTACATGAAGTGTTGAGTGTTGCTGACAAGCGATTTCAGATCGATTTCGAATTTTTGGATTTCCGGAAGGCTTTTGACACTATACCACACAAGCGGCTTGTAGTTAAATTGCGTGCTTATGGAAATCGTCTCAGTTATGTGACTGAATTTGTGATTTCCTGTCACAGTTCGTAGTAATTGATGGAAAGTCAAGTAAAACAGAAGTGTTTTCTAGCTTCCCCGAGGTAGTGTTATAGGCCCTTTTTCTGTTCCTTATCTATATAAACGGTTTGGGAGATAATCTGACCAGTCGTCTTAGGTTGTTTGCAGATGACGCTGTCGTTTATCGACTAATAAAGTAATCAGAAGATCAAAATAAATTGCAAATTGATTTGAAAAAGATATCTGAATGGTGCAAAAATTGGCAGTTGACCCTAAATAACGAAAAGTGTGAGGTCATCCACATGAGTGCTAAAAGGAATTCGTTACACGATAAATCAGTCTGTTAAAAAAGCCAAAAATTCAACTAAATACCTAGGTATTACATTTACGAACAACTTAAATTGGAAGGAACACATAGAAAACGTTGTTGGGAAGGCTACCCAAAGACTGCGTTTATTGGCAGGACTCTTAGAAAATGTAACAGATCTACTAATGAGACTGTCTACACTACGCTTGTCCGTCCCCTTTTAGAATACTGCTGCGCGGTGTGGGATCCTTACCAGATAGGACTGACGGAGTACATCGAAAAAGTTCAAAGATGGGCAGCACGTTTTGTATTATCGGGAAATATTGGAGAGAGTGTCACAGAAATGATACAGGATTTGGGCTGGACATCATTAAAAGAAAGGCGTTTTTCGTTGCGACGTATCTCACGAAATTCCAATCACCAACTTTCTCCTCCGAATGCGAAAATATTTTGCTGACACCGACCTACATAGGGAGAAACGATCACCACGATAAAATAAAGAAAATCAGAGCTCGTACGGAAAGATGTAGGTGTTCGTTCTTTCCTCGTGCTATACGAGATTGGTTTAATAGAGAATTGTGAAGGTGGGTCGATGAACCCTCTGCCAGGCACTTAAATGTCATTTGCGGAGTATCCATGTAGATATAGATGTAGACGTTTTCTGTGATCGCTGCCTATCGTTTGCAGGCAACTATATTATTCCCCTTCAGTTAACATCGTATATGGCCCATTTTCGTGTACTGGAGAGTTTGCATTATCACTTAACTTCGGAATTGAATGGTGCTACCCTGCAACCAGTTTCCAGCTTATAACACGGCGTGTTTCAGGAAGCAACTTTAAAAAACGCTAAAAGAGGAGGGGTGTCTTAATTTGACCTATAGTGGAGCTCTATATTGTAAAAAGGAAATCTTATGCGTTATCGCTTCTTCAAAATAAAAACTCCGCGTCGAGCGATGGCCGTGTCATCCTTTACCACTGGCATCATCGGATGTGATATGCAGAGACGTGGGCTCAGCACATCGCGCTCCCGGACTTTGTCAACTTTCTAGACCTTGGAGACGCTGCTACTGACTCAGGTAGCTTTTCAGTTGGCAACACGAGGCTGGGTGCACCCTGTTCCAGTCCTCTCACAAAGAAAAGAAATCCCTAGCGGTACCGGGAATCGAACCCGAGTCTTCCGCATGGCTGTTAGCTGTGCTTATCACTCATATCGTCCTTCGAAGGAGTATCTTAATTTTGTGTTTAGTTACCACTGATAATAAAGTGAGCCTAATTGCACCATATTCTCTCGTCGATGGTCAACCGTAGGCTTTGTTGTCACGACAGACAGGGGGAAATCTATTGGAGCTAGCGCACAAGGCAAGATTTAACTTGTCGTGTCTCACCTCGTTGGCGTATAAATCGGTCACTGCATGTGCAACTGTCGCACAGGATCCTGACTTGTTAAATTAAGATGTTCGAACCCTGCACTTCCTGATTCATCTGGCAAATGGATACGCTGAGTTCCGGCATGACCATACAGTCACTAAACCATTTATTTTCATTCATTGTGCATTTTCTTTGTTAGATTACTGACATAACACCCACACTTTCTGAAGGAAAATGAAAGTGGAATAATCTTGAATAACAGTTAATCGGTACTCGGGAATCGGGTCAGTTTTTACAAAGCTTGATGCCAGATTCGAAATATACAAAACATAGAAAATCTTATACTACTTTAGTCCTTTACGTACACACTATGGAGGAGTGAATGACGTCAATTTTTCTTGGGAATTCAGCACGAAAACATTGGGATAATGAGCTACTTCACAATGAGTCACCGAGCGAGGTGGCGCAGTGGTTAGACACTGGACTCGCATTCGGGAGGACGACGGTTCAATCCCGCATCCGGCCATTCTGATTTAGGTTTTCCGTGATTTCCCTAAATCATTCCAGGCAAATGCCGGGATGGTTCCTCTGAAAGGGCACGGCCGACTTCCTTCCCTAATCCGATGAGACCGATGACAACGCTGTCTGGTCTCCTTCCTCAAACAACCAACCAACCACAATGAGTCTACAGACAAGCACTCATGCAGAGAATCCAGGAAGACAGAAGTTAGCAAGAGGGGGATCACCCGTCATACCATCTACAATAAATTCTAGGAGGCTCCGAATTATTCATTTGTTACAATGACTCTTGAGACCTGAGATCTGTCCCACTAGGGCGGCTACAGTCAAACTGAAACAGGTGGTGACCACATGGCGTCTGACACCTTGGTAAGAAAAATCACGAGACTCGCTCAACATTTTGTGATTCTAGCGTTTACTTGCTTTGGGCTGACTTTCCCAGATATTAAGTGCTTCTACGATAATGTGGTGCACTCCTATAAGACGCTAATTTTGTACCACTTGCATCACGTTAAGCAAATGTGTTGGACTGTGTATATCTCATAGTCTAAGATCATTATACTCGATAACGGCGTGAAAGCCGAAACCTAGATTGTACGTAACTGATATGAGATCGTGATTGTAAAATTCAGCGTTAAAATGTCGGCTCGACAACATATTTACAGTACTAGGAATACTATAATTCGTGCGTTTCGATGGTCATTCTATTATTCTGTGAATACCAAATAATAGCCAGATCCACATCCGAGGCAAATCCTTTATAATGCATCTTCCAACTGCCTCTCTTAGCAATGTCGAGGTGTACCACGCTAAGGCTAGCCACGTACTGCCTGTCGTTCACAAAAAGAAGCAGCTGAGTTCGCCAGCCAAACCCACCTTTTACATCGCGCCATGCCACTTCCGTTCCGGAGGGACTTCCCTACAGCAATTACATGTTACAATTACAATTGCCCTAAGCACGAACCAGCGTTTAACAAAGTACTCTTTTTATAAACATATTCTTATTACAATAATGAAAAATTTCAACATATTCTTTTGCTTTTTTCATATATACATTACAAAACTCTAATTTTCTTGCCATACATCAAGGAGTTCAAACAACACCAATACACAGCTACATAAAACAAACCTACTTCTAATCGATATAAATTTTACAACTTGGGCAATTCCAGCAGGACAATGCGACACCCCATACGTCCGTAATTCTACAGAGTCGCTCCAGGAACACTCTTCTGACTTTAAACTCTTACGCTGGCCACCAAACTCCCCAGACATGAACATTATTGAGAATATCTGGGATGCCTTGCAATGTGGTATTCAGAAGAGATCTACACCTCCTTGTACTCTTACGGATTTATAGACAACCCTGCACAACTCATGGTGTCAGTTCCCCCTCCCCCCCCCCCCCCCCCCCCTCCCAGCACTATTTCAGACATTATTCGAGTCCATGCCAGTTCGTGTTGCGGCGCTTCTGCGTACTCACGGGGGCCCTTCACGATACTAGGCAAGTGTAGCAGTTTCTTTGGCTCTTCAGTGTAGTATAGCAACAATATCCGCGACTGACTTACAAATCTCAAACTAAACGTAAATGTCGTGTGACTAGCGTCTCCCGTCGGGTAGACCGTTCGCCGGGTGCAAGTCTTTCGTTTTGGTGCCACTTCGGCGACATGCCCGTCTATGGGGATGAAATGATGATGATTAGGACAACACAACACCCAGTCCCTGAGCGGAGAGAATGTCCGACCCAGCCGGGAACCGAACCCGGGCCCTTAGGATTGACATTCTGTCGCGCTGACCACTCTGCTACCGGGGACGGACATCTCAAACTTTTCTCAATTATATGGCTTTTAAAATGGTTTCACAGAAAAAAAAACGACTCGCCAAGAAGGTGCTATCGGATTGTGGGGATAAGACAGATGACAGTAGACGTAATGTACATACACAGAATAACAAATGATGGTAATTTCAGATTGGATGAATTATTCAAGAGAGAGAGCGTCACAAACTGAACAATTCAATAACGTGTTGGTCCATCTCTGGCCATTACATGCAAACAGTTATTTGGCTTGGCACTGATTGGCTCTGAGCACTATGGGACCTAACATCTGTGGTCATCAGTCCCCTAGAACTTAAGGCTACTTGAACCTAACTAACCTAAGTACAACACCCAGTCATCACGAGGCAGAGAAAATCCCTGACCCCGCCGGGAATCGAACCCGGGAACCCGGGCGTGGGAAGCGAGAACGCTACCGCGCGACCACGAGCTGCGGACTTGGCACTGATTGATAGAGTTGTTGGGTGTCCTCCTGATGGATATCGTGCCAACTTCTGTCGAAGTCTCGTGTTAGATCGTCAAGATCCCGAGCTGGTTGGAGGTCTCTGCCGATAATGTTCCAACGTTCTCAACTGGGGAGAGATCCAGCGACCTTGCTGGTTAACTTGGTTTTGGCAAGCTTGAAGACAAGCAGCAGAACTGTCGCCGTGTGCAGGCGGGCATTATCTTGCTGGAATGTAAGTCTAATATGCCTTGCCATGAAGGGCAACAAAACGGGGCGTGGAATACCGTCGACTTGCCGCTGTGCGGTAATGGTACCGCGGATGACAACCAAAGGATCGAGAAACGAGATGGCACCCCTGACCATCGCTACTGGTTGGCGGTCCTAATAACTGCTGGCAATGTGGACAGAGGTGAAACAAGGTGTTACTGAATTACTTAATTTATTAAGCTCTTTCTCTTGAAGGAATCATCCAATTTTTCTGAATTTGTAATCTTTCGTTTGTCTGCACTTGTACATCACATTTGCCGATTTTGTCCCATTCGAAGAATTCCTTCGTGCAACGTTCTTTTTTTGTGTCTTAGACTGTAGTTCAAAGCTACCAATGATTCTGCGAGAGCTGCACTCTACACTGAGGTAGATGAGCAGGCCCGATAGTTCTTGCTATCTATGGAAGCCTCCATGCTAATAGCTATATCAAATATTACAGGCCACAGACACACGGGAGACTGTTATGGGCACGATGTCTGGAAACAAGAACCTCGGAAACAGCAAGGCTAATAGAATTTTCAGATGTCACTGTAGTGAGCGCCTTTGGTAAGTGATTGAAGACAATGAAACCATGAGTAGGCAACAAGGCGTTGGAGTCTACGCTCACCTCGGACGTGGATGTTACTGGCTTGCCAGCTCTGTGAAGTAGGACAGTCGGAGACCTGTGGCAGATCTGTTAATAGCGTACTGGTTCAGGCACAATTGTTCCAGAACACGCTGTTCAATGCACATACTGAGCATGGGACTCCTCAGCAGATGTCAACACGTGTTCCCATGTTGACTCTAGGACATCGTTAAGTATAGTCGTAGGGTACTAGACAGACGATGGATCACGCTTTCTGTGACACCAGATCAATGGTCGTGTACGAATGTCCTGTTATTTAGACGATCAGCTGTTGGAAGAATGCAATGTGCTAAGGATGGAGGCCGGTTGGGGCAGTATTATGCTATAGAGAACATTCACCTGGGCTTCCGTGGCACATGTGGTAGTAATCGAAGACACCATGACAGTTGTGAACTATGAGAACATTAATGCGGACCACTCGCACAATTTATGTCTTCCATCTTTCACTAGGATAGCTGGCGGTGTCACAAGACCAAAATCGTGTGATGAAGAGCGTGACAGTGAACTCACGTCCATGTCTTAACCGCCAAATTCGCTTGATTTGAACCCGATGGAATGCACCTGGAACACTATCGGATGCTAACTTCGCACTGACAAAACACTGTCCCGTAAGTATGGAATTTACGTTACTTATGCGTAGACTTCTGGTGCCCATACCTCTGAAAAGTTACCAACGATTCGTCGATTCCGTGGTATGCAGAATCGCTTCTGTATTGTGTTCCAATGGTGGATCAAACGCTGTTAAGTTTCTGAACATAATATTTTGGTTCATTGGTCTAGTTTATAAGAGATATGGACTGACTTTTTCCGCTGACACTGAAAGTCGCTTGAAACACGCTAAGAGTAGTATTTGTTTAGGCTAACTCCATTTATATACACACATCAAAAAGCGTTTCGTATCAGCTCGTTTCCGAGAGTTCCGGAATCTGTACAGAAAACTCGAATAGAGATCAATATAAACATCATTTCCGCCCTTTTTGTTGTTCATGGAAATCAATTGGATGTTGTAGAACCATAGAGCGAGACCTGGTCCAGACTTCTGTACACACTGGTACCCCTAATATCCCGTAGCACGTGCTCTTGCATTGATGCATGCCTGTATTCGTCGTGGCGTAGTATCCACAAGTTCACCAAGGCACTGTTGGTCCAGATTGCCCCACTCCTCGACGGCGATTCGGCGTGGATCCCTCAGAGTGGTTGGTGGGACACGTCGTCCATAAACAGCTTTTCAGTCTATCTCAGACATGTTCGATAGGGTTCATGTCTGGAGAACATGATGGCCACTCAGGTCGAGCGATGTCGTTATCCTGAAGGAAGTCATTCACAAAGATGTGCACGATGGGGGCGCGAACTATCGTCCATGAAGACGAATGCCTCACCAGTATGCTGCCGATATGGTTGCACTATCGGTCGGAGGATAGCATTCACGTATTATACAGCCGTTACGGCTCTTTCCATAACCACCATCGGCGTACGTTGACCCCACATAATGTCACCCCAAAACAGCAGGGAACCTCCACCTTGCTGCACTCGTTGGACAATCAGCTTGACCGGGTTGCTTCAAAATGTGGCTCAAATGAGTAAGTACTATGGGACTTTACATCTGAGGTCATCAGTCCCCTAGACTTAGAACTACTTAAACCTAACTCTCCTAAGGACATCACACACATCTACGCCCGAGGCAGGATTCGAAACTGCGACCGTAGCAGCAGGGCGGTTCCAGACTGAAGCGCCTAGAACCGCTCGGCCACAGCGGCCGGCTCCAAACATGTCTTCGAAAACTGTCTGGTTGAAGGTATATGCGACACTCATCGGTGAAGAGAACGTGATGCCAATTCTGAGCGGTCCATTCTGCTTGTTATTTGGCCCATCTGTACAGCGCTGCATGCTGTCGTGGTTACAAAGATGGACCTTGACATGGACGTAGGGAGTGAAGTTGCGCATCATGCAGCCTATTGCGCACAGTTTGAGTTGTAACACGGCGTCCTGTGGCTGCACGAAAAGCATTATTCAACATGGTGGCGTTGCTGTTAGGGTTCCTCCGAGCCATAATCCGTAGGTAGCGGTCATCCACTCCAGTAGTAGGCCTTGGGCGGCATGAGCGAGGCATGTCACCGACAGTTACTGTCTCTCTCTATCTCCTCCATGTCCGAACAACAACGCTTTGGTTCACTCCGAGACGCCTGGACATTTCCCCTGTTGAGAGCCCTTCCTGGCACAAAGTAACAATGTGAACGCGATCGAACCGCGGTATTGACCGTCTGGGCGTGGTTGAACTACACACAACACGAGCCGTTTACCTCCTTCCTTGTGGAATGACTGGAACTGATCGGCTGGAAACATCTGATGTAATAGCATGGAAATGGGGCTGATGTGTCTTAGGAAAGACATCCGGTATATGTATGTTGACTTGTAGACAACATCCGTGGTCGCCACTTAGCGCAAGATACAAATGATGTTCACTGTACAGTCATCTTTCCTTCACTACACAATATGTCCGATTACACACTGAATGAAAAGGTTTGCTCTCGTATATAAAATATTTAGACCCTTGAATCAAATTAGTAACATATTCTAACTGCAAAGAGATTGTAGAATATTATCTAAGCAGTCAATATTTAGTGAGATGATTTTACAGAGAAAATTTTATTCATTTGAACCCGAATAGTCATAATAACATCTCAGTTTGATGAACACGCAAGCAGCGAGACTTGTAGTTGCCTGCAGTGCATTGGGCATGTGGACCCTGTTATGGCACCAAACAATGGGTGTCCGAGTGGTAGACACTGGTCAAAATACTGTTCTGTTCAGTAAGGTGCATGAATTGAAGCATAAATGAAACAGCCGGCCGGTGTGGCCGTGCGGTTCTAAGTGCGTCAGTTTGGAACCGCGTGACCGCTACGGTCGCAGGTTCGAATCCTGCCTCGGGCATGGATGTGTGTGATGTCCTTAGGTTAGTTAGGTTTAAGTAGTTCTAAGTTCTAAGGGACTGATGACCTCAGTAGTTAAGTCCCATAGTGCTCAGAGCCATTTGAACCATTTGAACCATAAATGAAACAGGGAATGAATAAGCAAGCGTCACTGTAAAATAGTTGTATTGAGATATATTGAAGGCCTGCATGTGATGCAGTACTCAAGTCCGCTACCTACTGATGGCGTTGACATGCCCAATTTTAAGTATCTGTGTAATAGTTCTGTTGCGCCAGACGGAAGTTGAAGTTCCGCAAAGCTAACCCTCCTAGCCGTGAGCTGACGTCTCTGAGGCGAGGTTAACACTGAATAGCAATGTACGTAGTGCTAACTAGCTCCGCTGACGTCGTCGTGGACTAATCTGGCTGGGACCCAAAGAGTAAGTGAAGAGTACCTAGACTGCCGCTTCTGACGGTGTCTCTATATGCCCTGGTAGCGCCTGGCGTCGCTAGGGGTTGCAAGGCTTCAGTTACAGTAGGACCACTGGTGGACGGCCGCTGCATTTGTGCTGCCAACTTCGGCGTCTTCTACGATGAGAGCCCCTGTTTGGTATCGATCGTGCATCTATACCACAGACCCAAATGCAGGACATCAAAAGATCATACTTTACATCTAATGAAGGACTGCCACCGTGCTAACGAGGTCACCTTCTAGACTGACCTTTTCAGCTGAGAGATCATGCATAGGAAGACGAAGTATAATATTCGCAGTGACTGGATCTACTTTAAACATTAATTGCAGTGAGAAATACATAAAATTCTAGTAATCGCTAATGGCAAGTAGTAAGTATGCTGATTGCTGAGTGCAAGTCGGCAGAAACTCGTCAAAATAGGATGCCGATTGTCAGGGATAAACTGATATGAAAGAACATTTGAATATAAATATATATAATTGTCTCGAAAGATAGTTCAACCACGACAGCACGAATGGTAAATTTATCCAACACATGTACTCAAACCGTACACCTTCGAGATACGTCTTACCACATTGCATATTGGAAGCAGACCAGTGCTCCATTAGACTGCAAAATAAGATCCTTCGCCGCGTTCGGCCGAACACCAACGTCCTTCTTCTAAGTCGTAACCCAGAATACCGCGAGGCTGGCTGCAACCCGCTGGTCAGCTCAGCTGGAACTGAAAGACTTTTGTTTTATATAGCACTGAGGCTTACACCTTGTCTAATTTCAACTTCTTCTTTTCTTTTGAAAGTGGTTTTGTGATTTTGTATATCTTTGGGCCCGGTCCCAGAGCATGATCTATTGTTTTATCAATTTTACCCAGGCGACAATTGTTCTTGTTCCTTGAGGCGAGTGTTAATGCTTGTTTTTGTAGTTCCTATATATAATTGGCGGCAACTGCATGGGATTTTACATACTTCTACTGTGATAAGCGGCGGGCTTAGGTATTTTGAAGTGTTCATATATTCTCGCACCTTTTTCTGAGTTCTCCGCTGATGCTACACTCCTGGAAATGGAAAAAAGAACACATTGGCACCGGTGTGTCAGACCCACCATACTTGCTCCGGACACTGCGAGAGGGCTGTACAAGCAATGATCACACGCACGGCACAGCGGACACACCAGGAACCGCGGTGTTGGCCGTCGAATGGCGCTAGCTGCGCAGCATTTGTGCACCGCCGCCGTCAGTGTCAGCCAGTTTGCCGTGGCATACGGAGCTCCATCGCAGTCTTTAACACTGGTAGCATGCAGCGACAGCGTGGACGTGAACCGTATGTGCAGTTGACGGACTTTGAGCGAGGGCGTATAATGGACATGCGGGAGGCCGGGTGGACGTACCGCCGAATTGCTCAACACGTGGGGCGTACATTGATGTTGTCGCCAGTGGTCGGCGGAAGGTGCACGTGCCCGTCGACGTGGGACCGGACCGCAGCGACGCACGGATGCACGCCAAGACCGTAGGATCCTACGCAGTGCCGTAGGGGACCGCACCGCCACTTCCCAGCAAATTAGGGACACTGTTGCTCCTGGGGTATCGGCGAGGACCATTCGCAACCGTCTCCATGAAGCTGGGCTACGGTCCCGCACACCGTTAGGCCGTCTTCCGCTCACGCCCCAACATCGTGCAGCCCGCCTCCAGTGGTGTCGCGACAGGCGTGAATTGAGGGACGAATGGAGACGTGTCGTCTTCAGCGATGAGAGTCGCTTCTGCCTTGGTGCCACTGATGGTCGTATGCGTGTTTGGCGCCGTGCAGGTGAGCGCCACAATCAGGACTGCATACGACCGAGGCACACAGGGCCAACACCCGGCATCATGGTGTGGGGAGCGATCTCCTACACTGGCTGTACACCACTGGTGATCGTCGAGGGGACACTGAATAGTGCACGGTACATCCATCCCGTCATCGAACCCATCGTTCTACCATTCCTAGACCGGCAAGGGAACTTGCTGTTCCAACAGGACAATGCACGTCCGCATGTATCCCGTGCCACCCAACGTGCTCTAGAAGGTGTAAGTCAACTACCCTGGCCAGCAAGATCTCCGGATCTGTCCCCCATTGAGCATGTTTGGGACTGGATGAAGCGTCGTCTCACGCGGTCTGCACGTCCAACACGAACGCTGGTCCAACTGAGGCGCCAGGTGGAAATGGCATGGCAAGCCGTTCCACAGGACTACATCCAGCATCTCTACGATCGTCTCCATGGGAGAATAGCAGCCTGCATTGCTGCGAAAGGTGGATATACACTGTACTAGTGCCTACATTGTGCATGCTCTGTTGCCTGTGTCTATGTGCCTGTGGTTCTGTCAGTGTGATCATGTGATGTATCTGACCCCAGGAATGTGTCAATAAAGTTTCCCCTTCCTGGGACAATGAATTCACGGTGTTCTTATTTCAATTTCCAGGAGTGTATATCAGAAATTTCATGTTTATTTTCATATTGGTAAGTTCTCTTTTCACTAGCTGTCGATGACTCTTAAATACTGGACTGGAAAAAAAACCTATACTTTCTGCTACATCGCTGTAAATAAGAAATTTCTGTGTGTTAACGATTTGGCAAAAGACTCTCCTCTTTGTGTGCTATCATCTGCCAAGATCTCGCTTCGATATCTTGATCGGTTTAGGAGATATGAGGGATGTTATGAATATTTCATTCTCGCGCGCACGTGATTGGGAATGAACACACAACACATGATCCATTTTCCCGAGATCGGAGACAGATACAGACCTCCTCTCAAACGTAAAGAAAAATTCAAAATGTTAGCTAAATTTCATTTGCAACAACATGTGATCTAATACGCACCAAATGCAAAATCATAGCAACTTCTACTTCTGCCTCGTGATGGCTGGGTGTTGTGTGCTGTCCTTAAGTTAGTTAGGTTTAAGTAGTTCTAAGTTCTAGGGGACTTATGACCACAGCAGTTGAGTCCCATAGTGCTCAGAGCCATTTTTTTCTACTTCCCGTTGAAAACTTCCGAATTTTGCGCAGTGTCTTACTTAAATAGTTATCTCAGAATAAGTATGACTGTTAGCGAGATGATGGCCACTTTGCCACGAAGGTGACGTATGACGCTACAGGCAACTCAAAAATCAAATATTTTTGTGAATAGTTCCTGTAAAATCGTTTGAGGAAGATTACAGGGTGGGCGGGCTTCGATTTTGTCAGCGCAATGCGCCGCCAAACGGCGCGAGCAATAAATGTGTATTCTTTAGTAAGACACTACGCAAAACTCAAAAAGCTTGCAATGAAAATTAGGGGTCGCTATGATTTTGCGTTTGGTGCGTACTACACCATATGTTGCTGCGTGTGAAATGTAGCTAACATGTTGAATTTTTGTTTAGACTTGGGAAGAGGTCTCTATCTGCCTACGATCTCGAGAAAATGGATCATATGTAGCGCGCTCATTTCCGATCTCACGCCCGCGAGAATGAAGTACTCGCAACATCTCTCATATCTCCTAAACCGCTCGAGACATCGTAAGGAAAGTTTGGCGAATGATAGTACACAAGGAGGAGAGTGTTTTGCCAATTCTTAAACTCACGGAACTTTCTTATCTATGGCTATATATCAGTGCTTATACTTCCCTTTTTATTTATTTCACTCCATTGACTGTGATTTTTTAAGAGATCGACAGCTAGCGAAACAAGAGCTTCCTAGTATGAAAATAAATATGAAATTCCTTCTTTTATGTCACTGCAAACCGACACTATGAGGTTTTTCTTAAGCTATTGAGCTCTGTGATTGCCAATTGCTTGTTTAGTGAGGCACTCCGTTTCGGAATTCTGTCGCAATAGCAGCTGTGAGATAAGTTTGGCAAATAACACTGTGACAAAGGAAGTACAATTAAACCAGTCACCAAGAGAAATGTGGCCGTTACTCATAAATGGTGATGCTTCTACGAATGAGAAAAGGTTAACAACTCACAAAAAAATAGATTGCCAATTCTGTTGGAATTTTCGTGGAATCCCCGTAACCCATCGTATTTTTAATACTGAGCGACTGGAATGGAAACTTACCAAAGGATTTTATTCCGTCTCTTGATCTGAGCAGTATCAAAATAACGACGAGCGTTCCTTCAGGAGGAATGGTAGGCAGATGCCAGATACTGGTTACTCACCTACGGCTTGCCAAAGTGACAATGTGTGATCGCGAATAAAATAGTTTTTATTGAGAAAAATAAACAATTGATCTGTCGCACAACACAATGGTCAGTGTATTGCCAGGAGCGGAGGATAATGGGCGCGACAGGAATGCACAAGCTAGCCATGTGTGCCTCGTGCGTTGGAGTTCGAAAAACATTGTCATGAAAGTAGATCTGCCTTTGTCAGCAGTACTTTTCGACAAATTAAATATATCTAATCATAACACTCTTTTAGGATATTCCTACTTTCGTAATAATACCGACCATTGTCTTCGCCGGCCGGGGTGGCCGAGCGGTTCTAGGCGCTACAGTCTGGAACCGCTTTTTCTCATCACGGCGAACCAATTACAACAGCCGGCCGCGGTGGCCGTGCGGTTCTAGGCTCTGAAGTCCGGAACCGCGGGACTGCTACGGTCGCAGGTTCGAATCCTGCCTCGGGCATGGATGTGTGTGATGTCCTTAGGTTTACTTAGGTTTAAGTAGTTCTAAGTTCTAGGGGACTGATGACCTAAGATGTTGAGTCCCATAGTGCTCAGAGCCATTTGAACCAATTACAACATTGTTATTTGTGACTGCTTTTCGACTGTGTCGTATTACATTATTACATCCATGTCCAAGGAATCACTGTGAGACTTCTATACTTCAGATCTTGGACGCTTTTTACCAGGAGCACAAAGGGTTCAGACCTGTGGAGAGTATCCCTTTCTAAATTTTTGTAACAGATCGTACAGATACGCCAGCGTACTAGGCAGTGAGAAGATAACGTTGTTTTACTTTCCTGCCTTGCTTCTTAATTACATGATTTTATTCCTTGCTTCCTTATTCAGTCCACTCTGTCCCTTCTTGCGATCTGAAAACATCGCAGAGGCATATAATACAATTCCAGCGGCCAATGGCTTCTCAGTTACTGAAGTACGCATTTTTCTTGAAGGAGAAAAACAAAAAAAAAACTATACAAATATAAATAACAGAAAAGTACAGACAGGGTGATCAAAAAGTCAGTATAAATTCGAAAACTTAATAAACCAATGAATAGTGTAGATAAAAAGGTAAAAATTGACACACGTGCTTGGAATGACATGGGGTTTTATTAGACAAAAAAAAACAAAGTTGACAAAATGTCCGACAGACGGCGCGTGAAAGATCTCGGGCGCGTCGTTTGGTGATGATCGTGTGCTCAGCAACCACTTTCGTCGTGCTTGGCCTCCCAGGTCCCCAGACCCCAGTCCGCGCGGTTATTGGCTTTGGGGTTACCTGAAGTCGCAAGTGTATCGTGATCGACTGACATCTCTAGGGATGCTGAAAGACAACATCCGACGCCAATGCCTCACCATAACTCCGGACCTGCTTCACAGTGCTGTTCACAACATTATTCCTCGACTACAGCTATTGTTGAAGAATGATGGTGGACATATTGAGCATTTCCTGTAAAAAACGTCATCTTTGCTTTGTCTTACTTTGTTGTGCTAATTGCTGCTATTCTGATCAGATGAAGCGCCATCTGTCTGTCATTTTTTGAACTTTTGTTGTTTTTTGTTCTATTGAAACCTCATGTCATTCGAAGCATGTGTGTCAATTTGTACCTCTCTATCTACATTATTCCGTGATTTATTCAGTTTTCAAATTTATACTGACTTTTTGATCACCCGGTATAATGTACTAACGAAGAAAGCTGGAGCGTGTAAATGGCGAAAAACCAAACACTACACAAAGGCAATAACATTTAGTACACAGTAAGGCAAAATTTATCGTATGGGCAATACTACCACTGCTCATACGCGCCGTTCCGATTTGAGTATATGGCCAGGCAACTTTTCCGCTCCCCATCTCAAATTTCCCACGGCGCTAGCGAGGCACGCGCGACGCGCGGCGCGAGAAACTGTGCCACAACTCCGCGCGACCTGGCGCAGGCGCGTGTCGCGTCCCAATCGCGTCGCGTCGCGATTTGCGCGGTCCCATTTGAACCTGTGAAGTTACAAAAATGCGCGTTGCGCTGCGTCGCGCCACACGCGCTATACGCGTCTCAATTTGTGCCTAGCCTGCACGTGATAGACGCGTCTCAATTTCCCCTTAGCCTTAAAGTCTGTATCAGCTTTCTAAGTCTTTATTGCGCCTGATGATGTTTCCAGCACTGGATGAAGAAACGTTAGAGGATTAGGCCTTTGACCAAGGCCCAGTGCCCATAATGCAAACATCATCAATGTAGGAAGTACCGGCCGTGAACTGGTGCACTGTACGTTGTTTGCCTGTGTGTGACAGGGCACTGGGGCGGGCGCCTGCGGGCGCGTGGTCGGTGAGCGGCGCGTGCCGGCGCGCGCGGGCGTCGCTGGGGCTGGCGCGGCGGCAGGCGCGGCTGTGCCGCTCGGCGGACGGCGAGGCGATGCCGCACGTGGCGCGAGCCGCCGCGCTCGCGGCCGCCACCTGCCAGGCGCTGTTCGCAGACCGCCGCTGGAACTGCTCCTCCGTCAACAGCGCGCCCGCCTTCTCCAGGGACCTCACCACAGGTCAGCCGCTGCTCTCTTCACCTATCTTACACGCCGTGTCTTCTCACCTGTTAGGTGCGGCCCACCACAACATCATCACCTGTGCCAATCTCTTCTTCTCACAGTTACACATTGTGACCACCTGCTAGATAACTCGGCTGCAGTTAGCGTGAACCGTCCCCCCCCCCCCCCCCCTTTGATTTTCGACCCCTTCCCTCTTCTCTTTCCCATCATCTGTCCAGGTTCCCCCCGTCTGCTCTCGGCTGTGGTATGCCGTACTTGTGCCAACTTTTTAGTGCAGTGCTCAAATGAATGTTCAGTGTTGTTCGTCTTTCCCAAGTGTTGCAAACAGAAATCATGCTGTCGCTGGCTGTGAATTTTATATCTCTTGCAAACAGAAACCAGACTGCCGCCGTGTTTTTTAATTGTCTGTCTATTATTTTACCTGACTGCTTCATACGTATTTTATTAGCATCATCAACCCTTTGTACTATGTTTTAAGTTCCACGATTTTCCGCCATGTTACCATTTAAGTCTCCGATTTTATCGCCTGTTTTTGTTAGTTATTATCTTCATCTTTTTAAAACAAATTCTGTAGGCTGAAGAGCGGCGTAACTAAGCTGCTGCCAGCCCGCACCCTTCGGGGCGAATCGAAACTCAATAAAGAAGAAAACAAAAGCGTGTGCCGTCGGGCTTGACGTGAGTCCACTACTACTACTGATGATGAACAGACACGTGCACACCGTCCAGCAGAATGAATAGTAGGGTTTGTGCCACATAGTAAGACACCTATTGCACCTGCACGGAATATACTTTTTTTTTTTTTTTGTAATTTTCACTGGCAAGGACAGCAAACAGCAGACATGTAGATAGTCGGTATGAAGTCTTCGAATTTCATTCCATGTACTTGGGACAGTAACTACGCCCGGTAAATAGGGAAGTGAACAATATACTCAGATGACAGCATTTGAGACTGGAAGCGTAGTTGGGTTCAGAGAAGCCAGTTGAAGTAACCACGAAGCGCTCGGCGTTTGAACAGGAGCGATGTCACTATTCCCAGCTCTGTGGCTGAATACAGCGTCAAAAAGGAAGCGATCGACCTAAAAAGCCAGCTGGTCAGAAACCCTACCGACAGAATCGATGGCTCACCAGTTCTTCGGCGTCCATAGGCCCGGTATCTTGGCGTCATCGTCGACGAGAGATGGAACTTTGCTGCACAAATTGAGACTGTAGCTCAGAGATTAATGAAGTTACTGAACAATTCTATTGGAATTGCAGATAAAAGATTTCACCTTCCGGACTATCTGATCCAACTATATCACAACAGGATCTTCACCTCGATCTTTTCGGTTGTGGCTCCGTAGTTTGGGCGCGCAGGCTTACGAGGGTAGTGCCCGCCGTGTCTGTGTGGAGAGTGCAGCGGAATATGCTGATGAGGTTGTAAAGTATGTATGTAGAACTGTAAACGGATCCTAGCCAAGGCTCGACATACTTTGTGTACGAAGAATAATGGGGATGTAACCCTTGTGCGCAATTTCTGGTTAAGCCACTTCACAAGGACAATCATAAATTCATGCGCAAGCCCTTCCTAACAATTGAGGAAAGACCGAACTGGAAATTATTAGTTTAATTAAATTTAGAATTTAATTATAAAAATGCAATTTTTTAAAGAAATTAACAGGATGAACAGCATTGTATGTCGTTTATCAAAAAAATCAGGGAATAGAAAATTAATTTGAAAACTGGCATCAATTAGAAAGATAAACGACGCAGAGTTTATCTTTTACGTAGCATATTTATTTCTGTACTGAATTTGATGCATTTCCTATGAATACACATGACTGGTGCCTGAATAAAAAAGTTCAACTAAATAATTCGCAAAAAATTGTAGAATCGCGCAATTGAAAAGGAAAAACACACAAAAGGGAAGTGGAACACAATAATTCAATCATTCCATCTACATACCCACGACTGTCCGAAAGGAACAAAGCAACTTCCACACTTTTAATTTCAACCACCATCATCGCCGATTTTTAACAAAATAATTATGCCACTTCCGAAAATACGTGATTACACGCGCCTCAGTTAAGCTGAAGTTCTTAAATATGTCATGAATTTAACATAGAGAAGTTCTAATTCGACTAACTTCCTATGAGCAGAAAACTTCTCTAGGAGCTACGAGCTGCACTCATCAACCGATAGCTGCAGAGTGTCCTTTTTCCACCGAGCTTCGCCTAACTACTCGCGCAATGGAAGCTACCAGAGCGGCAGGCTTCCGCCACCAACCTGACTGACAAACCAACCCCAGACTAAAAGGGGTAAACCTCTCTGTCCAGGTACTGGGATCCTAAGTTGGTCATCCTGTGCTAACCTCCAAACGAGAAGCAAACATCACCTGCTCCTAGTAGACGACAACCAACTCAGCGTCTCCCACAAAACAAACCCGAAACCACACTTAAAAACACTCATTCAGTCACATTCACGCACACATAGGGTAAGGTGAAGGGAAAAACGTAATAAATACATGTCACGATTTCCTATGGAACACGAAAAAAACAAACATAATATCATTTAATAAGCCTTAGTTTGTTTGCTCAGTCTTTCTGGGAGAGTTAATCAATTAAACCACAATCAGGAGGTGGACAGAATAGACTGCACAGAATCCAGTGAGACAAGAGTCATTTGAAGTGACTCCACAGAGACGTTTCAAGGTCAATTTGGGGCATATAGAACAAGTCCAGGTCGGCTCCCGTTAGTGATAATGAGGCTCTGCCCACTTGACATTAAAATACGTGAGCAGGCAGCCTGGTACGGGGTAAAGAGGCGGAAAATTGAAAAAAACTGCAGAAATTATGGGGGTTCAGATAGGGGACAAAATTTCGATGAAACCACGAGAGAGGGGATTATGGCAAGAGACTTGGGAGACTGACGGGACGGGAGGCACGACATTTCAATTTCTAGCAAGTATTTCAGAACTACTGAAACACGATTTTCAACCAAACAGAAGACTGTTGCACTTCCTCACAGGACATGGACCCTATCCGGCATACCTACGTCGGCTTTGGAAGCGGGCGGTGCCTTCGTGCGACTGTGGCGCCTTGGAGGACACACCAGACCATGAGGTCTATAACTGCCCCGCATATGATGATGTGGCAGCCGACTTGCGGTATCACCTATTAAGACAGCAGAATAACTCTGAGATTCTTAACAACTTGGCGAACGTGGTTTCCACCAAGATACTAAGGGAATACCTGAGGCCGGCCGCGGTGGTCGAGCGTTTCTAGGCGCTTCAGTCCGGAACCGCGCGACTGCTACGGTCGCAGGTTCAAATCCTACCTCGGGCACGGATGTGTGTGATGTCCTTAGGTCAGTTAGGTTTAAGTAGTTCTAAGTCTAGGGGACTGATGACCTCCGATGTTAAGTCCCATAGTGCTCAGAGCCAATTTTTTGAATACCTGAGGGGCAATCCGTGAAAGTAGAAAATTACAAAACTACCTAACAACGCACCCACTCTATACCGCTGCGACGTAGACCGGCCGACCGCCGTTACAGTCGGAATCCGCCACGTCGCTGACTACGAAGGAGGTGCGTCTCACACTAGGTTATTAAGGTAGTCATTGATGTAGTTTAGTAGAAATAGATTTTTTGATACTAACATTTCAGGATCCTGCAGCGATAGTAGAGTTGTTAGGGCCACTCCAGTGCCAGAGCATTCCCACTGGGGTTAGCTCGGTGAGCACGGTCACGAAAATAGGTTTATACGTGTGCTGGCACATCTTTAACGCTGTGGTAGTGTAGTGCAGTAGAATAGTAAGAATGACTTGTACTCCCGATAGAGCAAATAACATAGTCAGCTTGCCTGTTAGAATTAAGAAACCCTACTGTATATTAAGCTGCATGTGACATTGTAGTACATTGTAGGACCCACTAATTAGGTGGTAGGTTTGATGTATGACGAACATTGTTATGAATAAAGCGGTCGACCTAGAGGGACGACAACACTAGTGGATCAAGGAATTTTCAGAGAGGAACTTAGAGTCCAGGTTTCATCATTATCGTCGATCCGACGTGCAACACGTACTTCAGTGAGCACAAGGACCATTAACGCGTGGCTCACAGAAAGAGGGCTGAACTCACAGTGCCTCTTGAGCCGACTACCATTGACCTCTGTACACCAACGACCCTATTTGCAGTAGTTTCTGGCACATTCGGCCTAGAATCGCACTGACGAGGGTAAAGTTGTCTTCAGTGATGAGTCCTGCTTTGAAATGAGCCCCCATGACCTGCGAAGACGTATCTGGAGACACCCGGACAGCAATGGGAAAACAACATGACTGTCACCGCATACAGCCATTTGAATAAATAATCCACTTTTTGTGACTTTCCACGCTTTCGCGACATCGAAATAAGTGTTCAAGGAATAGAAAAGCAACTGAAATCACTCAACAGAGGAAAGTCCACTGGACCTGACGGGATACCAATTCGATTCTACACAGAGTACGCGAAAGAACTTGCCCCCCCTTCTAACAGCCGTGTACCGCAAGTCTCTAGAGGAACGGAAGGTTCCAAATGATTGGAAAAGAACACAGGTAGTCCCAGTCTTCAAAGAGGGTCGTCGCACAGATGCGCAAAACTATAGACCTATATCTCTGACGTCGATCTGTTGTAGAATTTTAGAACATGTGTTTTGCTCATGTATCATGACATTTCTGGAAACCCAGAATCTACTCTGCAGGAATCAACATGGATTCCGGAAACAGCGATCGTGTGAGACCCAACTCGCTTTATTTGTTCATGAGACCCAGAAAATATTAGATACAGGCTCCCAGGTAGATGCCATTTTCCTTGACTTCCGGAAGGCGTTCGATACAGTTCATCACTGTCGCCTGATAAACAAAATAAGAGCCTACGGAATATCAGACCAGCTGTGTGGCTGGATTGAAGAGTTTTTAGCAAACAGAACACAGCATGTTGTTCTCAATGGAGAGACGCCTGCAGACGTTAAAGTAACCTCTGGCGTGCCACAGGGGAGTGTTATGGGGCCCATTGCTTTTCACAATATATATAAATGACCTAGTAGATAGTGTCGGAAGTTCCATGCAGCTTTTCGCGGATGATGCTGTAGTATACAGAGAAGTTGCAGCATTAGAAAATTGCAGCGAAATGCAGGAAGATCTGCAGCGGATAGGCACTTGGTGCAGGGAGTGGCAACTGACCCTTAACATAGACAAATGTAATGTATTACGAATAATAGAAACAAGGATCCTTTATTGCATGATTATATGATAGCGGAACAAACACTGGTAGCAGTTACTTCTGTAAAATATCTGGGAGTGTGCGTGCGGAACGATTTGAAGTGGAATGATCATATAAAATTAATTGTTGGTAAGGTTGAGATTCATTGGGAGAGTCCTTAGAAAATGTAGTCCATCAACAAAGGAGGTGGCTTACAAAACACTCGTTCGACTTATACTTGAGTATTTCTCATCAGTGTGGGATCCGTACCAGGACGGGTTGACGGAGGAGATAGAGAGGATCCAAAGAAGAGCGGCGCGTTTCGTCACAGGGTTATTTGGTAAGCGTGATAGCGTTACGGAGGTGTTTAGCAAACTCAAGTGGCAGACTCTGCAAGAGAGGCGCTCTGCATCGCGGTGTAGATTGCTGTCCAGGTTTCGAGAGGGTGCGTTTCTGGATGAGGTATCGAATATATTGCTTCCCCCTACTTATACCTCCCGAGGAGATCACGAATGTAAAATTAGAGAGATTCGAGCGCGCACGGGGGCTTTCCGGCAGTCTTTCTTCCCGCGAACCATACGCGACTGGAACAGGAAATGGAGGTAATGACAGTGGCACGTAGAGTGGCGTCCTGTTGGGTGGCTTGCGGAGTATAAATGTAGATGTGGATGTAGATTTGTTGCAAATAATCTTCTCGGGTTTGCTGTCGGGTCATACTGTGCAAATCCCACAATTTTTCACCCATACAACTGTTTGTCATGTTCAGGTGCTGGGTAGTTGTTTTTGTCACTGATACAAGGCACAACTGATGATAATCGTGCGGCGGCATCGAAATTTGTCAGGCCAGGAGCAGGCAATACACGTTCGCCGGAAGACGCTCGCAGTTGGAGGAAAGCAACGCTCGTAGCGCCTCCTGCCAGGAGCCACAGAGAGCCTTCCGCGCTTGCGCTGAGGGCAATGACTGTGCTACTGGACTCTGCTGTGGTTAAAAGCTGAATTAAATCGCAGCAGTGCGCCGCGCAGTTACACACTATGTCCCAGTGTACACTCAACTTTTCTCCTAACCACGACACCCAGGAATGGTAAGATGCCATCTTTATCGATTTCCATGGTGAACAGTGTGTTCGGATGGAGCTAGTTCAGATTTGGGGGAAACAAGAGTAATGTCTCTATTCCGTAGGACCACACCACAGATGTATCGACTGCATACCGCCAGAAGCAGGAAGGTTGGAGATTTGCCTGCTGCAGTGCTCTTACCTCAAAGTCTTCCATAAAATAATTGGCCACCATAGGAGACAGAGAACTTCCCATGGCGACACCGTCCACATGCTCAAAATTTTGGTTACAGAATAAGAAATGAACTGAAGTAACCACATGATTAAACAATGCTACAATGTCTTTCTCAAACTTGCTGCTAATAATCTCTAATGCAGTCCTGTAGAGGTATTTTCACAAATGAAAATACAACACCAAAGCTAACAAAAAGATCTGATGATCGCTGCTTACGCACCTACAGACATTCTATGAAGTCCTTTGAATTGCGGATATGACGGTCACATTTGCCTACCAGAGGTTCCAACAATGAAGAAAGATGTTTACACATGCATAAGGGCTCCATCGTTGCTCACTGCTGGGCGGAGAGGGGGCCCGTCTTTATGTATCTTCGGTACAGCGTACAATCTTAGGGGAACTGCAGCCTGTTGGTGCAGGCCATTAATGAATTTAGTCGGAGTAGAACTCTTCTTGAGAAGGTCTACTGTTTTTCTATGCATCTTGCCAGTTGAATTCTCTCTTAGTTTGCAATAAGCAGGATCTTACTGTTGTATTCAGCCCGTGAGAGAGTTACTGTGGCTTTCTCCTTGTAGACAGGTAAAATTTTGTGGTGTGGCCCAGTGGAATAGAGACATTACCCATGTTTCTCCAGCGTCTGAATTCGCTCCATCCGAACTTACAGCTCACCATGGAAGTCGAAAAAGATAACATCTTGCAATTGCTGGATGTCATGGTTAGGAAAAAAGTTGAGGGGACACTGGGACATTGTCTCATACGGAATTATATTTGCAGGCCACAAGCTGTCGTCATCCTGAACAACGCGGTAGCGTATTACTCTCTTTGATACATAGAGCACATGTTGTCTCAGATTCCAATAGTCTGCCAGGTGAGTTACAAAACCTAAGAACGGTGTTCATACAGAACGGCTATTCTGATAGCCAGATACGCCATGCATTCCATTCTAAGCAAGCTCAGAGCAGGGATGCACATGGAGTAGCGGAGTCACCAATTACAACAGCGTTGTTGGCTTAATATGGTGGCATATCTGCGGAAATAGAAAGAATCGTCAAGAGACACAACACCAATTGTGTTTTTCGGCCACCAGCAAAATTGAGGATTTTTTTGTGTTCGGTCAAAGACGATCTTGCCGTTAAGAAACGTGCTGTATGCAAGAACCATTGCCAATGTGGGATATCTTACATTGGACAAACATACCAAACATCTACATCTACATGCGTACTCTGCAAATCACATTTAAGTGCCTGTCACAGGGTTCATTAGTCCAACCTCTTACAGGGAGCGGAATAATGAACACCTATATCTTTCCGTGCGAGCTCTCATTTCCCTTATTTTATTATGATGATCGTTTCTCCCTGTGTAGGTCGCCTGAACAAATATTTTCTCAAATGGTTCAAGTGACTCTGAGCACTAGGCGACTTAACTTCTGAGGTCATCAGTCGCCTAGAACTGATTAAATCTAACTAACCTAAGGACAATACACACATCCATGTCCGAGGCAGGATTCGAACCTGCGACCGTAGCGGTCGCTCGGAAGAGGAGGAGGAGATTAGTGTTTAACGTCGCGTCGACAACGAGGTCATTAGAGACGGAGCGCAAGCTCGGATGAGGGAAGAATGGGGAAGGAAGTCGGCCGTGCCCTTTCAAAGGAACCATCCCGGCATTTGCCTGAAGCGATTTAGGGAAATCACGGAAAACCTAAATCAGGATGGCCGGAGACGGGATTGAACCGTCGTCCTCCCGAATGCGAGTCCAGTGTGCTAACCACTGCGCCACCTCGCTCTGTGCGGTCGCTCGGCTCCAGACTGTAGCGCCTAGAACCGCACGGCCACTCCGGCCGGCAAATATTTTCTCAATCGGAGGAGAAAGATGGTTACTGAAATTTCGTGAGGATAGAAGTATGAAGTTGAAACTTATATCAAATACTAAGGTCTATGGTCCCTTGGCAGTGTGGAAAATGTAAGCTTCTAAGTTAATCCAGTCAAAAGATACGGCCATTTATGTCAAACATTTTGATACTCGCAAGATCACTCATCAAAACCAATAGGGTACTTCCCGTTGACCTAGAATAATAAAATTTGGCAGGAGATAAGGTTCACAGTACAAGTAAAGGGAAAATCCGAAAATTGTTGTTTCGTAATTACATCAGATTTTTTTTTTTTCCATTTGTTGTCTGTCTCGCTGCCTGCCTGTCTCTTAAAACCTCTTTTTCTCACGAACTAGTAGAGGTATCAAGTTCAAACTTGTCAAATATTATGACTTATGATCCCTTGGCAGCTTCTAAAGCAATATAATCAAAACATACAGCCGTATACGTCACGTATTTCGATAGTTGCAAAATCACTCATCAAAACGTGTAGGTGAAGAGTTTGTAAAGGGTGATTCTTATTAACGTTTAAAAACCTCCAAAGAGACGCAGATGACGCTGAAACAATAGATTTAATAAGAGATACATTCGGCCGAAAATGTCGGGAAACACCACAAAAGTGGGTGACAAATGCGGAACATGTGACGTCGCCAGATGACGTACGTCTGCGCACGTGTAGCGGTTGAGTCAATCGGTTTGTCACACCTGATCATCTCACGTCAAATATTCGCATCACTATGGCTCCGGGCATACGTGCGCGACTTTAGTGCTGGGGCTCACGGTTCGAATCTCGCGTCTGGTAGGCAGTATTGTTTTCATTGCGTTAAACAGTTACGAATTTACATTGAGGTAAGATTTATTATTTTATTTACCGGTCTCGCAGTTTCCGCTGGTTTACTGCAAAGTGCAATACGACAAAAACCTACCGAATTTTGGAACAAGTAAATGAGTATAAGCTTCCGAATTCCGTCATTACTAGTAAATGACAAACTTCAAAAACAAGAAGGCGTAACAAGAAATAAATAAAAAAAAACAGCTTTTGCTTGGTTACAGCGAAGACAGGGTAACTACTACATTTGCAAAGAACCACATTCACAATAGCAGTTTCACATCTGCACCGTCTGCAGCGATGGGTAGCGCTGTCCCCAACCATCGAGTGTAGGATCGACAAGCTCAACCGCCGCACGTCATCTGGTTTAGTCTGATATTCAGCATTTGTCGTCCACTTTTGGGGTATTTCCTGACATTTGCAGCCCCATGTGTCATACACTAAATTACTTGTTGCAGCGACGTCTACTTTGCTTCGAGTGTTTTTACACGTTAATAAGGGCGGACGCTGATGAAATTGACCAAAAAAGTCCATTTTCGATTTATTTTTCATTTGTTAGTACAACTCATGGACAATAAGTTCCCAAAGTTTCAATGTTGAAATCGCATCCGAAGTGCCTGAAAATTAATTAAAAGTGTGACGCGGCCTCCCTGCCACGCCCGCGTTTTGAAGCAGCACTTCAGTACCAGGTCAGCGAACAACGATTCTGTGTGTTACTTTCAACCATACGTGTGCAGGATACATACTCTTTGATATTATAGATTATCTTTGGCCTATCCTGCACTTCTCAAAAAGTGTGTTCATGGCAAAACCCAAAATCCAAATGAGTCTTTAAATTCACTCATATGGAAATGAACCCCTAAAAACAGATTTGCATCTGCTACAGTGGTGAGAATTGCAACTTATGATGCAGTTATTGTATTTAATGATGGGAACGCCGGGAAGATGAAGGTATTAAAAAGAATGGGCTTCCAGATAGGAAATTTTACTCAAGACATCCTGAGAAAAATATATTTACAGCGCGTCTCTACAACTGAAAAGTCAGTTGAACACTTATTAAAGGAAAGAAGACAGACAACAAGAAACCAGAAGAGAAACCTTGAAGGGAAAGACGACCCAGAGTACAAATGTGGTGCCTTCTGAAGAATTGACATAAGGAAAAAAGTTAGGTTGAACTTTAAATTGCGTTTCCTGAAAAGTTTGTTTTTTGAAGTTTATGTACCTTTTTCTCAGATTCTATGAATGCTAGAATTATGAAATTTTGTCCACGTATTTCCGTAAACTTAATAAACCTTGTCTCGAGAGCAAATTTTGAAATTCTGGTTGCAAACTGAGATATGGCTCAAAGAGCTTGGAATTGCATGAATTTAAAATTGTACTTGTAGAATTATAATAAAAAAATGATGAAAATTCTCTTATTTGACCAATTCCAAAACCCTCATGAGAGAAGCTTATAATATATAAAGAGATGAAACAGAGATTTTTTTTTAGAAATCTCTTTAATACTTTCTGAGAAAAAACATACATTATTTTTTGTAATAAAACTTCAAATTTCATTAAAAAATGTTGAATACATATAATCAAAAGATTTTATATGTAAATTTGTTACTTTCATGTAAAGCGTGGTACAAAATTTCATTGCCGTATCTCCAGAACTGTGGATTTGGTGCATTTTTGAAATAGTGTGTGTTTCTCCTCAACGTCCCCCCTTAAGAATCAGTCTGTGTAGATAGCGGGCACCGAGCGAGGTGGTGCAGTGGTTAGCACACTAGACTAGGATTTGGGGGGATGACGGTTCAAAACCCGCGTCCGGTCATCCTGATTTAAATTTTCCGTGATTTCTCTAAATCGCTTCAGGCAAATTCCGGGATGGTTACTTTGAAAGGCCACGGCTGACTTACTTCCCCATCCTTCCCTAATCCGATGCGACCGATGACCAAACAGTTTGGTACCCTCCCCCAAATCAACCAGCCGGCCGGTGTGGCCGAGCGGTTCTAGGCGCTTCAGTCTGGAACCGCGCGACTGCTACTGTCGCAGGTTCGAATCCTGCCTCGGGCATGGATATGTTTGCTGTCCTTAGGTTAGGTAGGTTTAAGTAGTTCTAATTTCTAGGGGACTGATGACCTCAGATATTAAGTCTCATAGTGCTCAGAGCCATTTGAACCAACCCAAATCAACCAACATAGTGGACCTGGTGGAACGGTGGAAGAACGCATGGCTAGAAATCCTAAAGTTTCTGGATCGAATCTCGCTGGGACCATGGGTGTTTCAGTCTTCGTTTTAAACGAGCCTTCACCTCTCAAAGATGTGAGGAGTCGCCAGAAGCAATACGTGATTCGGGTACCACGTTAAACAGTATGGCTACTTTCTCCGGTTGAGTAGATTTGGTAGTTTAGGAACACACTAGTTACCAAAGTGGAGTCCAATAGAAAAAAAAAACCTCGCACCAGGCCGTTCAGCTATACGCAGTTATTATTATTGTCTATATGTGTAATTAAGTTTGTACGGATGCCTCAGAGCGCGAGTCCTGCTCACAGTTGTCCGATTTTTTTTTTTTTTTTTTTTTTTTTAAATAACTCCTGTACCCTGTTTGTCTGCCGATCTTTTCTGAGAGGTTGATCTGCATGGTCGCATCTTCTCTGCTCTTCTACAATATTGCAAAGCTAACGGCAAAAGCCGAACAATCGATTTCTTCCTTATTTACTTAACCCAGTGAAATATAATTTAGACCTGGCACATAGCAAACAAATACGACATCGTTGTTAGAACGGAATGGAGAATGATATACCACGAGATATTGCGTTCCACATGCTTGCGGTTATTAGCTTAAAGCGAGATAGCCTATGCCAATTGAAGGCACAAAAGCTTTAGAAATCAGAACGGGTTCAATAGCCTTCGCGAATCGCTTTTTCATGCGTGACTCATTAGTGTCTCCAACGGCTGATAAATTAGTTTTAGTGTTTCTTTGTCCCAGCGCATTGTATTTCTCCAACATAAAAGGCGTAGCAGAGGCGGACAGCTGGGGCGCGCTGGGCCAAACACAGAATCCGCGCAGGCATTGAGCTGATCTTTTGTTACAGTTTGCAACGCTCGCAGTCGACAATAGCTCGGTTATTCATTTCTCTGACTCGCTAATTAGTCCACAGCGTAATTCGTTCCAGGAACTGCATCAAATAATTGCTAACGGCGTAAAAGCAAAAAAAAAAAAAAGTGAAGAACAGAGCTGCGCTTCATACCAGCTTCTTCACTGATAGTTTTCTTAACTCTGTTTTGTCAAATAGCGAAGTGATTAGAATATAGATGTTTAAAAATGCACGCGGATTCTTTCAGAAAATAAAAGCATTATTATATTTATTGAAAAAATAGTGTCGTTACCGGTGCCTGTTTTACGCATTTAGGATTCTCATTCTCTCACCAATACGTCAATTATTCATGTCCTTCTGGTAATGATGTACGTTCATTCCCGCCTTCAATAACTGCTATCTCTGTATGTAAATAGCTTTCAAGGTAAACTGCCTTTGAACGCCTGAAAAATACTAACAATTTTCATAAAGTCCACATGATCCTGACTAAAACAGGTGCACTCTTAGTAGGATGAAAATTGTAGGACAATAGGAGTGTTTCTTGCAGAACGTTTTGATACACAATTAATCACATTAGTTCTCACATTGTCTTTATTATAACTGTTTGTGAAGATCACAAGCGCCAGTTCCACCATGGCTTTATGGGCTGCGTAAGATACATAAGGAGGGGATGCCATTTCGCCGCATTGTGAGCGATATAGAAGCTCCAACATACAACATAGAAAAACACCTGGCTTCTCTTCTGAGCCCTTTGGTAGGAAAATGTGAACATCACATTCGAAACTCAACAGAGTTTATGCAGCGACTGAACACTTTGCGTTTCTTTGTTCACACGAGTATCTCTGGTGGATTCACTACAACTTGTAGGAGCTAAGCTGGAGGAGGACATCTTACACTTATTCAGACATATGCTTACCTCGACTTAGAAATTATTTAATAACAATATTTTGAGCAAACTGACGGTGTTGCTAAGGGTAACCCTTTGTTTCCCATACTAGCTAATCTTTTCGTGGAAGACTCGAGGAAAAAGCAACTCAGTTGCGGTGTTGAAACCTAAATGTTTCTGGAGACACGTGGACGACATCTTCGTATGGCCACACGAGACAACAACGCTTCCTGCATCTGTGGTAAACTTTAACTCCCTTCATCGGAGCATTTGCTTTACCACGGGAGTGGAGACCTCCCTTTCTTGGATGCATTGGTCCACAGAAAAGAAGATGGTTCCTTAGGTCACAGTGTGTTCCGTAAACTAACTCATACTGTCCTATACCGACGAGCTACGTGCTGCCATCACCCATTTAAGCGCAGAAGCGTATTACGGACTCTCATTCGTAGTGTCAGAGTTATCTCAGATGCAAGGAGCTTATCAGCAGAGCTTAGCCATCTTCGCTCTGTGTGTATACGAAACGGGTGCTGTGAGAAACAGACCCGGACCGCATTTCAGTCTACAAGCAGTAAATCTTAAGAACAGCCAGAAGAAACAGAGAACTCCACGAGGAGGGTTTTTCTACCCTATGTTGGTGGCGTGTAATTTAATATCGGCAAGCTGTTCAAGAGACACCAAATAACATGTCTTCCTTCCTCCAGCGCGAGAACAAACTATGTCGGATTCTGTTAAAGATTACGCAGAAATACATAAAATCTCGTGCCAGTGTCGGAAATCATACATTGGCCAGAAGGGTCGCACTGTTAAGGATAGACGCGCTGAACATAGACGTCACACCAGACTGAGTCAACCAGAAAAACTTTGCTGTGGTTGAACACTGTCTTGATACGGGACACAGCAGGAACTACGGAGACACAAAGATTGTTTCGTTCGCTTCCACGTACTGGAACTCCATCATGAAAGCAGTCCAAATATGTTTCAGTAATGACTTGATTAATAGAGACACGGGATTTCAACTCAGTAAGGCATGGGAACAGCACAGGCAGCCCTAAGGCATTGTCGGCCGCAGACAAAAGAATCCGAGTCTGCACACACGGAGAATCGGAGGCCGCACACTTAAACTGGGCGCCAACACGCTGCCCGCACGCTCTCTGGGTCGCTGTTTGCGACCGCGCTTTTGAGGGTCGCGCATGCGAAGATCGTGGCCCGTTTCTTTGGCAGGGGGCGCTGGATGTCGCCGTACTTTTTGATTCGTCTACGATGACGTTATGGCCCCACTCCTTCGCGCCTACGCTTTTCCAGCGAGCCAGCGCATGTATTGGCGAGTCACTGCACCAACAAGTCAGCAAACGCCTGAAGATGAACAGCTGTCTCGTAGAACGTTGTGCAGTTTTCACAAGGTTATCCGATACGACGCCCGTGAGCCAATGAAGTAGTAAATTACATATTTACACTGAAGCGCCAAACAAACTGGTATAGGAATGCGTATTCATATATTGAGATATGTAAACAGGCAACGCCTATACAACACAAGTGCCTGGCGCAGTTGTTAGATCGGGTACTGCTACTACAGTGGCAGGTTATCAACATTAAAGTGAGTTTGAACGTGATGTTATAATCGGCGCACGAGCGAGGGGATACAGCATCATCGAGACAGTGATGAAGTGAGGGTTTTTCCGTACAACCATTTCACAAGTATATCGTGAATATCAGGAATCCGGTAAAACATCTGAAGTGTTGCTAGAGGAGGCCGAAATGCACGCTGTTAAGCTCACGCAGATTGGCGTGAGGTCTGGAACAGGTCAGAGAAATAAGACTAGCAAAACAGGAGGTACTGGTAGAATACTTAACTTTAATCCACAATCGATGAACATCTCTCTTGACTTTACATAATTTCCATTTCAATATACACTGGTAATGGCGCCTTGCTAGGTTGTAGCAAATGACGTAGCTGAAGGCTATGCTAACTATCGTCTCGGCAAATGAGAGCGTAATTGTCAGTGAACCATTCCTAGCAACGTCGGCTGTACAACTGGGCCGAATGCCAGGACGTCTCTCTAGACCTACCGTGTGGTGGCGCTCGGTCTGCAATTACTGACAGTGGCGACACGCGGGTCCGGCGTATACTAATGGACCGCGGCCGATTTAAAGGCTACCACCTAGCAGGTGTGGTGTCTGGCGGTGACACCACAACATCTAATCTCCAACATCACTGCGGCCGGAAAAATATCCTGAAAGAACAAGATCAGCTACGATTGAAGAGAATCGCTCAACGTGAAAGATGAGCAACCCTTCCGCAAATTGCAGCAGATTTCAATGCTGGGCCATCAACAAGTGTCAGCGTGCGAACCATTCAGCGAAATATCATCGATATGGGGTTTCGGAGCCTACGGCCCACTCGTGTACCCTTGATGACTGCACGACACAAAGCTTTACGCTTCGCCTGGGCCCGTCAACAGCGACACTGGACTATTGACGACTGGAAACAGGGTGCCTGGTTGGACCAGTCGCAAGTTGTATCAAGCGGCCGGCTAGAGTGGCAGAGCGGTTCTAGGCGCTTCAGGCTGGAACCACGCGACCACTACGGTCGCAGGTTCTAATCCTGCCTCGGGCATGGATGTGTGTGATGTCCTTAGGTTAGTTAGGTTTAAGCAGTTCTAAGTTCTAGGGGACTGATGACCTCAGATGTTAAGTCCCATAATGCTCAGAGCCATTTGAACCATTTGAAGTTGTATCAAGCGTATGGACCCTGCATGTCAGCAGGGTACTGTTAAAGCTGGTAGGGACTTTGTAATGGTGTCGAGCGTGTGTGGTTGGAGTGATATGGGACCGCTAATAGTCTAGATACGATTCTGACAGGTGACACGTACGTACGCATCCTGTCTGATCACCTTAACTGATTCATGTCCATAGTGCATTCCGACAATTCCAGCAAGACAAAGTGACACCCCAGACGTTTAGCAAGTGAGCAAGCTTCAGACTGATCCTCCACTGATGAAAAGGAACACCTACAAACGCAAGTTAAATACAGTAAAGCAAATAGCATTAGAGAATAGTTACAATATCCATACAATAGAGAACGTAAACCAACAAATACATAAAAGGACAAGGAATGAAAATGCCACATGCTCACAAAATCTTGCACAACGATACAGAAAAACTCAACAAACAGAGAATGACCGCACACAGTATGCGACAGAGCAAGAACCCACCACCAAACAAAATGCCACTTAAAATTCCGAACAATAATAAAATAGTTCACAGAATAGACAATATTTTAAAGTAACTCAGACTTTAAATAGAATACAGAATGGACAACATAACACAGAAAAAACTCAGAATTCAGGAAACACTTACGGATAAATTCAACAGCTCAGGCACATATGAACTTGCATGCAGCTCTTTTCAGTCAATATACGCAGGACAAACATGCAGGAACATCAAAACAAGATATTTAGAACACTCATAGCACACTTGCTGACCATTTAACAGCTCACAAACATTCCCAACTAAAAAAGAAATAGCTTTAAAAATACTAAAATTCAGCCACAGCTTATACTATGTACTTACAATAGAAGAAAACTTCCACATACAAAAGGTATTAGCAGAAGGAATACGCATTATAAACAACTACACTACACTATGCAATGGCACACTATTTAACACATTAAGTGAACTGTACAGAAAAGATCGAACAGGTAAAAAACCTTAACGCTCCAAAAAAATAAGAAATTTAAAAAAAAGACTACGCACACATAGAGCGAGACAGAAAATAAACAGTTGGTGCCAAACTAACATGAAAACATCAACTGAGACTGGACATACAGCAGCAACATAGATACCGTGTTTTGTACAGTGAAAAACTGTAACTTGAAAGTGAAGTTCCCCAAAAACAACTTTTGTGCCTCTGAACGCATTTTCACTACGGATAAGAATACAGTTGGGAACAGATATTTCGAAACTAACTGTAAATAATCGCGAAATATAGTCGCGAAATATTTTCGTGCATAAAAATTGCGGCTATAGACAAAGTGATTTTGTTAACTCGCCAACCATACACACAGTAACGTTACTGAATTTCAAATGACAAGCTACCAAAATACAGTTGTGTAAAGAGAGACCTACATAACTCAACAATGTAGTAAAAATTAAGGTAATAAAAACAACAGACAAAACTGTTCTGAGCGTAATTTCATTACAATAATTATTACATCAAGCATATTTACATTTTACAGAACTCCATAAGAGTACCGACTAACGATGGTACAAAGGTGCTGAAACATGTTTGTGCCTGTTTGTATAATAGGCAGACCTGAAATCCAGTAACGTTTATTAGTGTTGTATCTCCCGTTCACCTTTCTCCGTCTGCTAATTAATTGGGATCTCCTGCAAGTAGGAACAATGCTTGTTGTTTTCCACGGTTGAGACTGAGTTAGATCTTAATTAAATTTCTGGCAGCTTGAAAATTTTTGCTCCAGAAGACCGAACCAGTTGCTACAGCCTGAAAATAATGTGGCGAGCAGTTTACGACTGGCTACCCAACATTTAGTACACAGATGGGGGGTTAGACCCTCTTGAGATAAAGACGTTGTTTCTGCTTGTGTTAGTTTACAGTAGGCTTCAAACGTTATTACAGGAAGGTGTTGGTGTGTACAGTATTGATTCAGCAACTGTGAAAAGAAATTGACCTAAACGTCGCTGAGGCTTGGGTTACCATCAAGGATACGATACTCGCAAAATCTATCATTGCACCGGAAGACTCACCAGTCAGTCAGCTTGTATTCGAACTTACCGGACTGATTAAAGAATCTTCATGATCTGAGGAATGTGATCAGGAAAATTTTCTAGACTGGCTCGAGTGTGATGTTGTGGCCCCTGGCTATCAAGTACTGAAAAAAATGAAATAATTGCCAGTGTCATCGACGATGAAGACCCATGCGACGACAAGAAAAAACCTGGCTGCAAATACCGCGCTGCAGAAGGACAATCCATTGAGGAAGATTTTGATTGTTTTTAAACTGCTATGAAGTGGTTAGAGCAACAAAAAGAATGTGGCACTGTCCAGCTGCTGCCTTTAAAACATTACATGATTGACCGACAGAGAAACAAGTCTCAACTCAGAAGTAAATACAAATGTTTGACTTTTCTTCGAAAACTGTATGTCTTTTTTAAGAGCCATTTTGAAATTTTCAAACTAGTTTACTTAGTTCTCTCTATTATTCGTAAAACATGTGATGAAAAATATACGTCTACAGTTTTGTTTGATTCAGTTTCCACTTGCCTCATAGTCCTAAGAACACTGGTACAATAGGTTTTAATAAATGGTTATCAGAGAAATCAACTATCCGAACACCACCCCGTCCCCAGCTGCTTAGTATAAACGATGCTTTATTGTGTTACGTAAAGCAGATGACTGATAAGTGTAGTACGTACTCAGAGAAGAAAATACTAGCAAAGGAATGGATAAATGAAATCCACGAGGAACACTAATGAGTTACGAGGAGAACACGGCAAGTGCCACAGCCCGATTTCCCAGAAACTTCGCTCAGTGGAAGGGGGGTCAAACAAGGCGAACACGTGTCTCGGCTTATCTGTACATATTCGACCGTTTCTAAGGGAAAGACGGTCAAAGTTTTTACGTGCCTTTTAGCGAGTAAATATTTCAACCGAAGCTGTGGCACAGTGGCTAGCGTTGCAACTTTACCCTTTAGCACCCCTTGTTTGAAACCCGATTATTATTTTTATGTTTTTTTTTTAATCTACCCATGTCTGTAGAAGAATATTACACGAACGTTTTTTGGAATAACATTGTCTTTATTCGTCTCCCAATTGCATGTCTGGTGAATGAATTTTAAAATAAAATAAAACAAACATTAAATGAATGAGAAACTTATTTGAAATTATTTTCGGTGAAATTCCCGTAGCGTATCTTAATTTATAATTAATTGCAAGCGCCAGTTTTCGGAAAAGTGATCCATTGTGCTTGCTTTGCCGAGAAATTATTGCCAACGTGGAAAATCTACACCAATGTTAATGGCGTTTCTTTACCGTGTAAGATTGATACGAAAAATATTAATGTGGCAAACCTGCCTTCGCGCGTTGCTCGTGGTGTTCAGAATTTCTGTGTTCCGAATGTTTCTACGATCGGTACCATCCAGAGGAATGCATCAAATCTTCCTGGAGAACATAACAATAGACGTAAGATTAGAACATAAGAATTAATATAAGAATGAAATATAAGAATGTGAGAATTTAAAAACATTATAATCCCTGAAAATACCATATCCATATGTATTTCATAGGGTTATTCTAAATGATGGACCCATTTTCAAAACTTCGTATTTATTCAAGTACAAATCCAAAATGAACAAACTTTAACCCAATAAAAAAAGTAAATTTCAAAGCTTTTTTATATTGTTTGGTATCATTTTAGTAAACTTAATAATTTGTAATTAATTAGTTTTTAATAATTATTTACTAATGATAAATGTGATAAATGTCACAGAACTTTCCATACAGTTGGTTGGGATATTTCACGCACAAAACTTTCTGGAATAAGCCGGACATCATCCTCTGACACTTGCAGTCGGCCTGTCCTCTTTCCTTTGCACACACGCCCAATCTGTTTAAATTGCTTAAACCAGTGGATAATGCTTTTGTGAGTTGGTGGTTGAATACCGAATTTGGTACGAAATGCTCACTACAATGCAATTTGCGACTCACTTTTCGCTAACTCAAGACCGCAGAAAACCTTGTGCTCCACAGTCGCCGTCTCACAATTGATAGTAAAACGGAATAACGGCCCTATTGCTGGGCGCATTCAACCGCCCCCCCCCCCCCCCCCCCCGTCGCTGCCCGCCAAAAACTTTGAACTTTGAAATTTCCTCTTTTCACTTTTCATTGGTATAAAGGTTGTTCATTTTGGATTTGTACTTGAATACATACGAATTTTTGAAAATAGGTCCATCATTTACAATAACCCTTTATAATAAATGTATGGCATTATGAAACCCAGTTGTAATTTTACAGCTAGTAAACCATACTCGATTCCAGTTACTCACTAAGTGTAGATCAGTGTAATCAAACACTTTTGTGCGACCGGCCCACCTTAACAGTCGAATATTGAGCGGTAACCCACTGTCATTGATATTAGAAAATGGATTACAACAAACTTTGAATATATATCAATGCTTTTTTTCTACTATTACATCCCTGAACATTAAACACACCTATAATACTACCACACAATCTTAGTCTTAATATCATCCAAGAAATAGGCTTTATTAGTTTTAAAACACGCACTAATATGTGTCTTGTTACCTTCCGCAAGTTCCTCTCCCGAAATACAACACTCAGGAGCATCCAGTTCTTTAATAATCGTTTCACCGAATTGGCCTTTACAAGCTACAGAAGAAGTTAACGTAGTAGTTACACATGTGTCAAGGGTGTACTGTGGCATACATACTCGAATATAAAGGTAAGAACAAATGGAAATCCATTACGCACAGCAAACCTAAACAGTCTGGGGTGATAGCTTGGAGGCTGGCCTTCGTGGTTCCGACTGGTGATCGCATTTATGAATTCGCAATCACACTGTATCGCAACTTGATAAGAAACATTCGCTACCGAGCGAGATGGCACAATGGCTAGGACACTGGACTCGCATTCGGGAGGACGACGGTTCAAACATGCGTCCGACCGTCCTGATTTAGGTTTTCCGTGATTTCCTTAAATCGCTTCAGACAGATTCCGGGATGGTTTTCCTTGAAAGGGCACGGCCGACTTCCTTCCCCTTACTTCCTTACTCCGATGAGACTGCTGACCTCAATGTTTGGTCCCTCCCCCCAAATCAACCGCCCGCATCTCGTGGTCGTGCGGTAGCGTTCTCGCTTCCCACGCCCGGGTTCCCGGGTTTGATTCCCGGCGGGGTCAGGAATTTTCTCTGCCTCGTGATGGCTGGGTGTTGTGTGCTGTCCTTAGGTTAGTTAGGTTTAATTAGTTCTAAGTTCTAGGGGACTGATAACCAGAGATGTTAAGTCCCACAGTGCTCAGAGCCATTTGAACCATTTTGAACCAAATCAACCAACCAACCCTCTACGGATATGTGTGGATAAAAGAAAAAAGAAAAACTAACATAAAATAAAAACAATTATCGGGTTTCGAACACGAAGCGCAAAACTGACAGATCGAAACGCTAGTCACTGTGCCACCATTTCGGCTGAATTGACGAATTCTAAAAGTCATCTGAATTACATCGAAAACTTTGGCTGTAGTTTTCCGAGAAACGATCGAGTACCTACAGATATGCCGAGACAGGTGTTACTTTCTCTAGACTACTCTTCGACTGAGCGAAGTTTCTTGGAAATCGGGTTATGGCACTTGGCATGTTCTACTCGTTAGAAAGGCAGAAAGGAAAAAGCAGTGGGAAAGTACCAGCAACGAGAAGGCTCTGCGCAGTCGTGGAAACGTGCGAGTGGGTACGGTAGGGGCGGTGCCGAACGCGGAGGTCGGCTTGCCGTAAGTCAGCGACCGGCGGCGCTAACTGAGACGTTAATGCGTGCGATTTGTCGTCGGCCTATTGTGTGCTAACGGCGGGCGGCCGAGGCTCCGCTGCCTCCGCGACGGCAACCGGTCGTCCTCTCTCTCTCTACTGAGTGACGTCAAATACCGGTCTCTGCTGGTGCTATCGACACCTTATGTCTGCTTCACACCCCGTTTATTTCGCGAACGATTCAAGATACTGAAAAGAGGTTTTCAGAAAATGCAGAGGGACACGTACGACGGACGTTCAAAAAGGAATGTAACACCTTTCTTTCTCGATCAGTTTCGGCTGAAGAAATGCGAAATTTGTTGTGTAAGACCGTGGAACATTCCCGTTTGATCTCCTACAGTTTCGTGAAGTTTAGATAGGTGACGGCGCTATACGTAATCTTCAAAATGACGTCAGCAACGGAAGTGGGTTCCAAGCAGAGAACTGTCATTTAATTTCTTTTGGTGGAAAACCAGAGCAAGGCGAATGTTCATACGCGCTCGCAGAATATCTACGGAGACTTGGCAGTGAACAACAGCACGGTGAGTCGTTGGGCGAGGCGTGTATCATCATCGCAACAGGCTGGCGCAAACCTGTATGATCCCCAATGTGCCAGAAGGCCGCACACAGATGCGACTCCTGCAATGTTCGAGGTGATCAACAGATTGCGGCGGAGCGGGGTTTGAGTTCTCCGTGTGCAGGCAGCAAATTAGTATTCAGCTGCCTCAGAACGGCGTCTGCTCCATGTCCCGCCACTCGGCAACGTAGATTCTTACAAGATGATGTAAAAGCAGCGTTGATAAAAAAAACCATCTAATATCTACAATTACTGAGGCTGCGCATCTCTAGTAATGAAATAAAGTTCTGTAGAAAAACTGTCTTCTGGAAAATGATGTCCGATATTTCCACAGAAAGAGGTTTATTTTGTCCATATAGCCAAAGAAACGGTACTATTCAGTCCATATTTGAACTATTGACTATTTTCGTCACGTTCATAATTTTTACACTCGTTTCACACGCACAGCAGCCAGAAATCTGTCCAAACCCGTGGATTGCTCAAAAAAGAAACTGCTCGCCAAATAATGCTCAGTGGTTGAATACTGCAACATTGCCACACGGATACTATGAAGGCCAAATTTTCACATGCGAATATCCGTCCAGCTAAACAGTTCTAGAGGTTCCAAACTTCATAAATCTGTCTGTAACTACATCAACGTTAGTCGCGACACGTATCAAATGCGAGGAACTCAATATTCCTTCAATTTACACATTATGAAAGACGGGCACTAATAACATGACTGTCCGTATTCAAAGCTAGCGAGCGACTCTTCTCACTCCCAGTGTAAGTATCAGGCAACGAGCGGGAACCGTCTCAATTCTGATTGGCTAAACACACTCGCTGCCAGTCAGAATGCTTGCTAATGATCATACTCGCCCCAAAACTGGCCTGCACCAATCCTTACACACAGACACATTTGCGTCAATCCGACATGCAAATATTAAAGTAATGTTTAATACACGAAAACGAAAAGACAATAATTCTGTAAATATTCTTTACTTATAGATTTTACTCCAGCTGACTTTCTGGCTGCTCTGTTACAATAGCAATCACCCCTAGACATACGTCATTAGCGAAGTGGGCAATTTCCCTTGGATCAATTTCCCATGACAGGCTTGTGCGACTCTTGCAGGTTACTTAAGACGGTATATAATGCAACATTACAATTTGACGAATGTCACACGTACACACTATCATTCACTCACATTTACTCCCACAACAATATTAGACACAAATAGCAATTTTGTCTGATTTTTATATTACGACAATGAAAAATAAAGTTTTAATATGAAAATGTCAATCAATTAATTCGGCACACTGAGAGTTCTGTTTATGTTCTCCAACTATACCAAAAGATAAACTATTATATTTACAAACTGAATTGAGTTTCCTAAGTGTCGGTTTTTTACTTTTTCAGCAAATTTTTCTATCTCTAAAACTACGATAGTTATAACGCTAAAATACGGATACAAACTTCTCCTGAATGCCAAAAGGTAATGTACCGATTTTGAAAATGATTGAATAATATTTAATATCATTTATTTAGGTTCTTATAGGTGGTGCATGTACACGTGCAGTAAGAGATATTGGATAGCTTTTCCCACGGCAGGCAGTGACAGATGCGCGTGTGCCTCCCAGTTAGGCCGGCAGGTGTCAGCCCCCGAAGTTACATGCAGCTAGCTATCCTAAAACAAACGTTCGCTCTGAACGACTTGCAACGCTACAAGATAACCGTCGAACACCTCACTGCACAACTAGACTTCTCTGTTGGCGGCGCTTACACATTCTTCCACTAGCTGGGGTACTCAAAGGTGTGTGCCCGCAGGGTTCCTCACAACTCATCAGAAGACCATAAAGAGTAACGAAGGACCATCTGTACGGAATAGCTCGCGCGTTACGACGCTGGTCGTAACAATTTTCTTCTTCGAACATCGCCACAGGCGATGAAACATGGGTTCATCACTTCGAACCGGAAACAAAAAGGCAACCCGTAAAGTGGCGTCACACCACTTGTCCTTCGAAGAAAAAGTTCAAAGCCGCACCCTGAACCGGTAAAGTCATGGGGATGGTCTTCTAGGACTTTTAACGGGGTTATTCTGTTTGATGTCCTCCCTCGTGTTGCAACGATCAGCTCCGAAGTGTACTGTGCTACCCTCACGAAACTAAAGAATGGCTTCAGTGTGTTCGTCGCCAGAAAAAGGCAGAATATCTTCTGCTTCTCCACGACAACGCAAAACGTCACACAAGTCTGCGCACCCGAGAAGAGCTCACAAAACTTCACTGGACTGTTCTTCCTCACCTACCTACCTGCCAAAAGCCCGAAAAGCACTTTTTGCAGCGTGGTCTGCTGCGAGACGTGCAGGTAGAGAGTCAGTGTGGGTATGGTAGGTGGCGACAACGATGTGGAGCCATGTCGACTCCAGTGCAGCGACTAGCTGCCCTAGGTTTTGAAGCATCCCCAGCTCTCTTGTGGTTCCCTTTTTAGGTGCTCCACGTCGACGTCTGCTCGTAGATACGTATCGTCGGTAGGTTCCCCGGCTTTACTTCCCGACGTGACAGCGACGACTCTCCGATGAGGTGCGGTCCTTGTGTTTTGCTATTAATGCGAGTCTTGTAAATATCGCTTTTATTTAGTAATTTGCCCGGCTAAAACTCTCCCCTTTTATGATTAAGACAGCCTGCGCCACGTTTCAGAGGGAGTGGGGACGTCAAAGAGTCACAAAAGTTCATATTAAGTAATCCGCAAAACACGTAAACGTTCACTTCAGTTAGCGCGTTAGTTAATGCCTACGTTTTCCGCTAGATGGTGCTGACTTACTGCTGAATAGCTTTCGTTCCGTAAAACCTTCACTGATTAGTACTAGGTAAATGAAATAAGTACAACACTCTTGTATTTCACTTTCACACTATATTCAAGGATTAAGATGGTGATGGATGATGGTCTATTTAAAAGGTTCCTAGCCTGGAGGAATCTAAATAGTCCGCAAATGCCGATATGCACGCGTTCTGCGTCCAGATTCGCAACTAACGGGACATGACAGTTTCAAAAGTCCACACGTTAATATCTGAATATCGGTATCTCTGAATTTACTCGCATCAGCAGATAATATGAGTTTCTGTCGTCTATTATGTCCGTAAAGTTCCAGACTAGCACTAGAGCCCTGAAATCCCCTTAATACTCAATTGCTACCAACAGTCAGAGATCGTACACTACATCACTTTTAATCTCCGTAATATTTGAACAGTTTATCGTGAATCTTAACACGATAAAGTCTAATCTAATTATTGTCTCGCTGACTGACACGGTTTTCCCGCCCTTGAACGAAGCAATCAAAGAAAAAAAGCGGCAATAATTACGATCAGGCCTTTTTATAGGTTTTTCATCACAAGAGTTTAACGTCATTGCCTTCTCCATGACGGAGCTTCCGTGACTTTGCTGTACTTAGACGTTAAACTACTTGCTGGTATACTATAATTTTGATCTGCAAATACCGAACTCTGATTCTACACTATTTCCCCTCTAAAAATTCTATTCTTAATTTTAAATTATTCTTTCTATAGCTTTTATCACTGTAAACTGAACCGAGGTGTTACAGTTTCTCGGTTGAGAATCCATGGCGCTAACTTCCTAATCGAGGTGGTCTCACAGACTGGGTTCAAATGCGGGCAATTTGATGGTCAGGGGAGTGCAATAAACTCATCCTGGTGCTCTTTGAACTATGCACGGTCAATGTGAGATGTGTCGACACACTGCAGTGTGCTGTTAGTAGATGCCATCGTGCCGTGAAAAAATAAATGCATGTAGTTGTCGACATGGTACGCAGGGATACATGCATATAAGAACTTCTAACATTGCAGTGCGTCAGCAATCGTGAATAATTTAATGATTATAAATAATCCGCCTCGATTGCAAATTGAAACCGGATGTTGACGTAGGTTTCGGCGCGGATAACCACGCCTTCTTCGGAACACACTAAAACTACAAACTGCCTAAAGAGGCATGGTCCAACATCAATACAGAACGACCAAAAGAGCAAAAGACTCGCATCAAATGTAAAATAAACGGTACGTGTGTACCATATCAATAGCTGTACTTAGCTCGAACGTCAGAAGCGTGCTTCCTCACCCCAGCCAACGTTCGGTGGGCCACGGGCTCTCAGGTAAACTCAGTTGTCCATTTGATGGACACCCAAGGTGCTCTTCAAATCACGCACGTACACTGCGAGTTGTATGACACGTTTCATTGTCGTCCTGGTAGACGCCATCGCGCCGAGGAAAAACAAACTGCGTGTATGAATAGGTGTGGTCCCCAAGGATAGATGATTACTTGGGTTGAACCATTGTCCTCTCAAAATAACGATATCTTCCAGGGAATATGACGAAAATATTTCCCAGACCATGACGTTCTCTCATCTGCCCTGGACCTCTGAGTTTCAGACGTTTCACGCTGTAGACGCTAAAGGGAATCTGTCCAATGGAGCATAAAATGTGATTCATCTGAAAAAGCCACCTGTCGCTAGTTGCGATACTGGTGTGCAAATTCCAATCTTCGTCGCCAGTGAACAGCTGTCAGCATGGGTACATGATGTCCATGTGGTATCACCATCGTGGACTTACCGCTAACTCGGTACAGGTGGTTACAAATCCTCCAAACACAATATTTGGAGATTGCTGTAATGATCATTCGGAAAACACGAAATGCCCTGCGCGATCATCACAAATAAGTTCTCTGATTTTAATCTGTGGGTAAAATGAAAATAAGAGATCTACACGGAAACACTTGACGGCTCATGAAGACATGACACGCCGTATAAAGTGAACCCTTTGCTGTGATAATATCAGATGAAATTCAACGAGTAGCACTGTCTGACCAGAATCGCTTTGCAGTGCGTACCAATGCTCAAGCTTGTAGAAGAGTGTGCACGTGGTCAGGTCTCAGACATGCAGAGAGATGGCTCAGTCATTTTTTCGGCTGGTGTCGTATATTGATGTCGAACTGTGGACTGTGCAGTAGCGGGAATGGGTCAGCAAAACAATTGTCCAGCCCCTAGCTCCACAGCCAGTATTTTGGAGATTTGGAGAAGAGCTGTGCTCGAATGCCTCCAATTCGTGATATCCTTTCTCCAGGAATTAGGAACCAACGGAAGGCAATGCCCTGCGGTATCTCCTGAGACGAGCCAAACTGAGCACACTTAACACCTGTTGAAATTTTCCGTGTGTCCTGGGCTAAACCTTCGTATCACGCTGTATGACCTTACTTACTTTCTTCTACATTCTGGACTCTTAATTCTTTCGTTATACCTCCTTGCCTTATCTTCATTAGAAACGGTCACGACATTGTCTCATAGAACAATCTATCTCTTGAAAGAAGGTTTGACAGACTAAAGCTTACACAGTCGTCGGGGAAAGATGCCATATTTTTTGCTTCTACATGAAATTATGACTGGAAATCCTGAGATTTTCAAAACGAGAGTAATCACACACGTTTGGCAAGGTTTCTCCAAAGCGAAATCTTCCTGTAGTATCTTTTATTTACAGGATGGACTACTAGGCATCTCATCCGGAAGACCGGTGTAAGTTTGCAAAATAAATTGCATACAGTCACCGATTTTATTACATACTTTATTCTCAAGTAGTACAAAATAAAACGTTGTGCTGCAATTAATGACATTCTATGGCTGAAATTTACTCTTTTACAGCACAGTCGTTACATATATCTGCTTCATCTCTACTCGTTCCACGAAGTCACTTCTTACTGCGAATGTCTTGAATGCAACCCACTTACGGTCCAATTTTTTCGCAACAGTTTCTTCTACACACACCAGCCATTATCTTCGGCAGTCGATTTTCTTTTTCTCCCCCGTTTAGTGGATGGAGGAATCTTTTTCATATCTTTCCTTATCTGTTGCACTGATTTCAGACTTTGTAGGGTTTCCTGGTCTGTCAGTCCTGATGCAGTTTTCTTCTTCCTTTCCTCTGGTGCCTCCAAAACTGGTGTCGGTGCAATCTTTTCAAACGAGGTATAAACCCCTGCTTTAGCCGCAACATGTTCTCTAGGCACAATTTATGCGCTTACAGAGTCATTAGCAGTGTTGGGCTCTAAGTTACCTTAGCCACCAAGGATATTGGTTCCATTAGGATGCTGTTCCACGAAAATCGCATCAGAAGTTAAAAGTACTTCTTCTAAAGTTTTCTTTGGATCTAGTATACAAACTCCTCAACCTTCAATTCACTAGTGGCGTTTCATAATGTTGCCTGTTTTTGTCACGCCTCTTTCAGCAAAAGTGCATGCTGAACGCCAGCCTGAATGAGACACTGTCCAAACCCTCAATGCCTGTGGAAGTGCTTCAGTGATTTAAAGGAGGACGAATTTAGCAGTTGTAGAAAATGGGTTCAATCAGGAGACAAGTAAATCAAGATGACGTCATAGCGATCTGCAAGTACCAACACCTCAGTATCAGAAATATTACCTTCTGGTTTCCTTGAAATGAATTGTTCCTCCAGGCACAACGTGAATATTAAGTCACACAAATTTGAAGGCTGTAAATTCAACTAAATACTTAGGGATTACAATTACAAAGAACTTAAACTGGAACGATCACACAGATAATGTTATGGGTAGAGCAAACCAAAGACTGCGATTCATTGGTAGAACACTTAGAAGGTGCAACAGGTCTACTAAAGAGACTGCTTACACCACGCTCGTCTGCCCTATTCTGGAGTAATGCTGTGCGCTGTGGGATTCGCATCAGATGGAACTGACGGATGACATTGAAAAAGTACAAAGAGTGGCAGCTCGTTTTGTAGTATCGCGAAATAGGGGAGATAGTGCCACAGACATAATACGTAAATTGGAGTGGCAATCATTAAAACAAAGGCGTTTTTCGTTGCGACGGGATCTTCTCATGAAATTTCAATCACCAGTTTTCTCCTCCGATAGCGGAAACATTCTCTTGGCACCCACCTACATAGGGAGAAATGATCATCACGATAAAATAAGAGAAATCAGGGCTCGCACAGAAAAAGATAAGTGCTTGTTTTTCCCGATCGCCGTTCGCGAGTGGAACGGTAGAGAGACAGCTTGAAGGTGGTTCATTGAACCCTCTGCCAGGCAAACCGCGCGGACCGTTACAAGACGCCAGGCACTTTATTGAGAGTAGCAGAGTAATCACTAGATGTAGATGTAGCTGAATTCACATGTACCGAGGTGTCGTTCATGATACTTTCGACCTATTTGGAAGAGAATCCTCGCCCTCAAGTTTCTTATTCTTCTCCTTCAAAATACAGTCTGGGATTTAAAATACACTTCATCATTACAAAACGCTATTACGGTAATGGTTGCCCAGTTCTCTACACATGTCATCTGATTTAGCTGTGGGGAACCCTTTTCAGCAAATACCGGTTCGCTTCTGGTGTTCACCGGAAAACCAGTTTCAACCACATTGAACATATAGTCTGAATCGTCATTTAAGTTATTCTGCAAGAGAATGTTCTATAACAATTTGAAATAATATCAAATATATTCTCTGTTGAGTGCCACAGCGAGGAAAGACCTTGGCGCTCCCTCTTCACATGACCGAGATATCATTTCAAGAATAACTAAAGCCAGTCCCACTCTGCCATCTTAGCATTCTCGTTGAAATGAACAGGGACATTATTGTCTTCAGCAAACTGCAATGCGTGTTTTCGCAAACGTTCTCCATTAGCAGGAAATCCGGAAGCCTGAGCTGCCGGCCGGAGTGGTCGTGCGGTTTTGGGCGCTACAGTCTGGAGCCGAGCGACCGCTACGGTCGCAGGTTCGAATCCTGCCACGTGCGTGGATGTGTGTGATGTCCTTAGGTTAGTTAGGTTTAATTAGTTCTAAGTTCTAGGCGACTGATGACCTCAGAAGTTAAGTCGCATAGTGCTCAGAGCCATTTGAACCATTTTTGAACCGGAAGCCTGAAATCTCTTAATGCACATTAGAAATTGTTCCTCAGTTTCTGCCCTAAGGCAGTCTAAGAAACAAAACACAGTATTTATTACTAAAAAAAAGCGTATGATAACTCATGATGATTATCAGGGAGGCTAATTATTTACTATAAATCATTGTCGTTATTGTTAGTTCTCACTTTTTATTTTATTATGTACTTTTATTTGTGTGTTTATTTATGGTTTTAAACCCAAAATAAACTGCATTTTTATATTTCTTAGTTGTAGGTCTCACTCCTCGTTTCTTGTCATCGTTTTTCTCTGGTCGTCCTTTTAAGATCCTAACTAGAATCTCAAACTCCTAAAAAGCTCGAAAACAGTTCATGCCACCAGTTTTAACGTGTTATGTTGCTAACTGGAGGCTTTTACACTCCACTAGCCTCTATTTGTCATTCTGATGTATGTTCTAGGCATCGAATGCAAATAAATCTAAAAAAACTTTATTATAAGTATTCATCTTACCCCAAAGAAAATATGGCGTCTTTTCCAGGTATTGGGCTGAGATGCAGAATGCATTACGTGTTACTGTATGACAACAAATGTGAAGTAACTGGACACACGCATACTTCAAGATATAGATTATACGAGAAACACACGGTTAGAGCTATTATTGCTTTTAAATACATCTGCGATTATTTTACAGCGAAAATTTTAAAACATACCACAAAGACGATAAAAATGAAGTACTACTGCACCTATACCTTACCGCTCGAGACTTGGACTCAAGGAAGTAGTGAATGGACAGCCGAGTGTTGTGCTTCTTACACACAATGAAGTAAGACGAGCAAATAGACATCAAATCCGAGCTACCATCTTCCGCCGGTTCAGTCTACTCTCACCATGTTGCTCTTGGAAAGTAGTCATACTAGGAGTATCCGAAAGAGTATGATCACATTGGATAAAAAGTAGACAGTACACCATCAAAAAAAGTTTTGCATCACTTTGGTTCCGAGAGTTCCGGAAACTGTACAGAAAATTGGAATAGAGATCAAGATAAACATCATTTCCGCCCGTTTTATTGTTCATGAAAACCACAAATTGTACGTTGTACCACCATACAACGAGACCTTCAGAGGTGGTGGTCCAGACTGCTGTACACACAGGTACCTCTAATACTCAGTATCACGTCCTCTTGGATTCGTGCATTCCTGTACTCGTCGTGGCATACCATCCACAAGTTCATCAAGGCACTGCTGGTCCAGATTGCCCCACTCCTCAACGGCGATTTGGCGTTGATACCTCAGAGTGGTTGGTGGGTCACGTCGTCCATAAACAGCCCTTTTCAATCTATCCCAGGCATGTTCGATAGGGTTCATGCCTGCAGAACATCCTGGCCACTCTAGTCTAGCGATGTCGTTATCCTGAAGGAAGTCATTCACAAGATGTGCAAGATGAGGGCGTGAATTGTCGTCCATGAAGACGAATGCTTCGCCAATATTCTGCCGATATGATTGCACTATCGGTCGGAGGATGGCATTCACTTATCGTACAGCCGTTAGGTGCCTTCCATGACCACCAGCGGTGTACGTCGGCCGTACTAATGCCACCCCAAAACAGCAAGGCACCCCCAGCTTGCTGCACTCGCTGGACAGTGTGTCTAAGGCGTTCTGCCTGACCGTATTGCCTCCAAACACGTCTCTGGCGATTGCCTGGTTGAAGGCATATGCGACTCTCATCGGTGAAGAGAACGTCATTCCAATCCTGAGCGGTCGATTCGGCATGTTGTTGGGATTATCTGTACGGCGCTGCATGGTGTTGTGGTTGCAAAGATGGACCTCGCCATGGACGTCGGGAGTGAAGTTGGGCATCATGCAGCCATTGCGCACAGTTTGAGGCGTGACACGACGTACTGTGGCTTCACGAAAAGTATTATTCAACATGGTGGCGTTGCTGTCATTGTTCCTCCGAGTCATAATCCGTAGCTAGCGGCGATCCAGAGCAGTAGTAGCCCTTGGGCGGCCAGAGCGAGGCATGTCATCGACAGTTCCTGTCTCTCTGTATCTCCATGTCCGAACAACATTGCTTTGGTTCACTCCGAGACGCCTAGACACTTACTTTTTTGGAAGCCCTTCCTGGCACAAAGTAACAATACGGACGCGATCGAACGCGGTATTGACCGTCTAGGCATGGTTGAACTAAAGACAACACGAGCCGTGTACCTTCTTCCTGGTGGAAAGACTGGAACTGATCGCCAGTGGGACCCCCTCCGTCTAATAGGCGCTGCTCATGAGTTGTTGTTTACATCTTTGGGCGGTTTTAGTGACATCTCTGAACAGGCAAAGGGACTGTGTCTGTGATACAGTACCCACAGTCAACGTCTATCTTCAGAAGTTCTGGGAACCGGGGTGATGCAAAACTTTTTTTTTATGTTTGTATAATAATAAATTACTAACTGAATGAAACAGTCTGAATAAATCAGGATACAGACGTATGACTTATGTAACTTTCAGCAGTTGTCAACCGTTAAATAGATTAACAGAGGACATATCTCTACCTGTTTAGTTTCTGTAGTAATTTATAGCTAATTCCTCGTTCTTTCCAAGGTCAGTAGACAGTGTGTTTTCTTAAGAAAGTGAAATAATTAAACTGTGATCTTGTTCAAACATACTGTGCTCTCATATCGCCCCTTGTATCAGGCCTTCCGACTGTTTATTTATTACCACAAAAACTGTTCTGTGTCACCTGAATACGTACAGATATTTGAAACACCTTCTGTATTATTTGGGCGATTAAAACGTTTCCGTTCGAAGGCCGTGCGGTCCAGAATCGGGATACTAATCAGGTAAAATCGCCGTGAGCATTCAGGCAATCATTCCACTAATTTGTGACGTTGAAGATACCCGTTTGGCAAAACACCGTGTCCTGCTGCGTGAATAATTCGGTAACTGCCTGCTGCACATCTCCGTCGGAAAGGGATCATCGACCCTTCGAGGCCTTTCTTAAGGGATCCAAAGCGTAATAATCCTATGGTCAGAGATGCTCAAGTGTCTCCCATTTGAGCGAGCGTAACATCTACTTTACGGCATTTGCGATATACGGTCGTGCGTTATCACGATGCAGCAGCATCCTTGTCGTAGTTGATTTTCGACAGGTTTTGCTGCCCTCTGTCCCATACAAATTCTTCATTCTTCGATATCTACCTTTGTTTAAGTGGTTTAAATGGCTCTGAGCACTATGAGACTTAACTTCTATGGTCATCAGTCCTTAGAACTTAGAACTACTTAAACCTAACTAACCTAAGGACATCACACACATCCATGCCCGAGGCAGGATTCGAACCTGCGACCGTAGCGGTCTCGCGGTTCCAGACTGTAGCACCTAGAACCGTTCGGCCACTCCTGCCGGCTGTCTACCTTTGTTTGTAGTTCGGCAGTCATGAAAAGAACGGCAGCACGTTAGTCCTATTTGGGACCTTTTTTTAATAACGTCTCCATAGATCACGTTTCCGCATTTACCGCATGCACGTCGGAAACATCCGAATGCCACACGAATTTTTTGCTTACCAGTCGGTGCTTATATACTCGCATCGCGCTACGTTGCATTTACGCTGCAGCAACGCCATCTAACGGAATCTTTTTGATCACTCCTTAGACTAAACGGAAAAAAACTCTCACATGATCAACACTTTCAGTTGCAAGTTTCCTAACCGACGGCTTAAAGGGAAAGAAAAATTTGATTTTCCTACCCATACTATATTAGTACGGCATTAGAGAATGAGAGAATTTAGCGACTTCCAACAAACTTTACACGCAATTCCAAGCCTTTCGGAGATTTTTTCTCGCTCTTCTAGGGGCGTGTGTTCTAGCAACTTTAACGATAGACCATACAGTGATGTAGCACGCCTCTCTTACAGCGTCTACCACTGGCGTTGTCTGAGCATCTCCGTGACGTTTTCGCTGTTACTAAATGAACCTGAAAGGAAACGTGCTGCTCTTCTTTGGCTCTTCTCTATTTCGTCTACCAATCCTATCCGGCAAGGATCCCAGGCTCATAGCAACATTCAAGAGTTCGTCGAACGAGCGTTTTAACAGCTGTTTCCTTTATTGATGGAGTACATTTCCTGAGGATTCTGTGAATGAATCTCATTCTGGCACTTTCCTTACTCGCGATTAATTCTATGTGGTCATTCTACTTCAAATCGTTCCGTTCGCATACTCCTAGATATTTTTTGGAAGTGAGTGCTAACAGCGAATGAACTACAATCGTGTAATCATACAATAAAGGCTATTTCCGTCCATGTATCCGTAAAATGTTACACTTGTGTACGTTAAGGGTCAACTGAAACTCCCTGCCCCAAGCGTCGATGCTTTGCAGGTCTTTCTGCATTTCGCAACAATTTTCCGCGTTATTTCTCTGTGTGCAACAACATTATTCACGAAGACCTCATGGAATTTCTGACGTTATTTGCTTGGTCATTTATATGCATTGTGAAAAGTAAACGTCCTGTAACATTCTCTTGGCCACGCCCGATGTTACTTTTACTTCCGAAGATTTCTCGCCGTTCAAAATGACATACTGTGTTCTGCTTGCTAAAATCCATGAATCCAATCACGCAGTTGGTCTTATACTCCGTACGCTCAGATTTTGTTCATTGGACGACAATCTAGAACTTAACAGAACGCATTCCGGAAGTCAAGGAACGCGGCATCTACCCGGGTGCCGGTATTCGGTATGTACTCCTTTCTGGGTCTCGTGTACCGATAGAGCGAGCTGGGTTTCACATCAACGTTGATTTCGGACACATGTTGATTGCTACAGAAGAAACTGTCTATCTCCAGAAATGCTTTCTTTTTTCAATCTTCTTTATCCGGCTCGCCACGAATTCCTCTCCTCTGCCAACCTTTTCATTTCAGAGTAGCAATTGCAACTTACGTCCTCACTTATTTGCTGGATGCATTCCGGTCTCTGTCTTACTCTACAGCTTTTGCCCTCTACGACTCTCTCTCTAATACCATGGGAGTTATTTGCTGATGTGTTAACAGGTGTTCTGTCACCCTCGCCCATCTTCTTGTCAGTGTTTTCCATAGATTCCTTTCCTCGTAGATTCTTCGGAAGATCTCCTCATTCTCTTCACCTAATATTCAACATTCTTCTGTAGCACATCTCAAAGGCTTCGACCCTCTTTGTTCCGGTTTTCCCACAGTCCATGTCTCACTACCATACAATACTGTACTCCAGACGTTCATTCTGAGAATTTTTTTTTGTCTCAAATGAAGAACTATGTTTGAAACTAGCAGATTTCTCTTGGCCAGAAATGCACTTTTTGACAGTGCTATCCAGCTTTTTATGTCTACCTTGCTCTGTCCGTCATGGGTTATTTTGTTGCCTAGGTAGCAGAACTCCTTAAACTTGTCAATTTCGTGCTCATCAATTCAAAAAAATGGTTCAAATGGCTCTGAGCACTATGGGACTTAACATCTGAGGCCATCAGTCCCCTAGAACTTAGAAACTACTTAAACCTAACTAACCTAAGGACATCACACTCTTCCATGCCCGAGGCAGGATTCGAACCTGCGACCGTAGCGGTCGCGCGGTTCCAGACTGAAGCGCCTAGAACCGCTCGGCCACACAGGCCGGCTCACCAGTTCTGTTGCTAAGTTTCTCGCTATTCTCATTTCTGCTCTGATTGTCTCTCATTCGTTTATGCAGATCTGGAACACCAGAAGGACTATAACAGTTCCTTGGGGGAATGCCAGAAATTACTTTCGTTTTTACTATGTGACTTTCCGTCATTTATTACGAACTGTGACCCTTCTAACAGGAAATCATAAATCTAATCGCACAAGTGAGGCGATTCTCCAAAGGCACGCAATACGATTAGAAGTCGCTTGTGAGGAACGGTGTCAAAAGCCTTCTGGAAATCCAGAAATTTGGTATCAGTCTGACATCCCCTGTCGTTAGCACTTATTACTAGGTGAGAATAAAGAGCTAGTTGTGTTTCACAAAAACGATATTTTCTGAACCCGTGTTGACTGTTTGACAATAAATTGTTTTCTTCGGGGTAATTCATAATGTAATAGCCTATAAATCTTTTTTGTTTCGTTTTTTTGCAGTTTCTGGGCACTGTGGCTTAACGATACCACATACTTTCTTCAAACGTTAGAACACCGGTTCCCCACACTTGTTTGTGCGAGGTTTTTGCACTGCGGGGCCACCTAGCCGGGCAATGCGTTTTATATATAGACCGTCTCTTTGGCACGGGTAATCGATTTAGCACCTTGGGGCGTGAGACAGCTCGTAGCTACACCCAGCCCGCCAGACAGCGGATTAGCCGAGAATTTAATGCCGGGGCTTTAATGCGGGCTTTATTAGCATATCACTCCGCGTACATCTGTTCGATTCGCACAAAAATAAAAGGCGTCCCACAGTCAGAGGCATTACACCATCAATTATCGAATGGGCAGGGCTCTCCAAAGAGAAATTCCGTCGCTTTCCTCGCCGTCAAGCAAAGCGCATTCGCGCTGTTTAAGTATGCACCGCCAGTGCAATCCGACTGCATACGACTCTCACTTCTCCTCCCCCCCCCCCCCCCCCCCACTTCTTCCTCCTCGCGAAACAAAGCTTTGGCTGAGCTCATCTGGCGCTGCCCGCAGGGTGCGAGTAACCTCCTCTATAAACTTGCATTCTTGTCAACAGCACGGCGTAACTCACGCGTAGGGGCCCCATTGTCTTTATGCTTATCCATTTTCATCAGGACACCTTGGCGCGCAGTCAACAGCGCTGTTTGAACTTCGTGGCCGACTGGGCGCGCGCCCGAATTTTAAGCGGGTATTAAATTAACGGGCAGGTCCGGGTGGCGGGTGATTTACCAGGGATTTACGCCGGCGTCGCGCGCCGGACGGCTCCGCGCGCGCACCGCCGCTTATTACTAATCTAAGCAAATGAATGCGCCGCCAACAGCTCGTCCGCAGTTGTGCGATACGGCGACACCGGTCCTGTTTCCAGGCGTAAATGACGCTTCGTTAATGCCTCTAATAACGACGTCAAAGCAGCCCTCTCCCTAAAACTACTTCCGTTCAGCCCGTACCCACCTGTATAGTCGAGGTCGCAAATTTCGATATGAATCCCTTACCCTCCTCAAGGACAGTGTCTAGTAAACGTTTACGACAGAGCGGTGCCCCTGTTTGTTGGTTCACATTCACGGTTATGGCATTGCTGACCCCACCAGCCTCACGAGCTCGCTGCTGGAAGGACTAGCACTGGTCTCCCTCAAGTCTTCCGTGTCGCTACGGGTGCGCCCCGAATCCTCCCGCGGCCAGAAAAATGGTACCGAATTCCCCCAGACCCGCAAGGGTCTGAAAAACGATGGGACCTAATCCTCCCGTTTGAAGCAGGTAGCAGTTCTAAACGTTATGAATACTCCAAGCAGGCAAAGGAAAGCATATGAAGTTACAATAGAAGATGCAAAAATTTTTCGCGTGTATTGTGAGTATATTGTTGCGGGTCTAATACAAAATCTGGTACATATTTCTTCTTTATAAGCAGCTTAGAAACACAGTTATAACAGTTTTACCCTAAGATCGTACGCGGATTCCAGTGTCGTAGCTAGGGGCTGGCCAGAGAGTCGGCACTTGGCACCCGCAGTCAGCACACCACTGCGGCACAGACACAAAATTATTGTGGATTGAACACGATATTGCAAGAAGCATAAACGTTGACCTTGTAATTGATAAATTAGAAAAAGCCCGAATACTGTAGGCCTACTGTGATGAAAGCTCCTAGTTCTTGGAAATAAGCTTTAAAGAAAATGCATGTGGAAAATATCAGTTCGTTTAGCGTTACCTAGGATGCACCACGAGGAGGCAAACTGATTCACACCTGAAAAATTTGTACATTTTTAATTTTCTAAATTTCTTTTTTTTTGCATTCTTAAGTATATTTAGAAAAAAATCATTTTATCCCAACACGTTTATGTAAATCTAAAAATCACAATTGTTTATTGTGTAGCTCCTGGTCTGATTTTGTATGAAACTGATTTTACGTACTGAAATCTGAAAATTTTACCAGTTTCGAAATTTGCCACTTGCTGTTCCATAAATTTCAAGTGTGGGCAATTTCTTTCCTTTCTCTTCGTTTTCGACGAATTTATTGCAATTTTAGAATCGAACTGAATTTGTTTCAGCACTTCAAGAAATCAGTAACTGTCGGGACTGGAGGAGTAGAACTGACTAGTGTATTTGCTATGGAAACTTTCGCAAGCATTAGTTGTTCGCTGTCTGTTACAACTTAGTTCTGCCCACATGGATGGAGGAAAGAGTGCATTCCCTTCTATGTAAGTTTTGCACTAAATAGTCACAAAAGGCTTGCAATTTTTCCGATGGGGGTATCTCTGCCATGAAATCGTCAACAAAACAGTCGCCTACCATATCAGGCTTCCCCCATGAACCATGGACCTTGCCGTTGGTGGGGAGGCTTGCGTGCCTCAGCGATACAGATGGCCGTACCGTAGGTGCAACCACAACGGAGGGGTATCTGTTGAGAGGCCAGACAAACATGTGGTTCCTGAAGAGGGGCAGCAGCCTTTTCAGTAGTTGCAGGGGCAACAGTCTGGATGATTGACTGATCTGGCCTTGTAACATTAACCAAAACGGCCTTGCTGTGCTGGTACTGCGAACGGCTGAAAGCAAGGGGAAACTACAGCCATAATTTTTCCCGAGGACATGCAGCTTTACTGTACGATTAAATGATGATGGCGTCCTCTTGGGTAAAATATTCCGGAGGTAAAATAGTCCCCCATTCGGATCTCCGGGCGGGGACTACTCAAGAGGACGTCGTTATCAGGAGAAAGAAAACTGGCATTCTACGGATCGGAGCGTGGAATGTCAGATCCCTTAATCGGGCAGGTCGGTTAGAACATTTAAAAAGGGAAATGGATAGGTTAAAGTTAGATATAGTGGAAATTAGTGAAGTTCGGTGGCAGGAAGAACAAGACTTTTGGTCAGGTGATTACAGGGTTATAAATACAAAATCAAATAGGGGTAATGCAGGAGTAGGTTTAATAATGAATGAAAAAATAGGAGTGCGGGTTAGCTACTACAAACAGCATAGTGAACGCATTATTGTGGCCAAGATAGACACAAAGCCCATGCCTACTACAGTAGTACAAGTTTATATGCCAACTAGCTCTGCAGATGATGAAGAAATTGATGAAATGTATGACGAGATAAAAGAAATTATTCAGGTAGTCAAGGGAGACGAAAATTTAATAGTCATGGGTGACTGGAATTCGTCAGTAGGAAAAGGGAGATAAGGAAACATAGTAGGTGAATATGGATTGGGGGGAAGAAATGAAAGAGGAAGCCGCCTTGTAGAATTTTGCACAGAGCATAACTTAATCATAGCTAACACTTGGTTCAAGAATCATAAAAGAAGGTTGTATACCTGGAAGAATCCTGGAGATACTAATAGGTATCAGATAGATTATATAATGGTAAGACAGAGATTTAGGAACCAGGTTTTAAATTGTAAGACATTTCCAGGGGCAGATGTGGATTCTGACCACAATCTATTGGTTATGAAGTGCAGATTGAAACTGAAGAAACTGCAAAAAGGTGGGATTTTAAGGAGATGGGACCTGGATAAACTGAAAGAACCAGAGGTTGTAGAGAGTTTCAGGGAGAGCATAAGGGAACAATTGACAGGAATGGGGGAAAGAAATACAGTAGAAGAAGAATGGGTAGCTCTGAGGGATGAAGTAGTGAAGGCAGCAGAGGATCAAGTAGGTAAAAAGACGAGGGCTAATAGAAATCCTTGGGTAACAGAAGAAATATTGAATGTAATTGATGAAAGGAGAAAATATAAAAATGCAGTAAATGTCGCAGGCAAAAGGGAATACAAACGTCTCAAAAATGAGATCGACAGAAAGTGCAAAATGGCTAAGCAGGGATGGCTAGAGGACAAATGTAAGGATGTAGAGGCTTGTCTCACTAGGGGTAAGATAGATACTGCCTACAGGAAAATTAAAGAGACCTTTGGAGAGAAGAGAACCACTTGTATGAATATCAAGAGCTCAGATGGCAACCCAGTTCTAAGCAAAGAAGGGAAGGCAGAAAGGTGGAAGGAGTATATAGAGGGTTTATACAAGGGCGATGTACTTGAGGACAATATTATGGAAATGGAAGAGGATGTAGATGAAGATGAAATGGGAGATACGATACTGCGTGAAGAGTTTGACAGAGCACTGAAAGACCTGAGTCGAAACAAGGCCCCGGGAGTAGACAACATTCCATTAGAACTACTGATGGTCTTGGGAGAGACAGTCATGACAAAACTCTACCATCTGGTGAGCAAGATGTATGAGACAGGCGAAATACCCACAGACTTCAAGAAGAATATAATAATTCCAATACCAAAGAAAGCAGGTGTTGACAGATGTGAAAATTACCGAACTATCAGTTTAATAAGTCACAGCTGCAAAATACTAACGCGAATTCTTTATAGACGAATGGAAAAACTGGTAGAAGCGGACCTCGGGGAAGATCAGTTTGGATTCCGTAGAAATGTTGGAACACGTGAGGCAATACTAACCTTACGACTTATCTTAGAAGAAAGATTAAGAAAAGGCAAACCTACGTTTCTAGCATTTGTAGACTTAGAGAAAGCTTTTGACAACGTTAACTGGAATACTCTCTTTGAAATTCTGAAGGTGGCAGGGGTAAAATACAGGGAGCGAAAGGCTATTTACAATTTGTACAGAAACCAGATGGCAGTTATAAGAGTCGAGGGGCATGAAAGGGAAGCAGTGGTTGGGAAAGGAGTGAGACAGGGTTGTAGCCTCTCCCTGATGGTATTCAATCTGTATATTGAGCAAGCAGTAAAGGAAACAAAAGAAAAATTCGGAGTAGGTATTAAAATTCATGGAGAAGAAGTAAAAACTTTGAGGTTCGCCGATGACATTGTAATTCTGTCAGAGACAGCGAAGGACTTGGAAGAGCAGTTGAACGGAATGGACAGTGTCTTGAAAGGAGGATATAAGATGAACATCAACAAAAGCAAAACGAGGATAATGGAATGTAGTCAAATTAAGTCGGGTGATGCTGAGGGGATTAGATTAGGAAATGAGACACTTAAAGTAGTAAAGGAGTTTTGCTATTTAGGGAGTAAAATAACTGATGATGGTCGAAGTAGAGAGGATATAAAATGTAGACTGGCAATGGCAAGGAAATCGTTTCTGAAGAAGAGAAATTTGTTAACATCGAGTATAGATTTAAGTGTCAGGAAGTCGTTTCTGAAAGTATTTGTATGGAGTGTAGCCATGTATGGAAGTGAAACATGGACGATAACCAGTTTGGACAAGAAGAAAATAGAAGCTTTCGAAATGTGGTGCTACAGAAGAATGCTGAAGATAAGGTGGGTAGATCACGTAACTAATGAGGAGGTATTGAATAGGATTGGGGAGAAGAGAAGTTTGTGGCACAACTTGACTGGAAGAAGGGATCGGTTGGTAGGACATGTTTTGAGGCATTAAGGGATCACAAATTTAGCATTGGAGGGCAGCGTGGAGGGTAAAAATCGTAGAGGGAGACCAAGAGATCAATACACTAAGCAGATTCAGAAGGATGTAGGTTGCAGTAGGTACTGGGAGATGAAGAAGCTTGCACAGGATAGAGTAGCATGGAGAGCTGCATCAAACCAGTCTCAGGACTGAAGACCACAACAACAACAACAACCATATCAGGAGCCAGCATGGGCAAACCAAATATGTACGACAGAAACCTTCCAATTTTATTTTTTGCGTAGTAGTCATGTGCAAGCCCCAATGTTTGTATTTTTCGCCACCAGCTCTGTGTTAAATGAAATCTGCATCCTTGAATGCAAATATCAGGCCAGACCTCTCTTCCAGCTTTCATTATGCTCTCTTCAAAGTCAGAAAACATTGTTGATGGCGAAAAGTTCAAACCTATATCACTACATTTATCAACAACATTTTATGAAATACATACTGATACGACGAAGTTTTCTTGTCGTTCAATAAAGAGAAGACCAATGGAATGTAATGGCCATTAACTAACCCAAGTATTGTAAACAGCTGACAAAAAAACTTTGGACAGCACTTGAACGTACCATCAACATATATAGATTCACACTGCTCTGCCACCGCCAACTGGGAAGTGGCCGCAGGCAGCTGTGGTCATTAGCGCACACAATACTCTGTTGCGTTGTGTCAGTTTGAGAGGATTCGGTCCTGTTACCTGCTTACCTACCTGGTTTCTGGAGGATTCGGGGCTTCGCCCGTCGCTACAAGAACATCCCGGCGCCTTTCTTCTACTTGGGCGCTTCTGCTTGCAACTCAGCTACACACCCGACGGTATCCTGGCTCCTCACCTGGCAATAACGAAGATCTACTTCATCCTGCAACGGAGATGGCAACCGAACCTGGTGGAAACGAAAAACCCCCCAGTATACGATGGCGTGTCGTATGGCGGACAGTCTACCCAGTCGTGCTCCACAGTGACGCCCACGTCAATTGGTATGTGACAGTTCACACATGAACGTCTACATTAAATCCAAATGGCGGAATCCCCCAACTTCGTGCAATGTAATGAGACTGGCAAGAAACGAACGCCGCTTTACCTGCGGAGAGGCCGCGACGGTCTAGTACTTAGTCAAACAAATGTTGGCTTTTACATTGTTGGTAAACCGGCATACGTAACCGCCCTAACTCGTTTGGAGAGACGTACTATCCGAGGAGCAAGGCCAACGTCATCATGTGGATCAGAAGCCATACAATCTATTATATTCAGTGACGGCCCAAAGGATGTACTTGATTTTTGGAACTACACTCAGGCTCATAAATTAAGGATAAGGCTGATACATGGTGAAACAACGCCCTGGTGGGCGGTTCGCGGGTTTAAATCACCTCGGGTATGACCTTGCGGTGCATTTGACCTGCGGTCGTCGCACGGTGGAGCTGGCAGCAGTCCACATACGCAGAGGTGTGTTGGTGCGTGTCAGAGTACGGTGCAGCGAGTCAGTGTGCAGACGGTTTCAGACGTGCTAAAGGTGACTGTGCGTTGAAAATGGCTCAAAGAACACATATTGATGACCTTATGAGGGGTAGAATACTAGGGCGACTGGAGGCTGGTCAAACGTAGCAGGTCGGAGCACGGGCCCTCCGTGTGCCACAAGATGTGATCTCAAGATTATGCAACGATTCCAGCAGACAGGAAACGTGTCCAGGCGCTACAGTACGGGACGTCCACAGTGTACAACACTACAAGAAGACCGATATCTCACCATCAGTGCCCGCAGACGGCCACGGAGTACTGCAGGTAACCTGGCTCGGGACCTTGACGCAGCCACTGGAACAGTTGTCTCCAGACACACAGTCTACAGACGACTGAACAGACATGGTTTATTCGCCCGAGAACCTGCAAGGTGCATTCCACTGACCCCTGGTCATAGGAGAGCCTGTAAAGCCTGGTGACAAGAACACAGTGCATGGTCATTGGAACAGTGGTCCCAGGTTATGTTCACAGACGGTATAGTCTGAATAGTGATTTTCGCCGGGTTTTCATCTGGCGTGAACCAGTAACCAGGTATCAACCCCTTGATGTCCTTGAAAGGTCCTTGGAGGTCGTGGTTTGATGGTGTGGGGTGGGATTATGTTTGGAGCACGTACACCTCTGAATTTCTTTGACACAGGAACTGTAAGAGGTCAGGTGTATCGGGACTTCATTTTGCAACAGTATGTCCGCCTTTTCAGGGGTTATGATAGCGCACGGCCCCACCGAGCTGCCATCGTGGAGGAGTACCTTGAAACAGAATATATCAAGCGATTGGAGTGGCCTGCCTGTTCTCCAGACCTAAACCCCATCGAATACGTCTTGGATGCTCTCGGTCGATGTATTGCTGCACTTCTTCAAACCCCTAGGACACTTCAGCAGCTCCGAAAGGCACTGGTGCAAGAATTGGAGGCTAACCCCTGCAGCTGCTCGACCACCTGATCCAGAGTATGCCAACCCGTTGCGCGGCCTGTCTACGTGTGCATGTTGATCATATCGCATATTGATGTCGGGGTACATGCGCAGGAAGCAGTTGCGTTTTGTAGCACATGTGTTTCGGGACGGTTTTCTCAACTTATCACCAATACCGAGGACTTACAGATCTGTGTCAAGTGTGTTCCCTATGTGACTATGCTATTAGCGCCAGTTTTGTGTAGTGCCACGTTATGTGGCACCACATAAATTTATGAGCATGAGAGTACATACAGGAACGGCATTCGCGATAATTAGGAATCCCAAATACAGACAATATTTTTCGAACTACTTCCGGACTGCACTATACGACTAGCCGCGCTGCTGTATCATTCATGGCAAGAGACAACGACCATGTTGCGACTCAGATGACTTGGAACGAAAAACGGTGACCCAAAAAAAGATACGAGAGGATATACTAGGATCTCTCAACGCGAGGACCCTAGATGCAGCTGTTATTGCAGTGACTGTTTCTTTCCTCTCAATTGCTTTCATTTCTTCCTTCATGGCACGAAATGACGTTGTATATATCGACTGGATATATAAATAAAAAGTCCTGCTTCTCGATAGCGTTTTGTTTGTTCTTTTCTTCCCGAATTCTCCTTCCCCTCCTTTTCCCCATCGGTGATACCGTTCGACACGGACATATGCCGGTTCGAATCCTGGTGGTGGAAATTTTTACTCTTTGTATTTTGCCGGAAAGGAGAGGAGAGGCTGATGGCATAAAGTTCCTGATCACCAGTCTTTGAGCCAATATCTTTGATGAGATACTAAGCCTCTCCGCGGCGTTTCAGAAACCGATGGCGTGTGACGCTGTTGATGGTGATCCGTCAGTCGGATGGGGACGTTAAGGTCGGCGGCCCCCTTGGTTTATTCGAGAGGAGTAGGCTAGGCGCTTCAGTCCGGAACCGCGCTGTTGCTACGGTCGCAGGTTCGAATCCTGCCTTGGGCATGGATGTGTGTGATTTCCTTACGTTAGTTAGGTTTAAGTAGTTCTAAGAATAGGGGACTGATGACCTCAGATGTTAAGTCCCATAGTGCTTAGAGCCATTTGAACCATTTGGAGTAGGTTACGTGCCGGCACCGGCTTTTACCCTGCCCCTTCCCGTCATGACTAACAACACTACACTGTACATACACTCATCACAGTCATCTACACAGGCCGGCCGCAGTGGCCATGCGGTTCTAAGCGCTACAGTCTGGAATCGCGCGACCGCTGCGGTCGCAGGTTCGAATCCTGCCTCGGGCATGGATGTGTGTGATGTCCTTAGTTAGGTTTAAGTAGGTCTAAGTTCTAGGGGACTGATGACCACAGAAGTTAACTCCCATAGTGCTTAGAGCCATTTGAACCATTTCATCTACACACGCACAGGTACACAGACCTGACACTTCATAACAGGTTGGAGGAAGGCAGTGGCGTGGCAAACCACCTCCGCTAGAACCGTGCCCAGAATTCCTCATCTGCTCACCAACTCTCCTTCCCTGTGTATGGGGCTCTTGTTATGTTCAGTTGGTCAAACACAAACTTTCCCTCTTATCTGTGACTAATGATACTTCGTACTCGGTGGATGCACTATCACGCAAAGACGTTCTTTAGAGTCATTTCGCTTCACAGGGTAGCTCAAACCTCTCGGGTCCAACTGAAATGGGTGATAGAGTCTCCGAAGCCGATTATATTGAGATAGGGAGTCAATGGCCCAAAATGTATATTATTGTGCTAGGGTCGTACATAGCGTACACCACATAGCAACAACGCAGCTCATAGTAATTGTTCAAAGTGACGACCGTTTCAGTGCATGCATGGCAACAGCGCATGAAGTTCTGCTGCATTCTCTCAAAGATCTCTGGGGTCTGTTGTATAAGGAGAGAGGCAGCTTGGATCCTAGCAAACAGCCCTCTATCGGTTTCTATGGGGGTTTCACACATCAACGTCTTGACGTAATCTCAAAGGAAAAAAGTCCATAGGCGTGAGATCCGGCGATCGCTCTAGCCATGGAAATGACCTCCCCTTCCAATCCAGTAGTGAGGGCCGTGTTCTTTAAGTGCTCGCGGATATGAACATCGAAGTGGGTTGGTGCACAGTCGTGTTGAAAGCACATCCTTTCTCGGGCGACAAGGGGTACAGTCTCCAAGAACTGTGGCAGCACATCTCGCTGGAACATCAAATAACCATTCAAACGGGAGGGCAGCAAATACGGTTCTAGATGGGGCTGTAATAGTCACAAACATATGGCTCACAATTTTAGACGAACAGTTGGTAACAGGTAGGTTTTTTAAATTAAAATACAGAACGTAGGTACGTTTGAACATTTTATTTCGGTTGTTCCGATGTGATACATGTACCTTTGTGGACTTATCATTTCTGAGAACGCATGCTGTTACAGCGTGATTACCTGTAAATACCACATTAATGCAATAAATGCTCAAAATGATGTCCGTCAACCTCAATTCATTTCGCAATACGTCTAACGACATTCCTCTCAACAGCGAGTAGTTCGGTTTCCGTAATGTTCGCACATGCATTGACAGTGCGCTGACGCATGTTGTCAGTCGTTGTCGGTGGATTACGATAGCAAATATCCTTCAACTTTCCTCACAGAAAGAAATTCGGGGACGTCAGATTCAGTGAACGTGTGGACCATGGTTTGGTGCTTCGACGACCAATCCACCTCTCATGAAATATGCTATTCAATACCATTTCAACCGCACGCAAGCTATGTGCCGGACATCCATCATGTTGGAAGTACATCGCCATTCTGTCATGCAGTGAAACATCTTGTAGTAACATCGGTAGAACATTACGTAGGAAATCAGCATACATTGCACCATTTAGATTGCCATCGATAAAATGGGGGCCAATTATCCTTCCTCCCATAATGCCACAACATATATTAACCCGCTGATGTTCCACTTGACGCAGCCATCGTGGATTTTCCGTTGCCCAATACTGCATATTATGCCGGTTTACGTTACCGCTGTTGGTGAATGACGCTTCGTCACTAAATAGAACGCGTGCAAAAATTCTGTCACCGTCCTGAAATTTCTCTTGTGCCCAGTTGCAGAACTGTACACGACGTTCAAAGTCGTCGCCATGCAATTCCTGGTGCATAGAAATATGGTACGGGAGCAATCGATGTTGATATAGCATTCTTAGCACCGACGTTTTTGAGATTCCCGATTGTCGCGCAGATTGTTCGCTACTGATGTGCGAATCATCCGCGACAGCAGCTAAAACACCTACTTGGGTATCACCATTTGTTGCAGGTCGTGGTTGATGTTTCAAATGTGGCTGAACACTTCCAGTTTCCTTAAATAACGTAACTATCTGGCGAACGGTCCGGACGCTTGGATGATGTCATCCAGGATACCGAGCAGCATACATAGCTCACGCCCGTTGGGCATTTTTATCACAATAGCGATACATCAACACGATATCGACCTTTTCCGCAATTGGTAAACGGTCCATTTTAACACGGGTAATGTATCGCGAAGCAAATACCGTCCGCACTGGCGGAATGTTACGTGATACCACGCACTTATACTTTTGTGACTATTACAGCGCCATCTATCACAAAGCGAAAAAAGTGGTCCAACTAAAACACTCGTATTTCTTTACGTACTACACGAATATGTAATAAAAAATAGGGGTTCCTATTTTTTAAAAAAAACGCAGTTGATATCCGTTTGACCTATGGCAGCGCCATCTAGCAGGCCAACCATGGCGTCATCTGGTTTCCCCATTCAAGCGAGACGAGTTTCGTTCTTTGTAGTTTTTTCGTTTGATGCTTATTTCGTGAGATATTTGGCCCGATCACTGTCAATGGAGCACCCTGTATATGCATGGAGAGTGGGGGTCGACGCTTTGAACAATTATTATAAGCTACGTTGTGTTATGCGGAGCATCTTGCGTATTTCCATAACATAATAAATATGCATTTCTAATCATTGGTTCCGTATCTCAATATAATCGATTGTGGACCCACTATCACCTGTTTGTTTGACCCAAAATGTTTGAAACACCCAGTATAGACACTTAGTGCAGTCAAGAAATACCGTCAGAAGGAGGCATCCAAGAGAAATGATATTCGCCATAGTCAATGAAAATTACGAAGTCTTAAAATAGCAAGACAAAAGAGTAATTAATATAGACAAAATACGGGGTTTACACATACAAATGTTGGAAGGCCGCTCACTAGTCTGTTTAAAACGTACATAAAACAACCTATTTACGAAGCGTGTCACAGACTTCGGTCCGTCGTCAGGAGCCAGATCAATCGTAGGCCTATAGTTCAAGTGCATTGCTCCCTGGAAATTTGCAACGTTGGAATATCTGATGGTTATAATTAAAGTTCAGCTACTCACAGAGGTCCAGTGTTTACTTTAATTGTCGTATGGCAGCGAAACTTGGCAGATATTCTAATGCGTTAAAGCGCAACCGATTTACGCTGGAAAAAATGTTCCACTTCTGGCCACTAGGTGGAAATCTGGCGTTGTGAATGCAAGAAAGACGTCAAAAATGTTTCCATATGTGATGGATTAGGAACGGGCAGAAAAGGCCAAACAAGTGAAAGGGCATATGTCGATTTTATTATTAACCGCTGCTTACACATTTTTATCGATATGAGCATCGGAGACGTAGACGAGACGCTGCATGCGTAAAACGACGTGATCAACTGTTGCTCGCAGTAGTTCCAGTGGAATCTGAGCAACGTTTTCCTGTATACTGATCTTCAGATGAGGTAGAGAACGAATGTGTCCATGATAAACGCGTTCTTTCAGATATCCCCATAGCCAAATGCGCATGGATTTAGGTCAGGTGATGTTGCAGGCCAGTCGTTTAGGAAACCTCTGGAGATAACATGTTTGTGGAATGTTGCATTAAGCTGATGCTTCACGGGCGAGCTACGTGAGATGTTGCCCCATGTTGCTTAAAAACAGTGGTTTCCATACAGCTGCCCTCTCCCAAAGCAGGAATCACAGGCTGTTCAATGAGGTGTCGATAACGTGCAGACGTCATGCTGTACCTGAAAGGTCATCTGGCCACATTCTCCTCAAAGAAGAACGGACCGAGAGTAAAACTGCTTGTGAATCCACCACACAGTTACATACAGCGAGAGCAATGGCTCAGTCAAGTCATTGGAATCTTTTCATTTAAGTCATTGGAATCTGCTACAGGCACTTAGGACAGATGATTTCTGTTTTACGCTCACGTTTTCCACATACGGCTTTGTAGTTCTTTGCACAATTCTCGCTGGTCTTGTTGCCTTTACAGAGGCTGATATGGGACTTCCTCCGCTTTCTAGGTGATCTCAGTCCCGTAGCCTCTCTGATTTCCTAGAACTTCTAACTTTCCATTTTATTGTTCGTTACTATGTCGTAGATGACCAGTGCGTTTTTTGCCTTCTTGTTCACGATGCTCTAGAAGAAACAGTTATCAACTGTATTGTTTATACAAGATATTTTCGATGAGTAAAGTGTACAACAAGTTGTGTGTGATGTTTAGTGTGTGTGAGACTCTGCACAAATGTACCATTAGAAAACTTAAAAGTCAACGAAACGAAGCAGACACTCGCACATTGAAAACTTCAATAGAAATGTCTTAACACACACAAAAAACGCACTTGAAAGTGGGAACCATTTCCGGAACGCGTCGTGCGACAAGTAAATAAAGAAAAATCGTGACTGATAGCAGAGGAGTTATTTATAAACAAACCTATTGACCAATGATTCCTTCTTCCCCCTCCTCTGCTGCGATGTTGACTCCTCAGGTGCATTACGAACCTTCAGCAGATCTTCTACATTTCTCTGGAACTCTTAAACACGAGACATAACGTCCTTTGAATTTTGACCACCACAACTTTACCAGGTACATGTTTTCCAGGATTAGACAATGCTCCCTTGTTCGAGCTGCAGTTAAATCATGTACAAGTTTCCTGACTTATATCACAATTAATCCAATACCCAGCTCCTGCATCTCAACAATGTAGTTGATAACACGATCGTCTTTTTCAGTTGGTAAGGCAAATGATCTGATGATTGACCAAGTTTCTACATTTGTAGAGGTTCATTGTCTATGTTGTCAAACAAGAACTTTCTGATAGTGTTTTAGGGTACACTATTTAGTTTTCATGCTTTATATTTAGTTACATTTTCATATTTCACTCTTCTAGCTGAGTCAAGAGATCCGAAGTTATATAATTTCTTCACATAATTTCAACTTTCACTTTATTCGTTTCTGTAGGTTTCAGTTTCACACGTTGTTCTTGATTAATCACACCTTCCTTTGTAGTGGCCATGTTGAACCGGATCCTAATAAGTTGGAAATATGCTATATTACCAAAAAGCTTAAAGATGTTTTAAATGGCTGTGTGTTTAATAAAAAAACTCCTCTGTTGTAAGGGAAGGTAAAGTAGTAACAATAAACAACAGTAGGTTAGGAAATTTGGCAGTAGTCCTGATATTCAAAGCTTTTTATAGTTATGTGTGTGTAATGTTTGCATATAGCAATATTTGCTATATATGTCTTGCAAAAAAGCGTAGAACTGATACAAGGGCCCAACGTCAACAACCTTCCAACTGATTGACCCAAGATGGAGTCCGATTATCGTAACATTAAGCGCTTACTTCCTAAGATCTCTATCTTCACATATTTCACAAAATACATAAACTAAATTATTTACATAACACTGTAGGTCTCATCTATTGTGTGTAAATAAAATGTATGTTAGTTTCTTCTCGTACCCGTAAAATGGATTTACAACTATTGAGCAACAACCTAGCCTACTTCCACCATGAGATGCATAATCAGCAGTCACTTGTTTTTCCAATGCATTCCACTGACTGCGGAAGAGCACAGCTGTAGCACAACTCGAGAAGACATTGTCATGTCATCTGTTACCAAAAATACAAACCACTACATCGGATTGGTTCATCGCAGCAAGATTGTTACCAAATACTGCAAAACTACTTACATTGCGAAATTACTTTGTTACCCTACAATTTACGGTGGTTTAGTAGGAATGTAACATCCCTTCCCCTTTTCTTTAGTGTTCTAGGGTTAAATCTATTGCCTTATGTAAAGGCCAGGCACCACAGCACTGGGAAAAGTTGAATTGCGCTTTACGTATGATATGTTCTCTGTAAGAATTATTTGCGATAGAGTTGTACATTGTTCAGTCTGTCTAATTTGGAAGGAAACGTATTGATGAGGCTGTCTACTATGTCTAATGGATCCTTAGGCAACTGAACAATGCCTAATGCTTCAATCACATACGTTGATATTTTGCTTGTTGATGACTGCTCTATATGTCAACTACATCGAACACGATCTCTGTTAAAGCGACAGTTCTGCGCAACTGTTTCGCGTCTGTTTCAGTAGAGGACTATGCAATTAAAATGCCGGACATAAACTCCAATGTGTGTAAAATATACACCACAACAAGCATTACAAATATTTTGTTTTGTCTCAATTTGTGGATACATATGGTATAAATAAACTTCGTATACAAAGTATTAACTATTTTATGCAACAGAAACGTCACAGGTGCACCATTTCTCCTCTAGGGTTAGTAAGGGTTTGACGCTAGTGATGTTCAGTGCAAACTGTCATGTGAAGCAATATTCCTGTTTCTGGCCTTCTTTGGATTTCTCTTTGTCGGGGCAAATGAAGTGCTGAGTGCACGAAACACCGACAGACACACCATAGGAGCTGATTGACGGTTTGGCCGAAGCTACAACCATCATTCGTGGTTGTTTTGAGCGTGTCAGACTACCATTAGTAGGCAGAAGCCTGTTGTGCATTAATGTAAACGGACGACAATTTCAGCAACATCCGTAAAACAATATTCATCATACGGCAGTTAGAACATCGTCTCTCAACATCAGCAGCATCCAACCCTTCATGTACTACTAGCAGGTAAACAATGCACCTGTCACATTTTTGTCACGTGAAAATATGTTTCTTTCTTTCTTCTAAAATTTTGTGTACGTAGTTTTTCTACATCCTATACATAGGGTGTACATTTTAAGTTGACAAACCTGAACAACTCGAAAAATAAGCTTCACACGAAAAAATGTACAGAATCCGAAGTTGATTATTGTCGAGGGGGACATCTGTTGGTGCTAAAATTAGCCCGCCACCCCATCCCCCTGGGGGGTGGGCCGGGAGGCAACTTTAAAATTTCAAATAGGAACCCCCATTTTTTATTGCAGAATCAGATTCTACATAAAAAAACTACGTACATTTTGTCTTAAAGATTTGTTTTGATTATTGATAGTTGGCGCTGTAATTCAAGAAAATCCATGTTCTCATTTTTGCGTGGAAAATGGTTACGGATAAAGAAAAAATACTTATTTGCCTTGTTTGGTTAGATAGTTAGCTAGTCAGATGATTTGTTTGATAATTAAAAATTGTGTGGCCTCATGACCACGTAACAAACAAAAATTATCCGAATCTGAGAAAAAATTTATATTTGGGTCAACATTTGTAAAACTCTTAATTCCTCTCTCTCAAATCCCACCCTATGGGGAGAGAGGGGGAGTTTTCGTTTTAGCGAATCAAAATTTACGGGCTAATTTTAGCACCAGCAGATGTCCCCCTCGAAAATAATCAACTTTGGATTCTACATATTTTTTCGTGTGAAGCTTATTTTTCGAGTTATTGTGGTTTGTCAACTTAAAATTTACACCCTGTATAATGTCACACGCCGCAGTATCACTGCGTCCCAGCCTAAACTAGACGTTTGGTATAGATAGATTCTACGCATCCCAGTATAATGAACATTGCAACAACAGTCAAAGATTTCGGCGGAGTAGTACAGAATAATTTACTTTGATCTCTGATTTTTGTATGTAAAGAAATAGTTTGGATGACGCAATAGTTGGTTGCTACATTAAAGAGTTGTACGTCGACAGATAATCTCAAAACTACCGAGCGAGGTGGCGCAGTGGTTAGCAAATACGACTCGAATTCTGGAGAACGACGGTTCAAACCCGCGTCTGGCCAGCCTCATTTAGGTTCTCCGTGCTTCCCTACATTGCTTGAGGCAAATGCCGAGATATTCCTTTAAAAGGCCGACATCCTTCCCCATCCTTCCCTAATCCGATTCGACCGATGACCCCCAAAACAATAAATCAATCAAAAATGTTGCAGGAAGTAATATACTCCTGGAAATTGAAATAAGAACACCGTGAATTCATTGTCCCAGGAAGGGGAAACTTTATTGACACATTCCTGGGGTCAGATACATCACATGATCACACTGACAGAACCACAGGCACATAGACACAGGCAACAGAGCATGCACAATGTCGGCACTAGTACAGTGTATATCCACCTTTCGCAGCAATGCAGGCTGCTATTCTCCCATGGAGACGATCGTAGAGATGCTGGATGTAGTCCTGTGGAACGGCTTGCCATGCCATTTCCACCTGGCGCCTCAGTTGGACCAGCGTTCGCGCTGGACGTGCAGACCGCGTGAGACGACGCTTCATCCAGTCCCAAACATGCTCAATGGGGGACAGATCCGGAGATCTTGCTGGCCAGGGTAGTTGACTTACACCTTCTAGAGCACGTTGGGTGGCACGGGATACATGCGGACGTGCATTGTCCTGTTGGAACAGCAAGTTCCCTTGCCGGTCTAGGAATGGTAGAACGATGGGTTCGATGACGGTTTGGATGTACCGTGCACTATTCAGTGTCCCCTCGACGATCACCAGTGGTGTACGGCCAGTGTAGGAGATCGCTCCCCACACCATGATGCCGGGTGTTGGCCCTGTGTGCCTCGGTCGTATGCAGTCCTGATTGTGGCGCTCACCTGCACGGCGCCAAACACGCATACGACCATCATTGGCACCAAGGCAGAAGCGACTCTCATCGCTGAAGACGACACGTCTCCATTCGTCCCTCCATTCACGCCTGTCGCGACACGACTGGAGGCGGGCTGCACGATGTTGGGGCGTGAGCGGAAGACGGCCTAACGGTGTGCGGGACCGTAGCCCAGCTTCATGGAGACGGTTGCGAATGGTCCTCGCCGATACCCCAGGAGCAACAGTGTCCCTAATGTGCTGGGAAGTGGCGGTGCGGTCCCCTACGGCACTGCGTAGGATCCTACGGTCTTGGCGTGCATCCGTGCGTCGCTGCGGTGCGGTTCCAGGTCGACGGGCACGTGCATCTTCCGCCGACCACTGGCGACAACATCGATGTACTGTGGAGACCTCACGCCCCACGTGTTGAGCAATTCGGCGGTACATCCACCCGGCCTCCCGCATGCCCACTATACGCCCTCGCTCAAAGTCCGTCAACTGCACATACGGTTCACGTCCACGCTGTCGCGGCATGCTACCAGTGTTAAAGACTGCGATGGAGCCCCGTATGCCACGGCAAACTGACTGAAACTGACGGCGGCGGTGCACAAATGCTGCGCAGCTAGCGCCATTCGACGGCCAACACCGCGGTTCCTGGTGTGTCCGCTGTGCCGTGCGTGTGATCACTGCTTGTACAGCCCTCTCGCAGTGTCCGGAGCAAGTATGGTGGGTCTGACACACCGGTGTCAATGTGTTCGTTTTTCCATTTCCAGGAGTGTATGACAGTCCGAAAAGTTATATGCTGCCCCGTGTATAATCTCTTTGGCACAGTTTTATCATTGTAACTTAAAACATTTTACGACGTAGTTCGACAGGAATTATGTATTTTCATGTTTTATCGATATAATGTGGCTTTAATGGTTGTCTTAAGGTGCGACAGGAAGTCGCACATGACGCCCGATGCCACAATGTAAACTTGCCGAGACTTATGCCACTGCTGAATAGGTCTCTAGAATAATTCTTCACTTGCTGTTAAAAATTTTTATTATGGGTGCGTTTCGGGCACACGATATCATCAGAACATGAAAAAGAAAAGTCTTCGTTCAAAGTATGGAGTCACATGTGTCGGCCGTCAGAACCGTTGGCTGGGTTCTGATGTTGACGGTCGCCACATGTGGCTCCACACTTTGTATGAAGAATTTCCTTTTAAACGTTCTGAAGATGGGTTGAGTCCGGATTCGCGTCAATGAATAATAAATTTTAACGACAAGTGACCAGTTATTCTAACGACCTATTCAACAGTAGCATAAGTCTCCATAAGATGAATGGTTACATCACATTAAAAAAGATACGTACTGTTGGGATTCAAAACGTAATGATTCGTCACCGTGTGCGTCTGTATGCGGTTTTCCTTCAATGTTCATGTCACCACATTGGTTGTCTTGGCAACAGCTACGCTAATGCTCTTACCCACTACAAAGCTAGTAGTCTTTTCGTGGTCTCTTGGCTTAAAACGCAACACAATCGAAACTGAGTATGTAGACAGGATTATAATAAGAGCCACAAGCAATTTAGACGTGGTGAAACAAGAAACGTGACGAAATATTGTATCTCAGCCGGTTAATGACACAAGAGATACAAACCAACGTCTTGGAACATGTAGAAAAAGTGGCATCAACAAATGCTCAGTACATTGCTTGAGAGGTGCACACATCAAAAAAAGTTTTGCATCACCCCGATCATAGAAAATTGGCATAGAGATTAACATAAACATCATTCCCTCCCTTTGTATTGCTCATGAAGAGCACACGTTGCATGTTGTACACCATACAGCGAGACCTTCAGAGGTGGTGGTCCAGACTTCTGTACACACCGGTACCTCTAATACCCAGTAGCACGTCCTCTTGCATTGATGCATGCCTGTATTCGTGGGGGCATACTACCACAAGTTCATCAAGGAACTGTTGGTACAGATTGCACCACTCCTCAACGGCGATTCGGCGATCCCTCAGAGTGGTTGGTGAGTCACGTTGTACATAAACAGCCCTTTCCAATCCCTCCCAGGCATGTTTGATAGGGTTCATACCGGGAGAACATGATGGACACTCTAGTCGAGCGATGTCGTTTCGTGAAGGAAGTCATTCACAAGATGTGCACAATGGGGGCTCGAACTGTCGTCCATGAAGACGAATGCCTCGCCAATATGCTGCCGATATGGCTGCGCTGTCGGTCGAAGGATTGCATTCACGCATTACACAGTCGTTACGGCGCCTTCCATGAGCACCAGCGGCGAACGTCAGTCCCAAATAATGCCACCCCAAAACAGCAGAGAAGCTCCACCTAGCTGCACTAGCTGGACAGTATGTCTAAGGCGTTCAGCCTGGCCGGGTTGCTTCCAAACATGTCTCCGACGATTGTCTGGTTGAAGGCGACGCTCATCCGTGAAGAGAACGTCATTCCAATTCTGAGCGGTCCATTCGGCATGTTGTTGTGTTCATCTGTACCACCCTGCATGGTGTTACGGTTGCAAAGTGGACCTCTCCATGGACGCCAGGAGTGACGTTGCACATCATGCAGCCTATTGCGAACAGTTTGAGTCGTAACACGACGTCCTGTGGCGGCACGAAACGCATTATTCAACATGGTGGGGTTGCTGTCAGGCTTCCTCAGAGCCATAATCCGTAGGTAATGGTCATCCACTGCAGTAGTAGCCCTTGGGTGACCTGAGCGAGGCATGTCATCGACAGTTCCTGTCTGTATCTCCTCCAGCTCCGAACAACATCGCTTTGGTTAACAACGACACGCCTGACACTTTCCTTAATGCAAGCCCTTCCTGGCACAAAGTAGCAATGCGGACGTGATCGAACCGCGGTATTGACCGTCTAAGCATGGTTGAACTACAGACAATACGAGCCGTGTGCCGCCTCCTTGGTGAGATGACTGGAACTGATCGACTGTCAGACCACCTGCGTCTAATAGGCGCTGGTCATGCATGCTTGTTTCCATCTTTTGGTGGGTTTAGTGACATCTCTGAACAGTCTAACAGACTGTGCCTGTGATACAATTTCCACAGTCAACGTATGTCCTCAGAAGTTCTGGGAACCAGGGTGATGCAAAACTTTTTTTGATGTGTGTATGTGTTTTGGCAAAGTGAAGTGTACTCTGTATAGAACGAAAGACTACATTTTTCAAAAATGATAACTACACTTATTTTAAATAACCTGTTTCGTGCACAACGCTCTTTACTCAGCATTTTTGTAGCGAAAGAGCGATTTTGAAAGGCTGCAAGATAGTTATATACGGACCTCCCACCGTCTTATTTGACTTAAAACCCTTTCCAGTCGGCAATTTCTTTAGATGTAATAATTAGAAGTCAAAGGATGCCGAATCTGATCAATTGGATGAAATCTCAGAAGAGCACATGCACGCAACGTCCTCAGTTATTTGTTGGACGTATTCCAATTTCTGGCTTCTCCTACAATGTTTACCCTCTACGGCAACATCAATTACAATGGAAGATATTCCTTGACGTCTTAACTCATGTCCTAACATCCTGCGCTTTCTTCTTGTCAATATTTTCGACAAGTTCCCTTCTTCGTCGATTCTGGGGAGAACCTCCGCATTTCTTACCTGCTCGATACACGTAATTTTCAACATTTTTATAGCACCATATCTAAATGCTTCCATTCTCTACTTTTCCGGTTTCTCCATAGTCGTACTGTCCGTTGTGGCGAGCGTTTCTAGGCACTTCATTCTGGAACCGCACGACCGCTACGGTCCCAGGTTCGAATATTGCCTCGGGCATGGATGTGTGTGATGTCCTTAGGTTAGTTAGGTTTAAGTAGTTCTAAGTTCTATGGGACAGATGACCTCAGATGTCAAGTCCCATAGTGTTCAGAGCCATTTGAACCACTTGTGGTCGCTGTCCGTCAAAGTTACCCACAGTTTTCACCACGGAGCAGTACCACACTGAACGGCATCACACCGCTCTCATCAGTCGATACATAAATTCCAAAGAAACTGACGACCTCACTGGCAATCAGCTGCGTGGTCGTGGATTTTCCAATGGATTCCGCAGGTTTCGTAATGTACAGTAATCAGCCTAACGCATTAACAGACCAAGTAATAATCAACATAACCCATAAATATGTATGTACATTAGTAACATTTCTTGTCGATTATTCCCCAGTGGCAACTCACATTTTTGGACTGGAATTTTTTTACCGGTTTTCTGTTTCAAATACAGAACTCAGTTAACAGAATTTCCAATAGTATTCTACGTAGTGAATTAAATAGTTATGTACGTAAATTTGAGTCTAATGTTGGTTGTGCTCGAAACTTTTAATCGTATACATCTTTATAACCTAACGCTACTCCTCGTTTATTCATTCCTGGCTAGTCCCGTGCCTTTTGCTGCGAAGAAAGTTGTTATAGCGGAATTCAATCGTTTAGAGGCAGCTGGTGTTGCGACACGAGTCGCCTCTTGCCATTGGGCGACGGCTTTAGATGTATTTAAATAGCCTAACGATACAATTTGAATTATGGCGATGCTAAAGCGCCTATTAATACTCATTCTAATGGAGATGTTATTCGAATCTATGGCCATAAAAGCTACTGACAAAGTTATTAAGAGGCCAGTACTATTTTAAGACAGATTTAGCTGTCACTTACGTGCAGTTAATCTTAAACACAAAATCAAAGCGTTTTATGCTACACTACTGGCCATTAAGATTGATACACCACGGACAGGACGTGCTACAGACGCGAAATTTAACCGACAGGAAGAAGATGCTGTGATATGCTTTTCAGAGCATTCACACAAAATTAGCGCCGGTGGCGACACCTACAACGTGCTGACATGAGGAAAGTTTGCAATCGATTTCCTATACACAAACAGCAGTTGACCGGCGTTGCCTGGTGAAACGTTGTTGTGATGCCTCGTGTAAGGTGGCGTGATGGTGCCATTGGTTACACGTTTCCGACTTTGATAAAGGCCACATTGTAGCCTATCGCGATTGCGGTTTATCGTATCACGACATTGCTGCTCGCGTTGGTCGAGATCCAATGACTGTTAGCAGAATATGGAATCGGTGGGTTCAAGAGGGTAATACGGAACGCCGTGCTGGATCCCAACGGCCTCGTATCACTAGCAGTCGAGATGACAGGCATCCTATCCGCATGGCTGTAACGGATCGTGCAGCCACGTCTCGATCCCTAGGTCAACAGATGGGGATGTTTGCAAGACAACAACCATCTGCACGAACAGTTCGACGACGTTTGGAGCAGCATAGACTTTCAGCTCGGAGACCATGGCTGCGGTTACCCTTGGCGCTGCATCACAGACAGGAGCGCCTGCGATGGTGTACTCAACGACGAGCCTGGGTGGACGAATGGCAAAATGTCATTTTTTTCGGATGAATCCAGGTTCTGTTTACAGCATCATGATGGTCGCATCCGTGTTTGGCGACATCGCGATGAACGCACATTGGAACCGTGTATTCGTCATCGCCATACTGGCGTATCACCCGGCGTGATGGTATGGGGTGCCACGTCTCTGTCACCTCTTGTACGCATTGACGACGCTTTGAACAGTGGACGTTACATTTCAGATGTGTTACGACCCGTGGCTCTACCCTTCATTCGATCCCTGCAGAACCCTACATTTCAGCAGGATAATGCACGACCGCATGTGGCAGGTCCTGTACGGGCCTTTCTGGATACAGAAAATGTTCGACTGCTGCCCTGGTCAGCACATTCTCCAGATGTCTCACCAATTGAAAACGTTTAGTTAATGGTGGCCGAGCAACTGGCTCATCACAACATGCCAGTCACTACTCTTGATGAACTGTGGTATCGTGTTGAAGCTGCATGGGCAGCTGTACCTGTACACGCAATCCAAGCTCTGTTTGACTCAATGCCCAGGCGTATCAAGGCCGTTATTACGGCCAGAGGTGGTTGTTCTTGGTACTGGTTTCTCACGATCTATGCACCCAAATTGCGTGAAAATGTAATCACATGTCAGTTCTAGTATATTTGTTCGATGAATACCCGTTTATCATCTGCATTTCTTGTTGTAGCAATTTTAATGGGCAGTAGTGTAATCATACGCTCCCGAGATACATCATTTATCTACACATCTGGAAAAAATTAGTACACCCTTTTAGACGTTTCCAATTCACTCATGATTTATTGTTGCAACAGTGCATATGAAGTACATGAAATGATTATATGTACAGATCAATAGCACAAGCAGCTCTAAGGTACCCATGCTGAAACACTCATATCAGTATGTTGTAACCTTCACGGGCGACAATTCAGGCGCTGACTTTGTCATCCAGTCGATCGTACTGTCGTTGGATAGGTTATGCTACGCCTGATCGAAATGTTCATGTAGATCTCTAAGAGTTCTTCGTTGATGTGTCGCACGAGTCATTTCTCGTCCCAATACGTCACACACGTGCACGACTGGAGACAAGTCCGCAAATTTTGCTGGCCAGCTAATTTGCTCCACGTCTTGCGTAGAACGTTGAGTTTCATGGACGGTGTGTGGGCGAATATTATCCTGTTGTGACAACATATCACCTTCCTGTTGCAAGAACGGAAATGGACGGAAATGGACGGGTCTAACAATATTCTGCACGTACCGAGTGGTGGTTAGCGTCACCTTCAGAAACAGCAATGTTGAACGAATGTGTAGCTTATCGCACGACTGTCCATAAGGCCTGGGATTTGGAAAAATGTGCCTTGGAATCACTTGCGTGCAAGCAGAATCAGAATCTGCTTTCATCGCTGAAGGTCACGGTGCACCATTCCAAGTGATCTTCTGACGGCACCAGAGCATGTCGATGCTGTGGCGTGAGTGGAAGACGGCCCAGAGGTATGCGTGCCCGACTGCTAATAATAGGTTCGCAACAGTTCGTGTTGACACATCTGGACTCACAAGCCCTCTTATATGTACCGTGGTAGCTGTATAATTTGTGACTGCTTTCCTTACAATACGATAGTCCTAGGGGGAGTCTGTTCTGTGTGGACGTCCAGATCCTCGTCTGCAGATGTGAGGATGTTCACGTGACCACTGATACCAGCATCGTAGCGCCACTGACGCTGCACGTCCTCCAACGTGTGTGGCAGTTCTCCGAAAGGACCATCCCGTCACTCGGAAGGCTACTATTTGAACCCTTTCAAACTCGCTCGGTTGGTTCTAGAAAGCACGAATGGGGCTCCATGACACGGCTGGCTGTTTGCTTCACTGAGCCCTCTAGCTGTGAGCATTCCCTAGTAAAGCATAGACGCAGATGGCACTCTGGTAGCTACACCGCTACGTTGTCTTTTAGCGGACGACGTTGAAACCATTCCCAGTTCATCTCGCGACTGCTACGGTCGCAGATTCGAATCCTGCCTCGGGCATGGATGTGTGTGATGTTCTTAGGTTAGTTAGGGTTAAGTAGTTCTAAGTTATAGGGGACTGATGACCACAGATGTTAAGTCCCATAGTGCTCAGAGCCATTTGAACCATTTTTCAGTTCATCTCAGGTGGCACATGCCGTCATCGGATCAAAATCGACGCCGTCTCTATAGGTGTACTATTTTTTTTCAGTAGTGTATGTTACTAGACGGATTAGTTGGGCCTACTAACCTGGTTCCAGATGCAGGTAGACTATTTAATGACTTGCAAGGGAAACAAAAATTTGATTTTCCATATTTTATGTAACTACTGATGGAATTCAGGAATTTAAAATTCCGTAGTTATCTACTCGTAAAGAGGTATATTCTTATGTTAAAGGTTTAACATAGTAGGTCAAGTATTATAGTTGGAAACTGCGTATATGTCTTGAGACAGCATAAATGTAGCGTTTAAGAAATAGTTCACGCAAAAGCATCGTACTAAAATACCGTCATTTGACCATTGCATAAACTTCCTTATGGAGGACATCGTAACAGGTATCACTGACGTAGAGAAACGACTGTAGGAGTTGAAAACAAAAAAGTCGGCTGGTCTGAATGGATCCCAGTTCGGTTTTTCAACAAAGAGTATTCTACGGCATTGATCCTTAACTTAGTTTGCCTTTATTGCAAATCTGTCTCCCAGAGCAAAGTCCTAAGCGACTGGAAAAAAGCGCTGGTGACCCGTGTGTATAAGACTGCTTGAAGGACTCCTCAAAAATTTTGGAACAATATCCTTAACATTGCTTTGCATCAGAATTCTTGAACATATTCTCAGTTCGAATATAATAAATTTCGTTGAGAGGGAAAAGGTTCTGCTCACAAATCAGCATGCATTTAGAAAGCATCGCTCGTGAGAAACTTCGCATGCCCTTTCCTCACATGATACACTGCGAACTATGGCTGAAGGGCAAAAAGCTGACTACATATTAACGTACCCTGAAGCTCCAAAGAAACTGGTATAGGCATGCATATTCAAATACAAAGATATGTGGACACGCAGAAAACGGGGCTGCGGTCGGCAACGCCTATATAAGACAACGAGTGTCTGGCGCAGTTATTAGATCGGTTACTGCTGCTACAATGACTAGTTATAAAGATTTAAGTGAGTTTGAACGTGGTGTTTATAGTCGGCGCACGAGCGATAGGACACAGCATCTCCGAGGTAGCGATGAAGTGGGAATTATCCCGTACCACCATTTCACGAGTGTACCGTGAATATCAGGAATCCGGCAAAACATCAAATCTCAGACATCGCTGCGATCAGAAAAAGATCCTGCAAGAACGGGACCAACGGCGACTGAAGAAATCGCTCAGCGTGACAGAAGTGCAACCCTTCCGCAAATTGCTGCCGATTTCAATGCTGGGCCATCAACATGTGTCAGCGTGCGAACCATTCAACGAAACATCACCGATATGGGCTTTCGGAGACGAAGGCCTGCTATCGTGTACCCTTGACGACTGCACGACACAAAGCGTTACGCCTCGCCTGGGCCCGTCAACACAGACATTCGACTATGGATGACTGAAAACATTTTGCCTGGTCGGACGAGACTCTTTTCAAATTGTTTCGAGTGGAGGGACTTGTACGCGTTTGGGGACAACCTCGTGAATCCATGGACCCTGCATGTCAGCGGGGGACTGTTCAATTTGGCGGAGGCTCTGTAATGGTGTAGGATGTGTGCTGTTGGGGTGATACGGAACCCCTGATACGTCTAGATACGACTCTGACACGAACGTAAGCATCCTGTGTTGTCACCTGCATCCATTCACGTCCACTGTGCATCCCGACGGACTTGGACAATTCGAGCAGGACAATACTACACCCCGCACATCCACAATTGCTGCAGAGCGGCTCCAGGAACACTCTTCTGACTTTAAGCACTTGCGCTGACCAACAAGCAACCCATACATGAAAATTATTGAGCGTATCTGGGATGTCTTGCAACGTGCTGCTCTGAAGAGATCTCTTCCCCTTCTTACTCTTACGGATTTATGGATAGCCCTGAAGGATTCATGGTGTCAGTTTCTTCCAGCAGCACTTCAGATATTTTTCGAGTCCATGCCACGTCGTGTTGCCGTACTTTTGCGTGCTCGCGCGGGTCTACACGATTATAAGCAGGTGTACCATTTTCTTTGGCTCTTCATTGTACTATGTCTGGGTACAGTTCTTCAATGTTGTCTGTCACCACATCTGAGGGGTGCGTGGATGTGCAGTCTACTGACATCTTCAAAGCTGATTGACACACTTCAGACCTATATCCAGATGTTCCACAAGAGGTACATTTTGCTAAATGGTTGTCGCTGATGACATACAACACTGACTTCAGACACGATGCTGTTGGAGACGGTGTCGGGGTAACAAGTCTTTCCTTGAAGTTTTTATGTCAGATCGGACAGGTGTCTGTAATTGGGCTTGGGGACGACGGGTTGTCCAAGTTGTAGACACCTGTGAGGGGTCCTGAGGGGAGCTGAGGACCAAAGAGATCGTTCGAGTGCCTTGATGATGGGAAGAAAAGTTTCTAGAGACGGTTCTTTGGGTTTCAAGACATCAGGTCTAAGACAGTCATAAGGGTATGCACTAAAATGACTTCTCTAACGAAGAAAGCAATGTATGATTGTATGCATTTGGGGTTGCTGCACTGAAAAAGGAAGTCGGAAATAAATCCTGTAGGCGGGCAATCCATTCTGTGTATGATTGTCCTTGGAGTTTATGACAACTAAAACTTGAGGGCGGCTGCTTCCAAGTGCACTTGAGGGTCACCGTGTTCAAGTAAACTTCGTGTTCAGCTAGGCTGCTGTGCTGTGAATCAGGTAATGCTGCCCCTTGCATGAAAAGAAGTTTGTCCATGTTTCGACCTTCCTGTCGAATGGATGGAGAGCTGGTGGCGCCAACCAGAAACCCTTGGTCGTGGGACCGAAAATGAAGAGGCAGGTAAAGATATCCAGAGGCAATGTGAAGATGGTCGCCAGAGCTCGACCAGGAGTTTGTGGGCAAGCTGAAAGTGGTAGAATAGTGTCACTGCTTGGGCAGAGCGATCCAACGATTCAGTTATGCTGCAAGCAATGTTACAGTCAGAGAACTGTCAAGTCTAAAACATATGCAAGCTCTGACTACTGGATCAGAGCATATGTGTGAGCCTGATGTGAATACAAAACCTTGTCACCAACTGATACGTCTGACGATGGTGGCACAAAAACATCCAAATAGCGATGATTGAATAAGTTTATTTATCAGAGATTAATACCGCCCCTACACTAACGTGGACTGAAACAAAACATAAATTAAGCGACTTCTCGGGACAGAACAATAATACTTCTGGCGGCTGAAGGCCAGTTAGATTGTCACTAGGTTCTTTAAACACGCACTTTATAAAAGTCAAAGTCTCGTAGGGTACGCAAAGTACAATCTGAGTTAATAAAGTCTGAGTCCCGTAGGGAGCATTGTCTAAGTCTGGCCTGTAGCCATTTGAATGTTAACAGGAATAAATTTACAAATCCTCAATTCTGTGACGATGACAGAGTCCTGTCTTCTTTGGGGAGGCTGCCACTAACACTCGAAGTCCTCTGATGGCAGCTATTGGGATTGTGAAGTCAGATATGAATGACAGATAAGTCGTAGAGCTATCGAGTGAGATTCCTGATTGATGAACTCCATTTGGAATCGGCACATGGCCCAAGAAACTCACTCACAGGGCACTGGTCTGGTCTGGCTTAGTGGTGCTATAAATACCACTCGGCGCTAGGATACAGCTGGGACTATTTTCGATCACGTGTCTTGCGGAAGAGAGTGAGTCCGCGTGGACCCCAGCCTCTAGCGGCAGTTGCGTCTCCTCCTGAAGAATGGCCGGAGCATTGCCGTCTGGCTTAAGGAAAATTGTCCTCTGTATGCTAGGCATCTTCAAAGCAATGATGTGATGCTGATTGCTGACACCACAGGTGTTAAGCCTCAAACATTACCCATGTTTGGAATTTCATCATTTGGAATTTGTGGAGAGTCAAATTTAGAATACGATTCATTGATGGGTATGCGTTCCACAATTCGTTACGAAATCCAACAATAATGGCTTATCGTGTAGTTTATTACAAGACAGGTTCAAAATTTTGATCTCAAAATTTATTGTAGAATGTACTTGGGTTGAGGATGGAGGAGGGGGAGAATACAGAGATTGACGCACGTAGTAGACAGAGATTGGAATACAATCTACAAATAACTGAGGACTTAAGTCTAAAATGCTACTCTGAGATGTAGAGGTTGACACAGGAGAGTAGTTCATGGTGAGCTGCATCAAACCAGTCACAAGTATGATGACTCAAAAAAAGTTAAATAAGTGTGGCCTTGCGTTTAATATCCCAGTCACAGTGTGGAATGGTGCAATAAGATCCTGTTCTGATGTCAGAAGAGTGTTATACATCATTGTCGTCATAGCATCACGCAGAAAATACCCAAGACGTGTAAGAACTGGTGGCCGGGGTGGGTTGCGCAGAAAGTGTCGCCGTTTCTTTCGCAAAGCTGGTTGCAGGTGAAGCTCCAGAAATGAACAGTAATACGACTTAAGTCCTTCTGACTTTGATTTGATTCCGAAGATGAAGGAACCACTTCGTGGCATTTGAATCAGAACTGTTTCAGAGATTCGACAGGCAGTGGACGGCTCCATTCGCACCGCACCATCAACAGAACAGGCTCTGCCACGCCTTCCACATCGCTGGCAACGGGTTCTACACAACGCTGGTAACTACTTTGAAAGACAGTAACAGGTTCAAACATGTAACTCTTTTATATAGATTGTGAATAAATAGTTGCCACTATTTAAGTTCCAACTCTCGTATAAACACTGTATACATATGGAATTTGTAAATTGTCCCTAAAAGCTCTGCTTCTCCCTGCTGCGGCCTGCAGTTTGGCACAAAAGGTCGGTGAATGCCTTTATTCATCGACGATAGCCTCTGGGATCGGAAGGTTTAACTAAACACCAGCCGTGAAAGACTTTCAGGTATTATATTTCAAAATTGGTTCAATTGGCTCTGAGCACTATGGGACTTAACAAATGGTTCAAATGGCTCTGAGCACTATGGGACTTAACAAATGGTTCAAATGGCTTTGAGCACTAAGGCACTTAACTTTTGAGGTCATCAGTCCCCTAGAATTTAGAACTACTTAAACCTAACTAACCTCAGGACATGACACACATCCATGCCCGAGGCAGGACTCGATCCTGCGACCTAGCGGTGGCGCGGTTCCAGACTGAAGCGCCTAGAACCACTCGGCCACACCGGCCGGCCCCTCAGGTGGGTGTACGAGAAATTGCACGAGGTGCAGGAATATGCCACAGTAGAGTGTGCAAAATCTTGCATCGGCATAGGATTCATCCGTTCCATATCTCACTGCACCAAGAACTGTACGGGAATGACTGTGAATCCCGTATTGCATTCTGTCGTGTTGCACTTCAGCAGTTGCAAGGTAATCCAGTGTTCGTAAGCAATACGTTGTTTACGGACGAGGCTTCATTTACAAATCATGGTAATATGAATCTGCGGAACATGCAACACTAGTCAGCACAAAATCCCCACTGGATTCGCCAAGTTGCTCATCAAGGACAGTGGAGTGTCAATGTTTGGTGCGGTATCATTGCTAACTGTATTGTAGACCCCTATTTTTACCGTGGAACATTGAATGGACAGTGATACGCATCATTTCTTCAACACACACTAGCGCTCCTCATGCAGGATCTAGGATTGGAAACTCGGCTGTCAATGTAGTTCCAACATGATGGATGTCCCGCACACAATGCAAAAGTTGCCAGAGACGTTCTAGATGCGACGTTTCCATATAGGTGGATGGGGCGGGGAGGTACTGTGCGATGGCTTGCACGGTCCCCCGACTTGACGCCATTAGACTTCTTTCTCTGGGGCGCAGTGAGAGGCAGAGAGTATAAAGAACTCTAAACGACAATAGAGGATATGCAACATCGTATTACTGCGGCAATATCTGTAGAAACTACAATCTGTGCAACACTCTCTCGTTACTCGTCTGCAAACGTGTGTTGATGCAAACGGAGGGCATTTGGAATATATGTTGACGTGACACAATTTCATTGGTCGAGATGTGGGTGTATTTTCTGTGCTGGATGTAATGCACAACAATACAGTTTCTGTGAGCGACAGGGCACTAGTAAATCTGTTTAGCAAAGTGAATTCAAGTGTGTTATCTCATATTGTAGCTCTAGTTGTCATTTCGCTAGAATAAACCTACATTTACAATTTGAAAAACGTAACTTTGCGTTGGACGTGTTACTTGTTTATTTTTGTGGATTGTGCATATCTTCCCATTGTGTTAGCCCCTGACACGGGTAGCGTGAGGTGCACGTTTGAGTCTGAGGACGTGGGCTAGCTGCGCGCTTCATTTATTTCAAGCGTCAACTTCGCTCCGCAATTTCTCGGGATGTAATTGACGTATTGCGATGCAACCAACGCCATTACTTTTGTGATTTAAAAATACACAAGTCTGTGTTGAAAATAGTATTTGTTTAAGTTTTAAAATTTCGCATAGTATTTGGTTTCCTAAGCCCCTGCCGTACGTTCATGCTGGTGAAAACCGTTTTTGAATATCTATTGCTCTTCCAGAGATATTTGAGGTGGCAGAGTTAGGTGAGACTCTCTATATAATCTGTGTTGCGTTCACGGTGGATCAAAAAGTTTCCGTTCGAAGGCAGCACAGTCCAGAATTGGTACGTCAATCTGGCAATCATCCCCCGTCGCACCAGGTTGAAGATACCCGTTTGATAAAACACCTTACCATGCTGCAGTAAGAATTCCGTAACTGCCTGCTGAGAATCCTCGTTCGACAGGAATCATCGACCTTTCAAGGCCTTTTATTAAGGGACTGATGGCGTGATAATCGCGTGGGGAGAGATCAGGACTATAGGGCGTGTGCTGTACTGTCTTCCACTTGCGTTGGCTCAACTTCTGCGTCACGACATTTGCGATATGAGGAGTGCGTTATCATGAAGCAGCAGCACCCCTTGTCGCAGTTTTCTCGGACGTCTCGCCTTAATTGCGTGCCGTGTGTTCTTCAGTTTTGTGCAGTATCGTTCCCTAATTATGTGGACGTCAGGTTCCTTGAACTCAACAAGCAATCCCAGATCGACTGGTGTCTTGTGTCGAATCGCGACCAGCACGACACGTGACGCACCATTCCACAACGATGGTTTTCGACGGACATGCGGCCCCATTAACATTCTTCATTCTCCGACGGATGTCTAATGATATTTGTCCTTCGGCAGCCAAGGAAAGGATAACAGCACATTGGTCCTGTTTGGATGCATTTAGTAGCAACGTCGCTATAGTTCACGTTTCCGCATTTACAGCACACACGTCGGAAAGACATGAATGTCACACAAGTGTATCGGCTACAGGCCGGTGCTTATATGCCCTCATCGGAGTCGCACTAAGTTGTTTATACGTTGCAGCAACGCTCTCAGACGCAAACTTTTTGATTGTCCCCTTATGGTAGTCAATGAAAACCCAGTAATTCAATTTTGCTAAATTTTACAATGATACAGACAAACTGCCTACATATGTAACTGTGTAATAGACGCCCAGTTACTGAAATATTAGAGAAATCTATGCACTTTCAAATCTATCTTTGATAATGGCGTTACATCTGTATCTACACCTATATTCTGCAAATCACTGTGGGGTTATCTCCTATTGTACCACGTATTATCGTTTTTTCGTGTATGGCGACGGAAAAGATGATAATGCTCTGTGGGCGCTGAAATTAATCTTGTCTCTGCGATCCCTACAGGAATACTCGTAGGCGTCTGTAGTATGTTCCTAGTTTACTCACTGTTGTTTGAAGCTTTTTAACTAGGCGTACACGGGAAAGTTGGTATCTGTCTTCAGGTATCTACCATTTCAGGTTTTTCAACATCTTATGCTCTCCCGTTGGTCAAACAAACCTGTGACCATTCACGCTGGCGTTATTTGTATACGTTCAGCATCCCGTGTTCTATTTGGTATGGGCCTCTCAAGCCTGAGCAGTATTCTAGAATGACGGCCATGAGTGTATAGCAAGCATTCTCCTTTCTATTATGCTTACCTTTTCCCGTCCTGTCAACGAATCGAAGTTTATCACCTGCTTTACCTACGGTTGAACCTATGTGATCGTACAGTTCCATATCGTTGGAAATTGTTACACTCAGATATTTGTGAGAGTTGACTGATGCCAGTTCTGATTCATTAACATTTTTGCTATCGAATACTAATTTTTGACGTTTTGTGAAATATGCAATATTACATTGTTAAACATTTATAGAAGTTGTCAGTCGTTGTAGTACTTTGAAATTCTATCAATATCTGACCGAATATCTGTGCATTTTTTCTCTCTAAGTGCTTTATTATAAGTACTGATTCATCTACAAAAAGCCTAAGGTTAGTATTAATAGTGTTTGCCAGGTTACTGCGAGGGCCTATCACCCCAAAGGTAATGCCTCCGAATTTTTTATTCTGTTCTCAGTATCGGTTGAGATATCACATGTCATGTATATTACTCAGTCGTCTTTCCTGCTTCGCTGACTCAAATTAAAACTCTCTGCAGCTATAGGGGTCCGAAAAGTCGCGTGTAACGTGGAGGAGTGAAACGTAACTATGTCGATGTTTGAAAATAGCATGCTGTAATCGAATTTCTAACCGTGCCTCCAGCGGAAATCATCGGTCAACAATTTCTTTAGAGTTTTGAACGTTTGGGTAATGGGATCCTAAACAGCACTGTCACAGGCGATGAAAGCTGGTTTCACTATTTTGACCCCGAAAACAAGAATGGAGCTCCGCCACAAAGGATCACTGACGCCAAAAAGTTCAAGTTCATACTGTCAGCAGGGAACTCACGTTCACAGCGTTCTGGGATTTTCAAGATGTGGTGCATTTGGAATTCATGCCTAAAGGCACCGATATAAACTCTGAAAGGTATTGCGAGACTCTCACAAAATTAAAAGCACGAATTCAAAACGTTTGGTCACACATGCAGCACCCTCTCGTCCAGCATGGCAGTGGCAAACCACACACGAGCGCTGTGACATCTCGAACAAACCGACGCCTTGGCTACAGTGTGATCGATCATCCTCCGTACAGTCCCGACTTGACTCCACCCGATTTTCACCTATTTCCAAAACTTGAATAATACCTTCGAGAACTTCACTTTGACAGTGATGAAACAGTGAAAACAGAGGTGAGGCTGTGTCGCCGTCAACGAACATATTCCGTGTACTCCTGTGGCGTAGTGAAACGGGGCAAAACATTAAGGTCACTTTTTCTTACACGTTGCGAGAAACGGCGACGGTAACTAGTGTGATCTGTATTAGGCGTGTGCAGCAACGGCGACGAACCGAAATGCTGTTAACGATTGGTTTAAATGCTTGATAGGCATAAATGTAACTGTTGATGATATTCAGAGTTCTGGTTGACTGTCAGCAAGCGTAATGGCAGACAAGTGTGGCAAAAACTGGTACAACATTGGCCACTGTGAGAAATGAGGATTCTATTACCTTACTGAATTTTATTGGCATTTAACGAAACTACCAAGCAACCAGAGCCATATTACATTAGTGGTGTATCTGATGATTACAATAAATTTACGTTAGAATGTAGTGCGTGACAATTATATGTGTTGCAAGAGGGCTGCATACTCCGCAACACTTTCTCTCTGACGACCTCTGACAGGATTTCATATGCGATTCATAACAACAGACCTCTTTCAGTGCAGGTTACAATGTCTTGGAAAGTCAATGACATTTTCTAAATTTTTGTATTTTATGGTGTGGGTATAGTTCTGATTGTAGAAAATTGGTTTCTGCATATTCTTAGCCTTTGGCAAAGTTAGTTTGTGATCACTATACCACTGAACCGAAAAGAATACATGATCTAAATGACCTTCTGACGTTGAGACCCACGATCGAGGCCCATCTGTGGTGGTGGTTGAAAAATTTCTGCCATGTTAGATATCCTATACCGCATGTCCAAACTGTATTCCCAGGATTAGCAAGAGGAGTATTTACACCATCACTCGTAGAGAAATGGTTAACCGGAAGATCTTTAACTGATTTGATTAACGACCGAAGGGCAATATAATGGAAACCGCACAGTCATTGAAATAAATGTTTTTCAATTTAGAGTAAATGCATGCTTCAAATTGGTTTTACAATTGCAGCAACAGTGTGTATAAGGCAATTTACAAAAATCTAAGAACTAAAGAGTCGGAAATAGGCCTTAAATTTGTCGCTGTCTTGTCGAAAGTATACATAATGAAAACCATGGCGGTAGTATAGTACGCAAGGTTCCGACTGGTTGCAGTTTTATAAGCCTTATAATCATGCTTAAGCGTTGTGTTGTTTAATAACAACAATTAGGTCACAAAAAATAATTTTACAAACAACAGCACTGGCAGACTTGCACCATGGGAGAAGTGCGAAGAACGGCTGATGGCAACACCAGGAAACGTGGAAAACATGGAACTCCTAAACCCACACCGCTCAACCACTGCATTGCTGAATAGGATACCTATACAGGTTAAATTTTAATTTATGAATAATGTATTATTTCTTGCATGTCATATAATGCTCAGCGGACTCTCACCCCCCACCCCCCGCCCGATAAGCGTCGCATTTTAATGCTAGCATAACCTGTTATCATATCCAAAAGTGACTGGGGGCATAATTAATAATTAGCAATTTAATTGATGTGAGGTCCCGACAGTGCTCGTATTTAACCTTCACATGACACTATCCCATTCGCCTTGTGCCACTGCATCCGATAGCTCATTGTATTCTTATCCTCACTGACATATCCTCCTCAGTGGCGCTGCGAGCGCCTAGGCAGATCTGTTGCGCAGTGTAGCCTACTCGCCGGCAGTAAGCGCTTGGCGGTCGGCGTGTTGCAGGTACGCGGGAGCAGGCGTACGTATACGCGCTGTCGTCGGCGGCAGTGGCGCACGCGGTGGCTCGCGCATGCGCGGCGGGCACCCTGCGCCAGTGCGGCTGCGCGCTGCCGCCTCGAGACCCGCCCAACGGCAACTTCAAGTGGGGCGGCTGCGGCGACAACCTCAAGTGGGGGCTCAGCTTCGCCCGCCGCTTCACCGACCCGCCGGAGAGGCGCAGCGCCAAGGAGAAACCAAAGTAAGCACATCCTCCTCGTTCCCATCTTAATACATTTTTAAAAATCCAAATACGTTGATAATCAATATGTATTATAAAATTAAGTGTACATTGTGTGTGCCAGTAAAACTCAGAAACGAGTCCCGGTACGATCAAGGGAGTTATATACTGTGGTAACCCGTATCCCCCATCCACGAGGAAGGTTGTTTTTACCTGAAGCGCGTGCATTTGAAGATATAAGGGCTAGGAAGTTTCGTCCTTAAGAAGTTTATAGAATATTCCAGGGTATTCGAGAACATTCGAGAGTATTCCACAACATTCCAGAATGTTCTGTGATGTTACAAAATGATCCAGGATATTCTGGAATGTTTGGGGATAGTCTGGAACATTCGGAAAGATTCCAGAATGTTCGGGAACATCCCAGAACATCTCAGATCATTGTGGAACATTTCAGAACTCTCCCTAATGTTGTGGAATGTTCTGGAACATTGTAGACCATTCGAAGCCTTTTTCGTATGTTCTGGAATTCGCCACTGGTGGGGCTATCCATTGGTATATATCTGTCGTGGGTTCGGACGTCAGTTTCTTATCAGTGACCGAAAGAGAAACCGCAAAGTAGTGCAGTGAGTGAATAAAAACAGTGATGTGAAAGTGTGAAAGTGATACAGTGACTGAATATAAATGAAAAATAAAGTGTGTAAAATGTCATTAGCGTATTTGCTAGTAAAAATTTGATTTGATTTATGTTTTAAACAACGCTCAAACGTAAAAAAGGAGATCTTACCAGTTCTGAAGCAAAGTGGCGAAAGCAAGAAGAACAGCGAAGAAACGAAACAGACGAAGAGCGCGAAGCACATCTAAGTTCCCAACCAACGAGAATGAGCACTGTGAGAAGCAGAGAAACCCAAGAACAACGAAATAAATGGACTGAAGGCTCAAGAACCGCGACACAATCTTACAATAAAAGACTGCGAACTCAAACTAGCCATCAAAATATCACTGCACGAGAAGCGCGGACGAGGACAAGTAAACAGTACAACATAACAAATGAAGCATTCCACTACGACCCAACGAAAGATATAATAAACATAAACACATCGTAATCGGAAAAATTGATAACATCTGCCAATTTTGCAACGCAAAGAAAATCAGTAGAGAAGTGCCAGGAGTTTGTTGCATGAATGGAAAAATTCGATTACCACCACTGAAAGCACCTCCGCAGGAATTTTTACATTACATGACCGGGAAAACTCCAGAACCAAAACACTTTCTTCAAAATATAAAAGCGTACAACGCCTGCTTCCAAATGACTTCTTTCGCCATCACTACGAACAACACTAACGGAGACGGAATCGATTATGTTTTTTCCATCCAAGAACAAATCTATCACAACATGGGATCATTACTACCACTACTCAATGAAGACCATAAATTTCTGCAAATATATTTCATCGTAAATGAAGGAACATAAATTGAACAACGATGCACAAATATCAATGGACTGAGTTGAGTAGTAGCCTAAAATGTACAGAGGATCTTAGACAAATACAGTCAACTGATTCACATATTCAGAACAGCACTAGGCCGAATGACTAACTGACTATAAATTTATAATTCAAGCTGACAAAAGACCACCTAGAGAAAACGAAAGTCGATGCAGTGTTCCTCAGACAGACGCAATCGCCATCGTAATTGCGGGCGATGAAAACACAAGCCGTGACATAATTGTACAATGAAGAAGAACAGGACTACAATGCATCGCAGAGTCACACCGTTCATATGACGCCCTCCAATATCCATTAATATTTCTGCACGGAGAGGACGAATAGCATTTTAACGTGAAAGAAATCCAACCTGAAACAGGCGCAGAAACAAACAAAAAAGTCACTTCCAAGGAGATCTATGCTTAGCGCTTAGCTATCACAGGCGATACAATCACTCACATTCTCAACACCCGCCGTTTGTACCAACAATTTCTGGCACATATTATGCAAAAATAGGTGCGCAACGGATGCTTTACATAAGACTGAATCAGAAGAAACTACGCACGGAAGAATACATCCACCTTCGAGACGCAATCATAAATGACGGAAAGATTGACGACACTGGGACAATGGTAATCTTACCCTCATCATACATAGAAAGTCCGAGACACATGCACGAATATACTCTAGATGCCATGACCTACCTAAGAAAATACGGACGACCTGACCTATTCATACGCAAATCGTCGTGGCCAGAAATCAAAGAACAACTAAGATACGGACAAGCCCCCATGCATCGACACGACTAATAGCCCGAGTTTTCCGACAAAAACAAATAAGATTTACTGAAGTCATCACAAAATACCACACCTCTGGAACCGTTGGATGCTGGCTGTACACAATCGAATGGCAAAAACGATAAAAAATTATACGTTGTCGTGTTGGAATTCAGATCTGGAAGCTGGAGAGATCTGTAGAGATTGAATAAGAGTCCCTATCCGTTCTATCCATCAACCTGTCGTCTTATAAAGTTGTGTGCCTAGCGCAGAAGACAGCTCGTTGGTCGCGGGATCTTCTTTGGCGGAGGCTGCCATGCTGTCGTCTCGAATGTGAACCTGTGTTTGTGCCTTTTTTATGGGATCTATTTGCTCAGGTTAGTGTCTGTATCTACAGACAATGATGGTAGGAGACACCTCTCATTAATGTATCCTGTTAGTTTACGTTTTAAAATATCAGTTTTCACACTGTCTTCTACAACACTCGACGTAGCTTTCTTAATAATACGGTAACTTTTCTGACAAATTCCAATACAGAGTACGACATGTCTGTCCGAAACAGAGATACACGTCCGGTTCTGAAGAACACACGAAACAGAGTGACTAGCGCAACCGAAGTACGAGTACTTCGTCTCCCAGGCGCGCCAAACCGACCCGAAGGTGTCCGAAGCACTTCGGTTGTAACATCATTATTCTTATGTTTCTCAAAACTAGTGAGATTTAATAAAAAAACGGTAGACTCGTAGGGTAACCATGAGAAATTGTCATACTGAAAACTGTGTTAAATACAATGAAAAGTAACGCTCGAATGTGCCGACGAATCAGAAGCAAGTTCAGTACAATTGGCGGAATCTCCCACGGGACTGGTACATACGGTACTATCTGCCGCTTGTACCTCACTCCACTTTTGTACCATATACTACTTTACTACTTCAAGTTGCATCAAGGCGAGCTTCTAACAAGATAAAATACTGGCGGCCACAGCCTGGAATACCACAGCGAACACAGCCTCACTCACACAATCTCATATGGCCACACGATAGAATTCATCCCCCGTAATTCTACAAAATCATCCAAGCTGAATTTCCCAATCCACAAGAAGATCCGGAACTGTACGACTTAGTAATGAAAAACATGAATCACGGATCATGTGGGCCATTAAACCCCAGTTCGCCATGTATGAGTGATGGAACATATACAAATAACCTACCCAAACCTTGCTTGGACGACACACAAACCGGAGTTGATGCAATCCCAAATACAGAAGAGGATCGCCGAAAAACGGTGTAGCAAAAATATGAACACGAGGCAGCGACGAGCTGGAAATAGATTATGAATGGGTAATACCATATAACATACTACTTTCCAAAATGTTCCAAGAACACATAAACGCTGAATAGTGCAATTCAGTTAAATTCATCAAATATGTCTGTAAGTATGTGACCAAAAGAAGTGAGATGGCAGTATTACAAGTAGCCAAAGATAGCGAACAACAAAACAGAAACGACGAAATCCTCGAGTACCAAATGGGAAGATACATAAACAGGAACAAAGCAGCGAGGCGTATTTTCGTTTTGCCCATACACGAACGCGAACCAACTGAGCAACATCTGTCCGTACACCGGGAGAATGAACATAGAGTTTATTTCACAAAAGACACCGTCAGAAAAAGTGTAAGCAAACCACCTCAGAACACAACATTAACAGCTTTTTACCAACTGTGCCAAATGGATCCATTCGCGAAAACATTACTATATGTTGACTTTCCTACCTGCTATACGTGGAACACAACAAGAAAAATCTTCCAACGACGAAAACAAGGAATTCCATTAGAAGATCATGTAGGAATCAAGAAAACTGACGCACTAGACCGAGTATACACCGTACATTCGAACAACGCCGAATGTTTCTATCTCAGGATGTTGCTAAACGAAATACGGGGAGCAACAAGTTCCACAGATCTGAAGACTGTTGACAGTCACCTATGCCAGACGTACAGAGAAGCATGCCAATGCTTAGAACTACTGGAAAACAACGACCACTGGGAATTAACACTACAAGAATCCTCACTCACAGCCTTAGCTGCACAAATCGCCATAATTCTAACAACATGTAACCTATCGAATCCAAAACAGCCATCGGTCTTATTCAAAGAGAGTACGAGTGATGACTGAACTGACCATCGAATTCAACGACGACATCAATGAAACACTCATTCGCCTAAAAGATAAATGTATAGCAATAAACATCCAGATCTTCGTACAACTTGGGATGCAAGCACCGTGAGACGATGCTATTAGTGTGCTAAACTTCGAAATTACAAAGGAAATAAGCTACAACATCAACTAACTACTTCAATACATTTCTCACATCAAACTACTCCTCGATGGCGATCAAAAGGAAATATACAACGTTATCATGGATCGGATCGGCAACAACACTGGCGGAACTAATTACTTCGGCGCACTAGGCTGCGCTGGCAAAACGTTTCTAATAAATCTATTACTGGCTGAAATGCGTTTTAAACAACACATCGCACTTGCACTGGCATCATCGGCATTGCAGCCACACTTATGGAAGGATGACGAACTACCCATTCCGCCCTACAACTACAATTGAATAAAGCCGAAGAATAATTCCCGGTATGTAAAATCTCAAGACTATCTGGACTGGGTGAACTTGTAAAACGAGTTAAAATTATCTTCTGGGACGAATGCACAGTGGCAGGTAAAAAAATCACTCGAAGCCATGGACAGAACATTGCAAGACTTGCGAGGAAACTCTGAAGTGATGGGAGGAGCTCTTGTCGTACTCTCAGGAGATTTTTGAGGAACACTTCCGGTTATCCCCAAGTCAACACCAGCAGACAAGATCAAAGCACGCTTATAAAAATCACACCTCTGTCCACATACACAAATACTGCGACTAACAAAAAATGTGAGTGCTGAACTATCGAAAGACGAAACAACAGCACATTTTGCTCAACAGCTTTAACAAAAAAGGAGAGGCACACACGAGAATCCTACTGACCAGAAGACCGGCCTCATTAAACTCGACAGTGATTTCTGCAACATAGCCACTGCTGAAAACGAACTCATTCATCAAATTTATCCAAACATTACCCACAACTACACTAATTCCGACTAGCTATTTGAAGGGGCATTTGGCAACTAAAAATAGTATTGTCGACGATATCAAATTTATATTCAAAAGAAAATTCCCGGTGACACGATGGTAAACGTTGAAGAAAGTGTGAATTTCCCCACAAAATTTCTAAGCTCTTTGCATGAACCAGGGATGCCATAACACTGCCTTCGGCTTCAAATTGGATCTCCGGTCATATTATCAGCAATGACAGCTCACCAAAACTGTGTAATGGAACAAGTTGCTGACAAGAATCACAAGAATTTTGAGAATGTATTAGCTGACGATCAGTTTGGCTTTAGGAAAGGTAGCAGAGAGGCAGTTCCCACATTGTGGTTGATAATGGAAGCAAGACGGAAGGAAAATCGAGACACGTTCTTATGATTTGTCGACCTGGATAAGGCGTTCGATAATGCAAAATTGTCCAAGATGGTCGTAATTCTGAGAAAAGTAGGGGTACGTTATAGGGAAAGAATGATTATACGCAAAAAGTACAAGAAAGAGAGGAAACTTTAAGACTAAAACACCAAGAACAAAGTGCTAGGATTAAAACGGGTATAAGACAGAAATGTAGTCTTTCTCCCCTACTGTTCAACCTGCACGTCGAAGAAGCAATGGCGGAAATAAAATATAGCTTGAAGAATGCGATTAAAATTTAAGATGAAAAGATATCAGTGAAAAAATTCGCTGATGACATTGCATCGTCAGTGGAAAAGAAGAATACAGGATGCGTTGAATGGAGTGAGCAGACTAACGAGTACAGAATATAGATTGAGAGTAAATAAATCGAAAAAATACGAAAGTAATGAGAAGTAGCTGAAATAAGTACAGCGAGAAACTTAACATCAGAATTGGAGCTACGAAGTTGACAAAATTAAGGCATTCGGCTACCTTGGCAGCAAAATAATGCATAATGGATGGAGCAAGGAGGTCATAAAAAGTACACTAGCACTGGCAAAGAGGGCATTCCTGGCCATGAGAGGCCTACTACTATCAATTTGAGAAAGCAAAGCACTTTATGGTTGTGAAATATGGAATGTGGGAAAATCGGAACAGAAGAAAACTGAAGAATTTGAGATGTGGTGCTTCAGAAAAATGTTGAAAATTAAGTGGAGTGATACGTTGAGAAATGAGGAGGTTCTCCATTGAATCGGCGAGGAAAGAATATACACTGTTGAAGCAAAACATTATGACCACATACTTATTAGCTTGTTCGTCCGTCTTTGGAACAGAATACATCACTAATTCTGCATATCAGAGGTCAGGCAGTTGGTTGGTAGGTTTGTGGAAGTATATGGCATTAGATGTCTACCCGTAGGTTGTGTAATTTGCGTAAATAACGGTCCGCTGATTTGCTTGCTCGGTGATGGCGTCAGAAGGAAGAAAGGAAGGACGATTGTGTTTAACGTCCCGTCGACATCGATGTAGTTAGAGACAGAGCTGCTGACACTGCTATCATCAATGAAAGTGAAGAATAGTCCGCAGCTCGTGGTCGTGCGGTAGCGTTCTCGCTTCCCACGCCCGGGTTCCCGGGTTCGATTCCCGGCGGGGTCAGGGATTTTCTCTGCCTCGTGATGACTGGGTGTTCTGTGCTGTCCTTAGGTTAGTTAGGTTTAACTAGTTCTAAGTTCTAGGGGACTGATGACCATAGATGTTAAGTCCCATAGTGCTCAGAGCCATTTTTTGAAAGTGAAGAATAACAGGATGTGTTGAATGGAGTCATGGACGGGGAAGGAAATCGGCCGTGCCCTTTCAAAGCAACCATCCAGCATCTGCCAAGAGCGATTTAGGGAAATCGTGGAAAACTTAAATCTGGATAAATGGACATGGGTTTGAACCGTCATCCTCCCGAATGTGAGCCCAGTGGGTTAACAACAGTGTCATTTCGCTCGGTAATGGCGCCTTGCAGCGACACAGATGGATTCCACAGGATTTACATCAGGCGAATTTGGTCGCCGAGGCATCAACGTGGGTTCACTATAATGCTCCTCAAACCACTGCAGCAGGGTCTGGCTCCGACACATGGACGATTTTACTGCTGAAAGATGTTACCGCCGTCTGGGAGGACATTTAGCATGAAGGGATGCAGATGGTTCGCAACTGGCAGAGTGTCTTCGATTACTACCACAGGTCCCATGCAAGCGCAGGAGAAGGTCTCCCGCAGCATAATATGGCTCCCATCAGCTTGCGTCCATGGCACGCTGCACGTTTCGAGCGGCCGTTCACCTCGACGGTGGCGTTCGTGGAGACGGTCGTCAACTTAATATAGGAAAAATGTGATTCATCCGGAAATCAGACACGTGCCCACTGCAATCGTAATCGACGATGTCGTTGCATCAACATGTGAACACATAGGATTAGTCCGCTGTGGAGCTCCATGTTTACGATGAGCGGTGTGTTCTGAAATACTTGTGCGTGCACCAGCGTTGTGGTCTTTCGGTAGAGATATGACAGATCATTATCTACCCGACTTTACAGAGCCGACGACGCAAGGAATACGAAAGTTATTTGTTTCCGAAATATGTTTAAGGGGCTTTATGCCTATTTTAGAGTAGTGCTATCTCAAACTGGGAGGGCAAAATAAAACTGGCCCGCAAAATGTGTCATGCTCCTTACGATAGGTTACATCATCCACCGTGGCTGTAAGTTATAAGTTGGGTTGCCTATCTTAAGGTGCAACAGCCATTATTTTACCCTCCCTGCGTAAGATTACGGCACACTTTTTTTCGAAAATCCTGTTTACCATTGTCCATCTGTGGTAAAATGACGATTGTTTAAGCGAGTTTTATCATCCTGCTGTGACCGAGGTAAATGTGCCCTTGTTGACGCTAGGATTGATAGCTTTATGTTCTGTACAGTGATCCATAAGACTCGGACGCAAGCGAAGGGCGAAAAACTTCGTCTCCTGGATGTTTTGTGGGATGGGATGTATAAGGTACGGCCAATTTAGAAGAACATTTCCAGCCTTGCGGCGTATTTTCAGTGGGTGAATATGTTTTCCGACAGATGGCATTGTGGTATTCCCAACTGCACAAAGTAAGTTAAAAGATTCTCATCAGTTTTATCGTTTCTGAAGAGTTGTTTCCGCAGTTCGTTGATGACGGAGTGCTCCCAATCAGCACAAAGAGTGTTTATCCAATTTATTTGCACAAAAGGGGAGCATGTTTCACAAATTTCTCTCTGGATGAAGGAGGTGTGCAGACAACAATGTCTCCCACGGTGCAAAATGTTCAGTTGGTGTCGGCGTTATGAGGTGGGATATGTAAATATCTAGGACACGCCAGGCGCTGGGTAGACGCACATTGTCACCACCAGTTCCAGGATTACGACTGTGGAGGGGCTTGTAATGGGACACCTTTTTTATAGAAGAAGTCGATAGCAAGTAACTTGTACATTACCTCAGCTGTTTCACTAAAACAATTTCATATGATTTTGTATATGATGCATTATATTTCAGACTAAAATGTATAAAAAGAAATTAATTTGTTAAACTCTGTATGTACGGTTAAAATTACTCTTTTTCTAGAAATATTTGAATTACGAAATATGTGGCATACTTTAATAAGCCGGCCGAAGTGGCCGCGCGGTTCTGGCGCTGCAGTCTGGAACCGCGAGACCGCTACGGTCGCAGGTTCGAATCCTGCCTCGGGCATGGATGTGTGTGATGTCCTTAGGTTAGTTAGGTTTAACTAGTTCTAAGTTCTAGGGGACTAATGACCTCAGCAGTTGAGTCCCATAGTGCTCAGAGCCATTTTTGAACCATACTTTAAATTCATATTATTAACTGCACAATCAAACGCCAATTATTAAATTTATTTCTGGATTCATTTACAAAATAATGTTGTATCTTGGTGATGGTTCTTCTTTTATCAAGAAAGTTTGTAAACTCTTTTGCTTTGTAAACGCTTTGGAATATTGTGAGTACCGAAAAATGTAGGGACTAGTGGGCATGCATCTGATGGAAGCAGATGTTATTCTAATCTTGTCAATAACAATGTGAATTTGAGTTCTGAAGTGCAAATTGTAAAGTCGGTGTGATATAGAAGAATGGGATAAAATAAAAGGAAGTCATAGCAACAGAAAGAATTTCATAACTTATTCAGATCAACAATTATTCAGATCAAGTCAAAATTTCAGACTCAAGGATGTTCCCTTCGACGCGAGATCTGCAGCCAACCACAAGAAGAGAAAATGAAGATAAGTAAAAAGTTTTTATTTTGTATAACTTACGCCACTCGAAGCTTTCAAAACTTTTAGAGACAGAGAAATATAATGTTGACGTGTGGGAGGGTAAGATTACAAGCTCATACAGGGGAATCGTCGGCTCATCACATGTAGCATTGCTGTTGAATTGTAGATAAGCGAAGGAACTATGCACCACATAATCCACGAGAAGCCTCGTTGTGGCAAAGTTTGTGCACAGTGGGTGCCAAAACTGCATTCAGAGAATCAGAGGGCGGAGAGAATGGATCTTTGTCTGATCCCTCTCTTGGGCAAGAAACGGATTTCACTGCTGAGATTGTGGTATGTGATGAAATATGGTGCCAGCCTCCAAACGGATGAGCATGTAGTGGAGGCGTGCCAACCCAGCTCCCTTCGTCCAAAAAAAAATAAAAATAAAAAAAATTGAAGAAAGTTACTGTGCTCTGAAGGCCGGAAAAGCGTGTTTTCTTTTCTTTTCTTTTCCGCCGAAGAAGGACCTCTATTCATCGACTGGCTACCAAGGGGTGCAACAGATAATGCTGAGCAATATTGCAACACGTTGCTGAGGCTCAAACTGGCCATCAAGAACAAGCGCAGGGGCAAGCTCTCGAACTGAATAATGCTTCTCCAGGACAACGTTAAGCCATATGTGGCCAAGAAGACCGTCAAGCTTCTTCAAGAATTGCGATGAGATTTCCTGCAGCATCCTCGATATAGTCCCGAATCTCTGCATGTGACCCGCATATCATCGACCCCTTAAAACAATCTCTGAAAGGTCAGAGGATGACATGTTGCAAGGAAGTTCAGGAATCTATGGAAAACTAGATCCTTCAGGAACTCAGGAGTTTCTGAACCGAAGACATCCTCTGCCTTCCTGCACGGTTGGATTGACGTATCTATGTCAATGTCAGTCGTGTATAGCAGTACAGTTCCACACGAAATGTAATTATAATATCGTTATTAAAATTCCTTTACGTATCACTGTATTGGGCACACCTTATATGAATTAGAGAGTACCCCTAGGTACCATTCATTCTTACGAATTTTACACATAGAACGTTAGTTATCACAGTGATTTCATAGCATGACAACTAACATTTTGGTGACAGCCTACATAGAATATGGCTGTTAAGACTTCCGTGTTACTTTCCATGGCACCTTTCGCTTATTCTTGGACCAGGTAGAAACTCACTGACAAAAATCAAACCAAGTGACTGTTCATCTGGAGCAAGAACTAACGTCCATCACACGACCCGTGTCGCCCATTTTTTAATCCTTAAGCATAATTTCCACGAACTTTTCCAATTACATTGTATTTTATTTCTTTCAACCTTCAAAAATTTTAATGGCACCCCGTCATGTATTCCTGTTCAAGACAAACGTTTGCCTAAGAAAGGTATGAGGGCATAACACAAACTTCTTTCGGTCCAAAATGTACCTGCAGAAGCTTTGTGAGACTCTACTAACACTTGTATTATCCTTTGCGCATATGGTGTCCTACAATTCAACCTCTCGGTAAACAATAGGTGCGAAAGTTGTTCAGCACTCTGAAGAAATTCATATCGATATAAGCATTTGTGGAGTGACGACTTTCGAGAACTTATTCACACACCCAGATAGGATTCTTCCTGAAGGTTACATCTGCTATTCTTCTCCTGGATATGTGCGCATGTACGGCCTACTCTAAATATAGTTTACCTTAAATTATTGCTGAACGCTTATAAGTCTTTCAACTCCGATAACGAATTTAGGACACGTTGTGCTCTTCCGCGTTAAGAAATGGAAATGTAATCACTGGTCATAATTCAGATGCAATGGTTTTGTATATTTTCGCACTTAATTTATAAGGAGAAATCTGCAAGAGGGTAAGGTATATTTGCTAGTTGTGCTTCGAGGACACTCTACCAAATTACAGTGCACTCATTGGAGACTGCCATATTTTCTCGCAAGTTAACACTTTCTTTTATAAAACATCTCTCAACAAAAAGCTGTATATTAACTCGTTACAACAGCAGTATTTTCGGGCAGTACGAATTACAGCGGTATTCCATTCTTACTGCTCCATCATATTTTCAATCCCATAATCTTTCAGTTCTAAGACGTTCTTCACATACATCCTTGTATCCTGACATATTCTTCTCTCTTCTCTCTCTCCCCTCTCACTATCCCTTCCGTTCTCTCCCTCTCTCACTGTTCCTCCCCAGTCTATTGCACTCCTCCCTCTCTCTTTTTCTTTAAGTCACTCATATCGGTTTATTCCTTCCCTCTCCCTGTCGCTCTGTCCTGCTGTATCACCACCCAGTCTCTCACTTTATTCTTCATCTTCCTTCCCCCTCCCCATCTTTCTCTTTTTCTCACTTTCAACTGCAACCCAACATCATTTACTTGTGTTTAGTCATGCTCTGCCATAAATATTGTCACCTAATTATTTTTGCATAAATATTTGTGCATACTATCATGGGAGACAAAAGCAGATTGGTTATGAATTTCACTCCATTTTTGATACTCTTGTTTTGTCTGTCCTCTCTGGCGCTAGTCTCGTGGGGCCTTTGAAATTTTGCGTGGCGGTGAGTATAGACCTCCTGAATCTATCGATTCCATATTCACATGACAGCCATGTGACCCTGCCCAATATAGCGGAACGATAAACCGTACCTTTGATAGGCTATGATCCTGCTACCGTCTGCGCAGGATACAGTGGTCAATGCGCAATGACCAATTTTCGTCCAAAGCAATGGGCGATTTCGTTGCTATGTTCGGAAGGGGAGGCCGACAACGCTTTCTAGCTTTCGGCCGGTCGGCGACGACAGAATATAGGCACACGCCCTGTAATCTTTCTCAAACGTTTTTACAGGAACTATCCGGTAAAAAATTCTCATTTATGCGTTACTTATAGCTCAATATATCAGCTTTATTATTAGATGTGCACCATTTCATTAATGTTCACAATTATTGTGATATTTGCATTTAAGTAAGGCACTGTCCGAAATTCGAAAAAGTTTGCAAAGAAAAATAGGGGTCGGTATGATTTTTACATTTGGTGCATATTACATAATATGTTGCTACGTACGAAATTCGTCTAAGATATTGAATTTTTCTTTAGACTTGGATGGAGGTCGTCTCTATTTGTCACATCCCAAGAAAATTGATCTGATGTGGCTCACTCATTTGCGACCGCCCGCGCCAGTGGTAAAGACAGAATGAAATATCCACAACACTTCTCATATTTCATGAACGGTCTGAGATATCGAAACGAAATTTCGGCAAATGATAGCATAAAAAATTTATCCATATGTTTATTATGCAAAATTTCATTATCTAACGTATTATTCCACTAACTACCAACTTTTTCGATGAAAGTAATTTTTAAGGGGCATAGATACCTGGTGAAACGAGAAATGCTGCGTGTTTCTGGTAAAACGTAAGTGAATGCATTACACGTTTATTTTTGTACTGAGGATGTGCTTATTCATAAGCTGTTGACCTCACTTTTCCTCAGTTCGTCCCTTAATGAAACACTGTTTCGGAATTATCTCGCAACTGCGTTTGCACAACATGTTAGTGATACGACATTTTCTAAACCCGCTTGTTTTGGCAAAAGAAGTAAAATTTAACATGGCAACAAGAGAAAAATTCGCCACTCATGACGCTTCTCTGAAAACTAAAAATGGTAAACAAGCCAGGGGAAACTAAATCGCTGCTTTTGTTGCATTTTCAGCGGAATGCTACATTTACATCTACATCGTTACTCTGCAATTCACACTGGCAGAGGGTTCATCGAACCATTTTCATACTACTTCTCTACCATTCCACACTCGAATGGCACGTGGAAAAAGGAACACGTAAATCTTTCCGTTCGTGCTCTGATTTTTCTTATTTTATTATGATATTTTTCGGTACTAACCAAAGCAGAGATGAGAGTAGCTCTCTTTGTAGGATCACCATGCAAGTGTGAATGCGGAGGGCTCCACTTAACGTCTACAAAATATGTGAGTGTAGGATTCAGTTTAGAACGGCGCTACCTCTCCAGCGCTCGACATTTCCGTTACAGCGCCTATTCACAATCCCCACCGAGCGAGGTGGCGCAGTGGTTAGCACGCTAGACTGGCATTCGGGAGGACGACGGTTCAAACCCGCGTCCGGCCATCCTCATTCAGGTTTTGATTTCCCTAAATCGCGTCTGACAAATGCTGGGATGGTTTCTTTCAAAGGGCATGGCCGACTTCCTTCCCCATCCTTCTCTTATCCAATGGGACCGACGACCTCGCCGTTCGGTCCCCTCCCACAACTCAACCAACCAACCAACCAACTACAACCCCCACCAATACCGCTCTCTCTACACCTGCCCTGCCGACTGCGCATTCTACTTCGAATTTCAGCATGTTGGAAGACTTTTCTCCTTCTTACATCGATATTCTTAGAAACAGTCAGCCTTCAAGTACGTTTTCCGAGTGAAAACCCAGCCGTGTAATGTTTCCTTTTATACAGAATATAAAAAACGTTCATCCCAACTGGTTTATCCAGTTGCGATGAAATGTTTATCATTTGCATATCCAGGCAGGTAGTACACCAGTATGATGTTTGTTCCACGCTGGCTTCATGGTTTTGCAGTTTTAATGCCCACCAGTGTGTCACTGGTTCAAAAATGGTTCAAATGGCTCTGAGCACTATGGGACTTAACTTCTGAGGTCATCAGTCCCCTAGAACTTAGAACTACTTAAACCTAACTAACCTACAGACATCACACACATCCATGACCGAGGCAGGATTCATACCTGCGACTGTAGCGGTCGCGCGGTTCCAGACTGTAGCGGCTAGAACCGCTCGGCCACTCCGGCCGGCTGTGTCACTGGCTAGTGTAGTTGTCAGTGGTCCGAGATTGTGGTTTGCACGCGTTTGTGTTGCAGGAGCCGCAGCACCGTCGCACCAGTGCCAGCGAGTGGCGGCAGCGGCGGCAGCGGCCGGCTGCGGGGGCGTGTCCGGAGGCAGCTGGCCGCCGTCAACCTGCACAACAACCGCGCGGGCCGGCTGGTACGTCGTCCGGGCCTTGATCTGCACGCCTACAACAATCGACAGATTGAACAGCATTCCGCGCCCGCACGCGGGAACGCACTTGTTAACATTTCCAAAGCTTTCTGTGGGGCTACAGCTTTAAGGATCACTGAGGATCAATCACTCCCCATTTGATACGTCCCCAAAGGGCACATCATTCATTTCCTACCTCAACGAGGGCTGCTAGCTGACCTTTCAATTTCGAGAGCACAATGTAGCTCCACATTTGTTTCGGCCTTTTAGCCAATCAGATTCTGGAACAGAATTTGAGGAGCCTAAAGAACGGGTCACTTTCTTATCCTGCTAATAGCACTGTTTTGGAAACAGTCGCTTTCTGTCACGGCTTTTCAAAACTTTATTACCAACAAGTTCCAGGAAACGCCCTCATTCATGGGAAACTTTCTATCTTTACCCATGTAAGTCTGGAATTTTATTTCTTTGTCTATGACATTAATCAATTTTTATGTTATTACAGTAGGTTGAAAATTACTTCAGCAGAAATAAAACCGCGCCAACGGCAGTGGTAACACCAGTTCCCATCAGATCACTGGAGTTTAGCGCTATCAAGCTTGCCTAGAACTTGGATGGGTGACCGTCCACGTCAGTGCTGTTGGCAAGCAGGGTGCACTCAGCCCTTGCAAGGTCTATTGAGGAGCTACTTGATTGAGAAGTAGCTGTTCCAGATACGAAAAGTGACAATGTCTGGGACAGTAGTATTCTGACCACATGACCCTCCATAACCGCATCAAATGACGCCTATCTGTTGAGGATGACACGGCGATCGGTCGGTACCATTGGGCCTACCGAGGCCTGTTCTACGGAGTTTAGTTCAGAGTCCCGTCACGTCATAATGGTATCAAAGGCAGGAAGTGCTATCGTTCTGGCTACAGACAGTCCATCGAGTCCCACTGACCAACTTGTCGGCCTTAGCCAAAGGCGTCATCGAGATGCATTATAGAGAGGTCATTGGGTCAGCATGTTGCTTTTCAGCTGTTGTCAGGTTATTAGATTGGTACCGCTGCCGCTTGGTCAGGTAGCTGCTCAACTGGCACCACGAGGCTGATTGCACCTCATCCCAGTCCTCCCACCAAGGAAACGTCCCTTGTAGTACTGGGAAACGAATACATGTCCCTCACATGGCACACAGCCACGGTGACCATTGAGCTACGGAGGCGGAGTTCATTGTGGTATGGTCATCAACAAGCATTAGATACTTCTTGAGAAGTGATAATGATAAAAATAATTTTTTTCTATCATTGGCACATAAAAACACGTTACATTGAGAGCACTTCGAATGTGAGAGTACTTTGAATGAGCCTGATTGTATTGTAAATAGCACAGTAGACCGCCTCCACAGTCGAACGGTTAGCGTCGCTGTCTTCAGCGTGCGAGGATCCGAGATCCATTCTAGGTACCAACCCATTATTTCTGAGGTAAAAAGGTCTGGTACAGGATCCAATCACCTCTCGTAGGGCCAAATGAGGGACTGCTTGAGTAGAAGCAGCAAAGTCATCAGGATTCATCTACTGGCGACTTGCTGATCACATGTCCCATGGTCATAGTTCAGTCCTAGTATTTCCTTGTAGGCAGCAGTCGGGCAGTCGAAACAGGTGCAAAACCTAATCCCTGGAGGATGTTTACGTTTAAACTACACAGTTTTCACACCTCTCACTACTAGCAATGAAATCTGGCCACGAGCTCCAAATTTTGGGTTAGAATTTCATTTGAAAGTGAAAATCACTTCTTTCTTCTTTTGCTCTGAAAAGAGTTGGGAAATGTTTTTTAACATCACTTCCATCTTAAAATTGAATTTCTTCAACTTCTGGAGAATAAGCAGAACTACCCTGTTGATGATTGATATATGACATGCCGTTACTTTTCGTTTGTTTGGTCTGAAAATTGTTGACTTGCAATTCTTCAAGGACGTGTTTTACTTCAGAATCACATTTTTCCTCGTATGTTGTACCAATATCAGAGCGAAAAATCCTCCTGGAATAACTCCAGTCTCTCCAGTTTTCTAAATATCTTCAATATTTTATGCTTCTAAGCAATTATTAGCATAAACAGACTTATCACGAAATTAGGAAAAAATATGAAGACCAAATTATCACAGAACTCAAAATCAATCACAGACTCATCCACTTCCAGCTACACGCAACCAACGAGCGCGTGGACTGCGCGCACTGAGTTTCGAGCCTCTCTGGAACCAGAAATACCACATCTGTGGAAGTTCTGTACGATTCAATAACGAACCAGACTAAGAATGGAGTGGGAGTCGATCCCGTCAGGCCTCAGTGATAGATAACATTATATGCTCTTTTTTAGGCGGGTCAGAACTCCTGCCAGACCATGAAGGGTGAAACTTCCCCTTTGTATGTAAAGAATGACAGTGCTGGAAAAACTTTTACGTTATTTGATTTTCAAACAGCTGAGCAAAACTGAACGTACTTAGACAGTTCTCTCTTTACTTATTCTGATCATCACTAAACTGACACACAATATTTTTAGCGCAACGCAATCTGACTTTCAATAATCCCTACAAAAGAATGGCCCTGACTAACAGTAACCTATACCTTTCACGAATCACTTACCTCACAAAAATCCTCGTTACTCGAACTACTGCAATACGGCAAGCGCCAATACTGCCAGCTAAATAAAAGATTCTAACTACTGAAGGCACTAACTACTGATAGGCACAGTTAGCAAATGAAAGATTTTGATAGAGAACAAACAATGTATTTACCTTAATAGTGTTTAAAAGTCATTATATATATATATCAGTTCATGACATCCAGTCTTACAAATTTCCTTTCCCTGACGGACACACGTCCAGATCGTCCGCTCATAGTAACGTCTTAAAACTCTGGCATCTCTCTCCCCACATCCACCACTGCTGGCGGCTCATCTCCAACTGCCCAACGCTACGCGCTGTTCACATCCTACTGCCCAACGCTACACGCTGTTCAGATTCAACTGCCCAACACTACACAAGCGAATATTCCAACAATGAGTCCAACCAGCCACAGACTGCACACAGCGCAGTCAGTGATTTTCATATAGAGCACTACGTGGCGTTACCGACATAAAAACCTAAACAGCCAAAACAATAGGTTTCGAACACAACACATCAGAAACAGATTAGCGATCATTAGAATCACAGAAACACCAATGCAGCATCTCCAGGCGTCACAAAGCCCCTTCACCTCAGTACTGGAAACTGGCTCGGTCGTCCATATTAGTAAAAACTAAAAGCCCAAAGTGGACGAAAAACTAATCACCTCAAGAGAATAGTGTCATTTTTGGCGAGTAACATGTCTACAACTGCAAATTTCTTTCGGTATTCCACATCCAAACGAAGCTACTCATTCATGATTAGATCCCACAAAGCAGGGACAGCCAAGAATTGAGCATAGGACCAGCGCTCATTCTCGAGTGCCGTAGCTCTCTCGTCTGTCTGCACGTTCGCCCACCGCCATGCCATGCTGTCTGAGCATGAGGAGGGTGAATAGGGGGAAATGCGAATATGCCGCATTTAAATGGCGCTGGAGTCTTACTGCATACAACTGGGTTTAATATTTCATATTTATCATCCTCACAGATCAAAAACAAAACAAATTTTCAGTATTATTTAATTATTTTTGGCGCACTGAAGAAATAATATAATTTTTATCTGGTACAAACTGTTGGTATGTGGACAGACGCAAATAGTTTCACAGATTCTCGCCCTCAGGTTCCCACGTAATTGTGACTGTTTCTTTCACACAAATATCTTGATCGACATATTTTATTACGTTTGCAAACTCACTATGGAGACGTGGAAATTCTGCCCAAGGAAAATAACTTACACTACTGGCCATTAAAATTGCTACACCAAGAAGAAATGCAGATGATAAACGGGTACTCATTGGACAAATACACTGCGGCCACCGTAAATGCAACACCCTGAAGGAAGCATCCGAATCAAGTGAAATTTACACCATGGGTTTGCAGCGATGAGATATGCAACTGATTAGAATTTCAGCGCAGACGCACATCACGCGCGCCTGTGGCGCCACCTCATAGCGCCAAAAGGCTTGGCGATTTCGACGAGTGTACGTTCGGCACATGTGTTCACCTTGTGGTTGTTTCACAAGACGATCAGTTATGCCTCGTAGACAACAGCGAACATCGTTTGATCAAGTATCTGAGTTCGACAGAGGAAGGATAGTGGCTTACCGAGATTGTGGATTATCATACAGAGAAATCGCTAGTCGTGTTGGACGAAACCAAACAACTGTAATGCGGATATGTGACCGTGGGATGCAGGAAGGTACGACGGACCGACGTGGTCGATCGCATTCACCCCGGTGCACCACTGCACGTGCTGATAGGCAAATTGTGCGCATGGCAGTGACGGATCGCTCAGTGACATCCCGAACCATAGCACAGCGTCTGTAACGCATCATCCAGTGTCTGCGCGTACCATTCGACGCCGTTTACAGCAGAGTGGTCTGTCCGCAAGACGTCCATTGCTTGGTCTACCATTGACGCAGAACCACAGACGTTTCCGTCGCCAATGGTGTGATGACAGACGGATGTGGACGGCAGAATGGAATGACGTTGTCTTTACTGACGAGGCACGCTTCTGTCTGCAGCACCACGATGGTCGGAGTCGAGTGTGGAGACACCGTGGAGAGAGGATGCTGGACAGCTGCATTATGCACCGCCACACTGGTCTTGCACCGGGTATTATGGTATGGGGCGGTATTGGATATTACTCTCGCACGCCTCTAGTACGCATTGCCGGTACTTTAAATATCCGGCGCTACATATCCGAGGTGCTGGAGCCAGTTGTCCTTCCTTACCTTCAGGGCTCGGCCACAGCCATATTTCAACAGGATAATGCGCGACCACACGTGGCACGCATTGTCCAAAGGTTCTTCGTCAATAACCAGATTGAAGTGCTTCCCTGGCCGGCTCGCTCTCCGGATCTTTCGCCGATAGAAAACATGTGGTTCATGGTTGCTCAACGAGTGACCCAGATTACATCCCCTGCTGCCATACCAGATGATCTTTGGCAACGTGTGGAAGCTGCTTGGGCTGCTGTACCCCAGGAACACATCCAACGTCTCTTTGACTCAATGCCGAGACGTGTGTCAGCGGTGATCTCCAACAATTGCGGCTACTCTGGCTACTGATTCTGGCAGGAACCACATGTCACAGACGTCTCTAAACGTAATCATTTGATACTTGGTCAACATGTTATCTACAAAATAAATTTTGTTGTGCTACCTCTTTTCTTTCTTGGTGTTGCAATTACGGTGGCCAGCAGTGTATATTATCCTAGAACTGACATGTGATTAAATTTCCACGCAATTGGGGTGCATAGATCCTGAGAAATCAGTACCCAGAACAACCACCTCTGGCGTAATAACGGCCTTCATACGCCTGGGCATTGAGTCCAACAGAGCTTGGATGGCGTGTACAGGTACAGCTGCCCATGCTGCTTCAACACGATACCACAGTTCATCAAAGGTAGTGACTGGCGTATTGTGACGAGCCAGTTGCTCGGCCACCATTGAGCAGACGTTTTCAATTGGTAAGAGATCTGGAGAATGTGCTAGCCAGGGCAGCAGTCGAACATTTACTGTATCCAGAAAGGCCTGTACAGGACCTGCAACATGCGGTCGTGCATTATCCTGCTGAAATGTAGGGTTCCGCAGGGATCGAATGAAGGGTAGAGCCACGGGTAGTAACACATCTGAAACGTAACGGCCACTGTTCAAAGTGCCGTCAATGCGAACAAGAGGTGACCGAGACGTGTAACCAATGGCATCCCATACCATCACGCCGGGTGATACACCAGCGTGGCGATGACGAATACACGCTTCCAATGTGCGTGCACCGCGATGGTGGCAAACACGGATGCGACCATGACGATGCTGTAAACAGAACCTGCATTCATCCGAAAAAATGACGTTTTGCCATTCGTGCACCCAGGTTCGTCGTTGAGTACACCATCGCAGGCGCTCCTGTCTGTGATGCAGCGTCAAGGGTAACAGCAGCCATGGTCTCCGAGCTGGTAGTCCATGCTGCTGCAAACGTCGTCGAACTGTTCGTGCAGATGGTTGTTGTCTTGCAAACGTCCCCATCTGTTGACTCAGGGATCGTGACGCAATACCAAATTAAGTGTTGCAATCTACCGAGTACTTCCGGAGAAGGACCGAGCAAAGACAAGACAGGCCGAGCGTTGGCACACACTCGTGTGGTGCTTCGTGCTCGCTTGCAATTTGGCAAGCCGTGACCGACCCTGACGTTTTCGCCAGACTGCAGGAATGTAGATTACGCCGTTGCTCCAAACAGTCTCAGACATTTTCTAGAGGATTAAAGTAGGGTGATTTAGCTGTGATAAAATGACTGTGTGTACACCGAACCAGGAACAAAGGTGTGTAAACCTGTGAGTATGGACGTTGTCATCTTGGGAAACAGGAGTGTTCACTGCAAACTCATCACGTAGATGTAGAAGAAACCGCAACTCCTGCTGACCGAGAATGTTCAGATAATCGTCCTGGTTCATTGTCACGCTAACGTGAATGAGTGAACACAAGTCAAGATACGGAAGACACATCTCATTAAGCCTTCAGTGTACACGACGTCTTGCATCATATATTTTGAAAAAAGGCAAAAATGTGGCTCTTTGGGCCACGCTACATGCGTCCAGTCAGCTAATTTCCACTTTCTACGTTGTTTGATCAACTGAGGATCCGTATCTGTAAGCGGTGGTATGAACAATGGTCTTTTGCAAGGTACGTGACTCCAAATGTCCATCGTATTCGCAGTGTTCGCTCGGAAACGGGTTGAGATGCATCTGCATGCACTAACGGCAACAACTTCTGTCTAGATTGAAACTGATGGTCGTTGACATCCATACCCGATCCCTATGGGTTAGCAGCTTTTTACGGTCAATATTCTTACGCCGCATTTCACGGTTGTGAGGTATGCACTATTTCTTGCAAACACGTTGCACAGGCCACATTCGTATTCCATCACATCAAACAGGGCAACTTCTTTCGAGGTGTGATCATTGACATATCCACACACGATAGCTTCTTTCTGCTATGTTGCCACGTCGCCTCATATACATACCTATCTTACTACGCTCATACCGCACACCCGACTCTACACTCGCGTACACGCCACTTCACTGCCGTGCGTTCTAGGCGCTTCAGTCTGGAACCGCGCGACTGCTACGGTCGCAGGTTCGAATCCTGCCTCGGGCATGGATGTGTGTGATGTCTGTAGGTTAGTTAGGTTTAAGTAGTTCTAAGTTCTAGGGGACTGATGACCTCAGCTGTTAAGTCCCATAGTGCTCAGAGCCTTACGTCAGCGATGGAGGGGCAGATGACTGCTTGATACCAGTAGTATGCCACCTACAGCACTCCTACCAGATCATTGTTCTCTTTAAAGGGTAAGATCAATAGTTTGCCCACTGCGCTTATGTTCCACTTATAACGGCTCTGTTGCCCTCTTTCTGTTTTCGAGTATAGTATTTTCTTTATGTGTATCTTTACGAGTTTGTTCGTGTCCGTTAAGTAGCGTGACCTTGATGGGACTTAGCATGTCTTCTGTAACGTCTAAATTAGGACTCGCGAATCCAAGCAACAATACTAACACTTTGAGTAAAAACTACAGCCCATTCTTTGACTAAAGTTGACTGGCTGAATTTTGATTTGCTTTTAACAGGCAAACTATTGGGTCGTTGTATTTAGCAACAAAGTATTCGGTGCGCTTCACTATTTACCTTGAATTATCACTTTCATAATTTATGTTTCCCACTAAACATAGCGACTGCATTCACCACTGTAATACAAACCGTGACTAAACTCCCCTTCAGAAACTCCTCCTAAAATTCAGCTCTACTATTTGCTGTTCCTGAAGGAACGGAATTTGAGCGTTACATCTGTTCACTCAACTTGAAATACTTATTAGTTATAAACCCAAAATTTTTCTTTCTGATAGGCCCTCAGCATGCATTTGGTGGAAGAACCACATATTACATAAATACTGCGAATATTTTGCTGCTTTTTTTATTGTCACTTTATTAGTTCGTTAAATTTCTATCAAGACGAGCTCGTCTCGGCATTTTGCCACTGCCAAGCAAGAGTGAAATTGTGGTTCCATTTTTCTTAAAAATGTGTGATAAAAGTTTTATGCATACTTTACCGATTATTTCGTGTGCAAGGCAGCAGAATTCCTAGACATAGTCTACTTCGTGGATCACGGTTTTCACGTTAAGTTTCTCACTAATCTCATTTATGCTGCTCCGCACTACCTCAGTTTTCTTCGGATTACTCAGAATCCATAGTGTGTGCTCAAGTACACTGTTCGTTCTAATCAATATGATACGTAATTTTCCTCGCTTGCGCTGAGGATAAGAGCATCAGCGAATTATAGCACGGACATTCTTTCACCCTAAATTTTACTTCCACTTCTCAACTTATATTTTATTTCCGACATCGAGACTGTAAATCGATTTTATATCGCTGAGGAGAACCAGTCCCTGTGGTGCTACTTGCGGGCAGTACTTGTCGCGACAATGTGACGACTTTCGACATTAAACTTGAGATGCTTACTTACATACTCACTTAACTGGCGATCAGGGACATTGCATGGACAGACCTTACAAAATACCTCTACCAGATCTTATGCTGTGCAGTTTATCTTTCAGTTTCCTGTGAGTCCTAGCTATTCCAGGTATTTTCGTAGTCCTTGTTCTGATCTAGAATTGGTCTTTCATGAGGCCACTTTCCCTCTTACCTTCCTACCATCTCTAGTTTTGGAATAGCGTCGTCAGATGAATCTAAATTAGTGTTTGTTGTTGTTGTGGTCTTCAGTCCAAAGACAGGTTTGATATAGTTCTCCGTGCTACTCTATCCTTACAAACTTCTTCGTCTCTGAATAACTACTGCAAGCGCACAACCATTTTAAACTGCTCAATGTATTCATTTCTTGGATTACCTCTACAAATTTTACCATCTACACTTCCCTCCAATGCTAAAGTGATGTCTAAGAATGTGTCCCATCAACCGACTCCTTCTTTTAGTCCTGTTATGCCACAAATTTCTTTTCTTTCCGTACCTCCTCGTTAGTATTCTTCTGTAGCAGAACATTTCAAAAGCTTCCTTTCTCTTCCAGTCTGAACTGGTTATCGTCCACGTTTTATTTTCATACAAGACAACACTACATACGAATACCTACAGAAAAGACTTCCTAAACATGAATTTATATTCGATGTTATCAGATTTCTGTTCTTGGTATTTCCAATCGCTATTTTATATCATCTCTACTTCGGCCATCGTCAGTTTACCTCCCCACGCCCCCCCCCCCCCTCCCAAATAGCATACCTCACCTCCTAGTTTTAGCGTCTCATTTCCTATTCTGTGCGGGTCGTTCAATAAGTAATGCAACACATTTATTTGCTCCGCCAATTTCGGCTGAAAAATGCGGAATTTGTTGTGGAGCGTCGTGGAATATTCCCGCTTCCGCTCGTACAGTTTCATGAAGGTTGACCGAGCGAGGTGGCGCAGTGGTTAGCACACTGGACTCGCATTCGGGAGGACGACGGTTCAATCCCGTCTCCAGCCATCCTGATTTAGGTTTTCCGTGATTTCCCTAAATCATTTCAGGCAAATGCCGGGATGGTTCCTTTGAAAGGGCACGGCCGATTTCCTTCCCAATCCCTCCCTAACCCGAACTTACGCTCCGTCTCTAATGACCTCGTTGTCGACGGGACGTTAAACACTAACCACCACCACCACATGAAGGTTCGGCGATACAAACAGCCTTCAAAATGGCGTCTGTAACGGAGGAGCGTTCCAGGCAGAGAGCTGTCATTGAGTTTCTTTTGGCAGAAGACCAGAGCATCGCAGCTATTCATAGACGCTTGCAGAATGTCTACGGAGACCAGGCAGTGAACAAAAGCACGGAGAGTCGTTGGGTGAGGCATCTGTCATCGTCGCAACAAGGTCGCGCAAACCTGTTCGATATCCCGCGTGCCGACCGGCCGCACACAGCTGTGACTCCTGCAATGTTGGAACGCGCGGACACTCTCACTTGAGGTGACAGACGGATCACAACGAAACTCCTCGCTGCACAACTGGACATCTCTGTTGGTAGTGCTGACACACTCGTCCCCCTGTTGGGTACTCAATGGCTTATGCCCGCTGGGTTCCTTGCCGCCTAGCAGGAGAGCGTAATGAGCATCAAAGGACCATCCATGAGGAATTTCTTGCGCGTTAGGAAGCTGATTATAACAATTTTTTGTCGAACATCGTCATAGAGCATAAAACTTTCGTTCACTTCGAACCGGAATCATAGCGGCTAACCATCGAAAGCACCACACCACCTCTCCTCCAAAGAAAAACTTCAAAACAGCGTCCTCAGTAGGTAACGTCATAGCGAAGGTCTTCTGGAACTGTGAAGGGTCTATTCTGTTTGATGTCCTCCCTCATGGCGCAACAATCAGCTCGGAAATGTACTGTGCTGCACTCAGGAAATTGAAGAAACGATTTCAGCGTGGTCGTCGCAGAAAAAAAAGTAAAAGGACTTCTCCTTCTCCATGACAGCGCAAGGTCTCACCCAAGTCTGCGCACACGAGATAAGCTCACAAAACATCACTGAGTGGCCGGCCGGTGTGGCCAAGTGGTTCTAGGCGCTTCAGTCTGGAACCACGCGGCCGCTACGGTCGCAGGTTCGAATCCTGCTTCGGGCATGGATGTGTGTGATGTCCTTAGGTTAGTTAGGTTTAAGTAGTTCTAAGTTCTAGGGGACTGATGACCTCAGATGTTAAGTCCCATAGTGCTCAGAGCCATTTGAACCATCACTGAGTGTTCTTCCTCGCCCACCCTACAGCCCGCACCTCGCACCTGCGACTTCCATCTGTTTGGCCCAATGAAGGATGCACTCCTCGGGAAGCAGTACGAGGATGATGGGGAGGTTATTGATCCAGCAAGACGTTGGCTCCGATGTCGACCGGTGGAGTGCTAGCATGTGGACATACTTGCCCTTCCAGTAAGGTGGTGTAAGGAGACTGAACGGAGATTATGTTGGAAAATAGGGTTTTTTTAGCCGAAAGAGTGAGGAATAACATGGTGTATTGGCATCCTGAATTAAACCAAACTGCTTCCAGAAAGAAATGTGTTGCGTTACTTACTGAACGCCCCTCTTACTTCCCTCAGCGTCACCTGATATAATTCAAGTATACTCCATTAGACATTAGATAGCCGCAACGTTGCTGCTGGTTTCTGTAACGTGGTGGTGCGCGCTGGCTGCCGCAGGCGGTGGAGGCGAGCGTGCAGACGCAGTGCAAGTGCCACGGCGTGTCGGGCTCGTGCAACATCAAGACGTGCTGGCGCGCGCTGCCGCCGCTGGCGGACGTGGGGGAGCGCCTGAAGCGGCGCTTCGCCGTCGCCGCCGAGGTGGTGAGCCGGCGCGTGGGCGCGGGCCGCCGCCTCCTGCCCGCCCCCGCGCCCCAGGCCGCCCCCGCCGCCGCCGCGCGCGCCCCCTTCTCGCACCACGACCTCATCTACGTCACCAAGTCGCCCGACTACTGCCAGCGGGACCCCAGGGTCGGCAGCGTCGGCACCAAGCACAGGTGACCCGGCACAATTAATATAGCATTTTTATGGCCAAAAATCGCGCAATGGGTTTTTGTCTGAATTCTCCTAGCGAAACGAGGAGTCGGAAATGGACAAACGGATTATCAAATTGATATGCGGGATGTCTAGTTTTGCATGAGACATATCCATTCCCAAATGAAGTGTCAGAAATGGACAAAAGGGGTATCAATTTGACCATTGTGAGGTCTAATTTTGCAAAAAAAAAATTATTTGAAATTAATGAGGGTAACTAAGTAAAATTTAGTATAGGCATTTAACGGAAAATCACGAACAGCTACTGAAGTGTCAAAATGTCCTTCTCTTCAACATCTAGCTACTTTGGCTATGGCAAATTGCTTTGCTGTCATATTTAACGTCAACAAATACGAGGGTTGGGACTTAAATAGCAGCAACTACACTCCTGGAAATGGAAAAAAGAACACATTGACACCGGTGTGTCAGACCCACCATACTTGCTCCGGACACTGCGAGAGGGCTGTACAAGCAATGATCACACGCACGGCACAGCGGACACACCAGGAACCGCGGTGTTGGCCGTCGAATGGCGCTAGCTGCGCAGCATTTGTGCACCGCCGCCGTCAGTGTCAGCCAGTTCGCCGTGGCATACGGAGCTCCATCGCAGTCTTTAACACTGGTAGCATGCCGCGACAGCGTGGACGTGAACCGTATGTGCAGTTGACGGACTTTGAGCGAGGGCGTATAGTGGGCATGCGGGAGGCCGGGTGGACGTACCGCCGAATTGCTCAATACGTGGGGCGTGAGGTCTCCACAGTACATCGATGTTGTCGCCAGTGGTCGGCGAAAGGTGCACGTGCCCGTCGACCTGGGACCGGACCGCAGGGACGCACGGATGCACGCCAAGACCATAGGATCCTACGCAGTGCCGTAGGGGACCGCACCGCCACTTCCCAGCAAATTAGGGACACTGTTGCTCCTGGGGTATCGGCGAGGACCATTCGCAACCGTCTCCATGAAGCTGGGCTACGGTCCCGCACACCGTTAGGCCGTCTTCCGCTCACGCCCCAACATCGTGCAGCCCGCCTCCAGTGGTGTCGCGACAGGCGTGAATGGAGGGACGAATGGAGACGTGTCGTCTTCAGCGATGAGAGTCGCTTCTGCCTTGGTGCCAATGATGGTCGTATGCGTGTTTGGCGCCGTGCAGGTGAGCGCCACAATCAGGACTGCATACGACCGAGGCACACAGGGCCAACACCCGGCATCATGGTGTGGGGAGCGATCTCCTACACTGGCCGTACACCACTGGTGATCGTCGAGGGGACACTGAATAGTGCACGGTACATCCAAACCGTCACCGAACCCATCGTTCTACCATTCCTAGACCGGCAAGGGAACTTGCTGTTCCAACAGGACAATGCACGTCCGCATGTATCCCGTGCCACCCAACGTGCTCTAGAAGGTGTAAGTCAACTACCCTGGCCAGCAAGATCTCCGGATCTGTCCCCCATTGAGCATGTTTGGGACTGGATGAAGCGTCGTCTCACGCGGTCTGCACGTCCAGCACGAACGCTGGTCCAACTGAGGCGCCAGGTGGAAATGGCATGGCAAGCCGTTCCACAGGACTACATCCAGCATCTCTACGATCGTCTCCATGGGAGAATAGCAGCCTGCATTGCTGCGAAAGGTGGGTATACACTGTACTAGTGCCGACATTGTGGATGCTCTGTTGCCTGTGTCTATGTGCCTGGGGTTCTGTCAGTGTGATCATGTGATGTATCTGACCCCAGAAATGTGTCAATAAAGAGTCCCCTTCCTGGGACAATGAATTCACGGTGTTCTTATTTCAATTTCCAGGAGTGTATTTATTCACAAACGATACAAAAGAGTTACACGTTTGCACCTGCTACTGTCCTTCAAAGTAGTCACTAGCGCTGTGTAGAACCCGTTGCCAGTGATGTGGAAGGCGTAGTACACCGTTAGCAAAGCCTGTTCTGTTGATGGTACGAATGGAGCGGCCTGTTGCCTGTCGAATCTCTGGACCCATTCTGAAGCGAACGCCACGAAGTGGTTCCTTCATCTTCGGAATCAAATCAAAGTCACAAGGACTTAAGTCCGAGGAGTATCGTGGATGGTAGAGAACTTCCCAGTCCCATCGACCGAACAGAGCAGCCACAGCTTGCGCTGTATGTGCCCGCGCATTGCGTGCAAAATGATGGGTGGGTTGCGCAGAAATTGTCGCACCATCTTTCGCAAAGCTGGTCGCAGGTGATACTCCAAAAATGAACAGTAATACTGTACATTGACGGCCTGCCGTGGAGGAACGTAATGCGTTAAGATGACACATTCACAGTCGTAGATGAGAATCGCCAAAACTTTCAACATACTGGGGCTCTGACGCACTTTCCACTTTCGCGGCAACCCATAATGACGCCATTCGTTGGATTGGTGTTTCAGTTTTGGCTCGTACCGTGTGGCGCATGTCTCATCCAGTGTTACGATACAGCGTAAGAAAGCCTCTCCTTCGCACTCATAGTGCTCCAAGTGCGTCTGAGCAGCGTTGTAACGCATCCATTTCTGCATTTCCGTCAAGTCACGCGGAACCCATCGTGATGCAATTTTTCTCATGCCCAGGCATTCCTTCAGGATGCGAAGCATGATCGCACGCGTTAATTCGGCTTCGTGGGCGAGCTCACGAATCATATGGCGTCGATCGCTGTCCACAGACGACGGCAACAACATGCACTTCTTCCTCAAAGACGCTAGGACGACCTGCCCGATGCATGTCTGTCACAGTTTTTCGACCTTCGTTGAAGGCTTTTACCCAAACGTGCCACTGTTCTGTGCGGCAATACCAATTTCCCGCACGCCTCTTGAGGACCTTGATGACACTGACGTGCTGTACGACCTCTGGCACATTCAATCATGATCCAACTCCGTTGTTCCTGTTTCGAAAACATAGTGACACCGTTACATTAGACCGCTCGCTCACAAGTGACTGTGTTTCCTTCTATTGTGCGCCGCCGGTGACGTGGGACGGAAGAGTCCATTTGCTCGGAGGGAAGGTAGGTATGTCAGCAATGTGTGCTATCAGCGACAACAGTAGATTCCAATGCATAGTGTCTCCATAGCAGTGTTGCCACTATTTAAGTTCCAACCTACGTATTTGAGTGGAGCGAAAACAAATACTCTCCACAACACACACAACGGATTTTTGTTTGAATTTTCATAATCAAACGAAGACTCGGACACATGGGGTATCAAATTGACCAGAATCAGTCTAGTTCCGAAAAAAATATTTTATAGCTTGAAATCAATTAGGGTAATTAAGAGAAATTTAATTAGTGATTTATCTGAAAACTGAAATACTTAATAAACTGCTGATTTCTGAATAAAACTTGAAAATTAGAAGAAAGGAATAAAACGATCTAATGTTTTGTTGAAAAATTTGGAAAAACGATGTCAGATATTTTGTGGAACGATTTGGCTAAAAGTAAGAAACAAAATAGATTAGAGAAACATTTGATACACCTTTGAATGATGCAAATGATGTGAAGAATGAAATTCTTTTGTTTTGTGTAGCTATAGTAACTCTATCAGTAAAATATTTAGCAGCTTGACGGTCCATACCAGTAGCCCCCTCACAGCAGCAAACTGCACAGTCTGCATAACGCCCCAAATAAGTATCCACTAGCACATTAAAATTCTAAGTTAAACATTGAACTTTAAATTCTCAATCGGTAGCTCATTTGCTATACTTGATTTGAAGGGTCATTCGAAGGTACCTCAAATGTGTCGCATCGTACAGAAATCGCATTGCGCATTGCCGTACCAAAGTTGGCAACGCAAATCGATACCACAGACATTAGCGAGGGTTCATTGCAATCCGCAATTGCTCCTGAAGACCACGCCATCCCCCCCTCTCCCCCTCAGCATTGCAGCACCCTCACACTGAGGTCAATATAGTATCGCACTGGCAAGAGCTCTTCTGCCTCAGTTCGTGACCTCATCCGATGGACACAACATCGTAGTGCAGTAAGAACGTGATAGTTAAAAGTTTCTGATTGACTTGTTCATTTAAATGTGGAACATTCTACAGCACGAGAACAGTCTGTTATTTACTGCCTCGGGTGACACTTGCTAGTCCGTGACAGTTATAAGTTATCCAGTACTTCTCCGGCAAAGAAATGTGTCAAAGTTAAGTACATCTTTTATCCATTTATGTAACAAAATGAACTAATGTTTCATGTGTTCTCGTTTAATGTGCCACCCCGTCGAACAACCAAAGAACCACAGCTGTGGCCGGACGAAAGAAGTCTCCCCTGGTCACAACAAAATGTTTCTCTGATTTGTTTTAGTTCTTACTTTTATACAAATTATTTGACCTTTCTTTCTTTTTCCCAAAAAAGTTTAAAAGAACCTTATGATCACTGGAATAAGCTGTTTCTTGAATTAAACACGTCGCCTTCAAGTATATAAAAACCAAGTCAAAGTACTTAACGTACACTGATGAGCCAAAATATTATGAACACCTCCTTGTAACGCGTTGGTTCACTTTTGTAACGCAATACACTAGCCATTCTTTGTGGCATGGATTTATTAAGTCCTTGGTATGTTTCTGATTTTAGATGGCATCAGACAAATGTCTATGCAAAGGTCACACGTTTCTCTTAAACAAGTTTAGTAGCTAGTAAACTATTCTGGTTGATCCCAGTTTTATTCATGTAACTTTAATAATGTACGGGGATTTCAATAAGAACACCATTGAACTAAAACACTTTAGATAATCGGTTTGTGATTGTTCTTTTTGAAACTTTAATTATCCTTTTATGAAACTACCTGGACTACTTCAAACATTAGACCCACTGAATAATTATGAAATTTACTACTACGCGAAGATTATTAGTTATAGTGAAAAAAGACAACTGCTTTTCAGTTCAATAAAACAGAATATTCGGAAATATCGTAGCACTTGGGATAGGATCACGTCCAGATAAATGATTAAGGAAAAAAATATGATTACTCAACACGAAGTTTACAGAACAAAAAAATATTATTCAATATTAAAATCCTTAACTGGTCCTTGCAGTTATAAGGTGTGGCAGTGTCAGTCTTCTGTGGTTATTCAAAGAAGGCAGCAAAAGTATCCATGGCTCTTGCTGTATAACAAGCTCAGAAAATTCTCTTTTTGGCGTCGTATTTTCGTATTTCAGAGGTAACCAATTTATGCTATGAGAATGAGCCCAATTTCTTCCACATCCGAGGCTATGTAAAATAATCTTGCTGCTATTCTTACCTCATTTCACTCACAAGATGCGAACACTTTGCGTGCTACCTGCTGATCGACTCTTGCCAGAAAGGACCCTTGCAGTTGGACCACCAGATCCATCTTTTCTGTTCCCGCCAAGTCAGTTTCATTGCGATGGGACTTCCCTCAAAGTTTTACGTCGTTAAAATTCTAATTGCCATACGCGAGAATCAGAATTACAGGTAAAGTTTTAAGTGTTCTATTCTTTCACAGAATATTGCTTTTAAAATTACATCCATAGATTAATTACAGTTATATAAATGATAATAAATGAAGGTATAAAACATTCATTCAGATGTTACATCAAAGAGCATTGTTATACAGATGTACCTTTCAATAAAGCAGATCAAGAAGTTATATGAGATAAGAGTGGGGAATATGGATTTTCGTGTTACACGCTTTACTGTAATAAGATATTGCATTGCCTGTGTTATTCGAAATCTGATGCAAAGTTCGTTTGCACATGAATGCTTGTCCAAAGGAACAGGCACTCCGGCGACTATAGCTGCTCTGAAATACATTAAATGTATTTGCAATTGCGAGTATGGACAACCATCAGCTGTAGAATGGAATGACGACAGTGAAAATTTGTCCCGGACTGGAACTCTTGCCCGGATTTGCCGCTTATCGAGAGCGAACCCCTTACTATTTGGCTTCTACAACCTGTACTCGGACACCCATTATGTTTATTCCCATACTTGCGAGGCATTGTATTTCAAAGACTCAAACTTCCATATGTCGTCAACCATGCGTCTACAAACTGTAATCGTACATCCATTATGTATATTCCCGTACAGGCGATACATTGTACTTGAAATTCGCTTTCCCGGTGTCGGCGGATAAATACGATATTGCAGTGCCGATTAGATTAGATTAGACTAGTATTTGTTCCATAGGTCATGAATACGACACTTCGTAATGATGTGGAACGTGTCAGGTTAACAAAAGGTGTCCATACGAGATATTACATTACACAAAATATTACATGACACTTAATATTTTAATTCTTTTTTTTGTGGGCGTTGGGGAAATTACCCACTTACTATATCCAAAAATTCATCTAATGAGTAGAAGGAGTTGCCATTAAGAAATTCTTTTAATTTCCTTTTAAATGCTTTATGGCTCTCTGTCAGACTTTTAATCCTATTAGGTAAGTGACTTTTGTGGCAGCATAATTTACCCCCTCCAGAGCCAAAGTTAGATTTAATCTTGAGTTGTGAAGATCATCATTTCGCCTAGTGTTGTAGCCATGTATACTGCTATTACTTTTGAATTCGTTCGGATTGTTGATAACAAATTTCATAAGTGAATATATATATATTGTGAGACTACAGTGAAGATCTCTAGCTCTTTAAATAAGTTTCTGCAGGATGATCTTGGATGAGCTCCAGCAATTATTCTGATTACACGCCTTTGTGCAATGAATACTCTTTTACAGAATGATGAGTTACCCCAGAATATGATGCCATACGAAAGCAGAGAATGAAAATAGGCGTGGTAAGCTAATTTACTGAGATGTATATCGCCAAAATTTGCAATGACCCTAATAGCATAAGTAGCTGAACTCAAACGTTTCAGCAGATCTTCAGTGTGTTTTTTCCAGTTCGACGCCTCATCAATGCAAACACCCAGAAATTTTGAATATTCTACCTTAGTTACCGATTTCTGATCGAAGTCTATATTTATTAATGGTGTCATTCCATTTACTGTGTGGAACTGTATGTACTGTGTTTTGTCAAAGTTTGTCATTTGCAGAGAACCACTTAATGATTTTCTGAAAAACATCGTTTACAATTTCAACAGTTAATTATTGTCTGTTGGGTGTGATAGCTATACTTGTATCATCGGCAAAAAGTACCAGCTTTGCATCTTCGTGAATATAAAATGGCAAGTCATTAATACATATTAAGAACAGCAGAGGACCCAAGACCGAACCTTGCGGCACCCCATTCTTGATTGTTCCCCAGTTTGAGAAATCACCAGTTTTTTACATATTATGTGAACTGCTTATTTCAACTTTCTGCACTCTTCCAGTTAGGTATGATTTAAACCATTTGAGCTCTGTCCCATTCATACTACAGTACTTGAGCTTATCTAGAAATATTCCATGATTAATACAGTCAAAAGCCTTTGAGAGATGACAGAAAATCCCAACGGGTGACTTCTGGTTATTCAGAGCATTTAATATTTCATTAGTGAGAGTATATATAGCATTTTCCGTTGAAAAACCTTTCTGGAAACCAAACTGACATTTTGTTAAAACTTTATTTTTACAAAGGTGTGAAGCTATTCTAGAATACATTACTTTTCAAGAATTTTAGGTTATTCCGAAGTTCGTTTGGACATGTTAGAACTGTGGTAGGGAATGCGAATGGTCGATTTCGGTTTACTGCGAAAATTTTAGGAAAGAGTTCTTCAATTGTCAAGGAGACAGCATATAGGACGGTGGTGCGACGCATTCTTGAGTACTGTTCGAATGTTTGGGATCCGTTCCAGGTGGGATTGAAGGAAGACAGCGAAGCAATTCAGAGGCGAGCTGCTAGATTTATTACCGGTAGGTCAGAACAACACGTAAGTGTTACGGAGATCCTGCAGGAACTCAAAAGGGAATCCCTGCAGGGAAGGCGCTGTTGAGAAAATTTAGGAATTGACTGCCAAACGATTGTACTGCCGCCAACATACATTGCGCTTAAGAACCCGAAGATAAGATTCGAGAAATTAAGGTTCATACGGAGGCATATAGACAGTGGTTTTTCCCTCGCTCTATTTTCGAGTGGAACAGGAAAGGAAACGTCTGGTAGTGGTACAGGATATCCTCCGCCACGCACCATACGGTGGCTTGCGGAGTATCTATGAAGAAGTGGGTATAGAAATCCAGGAACGCATGAGTCACTACAGACCGCACGACTTAGAGGATAGAAGGGCAAACCTACCTTTATAGCATTCGTAGATTAACAAATGCTTATTACAATGCCGACTGGACTCCACTCGTTAAAATTCTGAAAATAGCAGGGATAGAAAAGAGAGGGCGAAAAATTATCTACAACTTGTACAATTAGACCATAATTGTAGGAGTCAAAGAATATGAAAGAGAAGCAGTAGTGAAAAGGGTTGTAGTCCATCCCCCATATTTAATGTGTACATTGAGAAAACAGTAAAGGAGTAAAACAAATTTGGAAAGTTAATTAAACTTCAGTTGTAAGTAATAAAAACTCTGAAATATGGAAAAGTAGTTGATCGGAATGGATAGTGTGTTGATAAAAGGTTATGAGATGAACTTCAAGAAAATTAAAACAGCTGTAATGGAATTTAGTCGAATTAAACTAGGCGACGCTGGGGAATTAGATTAGGAGAGGGAAACTAAAATTAGTAGATGAGTTTTGTTGCTTGGGCAGCAAAATAACTGTTGCTGGTCGAAGCAGAAGGATTATCAAATGCAGACTGGGAATAGCAAGGAAAGCGTTTCCGAAAACAAGAAGTTATTTGTCTGTAGTGTGAACTCGTACAGACGAGAAACGAGAACAACAAACAGACGAGAAGAGAAAAGACGCTTTTGGTATGTAGCTTACCCGAAGAATGCTAAGTATTAGATGGAAAGGTCGAGTAACTGATGAAGAGGCACTGAACAGAATTGGGAAAAAAGATACGAGAGATATTCGGAAAGTAAGTTCCTATCGGTCAAGAAATGGAAACCACTGTGAAAATCTAAGAAAGCTTTCTACATATGTGTTAGCCAGTGTCTCTAGTATGCCTGTCGGTTGCATCATTTCGCTCTTTCAGTTCTGAGCGCATGGTGAGCACATAAAGATGCGTAGAAAATAGTGTCTCCCGCCAAGTATGAGGTCCTGGTGAGAGATTTCGCCTGATGTTATGCAACCCAGATTACAGAACTGTCATACGGTTCCTACTTCGTGACAATTCTCGGTTGCAAACTGCTGGGGCAATGAAAATGCTCGTGCAGCGTTTTCGATGGGAAGTGTTTGGTCACCCGCACAACAGCCGGTAATTGGCTCCCTCTGTGTTTCATCTCAGTTCACATTAATTAGTGGCTATGAAGACAACATTTTCGCACAGACAACGAGCTATAGATGAGGGTAGAGAATTGGCGCGTCGCACAGGCGGCTGCCTTCTATGACGAGGGTATTAGAAAGCTGGTACAACGCTACGACAAATGTCTATGTCGGAGTGGTGATTATGTAGAGCAGTGGCTGGAAGCTGTAGCTAACTGTTGCAGATAAAATATTTCTGATTGTCACAGTGGTTTCAATTTCGCAATCAATTGGAACTTACTTTTCGAATAGCCCTAGATTTATTGCAACATGACTAAAAGATGGGATCGTTTGACAAGAGACATTCTGGAACATCAAGGATTTCAGGTTGGTAATGGTGGGACGTGTGTGTGTGTGTGTGTGTGTGTTTGTGTGTGTGTGTGTGTGTGTGTGAGAGAGAGAGTGAGAGAGGGGGAGGGGGGGCGAACTGTAGAGTTGTAGAGAGAGAAAAGTACTGCGTTCAGACGAACGTTGCTGAAATATGTGAACAAGCGTCACTCACTCATACTGAAATTATGGTCAAGAGTCTCCATAACGGCCTTGTTATCTCTTTATATAAAAGGCAGTGTCTGGACTGACTGACTCATCACCGCCCAGCCCAAACTTAAAATTTGCAGAGAGTGCTGATCTTATACTATAGTCTTCGTTTAAGAAGGGATTTCTCTCTATTCCAACGCTATGCGGGTGAAATAGGGGATGAAATGCTTTGTGAAAATATGTCGCTATTAAGGCAGTTTTCCAGCTAGAACTACGAAAATTGGTATTTGGTTTCTTCGCTAGAAAATAAAAAAAAATAAGATTTCGGCATTTTCGGAAATTCAGTCCTTGTGGGAGTGAAGTAGTGGATGAAAGATTTTTTTAATACATCTTTATTAAAGAACTACTACAGTATTTTTGAAGCTACATCTATGAAAATTGGTGTCTGACTTTTCGGTTACAAGTATAAAAAGTACGTCACACAGTGTTTTTGGAAATTCAACAGCTAAGAGGGTGAAATAGGGGATGAAATGTTTTATGAAAACATTTCATTGTGAAAACATTTTTAAAGACAAATCTATTGAAAACTGAATCTGAATTTTCGGTTAGAAATAAAAAAAAAGGTGTTTCACTGGTTTTGGAAATTCAGCCACTAAGGACGTGAAAAGGGGAACGAAATTCTTGATGGAAATATTTAATTATGCAAGAATTTCGGAAGCTAACTCTATGAAAAGTTGTATTTGGTTTCTCTGTTAGAAATAAAAAAATAAACATTTCGTTGTTTTTTTGAAATTCAAGCCCTAATGGGTAAAATAGAGGGGGAAATGTTTTCTGAAAAACATTTTTCTGAAAACGTTTTTTAAGGTAAATCATTGAAAAGTGGTATTTGACTTCTCGATTAGAAACAAAAAAAAATTAATGTTTCGCTGTTTTCGGAACAACACCTAAGGGGTGAAATACGGCCATCATCACCAACCCAAAAAGCTAAGGATTGACACTTGAAATTTGGAGAGAGAGTTGATCTCTTATTGTAGGCGTCCTTTAAGATGGGATTTTTCGAAATTCCACTCCTATAGGGATGAAATAGGGGATGAAAGGCTTTTTGAAACCGTGTCAGTGTTTTGAAGGTAGAACAACTGAAATTGGTATTTGGTTTCTCAGTCAGAAATTTAAAAATACGTCTTTCAGCTTTTTTGGATATTCAACCACTTAGGGGGTATGATAGTCGGTGAAAGATTGTTTTTTTTTTACAATAAATCATTATTAAAGAATTATTAAAGCATTTTTGAAGCTACATATATGAAAATTGGTATTTGTCTTCCCAGTTAGAAATTAAAAAAATGCACCTTCAGAGTTTTTTGAAATTCAACCCCCTAAGAATTGTAATAGGGGATGAAAAGTTTTGTGAAATTATTTCAGTTTGAAAGCATTTTCAAAACTGAATCTATGAAAATTTGTATTTAGCTTTTCTGTCAGAAATAAAAAATCCGTATTTCATTATTTTTGGAAATTCAGTACCCAAGGGGGTGAAATAGGGGATGCAAATTTTTAAGAAAATGTTCCGTTATGTTTAAAAAACTGAATCTATGAAAACCGATATTTTACTTCTCGGTTATATATAAAGAAAAGTGTGTTAGGGTGTGAAAGTTTCGTTGGAAATATCTCCACAAAAAGCAAAAAGACGCGATTGACGAAAACCTGGCATTTCAGTTACCAGAATTGCTTTAAGATCAGAAATACATTCGGAAAATATGATGCTTTTATGGCCTTACTAGCATAAGTTCAGAAGGTGTTGCAAAATACAAACAACATAAAAATTTGGTTAAAGAGAAAAATCTATGTATACCATACAGTCTACGCGAGTGAAGCAGCGGGCGCTAAGGTAGTCATTACAGAAAACGATGTCATCTTCCACGCAGATATTCAGAAAGAACAGCATGGCCATCACGATAAATACTTTCGTACCGTGAAGAAGTATAAGATTATTTCGTTAAATTTAAATCAGTAACCAGATCGTTGAGACGTACATGAGATAAGAATTGTGGATTATTTCCTTTGTAGTGTCTTGAAACGTTGGGTCGTCGTGTATATCTCCCCTGCTGTCTTCTGCCTATTCGTCACTACATTCGTTTTCACTCACTGCACCATTCTCACGAGCATGTGTGTCAGTAATTCTTCACTGTGACATACGTGCCTTATTCCGTACTGTACAGTTTTCCTTGTTTTCCGGATGATTGCATCTCTTTTTGTCATGCAAAAATAATAGTTTGCTGTTTGGTCAGTTGGTTCTCTCCAAATAACGGGAGCAGCAAAGGGCATGTGATGTGATGCTCTTAATCACCTTGTCAAGAATGTAATACGAGATGGGAGTGGGTAGAGGAGTAATTCTTGCCCAGGTCGCCAACCTGAAAATCTAAATAAGGTTCGTAGTACTTATATACAAGAGGATTAAATTCAGATTTTGAGATTTTGTATTAACTCTTCACACAGTTGCGAGGCATTTCCTCTGACCAGTTAAAGCAAAACAGAAACCCAAAAACTCCACGAATTGAGAATGACAAACAGTCACAGCAGTTGTCAGCTTCCAATGCTGAGATGCAATTGGCAACAACCATAACGTGATCCTCCATGTAGAAACTTGACTCACCGACAACGGCGCTACACCACCTTCATTTCCTGGAGTTAGTTTCTGAACCGAGAGTCATGTCTGGCAATTCTTTGTACATACTTACATTATTTTTCAACAATGAAAACCCAAAAACTCCACGAATTGAGAATGACAAGCAGTCACAGCAGTTGTCAGCTTCCAATGCTGAGATGCAATTGGCAACAACCATAACGTGATCCTCCATGCAGAAACTTGACTCACCGACAACGGTACTACACCACCTTCATTTCCTGGAGTTAGTTTCTGAACCGAGCGTCATGTCTGGCAATTCTTTGTACATACTTACATTATTTTTCAACAATGAAATCTGTAAATCAGTTTAAGCCACAGAAGAATAACCGATATGTAGCGTTTTCAAGGATTCCGATACAAGATGATAGTTTGTCATAAAAAGAAAAAAAAACAGAGTTTGATAGCCAATAACTGATTTCATTTTCGAATCCAGCAGATACTACTTTGCAAAGACCGCCGTTCACATTCTTCGTAATAAAAATTTTGCAGACATCTAGAAGAGAACACTGCATAGAGGATGAAGCCATCTGCCGAGTTCGCCCTCTTCGCCCAGGAGATCCAGAAAGCAGTAGATACAAATCCCGGGTTGATGCTGTGTTTCTTGACTTGCGGAAGGCGTTCGAAAAAGTTCCACACAGCCGCCTAATGAACATAATACGAGCGTACGGGATATCGGCGCAGCTGTGTGACTGGATTGAAGTTTTTCTAGAAACGGAATACATTACGTCACTCTCAATGAACAGAAATCTTCAGACGTTAAAGCAAATTCTGGCGTACCCCTTAGGAGTGTTATTGGACATTACTTTTTACAACATACAGTGTGTCAACTAATATGGCGAAACCTCTGGGGAATGGGTAGATGACTTAAAAATAAGCAAAATAGTTCACATATAAATGTGGTCTTTTTTTATTTTCTTAGTTACAGGCACTATCCTGTTGTAACATGTTTGCTTCGTTCCCTTCTTTTTCTTTTCAAATATCCAGCTTGGTTGTACAGGTACTTTTTCTTTTCAAATGTTGTCTTCTGATGGCTAAATGAAATGCTCGAAACGTCTACCATTAGCTCTAACACAGGCTTCTAAACCCTGCATCAAGGAGTGTCTTACTCACTCCCTTACAGCAGGTACCTGCTGTATTTGCTGTAATCCTTCTTGAACACTATATCAAAAAAATTACAACATTCTCAATATGTCTTGGATACATTAAGTCCATTAAATGCCCCCAAAAATTAAAATCTAATGCGTTGAAATCAGGAGATCGAGCAGGTCAAGATGATGATCCCCCCCACCCACCGACGTATCCATTCAATGAGAACCGCCCATGTAAGTTGTTCTTGCTTGCACAGCAAATTGATGTTGCAGATGTTGACATTCTTTGCCAGCGTGCTCAAGGAGGATTTCAGCAGATACAGCCGACAACTTGTATACGGGAGCGAGTCAGATAATCCATGATTCGTCATTTGGAAGGTTATCTTAGAGGTAATGATGGACGTTTTAAACATTTCATTTATGCTATCAAAAGACAACAACTGAAAAGGAATATTGCCTGACGAAGCAAGCTGGTAATTTGACAACAAAAGACAGAAACGAAGCAAACACGAAACAACTAAAAAGTGTTTATAACTAAGAAAGTAAAAAATGACCATATGTATATATGAACCTTTTTGACTTCTTTTTAAGTCCTCTATCCATTCCCCAGAGGTTTCGTTCGTATTAGTTAACAAAAAAAAGGCTCTGAGCACTATGGGACTTAACTTCTGAGGTCATCAGTCCCCTAGACTTAGAACTACTTAAACCTAAATAACCTAAGGACATCACACACATCCATGCCCGAGGCAGGATTCGAACCTGCGACCGTAGTGGTCGCTCGGTTCCAGACTGTAGCGCCTAGAACCGCTCGGCCAACCCGGCCGGCATTAGTTAACACCCAGTGTGTCAACGACCTACTGGATAAACCCGGGAGTTCCAAGATGTTTTTCGCTGATGATGCTTTTGTATAATGATGCTTTTGTATACAGAGGAGTTGCAATGCTAGATAATTATTGCGAAATGAAGGAAGACTTGTAAAGGGTCGACGCTTGGTGCATGCATCAGCAATTGACTTTCTACGTAATGAAATTTATTGAGCATAAACGGGCATAAAGACCCATTATTGTTGGCTGCACGATTACAGAGAAGTCACTGGAAGCAGTCTCATCCGTAAAATATCTAGGAGTATGTGTATGGAGCAGTGTGAATTGGAACGACCACATAGAGCTTATTGCAGGTAAGCCAGATGCCAGACTGAGATTCATTGGAAGAAGTTTCAGGAAATGTAGTCACTCACCAAGGAGGTAGCTTATAAAACCCCTTGTTCGACGAATACTTGAATACTGCTCTTGAGTCTGGGATCTGTATCAGACAGAACTGATAGAGGAAATAGAGAGAAACCAAAAAAAGCAGCGCATTTCGCTACTGGTTTATTTCGAAAGCGCAAAAGCGTCACGCAGATGCCTAACTGTCTCCAGTGAGGCCTTCCAGAGAGGCCTTCTGGTGCTTTACTGTGTAAATACCTCGATCGTCAATTATCCCTTCCTGTCTTTAAGTGACAAATAAATAGACTGAAAGTTAATTTGAATTAGTAGCTCAGTAAATCCGCAAGTCTAATTAGAAGTCAATATGTAATCGATGATCCTGTGGAGGGAAAAAAAAAAAAATATTCGTCGGTCGGAGTGGCTACGCTGTGTGGAATGCGCGGACGATGGTGAAGCTGGAAGATCTCCTTACGAAGGCGTGAAATGCTGTTGACCGTGCTACAGGCTCGTCCGCGATCTCCAATCATTCCTACCCTATCCGCCCGGCGAGGAGCAAGCTCTAATTTCTAGGACTTATTAATGAAAGAAGGAGTCCAAGTAATTCAATTTAAATCTCACCAGCAGTCTCGTGATGACAACAATTTTTTGATGATTTCCTTCATAATTACAGTTCCAATCGGTACAGTTTGTAATGGCAGCGTATTTATTAATGGCTTATTTACACAATCTTTCCCAAGACTTCACCAGACAGGGAAAACCGTCCACATCCAACCAGCCGTCCTTCATCACAACATCTAACAATATTGGATTCTAAGGAATAAACAGCGCACGGAGCTCATAGTACAGCTAAATTAAGGAATAACACTATCGTTGGTCAGCAAAGTGGCGCACTGCCAGTATACTTAATTAACAGTTTGACATAAACAAAGCAAACGCGAGGTTGTACAGAAAGTGGTATACTAAAAACGTAAGTTTCTATAAGAGTCAACCAATATATTTCTTCCTCCTACGTCCTATCTCACGAAAAGACCAAAAAGGTAAAATTAGAGATGTTCAAACTCACACGGCGTACCAACAATCGTTCTCACCGTGAACCATTCAGCCACTGGAACATGAAAAGGAAGAATCGACAGCGGCACACAAATTACCCTCCGCCATATGTAAATGTAGAAATATTTACGAACAGCTGATAATGATTTTCACAGGAACATATAAACGTTATTTGATTGTATGTTATGCTTCATTACGCGGTCCAAATTTCAGCTTTAAGACACTTTCAAGTGTTACAACTGGAATAAATGAATACACAATAAAAGTACAAATCGCAGAAAAGTGAGGAAAATATAATTAATGTATAGATTACATGATTTGTTTTCTTACTTACATGTCGAAAAATATCTGACTGGCGACTTGCATGATTTATTAACAGGATAATGCTGTAAAATAAAACAGATCAACAAATCATAGGTTTACACTTCGTTTCACCACGTCTAAGCAGCAACCAGCATAAATACAAGTAAAACGATCGTCAAAGATCGACACAGAAACATCACAGTGTGCACAATGTAATCTATTGTTTCTCAGAGAACCAGATAATGGAGCTGCTTATTTATCAAGCTGGTTACATTATCTTTGCAATAGGTACAAGACGCCAGTGTTTACATTATATGGCATAGAGACCAACTTCACGTTGTGCATGTCAAGACGCCAACATACACTATCGTAATTTAAGAGACATAGAAGTTCTACATAATGTGGTCGTTAAGTGCTTTATACATTGTTCGTAACTAAAATGAATAGTTATAAACATAGTTAAGCATTACAACCACCTCACACAAGAGCATCTTTGATACACGGTCCATAATATTAAAAAAATGTTTATAAGCATCGTTAAAAGTCAAAACTCCCTTTGCACAAAAGCTTTAAAGATTCTCATAAACGACCAAGCATTCAAGAAGACGATAGGGGGAAAAGTGGGTAAAGGAGGGGCATAGCAGGTGATGGTAAAGTGCAGATCGAAGTTAACAGAAATAAATCACAAGTAAGGGACACAGAGGAGAGGGTTGTGGGTGTTGTGGGAATAGGAAGGGGGGGCGGGTAAGGTGGGTAGCCTGATTAAGCAGATGGAGAAAAGGGGGAAAGGAGAAGGAGGAAAGTAATGTACACACCTATATATACAATCTATACTGAAACATTACTTAAGTATGTGTTTAAGATAAAAGATAAGCCTCTTAATTGTACGAGAGTTAACAAATGTTGTAAGTGTACTACAAATTGAGAATGTATGGGAGAATCCTCCATTTATAAATATATTGCTGTAGTACGAAACACCAATTATTCCATTATTTTAAAATAGTATATTATAAAGCACAATCTTTACTCTTTGAATAAAGGTTCGTACAGAAGTAATTGCTCTGTTACTTTAGAAAACTAGGATAAAAAACTGGGAACAGTATTCCAGAGTTAATTATGGAAGACGACAGACATCCAAAAAACTTTTTATATGATCATCTGGAGGCCACGTATGACATTTGTTTCTGAAGCTTGTAAGCAAAACAAACCATGTAAAATAGGAACGTGTGTGTCATACACGTAAGTGAGAAAACAACTCTATACATTAGTTACATTTTAGCCCTACTTTTCTGCTATTTGTACTTTTATTGTGTATTCATTTATTCCAGTTGTAATGTCCTAAGGCTGAAATCAGCATATCATGCAGTCACATGACGGTTATATCTTTCCGTAAGTCTCGTATGACTGTGGCTCAACATAAAGTAAAAATCATCATTGATAGCACAATGAGTAGTCTGTCGAAACCAGGAAAGCAGCTACAGAAAGCACCTGAGTTAACTTTAATAAACCTTATAGTGGAAAGTAATGTGCTCAGTGACGGTGTCAGCTAATAACATGGCAAAAATGTACGCTCCAGTATCGATATTGAAGCGGCTGGTAAATCGGGTGTAAGAGCCACACGTAACCGTAGTGACTGCGAGTCAGCTGTGTACTGGCCGCTACTGCCCCTGGGCGCCGCTTATGACGGCAAGTCTTAAAGCAAAGCAATTGGTGGTGCGGTGGCGCAGTGTTTGCGTGCGGGGGCGGTGGGCGTGTTTGTCCGCAGCGCGGCGCACAGTAGCGGCGGCGGCGGCGGCGGCGCGGGGCACAGAGCAGGGCCAGAGGCGGCGGTTTGCCGGCCGGTGCTAAGAGGAAGCACTTGGCTGGCCCCGCCTGTTTGCCCATCCCATCAGCGCCCGCGCCGTTTTCACACCTCCACTCCCCCCGGCGGCTAATCAACGCCCGCCGCTTGTTTGGTGAAACAAGTAGCAGACAAATTGTGACGGATCCGCGGCCGAATTCCTGCAGACGACCTTTTAAACCCCCAGACCGCCTTACCTTCCGGACGCAGCCTATTTTCCTCCGTCCACTCGTACCAATTCTTCTTTGCAGAGGGTAAAGCGACGACAGCTGCTCAGTGTTAGCGAAAGGTAGGGCAGTAAGATAGAGCACTATCTTGTAGTAGCCACATTACCCTTCCAACAGGAGCGGCAGGGTCACCCGCTGACAAAAAAAATGGTTCAAACGGCTCTGAGCACTATGGGACTTAACTTCTAAGGTCATCACTCCCCTAGAACTTAGAACTACTTAAACCTAACTAATTTAAGGACATCACACACGTCCATGCCCGAGGGAGGATTCGAACCTGCGACCGTAGCGGTCGCGCGGTTCCAGGCTGTAGCGCCTAGAACCGCTCGGCCACCCTGGCCAGCTCACTCGCAGACAGTGCAGATATACCTCGCTTGTTACAAGTTTCGTTGATCATTTGAACGATTGTTTTATGGAAATTTTGTGGAACGAGTTACTGTGCAGAATATGTATACATGATTAGGGTTAATAATAATGAACAAATGTCCAGCTCATGCAACTACACTGAAAACAAGGGGTTCGTTTACTGGCTACCAGTTGTTCAGTGAAACTTCATCTGTGCAGTAGAAGGGTTTTTCAGGAGAAATGACTTTCAGTTAGATTTTATGTTATTGAGCAAATAATCAAAAATTTTTGTTGCTGAAATGCGATAGGGAGCTGGGCCATAACTGTATTAACAGGTTTAATAAAAAATAAAATAATCTACTTACACACAAAATAGAACCAAAAGCTCTCAGCAACTACCACCAGAATTTGCTAATGAGTTTTTCTTTTGGAAGCAAGACAAATGGTGGTGGAAATTACAAAACCTCTAAAACAGCATTTAAAAAGAAGTTAGGAAATGAATCTTAAGAAAAAATTATTGAAATCTTGACATTAAATTCAAGCCTTAACACAGATGTTTAATAAGATCAGCAATGTAGCGTTTAACAATACAATCCAAATTTAAGCTTTGGGAACTCACAGAAATGATTAACAGGCAGTTAACATCCGACATCCACTGACAAGTAAAACAGATTGCGTATAATTAGGAAAAACAACAAATCCAAGTAAATAGGCTGACGACAAGTTTACTTAAAATACAATCACCTGATTGTGCAGACAAGGTGCGCGTGAATGACCAAAACGACTTCTTTCTTTCGTTTATGAACGACACAGCTTGGTTGGCCACCAGAGTTTTTCGGCTCTGATTTAGTACAGTGAACGCAGAAAGCAACCACTTTAGGATTAGCCATTTCTTTTACTCAAGATTCGTTAAACGGAACTCGCAAAGCAAAACCACTTGTGTATTCAAGCTATTCTGTAACATACAAATTACTAGTTAACAATTTTATAAAAAAAAAATTACTGTACTAAAAGACACTGGAGAAGACAGTTCCACACAGTAAAATGAGATCACTTCGAAGTAAACAAAAACTACTTTACAAATGACGATGGATAACCAGGATGACAAGTAAGAGAATAGCCTTTCCACACACAAACTATAAAGGTTGTGACTGTAACTGAATGCTCACCATAATTCACAGGAAGTAGGAACATAAGTCGACAACCGCCCGACCAATGGCTGCAATCGGCTGCACGTATGCACCAATCGCCCTCGCGTTCAGTCCTGCGAAACAGGCCGACATAAAACCATCCCGGCACCACTGTGGACACAGGGTTCTTCCGAATGATGTAAATCCAGTACAAGTAGATACCAAAGCAAACCCCAGATATAACTTCTACATCGGGCAGTCTCCAATGATCCGGCCGACACAAGACATAACGTAACGCGCTCTGAGTAACGTTCAAAATGCTGCAGCGAGCGAACACGACGTCGCGACGCTTGCTACCCGCCGTCGCCACGCAGACTGCTAGACACCCGGTCATTGAGAGAAAACCACCCGCGACGGCCGCGGACGCGATTAAATAGACCTATTTGTCATTGCACTTCCCTCTGGCGGAGTAAAATCGCTCTGACTCTACCACCGCCAGTGATGCTACCAACCAGAGGGATCTATCGATACTGCACTGCCCCACGATGTACCCGCAGGGCACAGTTGCTACGCATTACACTCCTTTCTGGGCCACTCATAGCTTTAATAATGAGTAATAATGGTCATTGTTCCCTCTAGTGTTGTAGGTATGGACCTCACTGTTCTTCTCAAATTGTGATGGGTTATTTATGAAGAACTTCATTAGCGAATATACGCATTTAAGGTACGTATCTCCTTGAAGACGTACATCCATGACATCTGTGGGTGAACACCACATATTCTTCTTACTGCTGGCTTCTGTGTAATCATGTGTTTCCTTCCAAGTTATGAGTTATCCCAGAAAATTATCTAATAGGATATTTTTGAGTGGAAATATGCCAGATACGTTAGGAAATTGGCTCGTTTGTTTCCAAGATGAGCAATTTTACGAAGAGCAAAAGTGGTTGAAAAAAAAATGGCTCTGAGCACTATGGGACTTAACATCTATGGTCATCAGTCCCCTAGAACTTAGAACTACTTAAACCTAACTAACCTTAGGACATCACACAACACCCAGTCATCACGAGGCAGAGAAAATCTCTGACCCCGCCGGGAATCGAACCCGGGAACCCGGGCGTGGGAAGCGAGAACGCTACCGCACGACCACGAGCTTCGGACCAAAAGTGGTTGAAATTAATTGTTTGAGAAGCTCAGTAATATGGTTCTTCCAGTTCCAAATTTCATCAATATTCCTAGCCAAGAATTTGGAGCGCTGTTCCATTTCCTGACTCTTGCTCATGTGCTACATAAATTGTTGAGCAGTCCATTTTCTGAGAGCCACTTAATAATTCTTTGGGAAAATATCGTTTACTATCTCTTCTGTTGCTTTCTCTCTAATGAGCTTTATCGTAATACTAGTAACACCTGCATGAAGTACCAATTCTGCTTGTTGAATGTTAAGTGGAAGATCATTCACATATAATAACTAATAGGAGTGGACCCAAAATTGAACCCTGTGGGACGATCTTCGTAATTTCTCCCTGGTCACTAGAATTGTCTACCCTTCCGACATTATCTGAGTTATTCAACAAGGCGTTTTGTTTGTTAAGTACGATTCAAACCAAGTGTGTGTCAAGCCATCAGTTCCATAAAACTTGAGTTTTTCTGAGAGAGTAACATGATCTATACAATCACAAAAAATACCAACTGGGGATATTTTATTATTTGAGGCTTGTACTATTTCATGAATGTGTGTGTGATGTGCTTAGGTTAGTTAGGTTTAAGTAGTTCTAAGTTCTAGGGGACTGATGACCTCAGATGTTAAGTCCCATAGTGCTCAGAGCCATTTGAACCATGAATGTGTGTATAAACAGTATTCTCAGTCGAGCAACTCTTTTGGAATCCAAATTGTGAAATGCTAAGTTCCCTCCTGGAAATTGAAATAAGAACACCGTGAATTCATTGTCCCAGGAAGGGGAAACTTTATTGACACATTCCTGGGGTCAGATACATCACATGATCACACTGACAGAACCACAGGCACATAGACACAGGCAACAGAGCATGCACAATGTCGGCACTAGTACAGTGTATATCCACCTTTCGCAGCAATGCAGGCTGCTATTCTCCCATGGAGACGATCGTAGAGATGCTGGATGTAGTCCTGTGGAACGGCTTGCCATGCCATTTCCACCTGGCGCCTCAGTTGGACCAGCGTTCGTGCTGGACGTGCAGACCGCGTGAGACGACGCTTCATCCAGTCCCAAACATGCTCAATGGGGGACAGATCCGGAGATCTTGCTGGCCAGGGTAGTTGACTTACACCTTCTAGAGCACGTTGGGTGGCACGGGATACATGCGGACGTGCATTGTCCTGTTGGAACCTTGCCGGTCTAGGAATGGTAGAACGATGGGTTCGATGACGGTTTGGATGTACCGTGCACTATTCAGTGTCCCCTCGACGATCACCAGTGGTGTACGGCCAGTGTAGGAGATCGCTCCCCATACCATGATGCCGGGTGTTGGCCCTGTGTGCCTCGGTCGTATGCAGTCCTGATTGTGGCGCTCACCTGCACGGCGCCAAACACGCATACGACCATCATTGGCACCAAGGCAGAAGCGACTCTCATCGCTGAAGACGACACGTCTCCATTCGTCCCTCCATTCACGCCTGTCGCGACACCACTGGAGGCGGGCTGCACGATGTTGGGGCGTGAGCGGAAGACGGCCTAACGGTGTGCGGGACCGTAGCCCAGCTTCATGGAGACGGTTGCGAATGGTCCTCGCCGATACCCCAGGAGCAACAGTGTCCCTAATTTGCTGGGAAGTGGCGGTGCGGTCCCCTACGGCACTGCGTAGGATCCTACGGTCTTGGCGTGCATCCGTGCGTCGCTGCGGTCCGGTCCCAGGTCGACGGGCACGTGCACCTTCCGCCGACCACTGGCGACAACATCGATGTACTGTGGAGACCTCACGCCCCACGTGTTGAGCAATTCGGCGGTACGTCCACCCGGCCTCCCGCATGCCCACTATACGCCCTCGCTCAAAGTCCGTCAACTGCACATACGGTTCACCTCCACGCTGTCGCGGCATGCTACCAGTGTTAAAGACTGCGATGGAGCTCCGTATGCCACGGCAAACTGGCTGACACTGACGGCGGCGGTGCACAAATGCTGCGCAGCTAGCTCCATTCGACGGCCATCACCGCGGTTCCTGGTGTGTCCGCTGTGCCGTGCGTATGATCATTGCTTGTACAGCCCTCTCGCAGTGTCCGGAGCAAGTATGGTGGGTCTGACACACCGGTGTCAATGTGTTCTTTTTTCCATTTCCAGGAGTGTATATTGTTTTCCACTTAAGTGTAAGAGTACTCTTAAATGTTTTGTGGTTAGGATGGTTGGTCCCACGAGGCAGTTGTCAATAATCCCCACCCACACATTGATACTGAACAGGTGCTCCCACCACGCCATGAAGATTCTCTTAGCCCATACATGGATGTTGTGATTGTTGACGGTACCGCCTATCGTAAAAGTAGTTTCATCTGTGAATAGGATGGATGACAGAAATCCTAGCACCGTGGTGGCCTGTGCGACGAGCCAGAGGCAAATCATTGCCATGGAAGCAAGTCCTTAGGTAATAAGGTCCGCACGCGCTGTAAGTGGTATGGACAACGGCAGTTGTGAACGATGTTCTTCCACGCGGTCGTCTAGCTCATCCCACTTAAGTCGGCGTACCTCCCATGAAACGCATTTCCCGCCATGTGCCCATATGACAATTTTTGGTTCTTATCTTGTCAGGGATTGTTTCCTGTAGTTCGTCCCCTTGTAGCAAACTCATTCTTTATACACGATGTGGAGAAAAACAACTTGATAATGTCAGAGGCGGGTACAGGAAGCCGAATCGAGTAAAATTTTCCTAATAACCGTAGATCGGAAATGCATAATCGTGGACAAGGCTACAAAAAGACAGCCATTCAGCGGCGAGCGCGCAGAGGTTTGTCTGGTAAGCGAACGCGCTTCGATGAATCTGGATGCAGAGTTTTGTCTGGCTACTTTGTCGTCAACTTTATAGCAATACTAGAGGCAGGAATTTCGAACAGTTGCTTTATAAAACATGATTTGAGGAAAAGGAATGTTTAAAATATTAATTTCTGTTTCCTTTTTCGTCATTATCTTATTTCATACTTACTGATCAGTTGTACTTGACAGGAAAAAAAAGTTTATCCATGTTCTCTGTATCTCAGGAAAAAATTAAACCATGTGCTTTTATATTTCGTTATTAATAACATTGGACCTTACAGTAGCATATTTCGGCCATCTAAATGCAGTGCTGTTCCGTAGCACAGCTTTTCACAGAACAGTAGCTTCTACATCAATGAGTATAGATTAGTTTTGACGTACGTATAAGACTAGGAAGTTACCAAATAAATAAATAAAAAAAATCCGATTTTACGAGGATATAGCTTTTACACGCATGCACATACAACCTTGAGATACTTTTTATAACAACAGGTAGGATCACACTTACCATTTACTTTTCACAAACGTTCAGTGTGTGCCTCGAATCGGCTGCACAACAATCGTGCATAGCGTTAGTCAAACTGTTCCCATACTTTTGCAAGTATTTTACTGCATTTTATGTGACTTTACATTTCACTCAAATTTGTTGCAACGAGAGGCTCATAGATAGAATCATTCATAAATCCTTATAAATTACAAAAAAATCGCACAACGTAAAATTAGCTGATTTTAGGGACCAATGGTACATGCAAGATCCATAGCCCAATAACCAATCTGTCACTGAGGCACCTCACTGTCAAGAAATGCGCTTGCATGGAAGTGCCAGTGTTGTGATGTCTCCTTCTATTGAAAAATAAAATCATTGGCACATTCTCGAAACTGTGTAAGAAGTGCCAGTGTTGTATTGTCTCCTTCTATTGAATAATAAAATCGTTGGCACATTCTCGAAATTGTGTAAGAAGCCAGCCGTCCAACATACACAGAAACACAGTTCCTGCAACTTTATTTCCCGCAAAAAAGGAAAGGAGTGCCAGTTTTTCCTTGAGAAACGGCGCAATACACATGAAGCTTCGGAGAGCCTCTATCGTAATAGACTATTGTATGTGCGTACAGCGCTCTTCATAGTCTTCCGGTGAGACGCTTCACTTTTCCACTTAAATGGAATGTAGTCTCATCACTGGACGCTATAGGTGAAAGGAAATGGTTATCTACCATCAACACACCCAGAAAGAATTCACAAAACTATACACATTATTGTCTGTCACCATCATGAAGGACTTCCTGCATGGTCTGAAACAGAAACATCACCACAAAACGCGCCAGTTAGACAAATTCCTGGAGGGAAGGCGATGTTCTTTTCGAGGAACGCCACTGAGAAAATTTAGTGAACCGGCATCTGAAGTTGACTGCGGAACAATTCTGATGCCGCCGACGTACATTTCGCGTAAGGATCACAAAGATCAAATACCAGAAATTAGTGCTCATACAGAGGCTCATAGACAGCCGTTTCTCCCTTGCTCTATTTGCTAGCGGAACATGAAAGGAAATGACTAGTAGTAGTAGAACAGGGCACTGTGCGGTGGCTTGCGCAATATGTATGTAGATGTAGATGCATATCGACCTACACCTCCGTATACCACACTGTCTACAATCTTCTATCCTATTTATCATGTAATGCTCGCAATATTACTTGCGTTTCCGCAACAGGGAGAACGAGACAACAAGTAATTGAGATCAGTTTTGTTACCACCGTGCACGCTTAGGCATGTAATGCTTACACTATGTGATCAAAAGTATCCGAACACCTGCCTGAAAATGACTTCATGGTGCCTTCCATCGGTAATGCTGGAATTCAGTATGGTGTTGGCCCATCCTTAGCCCCGATTGCAGATTCCATTCTCGCAGGTGCTGGAAGGTTTTTTGGAGAATGGCAGCCCATTCTTCACGGTTTGCTGCACTGAGAAGAGGTATCGATGTCGGGCGGTGAGGCCTGGCTCGAAGTCGGCGTTCCAAAACATCCCAAAAGTGTTCTTTAGGATTCAGGTCAAGACTCTGTGCAGGCCAGTCCGTTACAGGGATGTTATTATCGTGTAACCACTCCGCCACAGGCCGTGCTTTATGAGCAGGTGCTCGATCGTGTTGAAAGATGCAAGCACCATCCCCGAATTGCTCTTCGACAGTGGGAAGCAAGAGGGAGCTGTGATAGGTCCACGCAAAATAACAAGTGGTTCAAGCCCGCTCCATGAAAAACACAACCACACTATAACACCACCGCCTCCGAATTTTATTGTTGGCACTACGCACGCTGGCAGATGACGTTCACCGGCCATTCGCCATACCCACACCCAGCCATCGGATCGCCACATTGTGTACCGCGATTCGTCACTCCACACAACGTTTTTTCTCTGTTCAATCGTCCAATGTTTACGCTCCTTACACCAAACGAGGTGTCGTTTGGTATTTACCGCCACTCGACCATGAAATCCAAGTTTTCTCACCTCCCGCCTAACTGTCATGGTACTTGCAGTGGATCCTGATGCAGTTTGGAAGTCCTGTGGGTTGGTCTGGACAGATGCCTGCCTATTACACATTACGACCCTCTCCAACTGTCGGCGGTCTTTGTCAGTCAACAGACGAGGTCAGCCTGTACGCTTTTGTGCTGTATGTGCCCCTTCACGTTTCCATTTCACTATCACATCGGAAACAGTGGACCTAGGGATGTTTAGGTGTGTGGAAACCTCGCGTACAGCCGTATGACACAAGTGACACGCAGCCACCTGACCACGTTCGAAGTCCGTGAGTTCGGCGGAGCGCCCCATTCTGCTCTCTCACGATGTCTAATGACTACCGAAGTCGCTGATATGGTGTACCTTGCAGTAGGTGGCAGCACAATGCACCTAACTTGAAAAACGTATGTTTTTGGGGGTGTCCGGATAATTTGTATCACATAGTGTACATGCTGTCTGAAAGAACAGACAGACACTGTTGACGTTCCACAGCCGTATGAAACACTTAGAGATTACGATTTTGCAGTGCCTGTATTGTTAAGAAGAACGATGGAATATTCCTCGGACATGCATATATGTCCAAAGGAACACTGCATCGTTCTTCTTAACAATACAGGCACTGCAATGTCGTATTTATCCGCAGATGCCAGACAGTGACTATTAATTAAAACGTCCTTTGCTTTACAGGAATTACATAACGGGTGTACGACTTCAGGTTGTGACACAAGAACGACGACGTATGGAACTTTGGTCTCGCAATGGGTTGGCTAGGATAGCCAAAGCAGTTAAGGCAACCGCTGGCGTAAAGCTGGAAATTCGGGTTCGAGTCCTGATCCAGCAGAAATTTTCCATGTAATAATTCCCTTGTACACCTGATGGATATTCGTAACTGCAACTGCGAATACATTTTATGTACATCGAATCTAATTCGCTGGCTGCTAATTCCTTGACATCAGATGTACTGGGTATAAATCTACTACCCAATAGTGACATATGAAGTGCTGGGCCGGGACTCAAACCCGGGTTCTACTGCCGCCTAAAATTGGGTAGTAGATTTATACCCAATATGTCGGATGTCAAGAAATTCGCAGTCAACGAATTGATTTCAAAGTATTTCGTATAACTGTGGATCGCCAACAGTGTCTCTTCTTTCAGACATGCATGTAAAAATTAGCAATGGCCAGCTCTCTGCTGGCACGACGAATAGACTTCTGCTTCAAATGTTTTGAGAACTAGGTGGGGCATAACCATACTCTCATCGAAAATCAAGCTGCACGGTAGTAACTGTTGAAACGGAGAGAAACGGAGAAAGAAAATGCCTTTTTGCAGTTTTTCGCCTCTTGGCACGACCGTCGTTCGGTAATGAACGAGTGAGTGAGCGAGCAAGCTAGTTGCGCCAAGGAGACCCTAGCGGTAACCACATGAACCGTAAGCTTACGACGTATGTAATGTTTTAAGGAGATCGATGAAATTTTTAGACTGTATATCTTAAGTTGTAGGCCAGTGTAGAATTTTGTATCCTCATTTTTATTGGCTTAAAATGTTCCTTGCTTGGTCTATTTTTGAGATTCATTCATATAAAGTGTGCCATAAATGTTCGAATATGTTGAAACCGCGATTAACTGTATGGAGGACTGACGCATCCGAACACTCGAATACAGCTTAGGTAATGTTATAATTTTCAATGCGATAGGGTCCGCAGCTGCAATGAATATTTGAATGATTTCTTGAAGGCTTGTGCTTGGTTTCAGATAGTATCACAGAGGGAAATAGCATCTGTTCTCAACAAGAATTCTCATTGTACCATGATCGTTCATGGTAAACAGTCTGATAGAACGTCCTTGTCTCGCGTCCGCATAACTTGTCGTATCGCTTGTTTATTTTATTTATGAAGTAAGACGTGAGTGCTCGAAAATGACAAACGTATTTACACGGATAGAAAGGTTTGAAAAGCAGTCCCAGATCTGTAAAAACCCCTTCGATTGGTATTCAAAAACCAGTTAATCGATATAATTTCGTCAAAATGAAAAGTTTAGAAAGTTTAAACGCTTGTTGTTTTCAAAACAGCATTTTTCAAGTTGGCGGCAGCTGTAACTCACGAAATATATATGCAGTTACGTTATACCTGTTTCTAACTTGTGAGTCGGCGCTTTTTATACTTCAGTGCGTAGGACTTCTGTGATTAATTTCATTTAGATTTTTGGCGCAAGTTCTTACAGAACCTTTTTGCCGGAAAAATTGATTTTTATTTCAGAGTGCCGCCGTTTTCTTAAAAATAGTTTTTTAATATCCCTACACACTACGCTAGACGATATCATCAGTTTCAGAACCGTTTTTGAAATTTTGTTCCAGGTTGAAAATTGTGGCGTTTAGAGTTGCCATCAACCGCCCTCGCACTCCGCAAAGACCTTCGGTCAGTGTTGTGTAGGCCTAGTATCCACTTGATGGAAGTTTTTTACTTAAAAACTACATAATACAATCATAAGGATGGACAATAGAGGTCTAAAGTCTATTTTGTTATTTCTTTGTTATTTTACTGAAAAATCCGTTCCAAAATCGATCGTCATCCATGGCTATCCCCTTAAATTACAGTGATCGTCAGGGCTACACGTTGCCTTTTTACCTCTACTGCTGAATATGGTGGCGAGAAAGAGTCGTCACCTTTTCCGTATTGTCATGTCTTACGTACGAAAGACTTATCTTGGTCGCTTATTCCATTCACTTACTGTTCTCTTTACGCCTCGATTTCCTTTTGTTCTCGTCCCGATCGCGCGGCCCTGACATTGTAATAAATCAGACCGATAACATCTGCCTTCCCAACGGCTGCCTCCTATCGTGATGAACGAACTACGATGGCGCGAGATGACCGGCGAATAACAATAAAACACGCCGTGGAGCGATCTGTAATTATAGCGCCCGCGTTCGTAAGAGAAAGGGAACCCCAGAGAATAACAGAGGAAAGTTAGACCACACCACGGCTTCGCTTAATGTGTGTAATCCCTGCGCCGCTACTACGTCATACAGCTGCCTGCCAGTGATACCAATCGCGACAGTCACTGTAATCTCTCTGACCAATGACTCTGAAGAGCCTTTAGTTCTTTTCGGACCCCTCCGGCCAACCTGAGTGCTTATGTATATGCATGGTTCTCGGATTAAGTACTACAACGATGGTGCAACCGGCATTTATGTTTAGCTGGCTATTCGGAAAAAAATAATGTATCGCTTCCCAGGGCTAAACTATCTGTCACGCGATCTATAACTTTCGAAATAGGGGCCGATTTATGATCCGTTGCTCGGTAAGCTGGCGCACCCGGCGGAGCCTGACTCGAGCCAGAAATCAAACGGCCTGGCTCCTTTACTGCGACTGGTTCTGCCGGAACAGTGACCAGTAGGAGGTTTTTATAGGAAGTATTTACGTCCGTCTGATTTAGTACAGCTATTTAACTTCCCAAGTACGCAATGATGCCATCGTTTCTTGACAAATTGAAACGCGAGGTCTTCCGTTTAGAGTGTGTGTCATTTCTTTCCCCCCTAATTTGCTGACTTTAAGTCAGCCGATAAACAGATTGTGGCAGAAAATTGCGACCTGCTTTGCGTATTGGAAATATTAGCATATAAACCGATCTTGCAGTTAATTCCTAGTCCAATCACAATTCGACGTATCAAGGAGTCAGAAATTCGTTTCAGAGGCGCAGACAGACGTGATGAAAGTGGGTTCATAATCAGTCAAAAGGAACCAAAAGACGTATATCCAACAACTAAGACTACATTACGACAAACGAAGTGGCAATACTCATCATATGATTGCAAAGTATATATATCTTCTTTTCTTTCATTCTTCCAAATGCCTACGTTATGCAATTTAATGCGTCTATTCAAATCTAAGACCAGATCTAAGAATTCTAGTGTGCCGGCCGCTGTGCCCGAGCGGTTCTAGGCTCTACAGTCTGGAACCACGCGACCGCTACGGTCGCAGGTTCGAATCCTGCCTCGGGCATGGATGTGTGTGATGACCTTAGGTTAGTTAGGTTTAAGTTCTAGGGGACTGATGATCTCAGAAATTGAGTCCCATAGAGCTCAGAGGCATTTGAAGCATTTTTTCTTAAATTATGCCTCAAATCTTCTACAAATAAAAATAATATTACAAATGATAGCTCTTATTTGTGTTACTTAACACTTCGTTAATGAATGTACAACATACAAAACAATTGAGTCTATATTTTAAGGAAATGCTTACTCCACTGCCCTCTCATCATTGCGTTACCATCAAAATCTTTTGCCTATCTTAATCGTTTCCCTCATTTATTTTTCGGTATGGGGTATTTTGTTTATAGCTGTAGCCATTCATAGTAATAGGATCACGATTACTTTCAGCCACAATAAGAAGGAAAAACACACGCACACATCCACACACAAATATATACAAGATAATTGAGCTGCCCCTGCCACTGGGATTAATGCAACCCGCATCTTCTTCAAAAGCCACGCGTGAGATGTGGTCCCAAGAAGAACTAAGAGAGGGTGGTCGCCTTTGTCATGGGAATTGTGGGTATTGATCCAGCAATGGATGAGAAAGGGTTAAACCCTTTGGATTGGAGTAGCCGAGACTAATGAAAGGAGAAAACGACTAATCTCTAATGGGAAAATTCAATGAAGAGGAGAAAGGAGAAGAGGAAGAAGAAGAATTAAAACGTGCTCCAGTGCTGCTGAGAGAATAGAGGATGGTGAAGGTAGGGTCTTAACTTAATGTCTATGTGCACGCTTACAAACAATGAAAATAATTACATCAAGAGAGGATCGAACACATGACGCTACGGTCAGAGGCGACAGAACAGACGCCACAATGCAATTCGATTACGAGTCCTGCAAGCAGTAACAAATAACAAAAATGTTTTACTGTCCTCACCTCATCCTTCCCCAAATATAACTTGCCATCACCTCTACTTTTAATGTGCTACGCATTCCTAGTATTTTGTAATAAACAAAAACGATATGGATCACTTCTTTTATTACCGACTACCGGTTTCAGCCTGCGCTACAGGTCATCTACAGGACCAGCAGCGCCCTAGCATTTTAATAAACATAACAATAAAATACCTAAAACTGCCTTAATATAGTTACGTTTTGTTTACATCGGAGTTTACATATAGTACATTGTTTTAGCATAACTTCCAAGGAATTACATTTCAGCAAAATATTCAAAACTCCTATTTGCCTGTCTTATTGCAGCTGCCATGATAAAACAACGAAGGCCGCGCATAATATTGCACAGAGAGGAAGCAAGAGGTGACGATAGTGCAACTTCACTGTCTGGTTCCCAATTTTGCACATAGCATCTCTGCTTATTATACTATACAGGTGACCACTGATGCTGCTACAACATCTACAGGAACGCACTCATGCCATTCTATGTACACTCTGGAGGTCGACTTCACATTGTATCGACTACACATTGCACAACAGTGTCTCATCTCGAACAGCAGTTCTCCGAAATAATATGAGAAGAAAGCATAACAACAGGCTCCGCGTAGTTCCTCGGCAAGTAAAATGTACCTTTCCTGGCTACTGAGATATTTCAGTGAAAAGTTTCTTAATAAGCGGCGATATAAAATATTGCGAATGATATAATACTTCGCGTAAGTTAATATCGCGACAAGAAAGTACGTTCCAATGACGATGGGAAAATCTCCTTTCCGTGGAAGCATCATGAAAAGCAATTGATAATTCTAATAAATGAAAATATTCGTCATTCAAATATACCACCGACAGTAAAAACGATGTGGAAGCTCATCAAATCAGTGAGTATTATATGAGTGACAGTGTTCGACGGTGTGTGACCGATCAACTGAGAACAAATCTTACATAGAAAATTACGTACAACAAAATAAAACGGTCGAAAAGTTAATCTCAGGAGTTCTGTCTTCGATTAACGAAGACATAACGATAGAACACAATCCGCTTCCAACTTAAAAAATACAATGAAAATTATGTTTATGATAAAGGAAACCTGGAAGGTGAATGATTTTTAAATAACCATACACGATCAAGTATAACATATATGTCAGTTATAGCCAGCAAACATGTCAATTTTTGCTAGCAAACTGATAATGCTTATCACTTACATCTGATCTATCCGAGCTCACAAAGAAAGGATACAGAAACGTCGTTTACACGACAAATGAACTCTGTTGTAAACAGCATAGAGTAATGATTTTGCGAAATTCAGAAGCTCGACAGTTGTTTACTTTGATTACGAACATAAAAATTGACTCTGGTTTTCTTTATAATTTTCCCACACAGAATGGATTATACAGTACTTAAAAAATGTAATGTTCCACCACTCAAACATCTTATTGAACATCACATATCCTTGTTTAAACCAAGGGTTTCTCCTAACTCATTTCAAAAAATCCGTCTTAACTGCCTCTGCCTGAAACTCTAACTGTGAAGAAAATGTACGACGTTTTCATGGACGAGTATCAAACTAATGTACTCTACCAATTCCACTGTGAAGTGTCCAGTACTTTCTATATATCATTTGGATGTCCTCGGCCTAACACACGTTCTACCTATGACGCCATGGAGAAGCAAATAAATGCTGTTAGTGTTAGTGACAAACCCGGATTGAGTGTGCAAAAGCGGGTTCACTGAAGAAAATCGGAAGCCTTTTATGAATACAAACGCTTCAAGCAGTATCCTCGACATGGATCAGTGACAGTTCTTATGTGCAAAACCCGCCTATACCCTAGCTTACAACTCATGCAATGCTCTCTGTGAGTGAGCTGTCGTATTATGTTTTTGGCGTTCACGATTTTTTCAGTGATGAAGCCGTAATATTCATTTCTCGTGAAGAAGCTGAAAAGAGGGCGCAGGACAAAGTGACCACCTGAAAAATAGGCTCCAGTTTGAAAGGTATTTAGTTTCGATTTCAGATCGAAGTGAAGGTCACATTAAAAATTTTCTCATGACGTACTTTTCCTATTTGTTGGTGCACAATCTGAAAATGTTCAACAGAATACCTTATGACTTTCCAGTGAGAGGTCATTCTCCTTAGTCCAACGATCAGGACTCATTCTTAATTTTATGTAAGAAACAAAATCAAGTCATTGAAGTTGCTAATGACTGGGACACAGTACTTACTTCTTCTCGACAACATCCTACATCTTTCAGTACCTGCAAGTCAGAAAACTCATTGACGTTCATCATGAAAGAGCTTTTGATCGCTACTTCAAACCTTTTACAAAGGAAATAGTTAACATGAAAGGATTAAGAATGTGTGAAGTAAATGCAACCAAGAGCTGCATTTATTATGCAAGGCAGTTACACGAGACCTTGACGAAAAGTTGCAATTCCAAACAAAGTGAACACTGCTCCTGGACTGCCTTTCAGTTAGCTTTCGATCGGCATAATCAAGACTATAAAATCAAAAGGTCAAGACATCAAGGCTCATGTTTCCTGCCTTGATGTGCACGAGAAAAAAACTTGCTAGGTCACTTCTGTGGAGAGGCAGACGATGTATCGAACTTGGATTTGATTGATTCTGACAACAGTGGCAGAGACAAGTAAAAATTTGATTTCTTCAGTTCTATATTTTTAATGTAACTTAATATTTTGTTCCGTAAGTATAGGTAATTTAATGAGACTGAGTTTTTTCATCTTTTTTATTCCAGTAACGTTACAATGGAACATTGTACCCTTCAAAGTACCTGTCTTGGGAAGCCAAACAAAGTTGGAAACAGTTCTGCAGGAACTCGGATTCTGAAATAACCTTCAGCTGGTTGGTTACAGTCATTTGAATGCTGTACAGGGCACCAAAGCGGCGTCCCTAGAGGTGTGATTCCTATACCGGAAAGATAAAAAAAGTCACAAGGATTCACGTCGGGCGAATAACGAAGCTGAGGAGACACAGGAATGTTTTTACTGGCCAAAACATGGTTTACTGAAATTGTTGTGTGACAAGGCGTATTGATACGGTACCCAATTGCTTTTTATGTTTGGTCTCAGACACATGACCATTTTGTGTAAACTTTCTAGAATCTCTCGGTAAAAGGTTGTTGAGTAACTCTTTGGCCTCGAGACCAAACGCCGCGCGGGATTAGCCAAGCGGTCTTGGGCGCTGCAAGCATAGATTGTGCGGCTGGTCCTGGCGGAGGTTCGAGTCCTCCCTCGGGCATGGGTGTGTGTGTTTGTCCTTAGGATGGTTTAGGTTAAGTAGCGTGTAAGCTTAGGGACTGATGACCTTAGCAGTCAAGTCCCCTAAGATTTCACACACATCTGAAAATTTTTTTCGACACCAAACAAATTTTTTGAGCGTTTCTTTGGCTATCAATATCAGCTTGCATTTGGTCTTTGATTTGCTCGTTCTTGCTTTTTTTTTTAACTAGAAGATCTTGGAACGCGTCATTCTAGCCTCTGGCGCTTGGCATCCGGGTCGTACTCAAACACCCAAGCCTCGTCACCCGTAATGATACGTTCATGGAAATGGGGATCATTTTCAATCGACCCTTCTCATGTCCTGTTGGTCCTGCGTAAGGGTTCTCGGAACCAGTTTTGAGCAGATTTTTGTCATCTTCAATTCATTGGTTAATATCTGATGTACGGTGGTACGACTCAAATTTAACTCTGCCCCAATCACTGTGAGTGCCAATCGATAATCTGCACGTACAAGATCCAGGACTGTTCCAACATTTGCGTCAGTTCTTGAAACCGAAGGCCTTCCACTGCGAGGTTCGTCTGCAGTGGACTGTCTTCCTTCTGCGAATGTCTTAAACGACCGAAAAAAACTGTACCCTTGACAAAAAAAACCTGTCTCTCTATGCCTGCCGAAGTTTTGCAAAGGTTTCCGTTGCACAGGGTCCAAGTCTGAAGCAAAATCTGATCGCACACTGTTGCTCGAAAGTCGTGGCTCTCATTGTCAGAACACACAAGCAGAATCTTCTTCACAAAAAAGAGCTACGGACAAGTAACATTACGATAGTGCTCTGACGGGGTACCTCATGTTCACTTGTCTCCTCTCCGAGTCCAACGTCACCAGCTTTGCTGGATCGAACACTACGCTATCAATCTGAGGAAATTACATGTTTTCTGAGACATATGATTCACAGAAGCTCAAGAAATCAATTAAACCTTTTTTTGTGCCACAGTCATGACTTGAACCCAGGTCTCCTGCTTACTAGAGAGGTGTGATAACCATTACGTCACCATATGATTAACACAGCTGTGCGGACTATCCTACTCCAGTGCCCTCCCTTACATAAACTTCAATTTACGCCCTCAGGTGCAATCATTATCGAAGATAAAGTTGAGACTCACATGCCTCAAGGAAAATATAATTCCATCAGATCAATAGATCACCTGCACCTAAAGTACAGGCAAGATTTCCCCATTATATACAAAACTGGGTGTGGTGTCACCGCCAGACACCACACTTGCTAGGTGGTAGCCTTTAAATCGGCCGCGGTCCGTTGGTATACGTCGGACCCGCGTGTCGCCACTATCAGTGATTGCAGACCGAGCGCCGCCACACGGCAGGTCTAGAGAGACTTCCTAGCACTCGCCCCAGTTGTACAGCCGACTTTGCTAGCGATGGTTCACTGACAAATTACGCTCTCATTTGCCGAGACGATAGTTAGCCTTCAGCTACGTCATTTGCTACGACCTAGCAAGGCGCCATTATCATTTGCTATTTATCTTGTGATGCATGTACCGTCAGACCGATGTTCACCAATTATAGATTAAAGTTAAGTATTCCAGAAGCTACGTACTTTTTTTACTAGACTCAACTCCTTTAACTGTTCCAGACCTCACGCCAGCCTGCGTGAGCTTAAACGCGTGCCTTTCGGCTATCTCATAGTGGCTTGGCTGTCTTGCCAAGTCACAACACTGGGGTGCTATACCAAGCCGGCCGATGTGGCGCTACAGCCTGGAACCGCGAGACCGCTACGGTCACAGGTTCGAATCCTGCCTCGGACATGGATGTGTGTGATGTCCTTAGGTTAGTAAGGTTTAAGCAGTTCTAAGTTCTAGGGGACTGATGACCTCAGATGTTAAGTCCCATAGTGCTTAGAGCCATTATTTGATATTCCAAAACCGGAAAGCCTCGGCGATAACGACGATTTAAGAAGGAGAAAAAGTGCCGAAGGCGTGAATCGAAGTTTGTTTTAGGGAGGGAATTGGACGAGGGTAGTCTGTGAAGCTGTACTAGCCATACTGCTGTGATGATGTATTGGTTAGGGCATTTGCCTAGTTAGCAGGAGACCTTGGTTCAAATCCCAGCCATTGCATTAATTTTAATTCATTTCTTCGGTTTCTATCATTATCGAAGATTATGCTATCAGTCTCATTACTTTATTTACACACCTCGTATCGTTCTTTTCTACTTCTATTCTCAGTTAAATTTTCTGACAGAAACAGCCTGTGTCAGTTAGGTCTGTACCTTGAAAAAAAAATGTTCGTTTCTCAGGGCTGGAATATAATTTAGTACAATGTTATGATAATGTTCAAGGTGAGCGTAGGAAGCAATATAAAAAATAGAATTGGAAACAAGATGGAACACAATAATTTACAACGTTTTATTGTTCTCTTGAGAAACGTAATTTTTTACAAGGCCTGTCTTTGTGATCAACTTTTCTAAAGGCTACAATAGCCACAAACTCAAACAATTTTGAAACCGTTCTAATTTATACTATATCAAATCAAAGTGCGCAGTCAGCATTATCCATACTTCCCTTAGCTCCATGACTGCGAACACAGAACTGTCAACTAAGACCATGAGAGCGCGTAACGAGAGGGGGCGCTGTTTATTTCAGTCATTTCCGCCTTTGTTTGGAAAGGTTATGTGTTATTTTCGTTTCTTAGCGGAATGTCTTTGCCTTTCTGTCTTCCCTTTCTCAACTTGTTATGGCCTATCGATTCTGTCAGTGGACTCAGGACCCGGGAAAAGTTCGTTGTTGGCAGCGTATACAGTCAGTCGGTGAATCTGCTCCTTTACCTCGTTGGTATGTTTTTAGCTGATCACAAACTCATTCACGTGGGCTAGACCTCAGATAAACATTGAATAGTATTGTGAGTTAAGCATAGCTTGCAATTCTCTGCAAATTCTAGTATTTTCGAAACTTTTCACGCTTCTTTGTTTTTCGAAACAACTTTGTGCAATTGTCTTGAATTTAAAAAACAAACTGGGTCAGATAGTTAGTAAATTAAAAATTTTACTAAATTACGTCTTCACTTCTTTGCATGTTCTGGAATCGTGTTTTACTTTAAACTCGTGCAGTTCTGCGATGTCTTCATATTAGCGAAGTTGCTCAATTTGAGGCAAAATCTTTTATTAGCCGTAACTAAACACGATTCACGAAGATACGTAAGTATTTTAATATGTTATTCTACAAGTAAAACTAAAAAAAGTTCATATAAACATACTTCTGCAAATGTCCTGTTACGGAGTTACGGCTAATAAAAGATTTTGTCAGAAATTAGCAATTTCGCTAATATGAAGCCATCGCAAAACTGCACGAAGTTAAAGTAAAGCACGATTTCCATTCATTTGTGTTATTGGTCTGGTGAATCTAATAAAAAGTACCCCAGACGTGTAACTTCAGTAGTTTTCCAGAACATCGTGTGCTATGGTACTAATAAAAGCAAATTATCTGAAACATTAATAGTTTCAGTTAACGTAATTACTATCTTTTTCCAAAATTAAATTCTCTGCTACTTCTGTTGACAACTTTGTCAAATTGTCTGGAATTTAAAAAACAAACTGGGTCAAATAGTTAATAAATTAAAATTTTTATTAATTTACGTCTTTGCTTCTCTGGATGTTCTGGAATCGTGCTTTACTTTAACCTCGTACGGTTTTGCGATGTCTTCATATTAGCGAAGTTGCTAAATTTCAGGCAAAATCTTTTATTAACCATAACTTCTTCACTAAAAATTTTCGGACCTATGTTTATATGAACTTTTTTTCTTTAGTTTTACTTGTAGAATAACATATTAAAATATTTGCATATCTTCGTGAATCGCCCTGTATAAAGGAACACTTACAATAAAATTATTGTTTGTGGCATGTACCTCATTACCTGCTCCCCCCCCCCCCCTCCCATTTTTCGCGCTTGGAAAAAAATGACAATCAGTACTGAATCAGTTCCATCAGTTTTCAACGTGTTGCACAGCATTTAGGATAATATCAAGGTCGCCGCCCACTAGGTCCTGCAATGTGTCCCTCAAAAAGAATGTTTATTGTGAAAGAAAGTGATTTAAATTCATTCCTCCGAAACCTAATTGTTCGTAGTCTGGATACATCACAGAGACCACAGCAGGAGTACAATAAAGAAAGGTGTATCATTAGAGTACCAATGTTCATTAATATCAAGTCTCCTACTTGGCCAAAACGCCTCTGTTACCGACTATTATAATTTTTTCTTAGAGTCAGGAGCAGAGTCGTTACTGGGGTGCAAAAAGCTTCTCGACCGTGATAATATGATGTACAACGTGGTTATTAAAGTGCATTTTGTCACGGAGGTCCACTGTGCTCTGTAATTATCGTATGGCAGCGAAACTTGTTAGATATGCTAATGCGTTAATGCGGAACCGATTTACGCTGAAAAAAGTTAGTTCCACGCTGTTTTCATAACGGTATAATAACCACACTGCCGTATGACAAGCCATAAAGCGAACGAATAGTATGTTTGTCGGGAGGAGAGACCGTCACTGTTAGTGAAACTGTTTTATGTGAACGGCAGCAATTATAGTGCTGCATTGAGAGAGTATCGCCGACTGAAAGGTCTGTGGAGAGGTCTGATGTTAAATGGTTTAAAAAAGATTATAATGAAATTATAAAACACGCAAACGCGGGTGAGCTTGGTGTGGCACCTGGAACTGAGTCTGGAACAGGAAGGAGTCCTATCCCGGTGGAAGTTATCGATAAGTTTGCTGTTGCTGTAAGTGGCCAGGCACCACGTGCCCCAGGTGGGGCTAGTGTTCGTTCGGTGTCACATGAATTGTCCATCACACTGTAAACAATATTGAGAGTTTTGTGGTCTATTTTAGCCGTACAGAACCCACACGCTGCAATAACTGAAACATGATGATCCGCAACAACGCTCTGAATTTGCTATTCGGTTTCTAGCACAGATCGATGTTGATGACATGCGGCCGGGCAATACTCTATGGAGTGACGAGGCACATTTTGCACTGCAGGAAATGGAAATGAGCGTACGGGTAGTCCCCCATTCGAGGAAGTTCGTCCACCGAGGGCAAGTACTTATTGCATTCGACTTGCGCGTCGGAAATGGGGATGAAATGATGATTAGGACAATACAACACCCAGTTCCTGAGCGGAGAAAATCTCCTGCCCCAGTCTAAATCGCTCCAGGCAAATGCCGGGATGGTTCCTTTGAAAGGGCACGGCCGACTTCCTTCCCCATCCTTCCCTAATCCAATGAGACCGATGACCTCGCTGTTTGGTCTGTTCTTCCAAACAACCCAACCCAACCCCTTGGCGTGACATTACGCCGCGCTGACCACTCAGCTAACGTGGGTTCACAACAGCATGTAGAGAATACACATAACTGCTGAATTTGGGGTACTGTTGAACTGTGTGTTGCGCACGAAGAGCCATTGCACTCGTCGTATGTGACTGTGTCATGTGGAGTCACAAAAATCTTTATTCTCGGTCTGTTCTTCTCCGACGAGAATTCACCACAGTGGACTGTGAGGTGTACCGTGACGACTGCACGTTATCGTGACCTCCTAATACAGCATGTGATTCCTGCTTTGAAAGAGCTCGACTGTGTGGAAGCCAATGTTTTCGTGCAAGATGAGACAACGACTCATGTCACTCGCCCAACTAAAGATCTGCTTAATGCAACCTTCAAATGGTTCAAATGGCTCTGAGAACTATGGGACTTAAATTCTGAGGTCATCAGTCCCCTAGAACTTAGAACTACTTAAACCTAACTAACCTAAGGACATCACACACATCCATGCCCGAGGCAGGATTCGAACCTGCGACCGTGGCGGTCGCGCGGTTCCAGACTGTAGCGCCTAGAACCGCTCGGCCACTCCGGCCGGCAATGCAACCTTCCACGCACGTGTTACCTCCAGAGGTTTTCCAGATGCATGACCTACAAGATCATCTGATCTGAATCCATGTGACTTTCGGCTATGAGGATACCTAAAAGAACGGATTTACCAGGAACATATTCAGTCTCTGCCTGATCTAAAGGCCAATTCACAGGAACACGTTTCTCTTATTCCACCGGAACTGCTGCGAGCAACTGTTCATCATGTCGTTTTATGGATGCAGCATCTCCGTCTCCGGTGCTCATATTGAACAAATTGTGAAAGTGACGAATAGTAATAAAATCAACATTATGCCTTTCTCACTTATTTGGCGTTCTCTGCTTGCGTCCCGTTACTGGACCGTTACATCTGGAAACATTTCTCTAGACAGATCTTGGAGCGCATTTTACAGCAGATGACAATGTAGCAATCAATGAAGTAGCATAGTCGTTTGAGCAACGCAAGGCCGTATTGAAGTGGTACTGAAGGTACGAAAACGTGATGGAGGTCCAATAGCAATAGCGTAATGTGTACGGAACTCAGACGCCAAACGTAAAACAATTTATCGTATTCGAAATACATTTGAAGCCGGCGGTAAAGTTCAGGATGTGCATAAGGAAAGGCCCGGTCGACCAAAAACATTAACAATTCCAGTTTGCAGAGATGCTGTGTTGCAACATTTTACCAGGTCACATCGGAAATAGGGTGCACGTGAAAGCGGGCTAAGCTGACCATACGTACAACGAATTCTGAAAGGTGCAAAGTGGAAAGATCGCTGCACTCTATGAACGAGGACGACCTGCATCGAGTATTGCGATTGGCTTGAAGGCAAGATTCACGAGGATGAATGGTTTGCAGGGAAATAATCTGGTCTGACGATGTGCAGTTCAAATTGTACGGTACTCTAAACCGCCACTGGTACGGGATAAATTCTAGTGTCCGATTGCACTCGTCGGCTTTGAGCAATGACGTCATATCAGAGGCAAAAACGCTAAGTAGAGGTAAACTCTGAAAGCAGGGGGTGATATTCGTAAACAAAGGAATGAAGCGTACGATAAAATTACAGTCACAATTCACGCGATTATTTACTGAGCCACGAATATATCGAAACGAACTGAAGATAATGGAAATAAACAAAAACAAAACAAAAGAAAACTCCATATTTCTGATAAACGGAACCAAAACCGGAAAAATATTTATTGACACAGTTATCTTGAATGTGCACAGTTCTAAGCCTTTAGCTAAATATTAATAGCAACACAAAAATAGATACTTGAAGTGTCTTCCAAAACTAATCAGTTAACACCGTAAAAGTGAAATACTTCTTCAAAATGTATACTGTGGGGAGAAGAGCTATTCTTGAACACTGTAGTAAACAACACAATCTTGCAAAACGTCAGTAAACGGAAAACGAATAATCAAGTCCCTTGACGGACGATATAACTGGCAGAATAAAAGTTAAATACCTAACGAGACACTATGGAGTACACTCGTCGTGAGCGCTAAGCCCGTGCCGTACACGAGAAATGAAAACGTTATTGTTCGTAACTACAATCACCGAAGCGATGACAAAGTCCATACTCACCGAGCTGGTAGTCTGGACCCTGGGGGCGTGACGTCTTGGTTGAAGAGCAGCGGTGGGCGGTGGACCGGACAGCGACGGCGAAGGTGCCTCTGCCAAAGTTCATCGCTTCGGGACTGGCGATGTCACAGCCTTCTGCTGTCTTCGATGTGTGTATTACTACATCTTTCTGATTGGCTACTTGGCTGGGTCGCGAAAGCAAAACATAGTCTTGATCGGCGCACGCTGATGCTAGCTGCCCGCGACGACTGAGATTTTGGCGTGGCCGCCGGTGTCAGCCTCAGGTGGTCTACTCGTTGACTTTTTGACCCTGCTGAAGTTCGAGTGAAGCCGCGGGGTCTGAATTGTGCGGCAGATATTCGGCCGCCAGCGCACCGCATTAAGGGTACCACAGTACATCGCATAAGGCTGTTGGTCAGAATGAGATAGGAAGCTGCTCGTCTTCATTGGGCAAACAACATAGAAACTGAACATTAGCTGACTGGTAGCGTGTACAGTGTGAGTCACAATTTTGCCTCTTTGCAAAACGATGCAAGGCGTAGAGCGGCCCGACAGCCACAAGAATTGAAACTTCCTGGCAGATTATAACTGTGTGCCGGATCGAGACTCGAACTCTGAACCTTTGCCTTTCGCGGGCAAGTGCTCTACCGACTGAGCTACCCTAGCACGACTCACGACCCGTCCTCACAGCTTCAGTTCTGCCATTACCTCGATCCTACCTTCCAAACTTCACAGAAGCTCTTCTGCGAACCTTTCAGAACTAGCTCTCCTGGAAGAAAGGATATTGCGAACACATGGCTTAGCCACAGCCTGGGGGATGTTTCCAGAAAGAAATTTTCACTCTTCAGCGGAGTGTGCGTTGATATGAAACTTCCTGGCAGATTAAAACCGTGTGCAGAAGAGCTTCTGTGTAGTTTGGAGGGTAGGAGACGAGGTACTGGTAGAACTGAAGCTGTGAACACGGGTCGTGAGTCGTGCTTGGGGAGATCAGTCGGTAGAGCACTTGCCCGCGAAAGGCAAAGGTCCCGAGTTCGAGTCTAGGTCTGGTGCACAGTTTTAATCTGCCAGATAGTTTCATATCAGCGCACACTCCGCTGCAGAGTGAAAATTTCATTCTGGAAACATACCCCAGGCTGTGACAAAGCCATGCCTCCGCAGTATCCTTTCTTCCAGGAGTGCTAGTTCTGCAAGGTCCGCAGAAGAGCTTCTGTGAAGTTTGGAAGGTAGGAGACGAGGTACTGGCAGAACTGAAGCCGTGAGGACGGGTCGTGAATCGTACTTGGGTAGCTCAATACAAAAGTTAATTTTTCCTTCCTCGTCAATGAAATTTCATTGCTTTCCTTTTGCTTCCAAAAAAAATGGATAGAGCGTCTGCCATAATTCAATAAAAAAAAATAGCTGAGTGGTCAGCGTGACGGATTGCCGTCCTGCGGGCCCGGGTTCCATTCCCGGATGGGTCGGAGGTTTTCTCCACTTTTAAATGAACAAAAAACAAAAACAAAAAACAAAAAACAAAACAAAAAGCAAAACAAGAAAAAGGTCGGTAGAGCACTTGCCAGCGAAAGGCAAAGGTCCTGAGTGCGAGTCTCGGTCCGGTGCAAAGTTTTAATCTGCCACGAAGTTTCATATCAGCGCACACTCCACTGCAGAGTGAAAATTTCATTCTAACCATAAGAGCTGTTTAACCCACAGAGTGTGGAGACTATAGTTCAGGCAGAAGCTGGTTCTGTAAGGTTTTTGGGATGCATAACTTTGCCCTACTCATTCAGGTTATCGTGAACAAGAACCAGGTTCGAGTCCCGGTTCGGCATACAGTTTTTATCGACCAGGAAGTTTCAGTTCCACGGACCACGATCTTTATTTCAACATTTTAACATGCTCTGAACACGTGCATCTTCAAGGTGACAACAGCCGTACACAGTGCAGCACGCATAGATTTCTGGCATGGTGATCACTCAGGCACCGTATTACTGGACTGGGGAATCACCCGATTTTAAATCCATAGAAAATGTTTGGGTCTGCTTGGAACATTTGGTAAAATTTACATTCTCCAGCCACATTATTGTGACCATCTGTCGAAAGCCTGAATAACCACCTTTCGCAGTGCGGTCCGCTGCAAAACGTGCAGGAAGAGAGTCAATGCGGTTCTGGAAGGTACCGACACGTACGTGGAACCATCACTACTCCAGTGCCGTGGTCTCTCGGTTGAGGATCCATGGCACGAACAGCCCAGTCCAGGTGGTCCCCCAGATTCTCTTTTTGGGTTTAAATCTGGGGAGTTTGGTGGCCAGGGATGTACCTTAAACTCAACATGGTGCTCTTCGAACCACACTTGTACACAGAGCTGTGTGACACGTTGCATTGTGCCGCTGGTAGATACCATGGTGCAGAGGAAAAACGAACTGTGAACATGGTCCCCTAGCATAGATGTTTATTTGTGTTGATCCATTGTGCCTTCCACAATGACGAGTTCACCCAGGGAATGCTACGAAACATTCCCGGTCTATAACGCTTCCTCCAGTGGAGCTTTTTCTTTCCAGATACTTCATGCCGTACATGCCAACGGCCGTCTGTCCGATGAAGCATAAAATGCTCTTCATCTGAAAAGACCACCTATCACCTGTCAGTGGACGTCCAGTTGCAGGAACTGGAGTGCAAACTCCAGCCCTCGTCACCGATGCCGGCCGAAGTGGCCGTGCGGTTAAAGGCGCTGCAGTCTGGAACCGCGAGACCGCTACGGTCGCAGGTTTGAATCCTGCCTCGGGCATGGATGTTTGTGATATCCTTAGGTTAGTTAGGTTTAACTAGTTCTAAGTACTAGGGGACTAATGACCTCAGCAGTTGAGTCCCATAGTGCTCAGAGCCATTTGAGCCATCGTCACCGATGAACAGCAGACAGCATGGGTGCATGAGCCAATCGCCTGCTGCGGCAGCTCATACGGAGCGACATTCCCTGAATGGTACTTGAGAAGACACTGTTGGTCGGCCCTTGGCTCATTTGGACGATCAGTTGCTCAGCAGCTGCACCTCTATTCTCCAGTAAACATGTCCTCAGCCGTCGTCCACACCTTCATCTATGGACCGCGGAGCACCACAGTTTCCTGATGATATGATGATGACTTGGATTGAGGGCTTCAGTCCAGAACCACGCTGCTGCTATGGTCGCAGGTTCGAATCCTGCCTCGGGCATGTATGTGAATGATGTCCTTAGGTTAGTCAGGTTTAAGCAGTTCTAAGTCTAGGGGACTGATGACCTCAGATGTTAAGTCCCATAGTGCTTAAAGCCATTTGAACCATTTTTTGGGTTGAGGAGGCGCTCAACATCATGGTCATCAGCGCCCTGACGCAAAGTCAACATGCAGATCTCATGGGTGGGGACAAAGGCTGTCCCCACATGCGCAGCAGTTTATAATGTGTTAAAGTCTGCCGCCCTTCGCCATCAGTTCAGGGATGAGTCCTGACAGTTGACAAAATTTCACCACTCTTCTAACACTGGTATCGCTATCTGCGAGGATGATGGGCAAATCTCCAGCGAGACCAAGTACTGCCCTAATATCAGTATACAGGACACACGTAGCCACAGTATGCTGAACTGAAAGCGACACGTCACAAACTTCACAAACTTCACAGAATGGTGGATCCTCCCGCCGGAGGAGGAAGCCATGTGTGAAAGGGCTACGGCCGATGCGCAGTCTGGTAAGCAAAACTTCCTGCTAGCGGCGAGGCTGACATGAAGTCCGCCAAGCTTTTGTGGTTGATGTGAGCGACCGCTGTTTGTTGTCTGTCACCTGCAACCATTCAATCTCCCACTGACGCATGATGCGTCTGTCTGAAAATGAGATAATGGCGTGCAACGGGATGGGACATTGATGGACCGCACCATCCCAACATGCTTCCTTGGCAGCTTTGTAAGCCACGTCCTTACCCTGTATTCCAGTGTGGTCAGGTACCCATCAAAAGATCACCTCCTTGCCACGGTGTTGGAGCCGCTGTAAGGAGTCATGGACGAGCTGAATCAGCGGGTCTACCGGGCACATTGTTGAAATGCTTGCAGTGCACTAAGAGAGTCGGAAAGACAAGAAAGCAGGCCGCTGTGACCGAGCAGTTGTAGGAGCTTCAGTCCGGAACCACACGGCTGCTACAGTCGCAGGTTCGATTCCTGCCTCGGGCATGGATGTGTGTGTGATGTCCTTAGGTTAGTTACGTTTAAGTAGTTCTAAGTCTAGGGGACTGATGACCTCAGATGTTAACTCCCTTAATGCTTAGAGCCATTTGAACCATCTTAACAGACAAGAAAACTCGTACGGTGATGTCTGTGAACCTTTCCAGCGCCATCAGAATGCCATATAACTCAGTTTCCTCGGTGCCGCTTTAGAATAAAGCCATTTTGCCACTCACGGTATACCTTAACCAGGGCGGCACGCGAACACTTTACAAATTTAGCCGTTTCGGAAATGCGTCCACCCTTGGCCCGAAAACACTCTTTGACGTCAGATAAATCACTTCGTTTCCTCATTACGACAACGTCTGTACTGTTTTCCACGTTCCCCAGACGCTGCTAATAGTTCCCCTGCCGTCTGTGAGTGGATATTGCACGTTTACGTCGAACAAAGGCGGTGGTCACATTAATGTGACTGGACCGTGTAGCAGTCAACATCACCGCAATTTGATGGCAATGCGAAATGTAATCAACATTGAGTGGATTCTGCTGGACATGGCATAATTGAAGAAACTTGCGGATTCTCTCGCTCGCGTAATTGAGACCATTTTCACTGCCAGAGGCGGTATTGCACGGTACTAGCGTAATGTCCCCTACTAGTGGTTACTTATTATTCTGTGTGCTTAGTCTCGTGTCGGTACAGTCTGTCTGTTGCAAATGAATCGATTAGCGTTAACAGTCCTTCAATAGTTATTTATGACGCTATGAAGACATAATTCTTTGCTGCCACGTCAAATATGGAAGGAAATAAGCCACAACAGATAAATTGCTGTCCTAATAGCATGCCGACAGCGAGAGTGCTAAATGAGCTCACTTTAACGCGTGGTCTCCCACATGATCTATAGCATCTCTCCTCTACTTTTAAGCTTCCCCGCCCACATTATTAAGTATCTTTGAAACGAGTTGCAAGACATCTGTTGCCACGCCAGAGGTGCAATAAGAAGCGCTACGCTCGTTCATCATTAAGCACGATAACAAATACTGATCGAACATTGTACCAAGCCGTTGCTGGCTGCGCCTTCTTGCGAGACGTCTTACCTTCTTTCACGAAAATATGGGAATGAGTCAACACAAAAAAAACCTACAGGGTGTTACGGTAAGTCACAGACAAAACGGGCGGGACAGCAGTCCACACACACAAGATCCTTTTTTATAGGAAGCATATCATTCTTAACCTGTTGTTTATCAGTTATGCTCGAGAGTTAGCTGTAATGGTTATTGTAGGCAAAGCACCAAAGCTACCTCATAGATAGCAGCTCTATTTTAAGCCTTCATTTGTGGTCTGTGTGGGAGGTTCTGAATCCTTCATCGACTATGGATCTCCGAGCTTGATGGCAAGTTGTGTAAGACTGTAGATCATATTTGACAGGAGGAGAGAGGGAGTGGAGTTCAATTCGCCGAATTTGGCGTACAGATATATTCCTCGGCTTCTATAAATCGATGAAAGTTGGTTCCATCGAAAAGGACACTGCTCGTTTCCTCCCTTATCGTTGCGCAATCCGAGCAGTATCTCGGAATACAACATCGCCAAGGAAATGTTAAATCCCAATTTTCCTTTATTCTTCACAGCAAACTCGGCTCTAGATTATATGAAGAGATTAAGTCGCTAGCTAATAATACGTTTTAGTAATAGCGCCACTTCAGCTTCGTCGATGAATACTTTACGCCTCAAACTATAGGGGGTTTCTAAAAGATTAATCGAATTTCATATAATTATATCTTCAGCATGAATGTTTATAGAAGCTTGAGGTGTATTTTAACTTATGAATCTTCCCTCAATATATCAACTGATGTCGCTTGTTCGCGTCTGTCTCTATACGCAGGCTAATGTCATGAACTGCTCTAGGGATTTAGATCGGTTTTGACTAGTAGATACATTGATTCATGAGGAAGGTTTCTATATGTAAGTTATAAATACTCCGTACAAATTGGCTGAATTATGATTAATTAAAGTTGTGAAAACGATGCCATTGCCACCTAGCGAACAGCTGCCACAGTTCTAGAGACTAGCAGTGCCTCAAGAACGCTGCAAGCGGGATGTAATTCGCATATGGTACATGCAGTAGAGTGTTTGATTGGAAACCGAAAGGTTGTGGGATTGAATCCCTGTTGGGTTCCCTTTTGTCGTTGTGCCTTTTAACCCAGCATTCACCTCTCAAAGGCGTGGAGATACGCATTTTGAAATATGACGAAAATTTGAGACTCCCAACTGCTTCTCTCAGATTAGCAGTCTCATTTTACCCTCTTAATTCGCTGCAAATTCTTCGACGGAAGGGGAGTGAGTTACTCAACTCTGAAGTATGGTAAGAAATAGACCAATAACGAAAAGGTAACTACCTAATCATCAAGCTGTGATGTGAGACTTACGATTTGAATCACTTACGGTGAGATTAGGCGACCGTGGAGGCCAGTGGTGCAATGCGAGAACCGTACGCCCCTTGCACAGTAGGAAGCACACTCCCGTACTCTCGACTTTCGTGACAGGATCTGTAGCGTGCACAAGAACATCACATTTTTGGTTATTAAACTCTAGTCCCAACAGCTGTGCCACTCAAAGAGGTAAACTGTTAAAAAACAAAAAGCCTGCTGTAAAAGAAGAGTCTAGCGATATATTAATCCTCGAACATGTGTCTACCTAAATGATCGTGACGGTAAAATCACACGGACATTTAATGAGAGTCGTTCTTCGAGGGAACCAATCGTAAGTAGTAGTCAGGAGGGAGAATAATAAGAGTATCCAAAATGCTCTCCGTCACACACCGCATATTGGTTTGCAAAATATTCAAGTGACTCAACAGGACGTGTAAAGAGCAATTAAGAAACTGACAAGTGATAAGACATCAGGAGACGAAAGGATAACGGCAACGATATTGAAGGCAGGATGTGAATCACTTCAAAAACGGATATGCAATCTCGTAAGTGAAGTATGGAGACAGGAGGAGATTGCAAAACGGTAGAAGTCGGCTATCATTATCCCACTCTACAAAAAGAACAGCAAAAGGAATTATAGCAGCTGCAGAGCTCTCTGCTACGTGTACCACTCAAAGGGCTATCGTTAGTAATTTTCGAGAATCTGAAATTGTTTGCTGGAGATATTGTTGGATACTACCAGACAGTTTTCAGGCGAGAATATTAACAGTGGATCAGATTTTCTCCATGACACAAGTCTGCCAGAAGTGCTGTAAAGTCAACCATTGGTTTCTGCCAACATCTGAAGATTTCTCAAAGACTGAGGAGAGTATACACCTGTGTGTACAACATTCCGAGAGAGCTTGGCATACCAAAGAAGTTAATTAACTTGGTGATCCGGTGTATAGCAGAGACAAAAGCTAAGGTGAGATACCACAGGGAGCTGTTCAAGGAATTCGGCGTCAGAATGATGATGATATATTTTCACCATTACATTTCGATTTGGTCTTGGGAAAAGTTATTCGAGAAATGAAAGGAGAAAGGAAAGGAGTGAAGTTAAGTGGAAGAATACGGGTGTTGAGATGTTCAGACGACATTCCAGCCATAGCGTAGTCAAAGGAAGAGATGGTAGAAACTGTACGAAACTTAGCAAAAAAAATGCTAGTAAGATTGGACTGTGCACTGATGCAGAGGAAACTGAAATGGTTGAAGCATCCAGAGAAGCGCCTATAACAACCGCCCAATGTAGGTAGGAACACGGAACATAGCCAGAGAGGAAAATTTTAAAAAGCTTTGCATCTGGTTCAACAGGCGTAGCAACTTACAGCAATAAATAAATTACGTATTTTCAATTGGTCTAAAACTTATTTCAGTCTGAAGCAGGCAGTGTCAATAGAAAATCTGTCAATTAACGCCAAACTTAAAGCCTGTAAAGCGGTGACAGTACCAGTGCTGTTACATGGGACACAACGCACAAGCACTACAAGAAAAGACGAAGATGATTTGTTAATCTTCGAACAGAAAGATCTCGGGATCAACCAATAAAGAGAGCACCTAGCGACATACAAAGACCCGCAGGTGGTCAAAAAGTAAAGGGCCAGGTATAAAATTACACCAAGTTTATTTGGATTTAGAAAATGCAAATTTCCTCCTTGTAACCGAGTCTTGGAACAATCATGAACAAAATAAACTCTTCTGGTCTAAACACAAAGCACTTCACTGGTAATTGAGTAAAAAAAAAAAAAAAAAAGAAGTTCTAAACTAAAAGTTCTTTGCGCACTTCATGTAGAGACAAAGTCCGATTAAAAGTTCCTGGCATACTTAGTGCAGAAACAAAGTCCTGAAGGAACCAGTAAGAGTCAAGGGTCGCAATGAGAAAATTGTGTAAGTCCGGCGAAGCTGAATTCATAGACGATATTCTGATATATTACAAGTCCGCTGATTGGTCACTACGTCAGGGATACGTGTTGTTCTGGATGGCCACATTTCAGGTTACAGGAAGAGAAGGCTGGCACAGATGGCAGTGACAGTGTAATGACAACTCCAGTGTGAGGTGCTGAATGAATAAATGCGTAAACATTCGGTGCATGACTCATGAAGCCCACTCAAAGTGAATTGCCTGTCAGGGCGCCTGTACCAGCCTAAGGACAGCCCTTGACACCAGGATACATTCGGTCTTACTTCTTATCACGTGGCTGGCATAGGAAAGACGTCTCTTGGGCCAGCGACCTCCGCTGGGTCTTCGGTCGCTGTCTGGTGGCCGTGTGTAGCGTTGCAGTCCTCGAGTGTTGTGTTAGAAAGCCGACTGCCCGCAAAACTTGGATGTGATGTGGGTTGCAGGCTAAGAAGGCGTAAGTCCCGATACAGCAGAAACAACCGAACATCATGCAGAGAATAAACCTGATAGTGCACATTGCTAGGTCAGTCACTTGCCGGACCGAAGCTATGCTTACCGGAAAACCAGACGATATGCGTCCAACTGGAAGACCAACGGAGCAACGGGGAACATGAACCGCAGAAGAACCTTCCAACAGCTGAGTGTCCACGAGAACTGGATCCAAAGTGCAAACATCGCCAACTATGAAGGAACACTGTAAGGTCGGCACATGACCTTCAGAGTCCGTGATCGCCGATTTGTATGTATGTAAGTACAGCTGTAGATGCAGGTTAGGTGTATGCGCCGTTCCATTCTGTTATCCAAGTGGAGGACTGTCTAATTTGTGGCGAGTAAAGGAAACAGACAACAAAAGTACAGCGCCACCCTCATGACTCGCGTGTTTTATGTCTTTGATCAGAAGTCTCTTTCTTAATACTCTTTTGACCACAGGAGATTGCTACATACATCCACTAGCATAAATGTAGGTAAAAGTAACCTTGCATTCTCCGTCAAGATCAGTAGATACGTGATGCGTTTCCAGACCGAGTGAGGTGACGCAATGGTTAGCACATTGGACTCCCATTCGGGAGGATGACGGTTCAAACCCACGTCCGGCCATCCAGATTTAGCTTTTCCGTGATTTCCCTAAATCGTTCCCGGAAAATACCGGGATGGATCTTTTGTAAAGGCATGGCCGTTTCCCTTCCCCATCCTTGACACAATTCGAGCCTGTGCTCCGTGTCTAATGACCTCGATGTCGACATGACGATAAATCCGATCTTCCTTCCTCCCTTGCGTCTACAGTCGTGAATGAGATAATGAGGATTGTGTTGTTTCAAGTTTAGATTACATATGCATTATAACTTTACCGTTAGACCGCATGATCGTTGTCATCGCGGGAAGTTATCCACCAAAGTGGCAAACGCCACATCGACTAGCATCTAATATTCAACCAATATCGCAAAACATTGAATCTATCTGTAGTACTGATTGCCTGCCATCAACAACACCAGCTGATGACGGCTGTCTACAAATCATGGCTCGTAGGTACGCCGAGGAGAACCTAGCACTCGCTACCTCTTACGAGGTAACTAGGAGGCATGTGTCGATCCAGAACGTAGACAGTCTTCACCGTACGATCAAATGGGCTTCTCGCAGTCCCCATAAATGGGGGTCTGTGGCCTATCTAAGCTATGTTGAAGCAGTGATACTCTATGCAGGTCTTGGCGGTTAACCCACGCCTCTGTAAACGATTAAATATGTTTGTAAAATTCGCGGCTTGCTTTGCATGTGCTTGTCAAACTAGCACACAGACGTTCAAACCAACTTCGTCAAACGTAACCTCACCTTCAGATCTGATCTCGCGCTTTGTAAGTTACAGCGTCGAGGACCATTTTGACACTAGCGGGGATGGCTACCAACGCAGGTAAAGCATTTCTTCCTAACAATGAATTTACAGACAAAGAAGACAAGGGGCTGGTGGTGGTGGTTAGTGTTTAACGTCCCGTCGACAACGAGGTCATTAGAGACGGTCAAGGGGCTGGTACAGGGAATAGTTTGAGAGATAAATATATCCATAAAATTTCATGAAGGAAATGTTACGCACTATTCGTTGGCCTAATAATTACATCACCTGTCTCCGAATGAACATTCAAACTCTTTTTAGCTTATCAGTATTATTACCTCTTCTTCGAACTGAAAAAGAAGAACAGTTGTGCAAAAATTTATTCCTACTTAGAATAAAAGTTTTAAAATAAAACAGCCAGGGATCGCATGTAAGCTGTTAAAATTTGAACTTTATTATTCAGACGACGGTTTCTATTGTGGTGCGATCATCATCAGATCATTAAAACTCCATGACGACGGCTGGAGAGTACGGCAAGGAGCAGCCCGCTAAGTAGCAACGCAGTGTTCATCGTCGGTACATAAGGGGCTGCTCCTCGCCACTCTCTCCAGCTGTCACCATGGAGCTTTAAGGGTCTGTGATGATCGTACCACATTCGAAACCGGTCGCCTCAATAATAAATTTTAAATTTTAGCACCTTACCTGTGATCCTTTAAAAACTTTTATTATAATTTTTTATCGCTATTTCTCAGGAACAGTGTTCCAAAAGATGTTTACTGCCTACTTGATTTTCTAAAAGTGTCAGTTCCTTAAAGTATCACAACATGTCACATACAAATTGTCTGTGGAAGGACTAAAAAAGATTTGTTTTCTTGTCTTCTTGCAATCCCGCTGTTGCGTCGATTGTTAATTGTTACTTTCTTTGCATCTTCCTTTGTTGTAAAAGGATGGGAAAGTCGCAACATATTTATCATTTTCATGATAGCTTGTGATCTTTTATTCTTGTCCATATATTCCGTAGTGGTCGTGTTGGTCTAACAGGCAGAGCAGTAGACACCTGCCATGGAGTCCCAGGTTCAATCCCGGATAGGAGCGGGCGTTTTTACTCGATCCAGTCCCTCCAGGACGGCCCAGGTCTACTCGGCCTGGTATCAAAAATGAGTACTAGTGATCTTTCCCGGAGGTAAAAGGCGGCCGGAGCTCTGGACTCGCAGTCAGCCCATTCCTAGTGCCACGGCGAAGAAAGGCTCAGAGAGAGAGAGAGAGAGAGAGAGAGAGAGAGAGAGGGAGAGAGAGAGAGAGAGACACCTTCGTGTGATATTAGTTTCCATAATCGTGATAAAACGATATAGTCTCAAACGCAAAGAGGTTTCCGCTCAAAATGTACGGCGAAACATCAACTTGTGCAAAAAGAAAAAAAAAAAAAAAAAAACTTTCTAGTGTCAACATCACATACTCCTTAGTTTTCGAGAGAAGTTGCTGTCAGTCCTGGTCTTCAAAAATTTTTGTTACAAAAAGTGTTCGCTGTGATTTGGAACCTCATGCTAAGTTGTCATATTTATGCGATCTTGGCCACGGTAACTTTGTTACCAAGTAAAACACATCCCTTCTTCTCATTTATCAACATGAGAAAAATCAGTTACCATGTATATACATTACACGTTAAAAATTTGGCAAATAACTGGCTTTTGCTTTTTTTTCCCAAACGTATGCCTAACAGTCAAACTTGTTCGTCAAATCGGAAGTAACTCCAAATTAGTCTCAAACATGTAAACAAAGTCTTAACAGCACGCAGATGAATGACTTGACGAACAAGGGAATTTTGATAAGTTGCGTGATCGTCTACGGGGGCATTAAGGACAACAGTGCAACCTATCGTCCCCGCTTCCTATCTATAACTGCTGCGCGAGAAGTTATGGAATACCTGGAACTGAACGCGTATCAGTGGCGTCGGTTACTCTTCACTAATACGTCTCCAAGACGGTCAATAATATTTCGCAATATTTCCTGAATCGCAATAATATTGAAGGTGTATGTGTGGGTTTGAAAGATAGTGCAATTAATATTGAGAAAATCATAAACTTTTGAAATATTTTGCGCTATCAGGAAATATTGTGCCGACTGTGGGCAGCATTGCACAATATCCAGACTCTCGCATGCTACAGACACTTAATATCTTTCTGTTCACTCTTCGTTGTTGTTACGGTGCTGAGAATGAGTTCAAAACTAGACGAGAAAACGTTATGGTTAGGGTACATCGAAATGTATAAATAATTGCCAGCATGTCAGGACGGATGAGTACAAAAAACAGAAATCTTAAAAATGAGTTGTATGATTTGTTACTCAGAAAATACAGGGAAACGTCACGAAGGACAACGTTTTTTAAAATAATTAATGCAAAATTATAAATAAAGTCTATATGGATATTTGTGTGTGTGTGTGTATGTGTACTCATTTTGTACTCGCAAATAATCGTTCAGTTCAGGTATTATTTCGTGACACCTTTCCATAACTATGTATCAAATACTTTAGAGTGAGACTGCACTTGTAAATTTCAAGTCTTCGAATGAATTGTCAGTGACAAGATGTAGTAGCATCATAGGTAAACACTGACTTGGTGGAGTTACTCCTTTTATTACAATATTTTGGTTTTTGATCATGGCGAATTAAGCGTCAGCAGAAATTTAACCAGGGGAGAGGGGAGCAGTGCAAGACCCTGAAATTTATATTTTTGATGTGAAAGTTTTGGTCAGTTTTGACACAAAAACATGATATCCCAGAGAACTGATGGTTATCCACTCACTATTTGTCACACACACATTACTTTGACACCGTGCTAAGAACAACAAACGAACGATTATACAGCAATTGCTAAAGCCATAGTGTTGTCTTACCGAGATCAGCGACGTAGGGCCACATTTGGCTAAACGAGACGTTTAGCGAAATCACAGAAAATCAGTTCTAGAAGTTTATAGGAATTTTGTAATGATTGTAATGAATAAAAACAACGTACACCAGATTCTAAGAGGGAGGGGGGGGGGGGGGCGGACAAATGCTTATGTGTGTGGACGCCTAAGTATACTAATAACCATTTCCACTAAAGTTTCAGATGTTGGACCATCCCATCAACACACAATAAGTTATGATAATCCTTTTTTTCCAATCTCAGTTCCGTCAACAAGTTTTCGTGAGCGGTCTTTAACGTTCCTTGACCCCATTTATCAACCACCTTTTTTTTCTGGTTGCAACGAAATTGAGCATTTATCACAGCAGCAGCGTCTTAACCGCCAACAGTTCGAACCGCGATATTGACAAATGTAGGGAGAATGTCAATAATACTGCAGAAAATTACTGCGCAGTGCTATTGACCGTCTCGGGGCCGCTTAACGAGTACAGTATTTGTCTAGTGCCGTACGACCGCCGTAGAAGGAGCGCGGAAGTAATGGGGTATCAATGCACATTTCAGGCATGCAGTTCCATGGGTTCAGCAGAGAGCAGGGTAGTTAATTTTTGGGCCGATATCACATACGGATGTCAAATGCCTCACAATGCTATCGAGAATGATTTGAGGGCTATGTAGTACCGGAAGAGGATCCTCCTATCTATCGTCCAGCCCGACTCTCAACATTTCGGGGTTGGGTTCGTCTTTAGACACCGTAGTGCTTCAGCCCACAGCGCCCAGCTTCTCAGCACAATCCTCCAGGAGGCAGCAATTAATGGAATCGAACGGCCTGCGGTATCTCATGGCATGCTTGGGATCAGCTGAAACTGATCATAAGAAACCTGGTTCTTCACTGTGCGTATGACCTCAGGAGAGCAATCTTCGAAGAGTGGCAGAGGCTTGCGCAGCAATATCACGACTATCTTGCGGACAGCATGCCAAGGAGGATCCAAGCGTGATACATTGCGCGAGGTGCAATTTTGATTTTGCAGATATGCAAAGACATGCGCTTTCCGGCATACTGATTTTACACTGCCTGACAAATGAAAGTGAAGCACTCAGAAGACATGGTCATATGTCAGTGTAGCTTCGTAGGCTTACACATCCTTAGGGGTCATGTAAATGATTACAATTTCAGTTCATTATTACAGGTAGAACGGCCAGCAGACTGTGTAGGTGTTGCTCCTGTTTGGGATATAACACGTCCAGTCCACGTTAATGCGACCACCGCTTATGTTCGACGTCACCACTCAATAAAAATACCACAGGCAGCAGGTGGCAGCACTAGCATTCGAGGACGTATAAAACGCTTCAGAGGGTAGCGGAAAACAGTGCAGTCGTTGTCTATTGCGAGAACGGAGCGATTTATCTGACTTCCAAAAGGACATACTCACTAGCTTTCGGGCCAAGGGTGGAAGCATTTGGCTATGTTTGCAAACTGTTCGGGTGCTGACGTGGTTAGAGCATGGAGAAATGGCCCCGTCCAAAACCGGCGTCGAGACAACTAGTATGTTGCCCCATGAATCACAGATGACAGAGGTGAACGATGGTTGTGAAGATGTGTACGGGCGAGTAGACTGCCTGATGAAACGAGGGGCTACCAACAATGTCTCCTCAACGAGACATCCTTGGGATGTCCAGAAAGCGTTTGACTCGGTGCCCCACTGCAGTCCCCTAACTAAGGCACGAGCATATGGGATTGGTTCCCAAGTATGTGAGTGGCTCGAAGACTTCTTAAGTAATAGAACCCAGTACGTTATCCTCGATGGTGAGTGTTCATCGGAGGTGAGGGTATCATCTGGAGTGCCCCAGGGAAGTGTGGTAGGTCCGCTGTTGTTTTCTATCTAGATAAATGATCTTTTGGATAGGGTGGATAGCAATGTGCGGCTGTTTGCTGCTGATGCTGTGGTGTACGGGAAGGTGTCGTCGTTGAGTGATTGTAGGACGATACAAGATGACTTGGAAAGGATTTGTGATTGGTGTACAGAATGGTAGCTAACTCTAAATATAGATAAATGTAAATTAATGCAGATTAATAGGAAAAAGAATCCTGCAATGTTTGAATACTCCATTAGTAGTGTCGCGCTTGACATAGTCACTTCGATTAAATATTTGGGCGTAACATTGCAGAGCGATATGAAATGGGACAAGCATGTAATGGCAGTTGTGGGGAAGGCGGATAGTCGTCTTCGGTTCATTGGTAGAATTTTGGGAAGATGTAGTTCATCTGTAAAGGAGACCGCTTATAAAACACTAATACGACCTATTCTTGAGTACTGCTCGAGCGTTTGGGATCCCTATCAGGTCGGATTGAGGGAGGACATAGAAGCAATTCGGAGGCGGGCTGCTAGATTTGTTACTCGTAGGTTTGATCATCACGCGAGTGTTACGGAAATGCTTCAGGAACTCGGGTGGGAGTCTCTAGAGGAAAGGAGGCGTTCTTTTCGTGAATCGCTGCTGAGGAAATTTAGAGAACCAGCATTTGAGGCTGACTGCAGTACAATTTTACTGCCGCCAACTTACATTTCGCGCAAAAACCACAAAGATAAGATACGAGAGATTAGGGCTCGTACAGAGGCATATAGGCAGTCATTTTTCCCTCGTTCTGTTTGGGAGTGGAACAGGGAGAGAAGATGCTAGTTTTGGTTCGAGGTACCCTCCGCCACGCACCGTATGGTGGATTGCGGAGTATGTATGTAGGTGTAGACGTAGACGATAGTTCGATGAACGTTGTTGCGTATGGGCCTCCGCAGCAGAGGCTGTTTCATGCACCCATGCTGACTGCTGCTCATCGGTAATGAAGGCTCGGATCTGCACACCAACATCACTGTTAGACGTCCACTGAGCGGCTACAGACGGCCTTTTCTGACGAATCACGTCTATTCTCCATTGGACTGGAAGCCAACACCGCAACAGTAGTCAGAAGGGAGGGAGCATTATGGCCTGGGAAATATTCTCCTGGCATTCCCTAGGTGATATCGTCATTCTGGAAGGTGCAATTGATCAACACAAGTATGCATCTCTCCTTGGGGACCACTTCCACCCATATATGCATTTTGTTTTTTTTCAGCATGTTGTCTATCAGCAGGAGAATGCAGCGTGTCACACAGCTCGCAGTGTATGTACGTGGTTCGAAGATTACCAGGATGAGTTTAACATATTAACTTGATCACCAAACTCCTCGGATTTAAACCCAATCGAGAATCTATAGGACCACCATGATCGGCCCGTTCGCGCCATAGATCCTCAATCGAGAAATCTAGAGCAGCAGACCACGGCACTGGAGTCCGCATCGCTCCACATCCCTGTCGGTATCTTCCAGAACCTCAGTAACTCTCTGCCTGCACGTCTTGCAAAGGTCCCCGCTGGAAAAAAGTAGTTATCAGGTCTTTGACAGATGGTCACATTAATGTGACTGGACAAACTATAATGGGCGTGAACAGATTCAGATATTGAGTGTGAAGGACACAGAGATGCCACATACTCTTGTGAGATAGAGTTTGAAAGGTGACGCACTGTGTTTCTCCATTTGGCAGGCTGGTCGAATCGTGCAAATCTAGATTTGTGGGACATTCGAGTGTGACAGTGGCCCAATATTTGCCTGAATGGGAACATGAGGGCAGGCGTATGGGTCGTCAGGGTTCTAGTCGAGCACTGAGACCACCTCAAGGGAGGATCGCCGTATTGTGCACCAAGCACATCGCATCTGCTTCACATCTGTGCCTGCCATATGAGAGAAAATAATGGGTTCCCTGCAATATCATGTCACTCAGCACTATTGTTTAGAGACTAGCAGCAACCAGACTACGGAATTACCATCCCACGCGTAGACTGCCGTTAACGCCACAACACAAACGCTGCGTTTAGAGTGTTGCTGCGACAGGGAAGCATGGACTGCTGATAAACAGCGTTGTAGTGTGTTGAGTGATGAAACGTGGTTCTGCACTATCCCGGGTGGCAATCGTGGGTGGGTATGGCGGAAAACCTGCGAAGGTGTCCCATTCTTCCAGTGTTTTGAAGAGGCACAGAGGTGATTCCTGGCGTCGTGGTGTGACGTGTGACTTCAGGTGACGGCTGGTAGTGATTTCGGGAATTCTGAAGGCACAATAGTACATCACGGACATCCTGCTTCCTCGTATATTACCTCCCATGCGACGCTATTGTGGGCCATTTTTCAACAGGACAATGCTCGCCTCCACACAGCACGTTTCTCTGTGACGTTCAGGTACTAACATGTGTGTGAGAATCTCGCATGTCAAAGCCGTCCAAGTGCCGGTGTCCAAAAGATACAACGGCTTTAAGACACAGTTCCCAACCGCATTAGTGCATGCAGGCTAGAGGGGGTACAACACCAGGCTGATACGAGTAAATAAGCTGAGACTGTAATTTTTCTTCGTAAATTTGACTTGATACTGTAGTCACTGCAATAACATCACATACTGTCTCAGCCCTGAAGTTTCATTTCGTTTGCTCCTGCCCTTCTCTATGGTTCACTTTTTTCCAGGCAGTGTATTTCGGGTATTGTTTCGTTTTTATCACAGTAAAGCTGTATATTTCATTTTTTGTAAGGCATATTTTTTCATGCAGTTATAAGAGTAGAGGGACATGAAAGGGAAGCAGTGTTTGAGAAGGAAGTGAGACAGAGTTGTAGCCTATCCTCGATGTTATTCAATCTGTATATTGAACAAGCAGTGAACGAAACAAAAGAAAAATTCGGCGTAGGTATTAAAATCCATGGAGAAGAAATAAAAACTTTGAGGTTCGCCGATGACATTGTAATTCTGTCAGAGACAGCAAAGGACTTGGAAGAGCAGTTGAACGGAATGGACAGTGTCTTGAAAGGAGGATACAAGATGAACATCAACAAAAGCAAAACTAGGAGAATGAAATGTAGTCGAATTAAGTTGGGTGATGCTGAGGGAATTAGATTAGGAAATGAGGCAAAGTAGTAAAGGAGTTTTGCTATTTGGGGAGCAAAATAACTGATGACGGTCAAAGTAGAGAGGATATAAAATGCAGACTGGCAATGCCAAGGAAAGCGTTTCTAAAGAAGAGAAATTTGTTAACATCGAGTATTGATTTAATGGGCAGGAAGTCGTTTCTAGAAGTATTTGTATGTAGTGTAACCATGTATGGAAATGAAACATGTACGATAGTTAGTTTGGACAAGAAGAGAATAGAAGCTTTCAAAATGTGGTGCTACAGAAGAATGCTGAAGATTAGATGGGTAGACCACTAATGGGGAAGTATTGAATAGGATTGGGGAGAGGAGAAGTTTGTGGCATAACTTGACTAGAAGAAGGGATCGGTTGGCAGGACATGTTCTGAGGCGTCAAGGGATCACCAATTTAGTATTTGAGGGTAGCGTGGAGGGTAAAAATCGTAGAGGGAGACCAAGAGATGAATACACTAAGCAGACTCAGAAGGATATAGGTTGCAGTAGGTACTGTGAGATGAAGAAGCTTGCACAGGATAGAGTAGCATGGAGAGCTACATCAAATCAGTCTCAGGACTGAAGACCACAACAATAACATATTTTTTCATTTCCTGTTCCTCTTGTATCTCAGCCAAAACACGTTCATACAGATGCAACTTTATTTGAGCAGATTACTTCAAATACTAGTGAAAAATGTTAGGATTACTATATGTTCTGGCTACTTCACCAATCGTTTATATAATATTCATAATATCAGAACTCACATGTGTCACATTTCTCATTATACTGGAAACATACGCGCTTGGTGTGAAAGAAAGGAAAAATAAAGTCTTACACTTCCACTCTCTGACAAAGTGAGAAGGGTAGAGGAACAAGAATCAAGTGTAACGCGAAAGAAGAAGTTGTTGAGATTGTACGAAATGATAGATAAAACGAAGAAGTGCGGTGCTACACGTCACAGGAAAGATGAGGAAACGAGGACAGAAAAAGAACTCAAAACAAAAATAGCAAGTAACGAAATTGATGGAAATTATAGACAAAATAAAGAGGTACACCAGTTATGGTCTTCTCGCAAACCTCCGGCTACTCGTGACTCGGCCACTGGTAGCAATGATTGTGTGTGTGTGTGTGTGTGTGTGTGTGTGTGTGTGCGTGTCCGGTGTACAGCTGCGCTCGCCAAGGGCCGGTGTCCCGTTAATGACCGTCAGTGGGCCGCCATTACCCAGCCGGCAAACGTTAATAGCTCGTAATAATTCGAGGTACTGCGGCACGCCCCCTAACACACGCGCCCGGCTGCTTGCGCGGGAGCGCTATCGATACTTAACTGCCGCACGCTGAAATTTTTCTCCGTGGCCCGATGACCTCGCAGATAGCCCCCGGGCAGGGGGAAAGAGGAGGGGGGGCAGGGGAAGTAAATGAGGGCGAGAATTATTGAATCGAATGCGAAGCGAGGCCCGCCGGGACGTCCCCGGAACCCCTGCTGTTTCGCTTCTCTTCTCTTCTCTCTCGTCTCGTTGCAGATGCAGCGACGTGGCGTGACGTGATTGGTCACGGCACCCCGCGCTCGACGTGGCGCGGCGAATTGCCAGCCCGTATCGCACGACCAATCGCTGCTAGCTTCGCGCTTCTCCGCTCTTATGTCCGACGGTCCGTTCTGTTTCCTTGCCTTCTACCGGCGCTCTCGTGCAAGATCTGAACCAGATCTGCAGCGTCGACGGCAAAGTTTTCTCTCTGCTGTTAGCGCAGCTGCCTGAAGTACATCATCCGCACTAATAAGCTTGCTCTGGAGGTTAAATAGAGGCTAATGTTATTACAAGGTAATCAGAAACGCCAGACCAGTCGCTCTCTCTATTAGCAGATAACTCGGCGGAGAGAAGACTATTTTACAGAAGAGTAAGAATTTTTAGCCCGTACGTGAGCTCCGTCCGCCTCCGCTATTGAGTGGCTAGCAGGGCTGACTGTTACGTGGAAAATCCAGGTTCGATTCCTGGTACTGCCAGGGATTTTTCCTGGGTTGGAGACTTGAACGAGGTGCACTCACGTGGTGATGCTAACTCAGGAGCTACTTGGGCTTGTAGTAGCGACACCAAGTCCGCTAAATCGACAACAGCTGGGAGTGTCGTCTCCTGCCCCCATTCATCCAAACCGCATCCAAATGACGCCACTGGAAGCGAATGACACGGCGGTCCTTCGGTCACATTTCACCCGTATGGGGCTCTGCTTGTCTTAAGCTGCTATTACACGACACACCAAACGTGCACAAGTCTGCTAGCGGCAGGATGGGTGACGCTGCGATTTCAGCAGACGGTTTTTCCGCCGGTGAGAAATAAGAATAATTAAATTTTGCAGAGGATCCGCGCATGCGCAGTAGAAGAAGTATGTGCGTATGCGCAGAACGCACCAATTCGAGCGGGCTTTCTGCTTGTTATTGTCATCACATGTGGTCAACAGACGACAAATACGTGAGCTCTTAAGGACGCTTTGGATACCGCGCGAGATATTTTACGCATTTTACAGTGAGTAATTTTCTGTGCATACAGTAATAAAACAAATGATAATTATCTTTTCTGTATTGCCGTTAAAAAAAGCTTTATATCTAATGATAGCTTATAATAATTTGTAGAAATGGAATGAAGAAAGGAAGTATAAGCGTGCTTATTGAGGCATACAGCAAGGAAAGGTGATCATATGATCCTCCAGATACGCTGTGCTGTAATAAGGCAAATTTACAGATGTTTAATTCTGAGTTTATATGTTTTACTTAAACGTGCATATACACACATCAAAAAAAGATTTGCATCACCCTGGTTCCCAGAACTCCTGAAGATAGATATTGTATCCCAGACACAGTCCCCAGAGATGCAACTAAACCCGTCAAAAGATGTAAACAACCACACATGAGCAGCGCCTGAGGGGATCTGAGAGCGGATCAGTTCCAGTCATTCCACCAGGAAGGAGGTACACGAGCCGTCTGTACCGCACTGCATGATGTCGTGGCTGCAAAGATGGACCCCACCATGGACGTTGGGAGTCAAGTTGCGCATCATGCATCTGTAGTTCAACCATGCCTAGATGATCAACACCGCGGTTTGATCACATCCGCATTGTTACTTTGTGCCAGGAAGGGATCTCAACAAGGGAAGTGTCCAGGAGTCTCGCAGTGAACCAAAGCGATGTTGTTCGGACATGGAGGAGATACAGAGAGACAGGAACTGTCGATGACATGCCTCACTCAGGCCGACCAAGGGCTACTACTGCAGTGGATAGCCGCTACCTACGGATTATGGCTTGGAGGAACACTGACGGCAATGCCACCATGTCGAATAATGCTTTTCGTGTAGCCACAGGACGTCGTGTTACGACTCAAACTGTGCTCAGTAGGCTGCATGATGCGCAACTTGACTCCCTATGTCCATGGTGGGGTCCATCTTTGCAACCACGACATCATGCAGTGCGGTACAGATGGGCCGGCCCCTCCGGCCGGAGGTTCAAGTCCTCTTTCGGGCATGGGTATGTGTGTTCGTCTTAGCATAAGTCAGTTTAACTTACTTCAAGTAGTGTGTAAGTCTAGGGACCGATGACCTCAGCAGTTCGGTCCCTTAAGAACAGATGGGCCCAACAAAAATGGTTCATATGGCTCTGAGCACTATGGGACTTAACTTCTGAGGTCATCAGTCCCCTAGAACTTAGAACTACTTAACTACACATCCATGCCCGAGGCAGGATTCGAACGTGCGACCGCAGCGGTCGCATGGTTCCAGACTGACGCGCCTAGAACCGCTCGGCCACACCAGCAGGCTGGGCCCAACAACATGCCGAATGGACTGCTCAGGATTGGCATCACATTCTCTTCGCCGAAGAGTGTCGCATGTGCCTTCAACAAGACAATCGTCGGAGACATGTTTGGAGGCAACCCAGTCAGGCTGAACATCTGAGATACACTGTCCAGCGAGTGCAGCAAGATGGAGGTTCCCTGCTGTTTTGGTGTGGCGTTACGTGGAACTGACGTAAGCCGCTGGTGGTCGTGGAAGGCGCCGTAACGGATGTATGATACGTGAATGCCATCCTCCGACCGATAATGCAACCATATCGGCAGCATATTGGCGAGGCATTCGTCTTCATGGACGACGATTCGCGCCCCCATCGTGCACATCTTGTGAATGACTTCCTTCAGGATAACGACATCGCTCGACTGGAGTGGCCAGCATGTTCTCCAGACATGAACCCTATCGGACATGCCTGGGATAGATTGAAAAGGGCTGTTTATGGACGACGTGACACATCAACCATTCTGAGGCATCTGCGCCGAATCGCAGTTGAGGAGTGGGACAATCTGGACCAACAGTGCCTTGATGAACTTGTGGATAGTATGCCACGACGAATACAGGCATGCATCAATGCAAGAGGACGTGCCACTGGGTATTAGAGGTGCCAGTGTGTACAGCAATCTGGACCACTGCCTCTGAAGGTCTCGCTGTATGGTGGTACAACATGCAATGTGTGGTTTTCATGAACAATAAAAAGGGCGGAAATTATGTTTATGTTGATCTCTATTTCAATTTTTTGTACAAATTCCGGAACTCTCGCAACCGAGGTGATGCAAAACTTTTTCTGATGTGTGTAGTTTTACTTTCGATATGTGTACGTATCATCTTAATTATTTCAGCATGCCAGGAAGTACATGTTGAGGGAATAGCTACAAGAGTCAGAGCAGTGACGCTGGCCATGACCAAAGAGGACTGTAAAAGTCATTTTTTATCTTGCGCTCGCACTATCTCGAAATAAATTCCCTCATTACTTTGTCACTTGCGCGAATCCCGTCATGTGCGATCGACAAAGCACGTCCATTCTGAAGTAGTTCTTCCTGTGAATCATCGTGCCTCAACTCCTTCATTAGCAGGAAGTATATGCCCCTGCCGTCACCCCTTCTTCCCAGCCATGGTCGAACCCAATTCCTATGCCTGATACGTCGTCGATTTGTCCTTCTCCTAACGACTAGGGCGGACATTGTCACGGAAAATGCTGTATAGTGATTTCGTTCAAGTGGTTCTAAGCACTATGAGACTTAACATCTGAGGTCATCAGTCCCCTAGACTTAGAACTACTTAAACCCAACTAACCTAAGGACATCACACACATCCACGCCCTAGGCAAGATTCGAATCTGCGACCGTAGTATCAGCGCGGTTCCGGACTGAAGCGCCTAGAACCGCTCGGCCACAGCGGCCGGCTGTGATTTCGTCCTCCATGTCTAAAACACTGTAAACCTAAACATAATCACTTGCTTGAACCAGCCCGACATAAAACGAAGACTTTAGTTCATAATTCTGAATAATTGTAATATAATTTCAGTGTAGTTGCACAAGATAACAATAACTGTTTAATCATATGAAGCTAGACCTCCCAGAAGTTTCAATAAATGTAAATATCGTCTTTACACAAATATTAACTTTCGCACTCAACGAGACAACCAACGTAAACAAACCTGTGGTTCCGAAGATGCACCATTTGGGTGCTAGTGCAGACACACACGTTAGGTATATCGTGTAATAGGGCTACGAAAAAGTTGGCAGTTCCAGACTTGTACGCTTGGGGCGCTGGTGCAGAGTTGTATACGATAGACGTGCCGTGTTCTCGACTTTGCGTGAGCGCGTAGCAAACGGCAGACCTATATTTCCGCATATTGGGCAGAGGATAACCGAACTGCGTGACTGCACTGCTGGTGTTACAAATGATGCTCTTAATATGTCCATATTCGCGTTTACTCGTAGCTAATATTTGTATGACACTGTACTTTCTTCTTGGTCTTTACGTGTTTCTTAAGTAAAAAGATGTGCACCAAACCAGTCTTCCGACTGAAGACCACGACAAGGATAAAATCCTCTCAAATGACAATACAGTAAGGTGATGCAGCGCGCAATTTTTTTTTTCAAGGAACCATACTGAGAGTAGCACGAAGTAATTTATGGAAATCTAAAAAATACAGTTCAGAATAGTCAAAAGCGTGTTTGGGATAGACCGGCCCAATATGCATACAGTTCCTAACCGTTGCACCTCTTCGCTGGTTCCAATCAATTCAAAATATTTTAAAACTTATAGTCATACAGTCGAGCATCGAAGAGGCCCGAAGGTTGTTTAAAAGGTCCCATTGCGTTGTCGGCCCCTTAGAAAAGTCTATGAATTACTGTGCTGGGAAACCTCTTACGTTATTTGATTTTCAAACAGCTGAGCAAAACTGAACGTACTCGGACATTTCTCTCTTTACTTATTCTGATCAACACTAAACTGACACAGATTTTTTTAGCGCAACGCAATCTTTCAATAATCCCTACAAAAGAATGGCCCTGACTAACAGTAACCCATACCTTTCATGAGTCACTTACCTCACAAAAATGTTCGTTACTCAAACTACTGTAATACAGCGAGTGCCAATACTGCCAGCTAAATAAAAGATTCTAACTACTGAAGGCACTAACTACTTATAGGCATAGTCAGCAAATGAAAGATTTTGATAGAGAACAAACAATGTATTTACCTTCATAGTGTTCAAAAGTCATAATATATATATATATATATATATATATATATATATATATATATATATATATATATATATATATATATATATATATATATCAGTTCATGACATCCAGTCTTACAAATTTCGTTTTTCTGACGGATACACGTCCAGATCGTCCGCTCTCAAAACTCTGTCATCTCTCTTCCCACATCCACCACAGCTGGCGGCTCACCTCCAACTGCGCAACGCTACGCGCTGTTCACATCCAACTGCCCAACACTACAATAGCAAATATTCCAGCAATGCAAATAACCCACAGACTGCACACCGCACAGTCAGTGATTTTCATACAGAGCGCTACGTGGCGTTACCAACATAAAAACATAAACAGCCTACTTACATAGAACCTTAACAGCCTACTACACGTTGCTTGCTTCCGAACCGAGCGAGGTGGCGCAGTGGCTAGCACACTGGACTCGTATTCGGGAGGACGACGGTTCAATCCCGCGTTCGGCCATCCTGATTTAGGTTTTCTGTGACTTCCCTAAATCGCTCCAGGCAAGTGCCGGGATGGTTCCTTTGAAAGGGCACGGCCGACTTCCTTCCCTAATCCGATGAGACCGATGACCTCGCTGCCTGGTCTCCTCCCCCAAACAACCCAACCCCTTGCTTCCGAGCAACGATCCGACTCAACCAGCTAGTAAATACAGAACACAAAATAAAGACATGAAATATATTCGTAATTGCGAATATGGACAACCAATAGCTGTGTAATGAAATGACGACAATGAAAATTTGTGCCAAACCGGGATTCCAGCCCGAATTTCCTGCTTGTTGCGAGTGGTTGCCTTACCATCATGCACCACTAGCACGATTCACAGCCAGACCCAAACTTCCATATGTCGTCAACCTTTTGTGTACAACCTGCACTCGTACATTCATTATTTACATGGGAGACATTTTAATCGAAAGTCGCTTTGCCGGTGTCGGCGTATAAATACGATATTGCAGTGCCTGTGTTTTTCAGAACTGCGATGCAGTGTTCCTTCGGACGGCTTGCAAGGAATAAAGAGTTTGAATCTCGTACCATTGAGCACATACAGGATGCTCCTCAGAATCTTTAGCCATTTACCCAACATCTTACTGTGACTTGGCAATGGATTCTCGCTACCAGAACAATACCCTTCACCTGAGAAGGATCTTCATCTCATATATGTTCTGCAGTTTATGTAAATATGTTCCTGAAACTTAGCATTCTTTTAACTTTTCTACCGGTCTCGACTTTTTTTCATTTCATTCTTTATTTCTTTGGTCTGCAAGTCAACCATCAGCTACAATCCTACATTCCAGTTTCTTATTTTAATTTTGTATGATCCTCTTTTCCACTTTTTTCTCCTTTTTTGGCTCGAATTTTTTTACTTTATTGTCAGCCTTTCTGGATCCATTCTTTGCAAGTGGCCGATCCATCTTCTTCTGTTTTTCTAACTATTTTGTATACGGCCTATCTGAAACACCTTCTCTAGACATTACTGATTCTCTTTCATATGCTTTGGTAATGCTGGAAAAAAAAATCATTTCTGAACTTTTAAGAAATCGTGTTTTGTTTTTTATTTAAAACCCACAACTCACTTCGGTACAGCAGTGTCGGGGCCGGCCGGAGTGGCCGTGCGGTTCTAGGCGCTACAGTCTGGAGCCGAGCGACCACTACGGTCGCAGGTTCGAATCCTGCCTCGGGCATGGATCTGTGTGATGTCCTTAGGTTAGTTAGGTTTAAGTAGTTCTAAGTTCTAGGCGACTGATGATCTCAGAAGTTAAGTCGCATAGTGCTCAGAGCCATTTGAACCAAGCAGTGTCGGGAGAGTAGCACCGTCTCTTTCCACCAGTCTTCGAACTGCTTTCATACGGGCCGCCACGAATTTCTCTCCCGTGCCAACCTCTTCATCTCAGAGTAGCACTTACATCCAATTTCCTCAGTTATTTGTTGAATATATTCCAATTTCTGTCTCTTCTTACATTTTATGGCATTAAAAGAACAGATTTTCCATAGCCAAGCAAGTAATTGCTTAAGTCGTGCCACACCAACTGAACGTTAAATACATAAGTGTATTTTATAGTAGTCAGTTTTTCTGTATATAGTCCTTACTACTAAGCTTTGTTTGAATACGTTTTAGCGCTATTTCCTCTCTGTCGACTTTTTATTGTTTCTCTCATGCACTGTACTGTTTTTGCACTTTCTATTGGAAAGATTTTTTTTTTTTTTTTTAACTCATGCACTGACTTCTGAGCCATTGACTGATATAAAACTCAGTTGTGTATTTAATATTCAGTCGGTGAGGCACAACTTAGCGCAACAAAGATGCCCGTCCTCATCTAGGTTTTTCCTATCTACTGCCTTGTTTCTTGTGGATGTAAATGTCACTCAGACCAATAATTTCCCCTTACGGTTGGGTTCTTTGTAAGAATGTTGTATTGTCAGTGGTCTGCAATTTTATCAAGTTTTGTTACTGCCCCTCTTTCTCTTCCCTGTGTCCTTTCTGTCCTTTCCTTACTGACTCAAACGGAACCTTGTATGGTTTCTGTACTGTTGTCACTATTGTTTCTATTATGTATATTTAGGTTCAGAGGTAGGTCTCTGTTCATATTTCTGTATTATTTTATGTTTGTTATCAAGTTGTTCGTTTTCTTATGTCGTCACAAACAGTATCACTGCACCAGCTCAGTCTTGTAGCCTAGCTGCGGTCCCTGTCAGCTTAGTTTCATAAAGCACATGTGGGTTTTTTAGGTTAGAGAATTCCCTCCCTAGGCCCGACAAGACGCCTTCTGAGACGCGGCAAGGTAGGAGTAGGCAAAATGTAACAGGGAATAACAATATTAATGTGCTAACAGTAAACTGCAGGAGCGTCTATAGAAAGGTCCCAGAACTGCTCTCATTAATAAACGGTCACAATGCCCATATAGTACTAGGCACAGGAAGTTGGCTGAAACCAGACGTAAACAGTAATGAAATCCTAAACTCAGATTGGAATGTATACCGCAGAGACAGGCTGGACAGTGAAGGGGGAGGCGTGTTTATAGCGATAAGAAGTGCTATAGTATCGAAGGAAATTGACGGAGATCCGAAATGTGAAAAAATTTGGGTGAAGGTCACGGTTAAAGCAGGCTCAGACATGGTAATTGGATGTCTCTATAGGCTCCGTGGCTCAGCAGCTGTTGTGGCTGAGTACCTGAAGGATAATTTGGAAAATATTTCGAGTAGATTTCCCCACCATGTTATAGTTCTGGGTGGAGATTTTAATTTGCCGGATATAGAATGGGAGACTCAAAAGTTCATAACAGCTGGCAGGGACAAAGAATCCAGTGAAATTTTTTTAAGTGCTTTATCTGAGAACTACCTTGAGCAGTTAAACAGAGAACCGACTCGTGGCGATAACATATTAGACCTTCTAGTGACAGACAGACCCGAACTATTTGAAACAGTTAACGCAGAACAGGGAATCAGCCATCATAAAGCGGTTACTGCATCGATGATTTCAGCCGTAAATATAAATATTAAAAAAGATAGGAAGATTTTTCTGTTTAGCAAAAGTGACAAAAATCAGATTACAGAGTACCTGACGGCTCAACACAAAAGTTTTGTCTCAAGTACAGATAGTGTTGAGGATCAGTGGACAAAGTTCAAAACCATCGTACAATATGCGTTAGATGAGTATGTGCCAAGCAAGATCGTAAGAGATGGAAAAGAGCCACCGTGGTACAACAACCGAGTTAGAAAACTGCTGCGGAAGCAAAGGGAACTTCACAGCAAACATAAACATAGCCAAAGCCTTGCAGACAAACAAAAATTACGCGAAGCGAAATGTAGTGTGAGGAGGGCTATGCGAGAGGCGTTCAATGAATTCGAAAGTAAAGTTCTATGTACTCACTTGGCAAAAAATCCTAAGAAATTTTGGCCTTATGTCAAAGCGGTAGGTGGATCAAAACAAAACGTACAGACACTCTGTGACCAAAATGGTACTGAAACAGAGGATGACAGACTAAAGGCCGAAATACTAAATGTCTTTTTCCAAAGCTGTTTCACAGAGGAAGACTGTACTGTAGTTCCTTCTCTAGATTGTCGCACAGATGTCAAAATGGTAGGTATCGAAATAGACGACAGAGGGATAGAGAAACAATTAAAATCGCTCAAAAGAGGAAAGGCCGCTGGACCTGATGGGATACAAGTTCGATTTTACACAGAGTACGCGAAGGAACTTGCCCCCTTCTTGCGGCGGTGTACCGTAGGTCTCTAGTAGAGCGTAGCGTTCCAAAGGATTGGAAAAGGGCACAGGTCATCCCCGTTTTCAAGAAGGGACATCGAACAGATGTGCAGAACTATAGACCTATATCTCTAACGTCGATCAGTTGTAGAATTTTGGAACACGTATTATGTTCGAGTATAATGACTTTTCTGGAGACTAGAAATCTACTCTGTAGGAATCAGCATGGGTTTCGAAAAAGACGGTCGTGTGAAACCCAGCTCGCGCTATTCGTCCACGAGACTCAGAGGGCCATAGACACGGGTTCACAGGAAGATGCTGTGTTTCTTGACTTCCGCAAGGCGTTCGATACAGTTCCCCACAGTCGTTTAATGAACAAAGTACGAGCATATGGACTATCAGACCAATTGTGTGATTGGATTGAAGAGTTCTTAGATAACAGAACGCAGCATGTCATTCTCAATGGAGAGAAGTCTTCCGAAGTAAGTGTGATTTCAGGTGTGCCGCAGGGGAGTGTCATAGGACCGTTGCTATTCACAATATACATACATGACCTTGTGGATGACATCGGAAGTTCACTGAGGCTTTTTGCAGATGATGCTGTGGTGTATCGAGAGGTTGTAACAATGGAAAATTGTACTGAAATGCAGGAGGATCTGCAGCGAATTGACGCGTGATGCAGGGAATGGCAATTGAATCTCAATGTAGACAAGTGTAATGTGCTGTGAATACACAGAAAGATAGTTCCCTTCTCATTTAGCTACAAAATAGCAGGTCAGCAACTGGAAGCAGTTAATTCCATAAATTATCTGGGAGTACGCAGTAGGAGTGATTTAAAATGGAATGATCATATGAAGCTGATCGTCGGTAAAGCAGATGCCAGACTGAGATTCATTGGAAGAATCCTAAGGAAATGCAATCCGAAAACAAAGGAAGCAGGTTACAGTACGCTTGTTCGCCCACTGCTTGAATACTGCTCAGCAGTGTGGGATCCGTACCAGATACGGTTGACAGAAGAGATAGAGAAGATCCAACGGAGAGCAGCGCGCTTCGTTACAGGATCATTCAGTAATCGCGAAAGCGTTACGGAGATGATAAACTCCAGTGGAAGACTCTGCAGGAGAGACGCTCAGTAGCTCGGTACGGGCTTTTGTTAAAGTTTCGAGAACATACCTTCACCGAAGAGTCAAGCAGTATATTGCTTCCTCCTACGTATATCTTGCGAAAAGACCATGAGGATAAAATCAGAGAGATTAGAGCCCACACAGAAGCATACCGCCACCCTTCTTTCCACGAACAATAAGAGACTGGAATAGAAGGGAGAACCGATAGAGGTACTCAGGGTACCCTCCACCACACACCGTCTGGTGGCTTGCGGAGTATGGATGCAGATGTAGATCAAGCCGCTAACTGAATCTTGTATGCTATATGTACTGTATAATGGTACGACAGAGATTTAGGAACGAGGTTTTAAATGGTAAGACCTTTCCTGGGGCAGATGTGGACACCGACTACAAGACACTGCAAAAAGGTAGGAATTTAAGGAGATGGGATTTGGATAAACTGAAAGAGCCAGAGGTTGTAGAGAGTTTCAGAGACAGCGTTAGGAAATGATTGATAAGAACAGGGGAAAGAAATACAGTAGAAGAAGAATGGGAGCTTCGAGTGATAAAGTAGTGAAGGCAGCAGAGGATCAAGGAAGTAAAAAGACGAGGGCTGGAAGAAATCCTTGAGTAACCCAAGAGATATTGAAATTAATTGATGAAAAGAGAAAATATATAAATGCAGTAAATGAAGCAGGCGGAAAGGAATACAAACGTCTCAAAAATGAGATCGACAGGAAGTGCAAAATGGATAAGCAGGAATGGCTAGAGGACAAACGTAAGGATGTAAAGCATGTATCACTAGAGGTAAGATAGATACCGCCTACAGGAGAATTAAAGAGACCTTTGGAGAAAAGAGAAACACCTGTATGAATATCAAGAGCTCAGAGGGAAAACCAGTCTTAAGCAAAGAAGGGAAAGCGGAAAGGTAGAAGGAGTATATAGAGGGGCTATGTACTTGAGGGCAATATTATGGAAATGGAAGAGGGTGTAGATGAAGACGAAATGGAAGATATGATACTGCGTGAGGAATCTGACAGAGCACTGAAAGACCGAAATCGAAATAAGACCCCGGGAGTGAACAATATTCCATTAGAACTACTGAGAGCCTTGGGAGAGCCAGCCATGACAAAACTCTACCAGATGGTGAGCAAGATGTATGAGACAGACGAAATACTCCTTCAAGAAGAATATATATAATAATTCCAGTTCCAAAGAAAATAGGCGCTGACAGGAGTGAGAATTACCGAACTATCAGTTTAATACGTCACGGTTGCAAAATACTAAGCTGTGCGGTCTTGGGCGTCTTGTCGCGGTCCAGGGCGTCTTGTCGCGGTCCGTGCGGCTCCCCACGTCGGAGGCTCGAGTCCTCCCTCGGGCATGGGTGTGTGTTGTCCATAGCGTAAGTTAGTTTAAGTTGGATTAAGTAGTGCGTAAGCTTAGGGACCGATGACCTCAGCAGTTTGGTCCCATAAGACCTTACCACAAATTTCCAATTTTTCCAAAATGCTACCACGAATTCTACACAGACGAATGGAAAAAACTGGTAGAAGCCGATCCCGGGGAAGATCAGTTTGATTCCGTGGAAAACGACTTATCCTAGAAGAGAGATTAAGGAAAAACAAACCTATCTTTATAGCATTTGTGAATTTAGAGAAAGCTTTTGACAATATTGACTGGAGTACTCCCTTTCAAATTCTGAAGGTGGCAGCGGTAAAATACAGTGAGCGAAAGGCTACTTACAATTTCTACAGAAACCAGATGACAGTGCAGGGCCACGAAAGGGAGGCAGTGGTTGGGAAGGGAGTGAGACAGGGTTGTATCCTCCCCCCAATGTTATGCAATCTATATATTGAGCAAGCAGTAAAGGACACAAAAGAAAAATTTGGAGTGGGAAATAAAATCCATGGAGAAGAAATAAAAACCTTGAGGTTTGCCGATGACATTGTAATTCTGTCAGAGACAGCAAAGGACTTGGAAGAGCAGCTGAATGCAACGGACAGTGTCCTTTGAAAGAGGATAGAAGACGAACATCAACAAAAGGAAAACGAGGATAATGGAATATACTCGAATTAAATCAGGTGATGCTGAGGGAATTAGATTAGGAAATGAGACACTTAAAGTACTAGATGAGTTTTGCTATTTGGACAGAAAAATATATAATGATGGTCGAAGTAGAGAGTATATAACATGTAGACTGGCGATGGCAAGAAAAGCATTTATGAAGAGGAGAAATTGGTGAACATCGAGCATAGATTTAAGTGTGAGGAAGTCTTTTCTGGAAGTATTTGTATGGAGTGTAGCCACATATGGAAGTGAAACATGGACGATAAATAGTTTGGACAAGAAGAAATGTGGTGCTACAGAAAAATGCTGAAGATTAGATGGGTATATCAAGTAACCAATGGGGAGGTGCTGAATAGAAATGGGAAGAGGAAGAATTTGTGGTACAACTTGACTAGAAGTAGGAATCAGTTGGTAAGACACGTCATGAGGCATCAAGGTTCAAAATGGCTCTGAGCACTATGGGACTTAACATCTGAGGTCATCAGTCCCCTAGAACTTAGGACTACTTAAACCTAACTAACCTAAGGACATCACACACATCCATGCCCGAGGCAGGATTCGAACCTGCGACCGTAGCGGTCGCGCGGTTCCAGTCTGAAGTGCCTAGAACCGCTCGGCCACACCGGCCGGCCTGTAATGACGCTCCTTTCCAACTTTATCAGGTGCTGATAATGCCGTTTATCACGAATACGTGGCATCATAGTATAGTTCATAGTAATCACTCAGCATCTGACGCTGTTCACGTCCCCTTTAAAAAGGTGTGCAGGAAGTAATCACGAATTTGAATCTTACACCATTTAGTCATATGACGGTTAGTAGCTGTGGTTTTTTTATGTTTTTTATCTGCTATGTTTCTCATTAGTAGCCTGATAGCTTTTGTGTGGTGAGGATTGTTATTTGATGTTCATTTTCGTCGTGGGGTAGGTGATAATTGGGCAACGTATCCAAGTGATAAGAAATTATTACAGAAACAGTTTGAGCTACCATTACTTTTACCGTAATAAAAAATAATAAAGTCACATGCGAAGTTTAAGAAAGTTTTATTTAAACTGATTATACATATATACAAGACACTGCTGTCTCATGATATAAAAAAGTTACAATTGTGGTTCTCTTCCTTAAATGATGAATTCTATGCGCCTATTGCTCCTGGAAAATTGGTTAATTACATTGTAAATAGAACAATCAATGTCAGGGTGAGTGTTCAACAGAGCTAAGCCATTAAGTCGATTCTCCTTCATTGTCGACCTCAGCCATGTCTTTGTATGCCGCAATGTTGAAAAACTTCTTTCTACTGTAGCAATACATGCAGGTAGACAAGCAAGTATTTTGTACAGCGTGTGCTAAGTAAGATAGTCAGATCTGGCACAAACACTTGCATAACGGAATCACGATCATTAAGGGCGTTTATGCTCGTTTGATTGTATTGAAGAATCTCTCCCATTACTCTCTTTTTAGTCACAAAGAGCGATTCTTCTTCAACTAGGACTTTTTACTTATTCATTCTTCAGTCTTAATATTTCTGCTTCTGAACGTAAACTAGCTTCCTATTCGGAAAATTGTCCGTATTTATAACGCCACGTACCGAAGGTTCTCTGTACAAGAAAATAGTACAATCTTCGCGACTTTCCTCGAACAAACGCCAGACAATAACGTACTGAAATACCTAGAATGGCCGCGACTTTTCTCGTAGATATGTGTTTGCTATTTATGTGTCAGACAGAAACTTATAAGATACGATAACGCGGACGCACGTGCTACCTAGGAAAGTACAACTATTCGATAACTCGATTCAGTCGAGCCGACTGACGAAAAAAAAAAAAAGAATAGCGTGCGCTTTGACTGGCGGGGACAGTGCGGGTGGCAATGCGGTCTGCCCCGCAAGGGGAAGTCTAATGTATCCGCCACTGACTTCAACCGAATCATCAGTTCGGAAGTTGGTCCGAAAGTTCTGTATCAAACGTTAAGAAAACGGGATCAACGCGTTTTTTCGAACAAAAGAAATTTTTGCTATCGTGCGTGACAATGTGACCGTAAGCCGCGGAAATTCGGTTTACCGACGGGCTCAGCTATTGAATTTATCACCAAGTTCACTGCACGAAATCCTTTCAAAAGCTCTGGAAATGCATGCTTACAAGATTCCACTTGCACAAGAGATGAAGCCTGCAGATCACGGAAAGAGACATCGATCTACTCCTTGGCTCGACAAGCCGAAAACGAGAACTTCACAAAAAGAATAATTTACTCAGATGAGGTGCAGTTCCGCCTTAATGGGTACCTCAATAAGCAGAACTGCAGAATTTGAGGTAACGAAAATCTGTGAGTGACTGTGGAAGATGAGATGCATCCACAACACACGACTGTGAGGTGTGGGTTCTTGGCAGGAGGAGTGATCGGCGCGAACATTTTTTGAAAATAATGAAGGTGTTGCTGTCACTGTGAAACGCGACAGTTACCAGTGCAGTCTTTCTGATTGGTTTTTCCCTCTTGTTGATGAAAATGACGATTTTTTGTTTCAACAACATGGTGCGACATGCCACACATCCCATGAAGTGATTGGTCTGCTGAATGAAACGTTTTTTCAAAAAATAGTCTCTTTGCGCGACAACCAGGTATAGCCTGGCAGATCATGCGATCTTACGCCTTGTCAATTTTTTTTTTTTTGTGGGGATTTGTGTAATCAAAAATGTACGTGGACAAAACCACAAACAATACCCCAATTGAAAGATTAAATTACAAGAAATATTAACGGCATCTCACCAGATATTTGTGAACGCGTCATCGAGAACTTCAACAAACGCATTGCTCGCTGCCGCACGGCCTTGGTTGGTCATATGGAGGTTATAATTTTTCATACATAAAAGCGGAGAAATTGCTTAAGGTATTTGCAAGAAAAACATAACATTTTCAATAAATTTTGTATGTTCCATAGAACTTTAATATTCGTCCCTACTTCCCGGACACCCTCTATAAACAACCAGGCCAGGTAACAACAATAAACACGAGACCAGTAATGTACTGTGGTGGCCATTCTGTCACAGAAAACTGTACCTCTAATCAGATAAATACCCGCCGATTGTGCGTACGTGTACGAAGTAACATTGACATACGCCCTGTTTTCTGCGTGCTTCACTGTTACGCTGGGCAGTGTATGTCGATTCGGGGAAATTGTCGCTAGTATAACAACGTACTCGAAGAAGTTCTCATCGTCAGCTATCGTAGATTGTAACAGCGGACAGATGGACCACAGTGCAGCATAATCACTCGCTAATTTAATAATGGCGAGCGACAATTCCATCCAAAAACGCCTCCTCATTCGCCTCTACTCACCCCGTAGGCGACCTTTACCTTCAGCAAGACAACCCTTTGCTCACGATTTGAGGAGACAGATTTGAGAAACACTCTTCGAAGATCAAGAGTCATGTTATCTCAATCCTATTGAGCACATCTGGGACGCGATCGACCGAAATGCACTGACGAGCCGAAATGTCATGAACACTACCCACCGCGAAACTGAATGCCGCCTGCCGCCATTTTGTGTTCCTGAAGTATATGAGCAGAGTAGAGTTGAAGGAAGAATCATTCCAGCGACGAAAAGGGCCAGAGATGCGGAAATTGGCTCATATAAGCGATTTCGACGAAAAGGCAGAGTGATACGGCCTGACACGTGGGAACAAGTATCTCGGAAACGACGAAGCTGATCGGCTTTTCTCATTTTATGGAAAATGGTTGAAGAACAGTGAAAGTATGAGTACGCGGAAAGGTGCTGCACTTTGTGACAGGACATAATATGGGGACTTTTTATATGAAATATTAGGTACTACGCTGTTACGATACACATTTCACAGTATAGCAAACGTTAAATTACAACTTTTGGCGCTCTGTATTGTATCAAGGAGCATTGTACACGAGACATATAAAATGTAACACACCCATTTCGTCAATTACAGCTCATTTAAATACAATTAACAAGTATCTTTAATTAGTGGAAAAGTATCTTATTGTAGTCATCAATTTTACGAAATTTACGTAAAAACTAATTATTTCAGTTGTGTAATTATCAGACAATAAGCATGTGGAAATATTAGTGGCAAAATCAGTTCAGTCATTAAATAGGGAATTAACTGTCAAAACTCGATTCTTTTATAAAACATGAAAATTAATGTTTTGGGTAGATTTCGACACTGGACGTATTGGAGTTACGTTTCTGTAACACCTCAAATCAGATTCATTGTAATTAATTCTGCAATTACGATTTCCACGACTTCCTATCATAAACAAATTGTTATTTCGATCATTTGGTCAAAACGAGATTATTATGTAAAATTTGAACCTCAAAATCTATTTCCGCATTGTGTACAGTGCTCCAAAATATGTTAGCATCAAAATTTATGTTGTAATTAACGAGATATTAATTATTTTGTATCAAGTATTGTTAGCCACATTTCTCAAGGAGAATTTCTATACCAGATTTGAAAAGCAATTTTAGAAATAATATTTGCTATAATCAATCATTTATTATCTTCAAAATTGTAACTGTAGTTCCTTATGAAACAACCGATGTTAACTGCAACTCAATTAATGTGACTTTGTTGAACAATACTTTCAAAGAACTTGTACTGTTAAGAAAGTATTTAAGTAGTGTGCCTAACAGCTCGAGAGTGGTAGTAGAGTGAGAGCAGCGTTGCAGCTGTTTTCAGTTGTTTCGAGTACATGATCTGTGAAGTCAGTTTCTTCCAGTTTTGCAGTGTACGAACGTTCTGGAACAATATAAACATTAACACAAAATGAAATTATGTGTTGTTGTAAATTATTTAAAATCTGTATACCAATTAGGTTCCTCTCGGAGTATGCTGATGCATTAGCTACATACTTGACAATCATATACAACCGTTCGCTCGACGAAAGATTCGTACACAGAGACTGGAAAGTTGCACAGGGCACACCAATATTCAAGAAAGGTAGTAGGAGTGATCCACTAAATTACAGGCCCATATCGTTAGCATCGACATGTAGCAGCATTTTGGAACATATATTGTGTTCGAACATCATGAATTACCTCGAAGAAAACGGTCTACTGACACACAGTCAACATGGGTGTAGAAAACATCGTTGGTGTGAAACACAACTAGCTCTTCATTCACATGAAGTGTTAAAGTGCTATTGACAAGGGATTTCAGATCGATTCTGTATTTCTGGATTTTCGAAAGGCTTTTGACACTGTATCAGACAAGCGGCTCGTAGTGAAATTGCGAGCTTATGGAATATCATCTCAGTTATGTGGCCGGCCGAGGTGGCCGAGCGGTTCTAGGCGCTACAGTCTGGAACTGCGTGACCGCTACGGTCGCAGGTTCGAATCCTGCCTCGGTCATGGATGTATGTGATGTCCTTAGGTTAGTTAGGTTTAAGTAGTTCTAAGTTCTAGGGGACTGATGACCTCAGATATTAAGTCCCATAGTGCTCAGAGCCATTTTGCAGCGCCTTAGACCGCTCGGCTAGTCCCGCGCGATGCCCCGTCAGTCCTATCTGGTAAGGATACCACATCGCGCAGCAGTATTCTGAAAGAGGACGGACTAGTATAGGCAATCTCCTTAGTAGACCTGTTACATTTTCTGAGTGTCCTGCCAATTAAACGCAGTCTTTGGTTAGCCTTCCCCACAACATTTTCTGTGTTCCTTCCATTTTAAGTTGTTCGTAATTGTAATACCTAGGTATTTAGTTGAATTTAGGGCTTTTAGATTAGACTGATTTATCGTGTAACCGAAGTTAAACGAGTTCCTTTTAGCACTCATGTGGATGACATCACACTTTCCGTTATTTACAGTTAACTGCCACTTTTCGCACCATTCAGATATCTTTTCTAAATCGTTTTGCAGTTTGTTTTGGTCTTCTCATTACTTTATTAGTCGATAAACGACAGCGTCATCTACAAACAAGCGAAGACGGCTGCTCAGATTGTCCCCCAAATCGTTTATATAGATAAGGAACAGCAAAGGGGCCTAGAAACATTACCTTGGGGAACGCCAGAAATCACTTCTGTTTTACTCGATGACTTTCCGTCAGTTACTACGAACTGTGGCCTCTCTGACAGGAAATCACAAATTCAGTCACATAACTGATTGGTTCAAATGGCTCTGAGCGCTATGGGCCTTTAACCGCTTGGCCACCCCGGCCGACTAAGGCGCTGCAGTCCTGGACTGAGCGGCTGGTCCCGGCGGAGGTTCGAGTCCTCCCTCGGGCGTGAGTGTGTGTGTGTGTGTGTGTGTGTGTGTGTGTGTGTGTGTGTGTGTGTGTGTGTTTGTCCTTAGGATAATTTAGGTTATGTAGTGTGTAGGCTTAGGGACTGATGACCTTAGCAGTTAAGTCCCTTAAGATTTCACACATATTTGAACATTTTGAACTGATGAGAGAGAGAGAGAGAGAGAGAGAGAGAGAGAGAGAGAGAGAGAGAGAAAGAGAGAGAGAGAGAGAGTCACAGAAATGATACAGGAATTGGGCTGGACATAATTAAAAGAAAGGCGTTTTTCGTTGCGACGGAATCTTCTCACGAAATTCCAATCACCAACTTTCTCCTCCGAATGCGAAAATATTTTGTTGACACCGACCTACATAGGGAGGAACGATCACCATGATAAAATAAGGGAAATCAGAGCTCTTACGAAAGATACAGGTGTTCATTCTTTCCGCGCGCTATACGAGATTGGAATAATAGAGGATTGTGAAGGTGGTTCGATGAACCCTCTGCCAGGCACCTAAATGTTATTTGCAGAGTATCTATGTAGATATAGATGTAATGTAGACTCCTGGGATTTCTCCAGCGAAGCAGTTAATATTATACACCCCAATTAACACCGAATTGGTGGAGACAAATCATCGAAACCAATAAGATAATTATACACTCCGAGCATTTCATTAAACTTACAGACTCGTAATGTACAAGTATGTCAATCGGACATTTTTAGCTAGAACCTGGCAAAAAGTGTGTGTTAGAACGTCCACGTCCCATCACAGAATGTGTAAGTCGGAGGTTTTTCCGCTCTGTAAAGCAGGTTATGCGGTGATGTATAACAAATCTGACGATAGAGTTTTGGAGTACACTATTCAGTTCGCATTACTGAATACGAGGCTCCCTATCAGATGACTCCTACATGTTCCCGTGTTGACCCACCGATTTCGTCAGTTACAACTTCAGTGGGCACTAGATAATCGACAATGGACCATGAATGTATAGAAAAGTCTCACTTGGTCCGATTAATCGCGTTTATTGTTACACGTGGTCAATAGTCCTGTTCGAATACGGCGAACGACTACTTTAAACATGCACTGAGCCACAGAAACAGGTTGGAGATGGCAGTATTATGCTATGGAGGGTATTCACCTGGGCTTCCATGGGACCTGTGTTACCACGGCAGTTATGGACTATGTGAACATTTTTTGCGGACCACGTGCATCCCGCCTTAATGCCTTCCCCGACAGCAATGCCATCTTCCAGCAGGATAATCGTCCATGTCATGTAGCCATATCGAGCTACAGTGGTCTGAACAGTACGATAGTGAAATGCTGATGTTTTGGCCTCCCCAACTCGCCTGAGCTAGACCAGATGCAACATACAAGGACGCCATCGGGCTCCAGCTCCTTGCCACAAACCACCTGCCCGTGATTTACGGGACTCACGTGACTTGTGCGAACATATCTGGTGCCACATATCTCCGGAAACCTAGAAATCTCTTGCTGAAGCGTACCGTACATAATCACTGGAACAATGGGCTAGAAAGATGGACCAACACGCTGTTAAGTAGGTGGTTATAATGTTTTGGCTGATAAGGGTATGGTTTCTTGGACACGAACTCCAACCAATCGCCGGCCTCTGTGGCCGAGCGGTTCTAGGCTCTTCAGTCCGGATCCGCACTGCGGCTACGGTCGCAGATTCGAATCCTGCCTCGGGCATGGATGTGTGTGATGTCCTTAGGTTAGTTAGGTTTAAGTAGTTCTAAGTCTATTGGACTGATGACCTCAGATGTTAAGTCCCATAGTTTTTAGAGCCATTTGAACCATTTAGAATTCCAACCAATCTCTGTGAGTTTTGGGAGCATGCGGATACATCCCTACTACCTACGTTGTGTCATGGAGTCCATTTTACGATGTGTCATTGCCGTTATCATGGCAAAAGAAGATGGTGAATGCTACTAGGTATCTGTACTACATTTGTTCTTGAGTATCTACCACTATCAGAGTATAATGTATTTCTACTGTCAGTAACTGTGAAAAGTATTTTCATCTGATTATTGGCACTTGAAAAAGTAGTCGATATTAGAACCAAAACTTCTAGAAGATGCTGTACATCATCACAATGAAATGGACTCGTTTGCTGCTTTCATAGCCTGTAAAATATGGGAAAAAATGTCGCAGTCTCTTTAAGAGGAAGAGAGGCAGAAAGACTCGATTACTGCAAGTAATTGATGGTGTAGATAACTGGTTATGCTGCCCAGAAATAAATAGCGTGCAACGTGCTCAGCTGGGTAAGTGAAATAAGTCTGTCTGCTGTGCTCAAAATACGGCGATGGAGCGTGTCGTTAATATAAGGATACAATATTACGGCTGTTGCGCAGACGACTAATCTAGCCCCGGCTCTCTCTTCGTAATGAGCTCTTAGCATCTGTCGCCATAAGCTGGCCGGAATATAAATTACCCAGGCGCAGCTGTCCTCAGCTTCTTCGATTTTCACCAGTAGTTCCGCTTGGCTGAAAATCGAACTTCTCAGCTCTGTGGGAGTGTTCGCGTTTCACTCACCTCCTCAGCTGAGGTGTCAATGTATCTTACTGTCATACGCAAACTCCGGTACTGTCTAGGGCTTTTCACTCGGCGGAAGCACTGAAATGGGAACCCTCTCTGACTTGTGAAGATAGGTGAGGAACTACTGAGCTGACCACGCACACCCTTCTACCGTCCAGAGACGACGTAGACAGGTGAGGCAAAACCTTACATACATCTGCTTAATAGCGTGCTGCTTCAATGTACAGACGGGAGCGAATGGTGTATTAAAAACTATAATGAAAATGAAATGAAGGTGGGCGGAACACAGATGGTTGATTGCACATTGGCTGGCTCTGAGCACTATGGGACTTAACATCTATGGTCATCAGTCCCCTAGAACTTAGAACTACTTAAACCTAACTAACCTAAGGACAGCGCACAACACCCAGTGATTGCACATTCTTTTGCTGGATTCCATGAGATAAGAAAGCACCAAGAGACGATGTAATTGAAAGTGGGTATATGACGTTCGACAACATGCTGAAGCAACGTGGATGTGAACAGCACAAAGCTTGGGGAAGCCTGTACGACGCTTGGATCCAGAAGATACAGCAAATTGGGAATTTGTGGTAAGGTCTTATGGGACCAAACTGCTGAGGTCATCGGTCCCTAGGCTTACACACTAATTAAACTAACTTACGCTAAGGACAACACAAAACACCCATGCCCGAAGGACGACTCGAACCTCCGACGGGGACAGCCGCCCGGACTGTGACAAGACGCCCTAGACCGCGCTGCTACCCCCGCGCGGCCAAGACACAGCACATAACAGGTTACAGTTTGTCGCCAAATCGAAACGGGCTATACTCGTCAGCGAAGAGTGAGAAAGCTTTGGCAAGCCCCATTTATTAACATGTGACAAATTTCACTCACATAGACACCGAGCTAGTAAAAATTGCTGGGTCATCTTTCGTAAATCCGAATGCAACTCCCCATTATACCTCACCCAAATGCGAAACTTTGTGTAATACTGAGTATGTTCAGCCCAGTTGTCAATCGTGTGATTATATGTATATTGAAGGTGGCGGGGAGGGGGGGGGAGGGGTGGGGAGGGGAGGGGAAGGGATTACTGATGTCAGCTGCATCGGGAGTCAGCGGCGATGAGTGAAAGTGTTTACCCGACTGGAATTTGAGCACGGGATCTCCTGCATACTTTCGGACAGACACCACGCATTCATACACTTAAACGCCAAAGAAATTGGTATAGCATGCGCATTGAAATACAGAGATATGTAAACAGGCAGAGTACCGCGCTGAGGTCGGCAACGCCTATATAAGACAACAAGTGTCTGGCGCAGTTGTTAGATCGGTTACTGCTGCTACAATGGCACGTTATCAAGATTTAAGTGAATTTGAACGTCCTGTGATAATCGGCACACGAGCCATGGGACACAGTTATCTCCGAGGTAGCGAAAAAGTGGGGATTTTCCCGTACGACCATTTCACGAGTGTCTTGAGAATATCAGGAATCCGGTAAAACATCAAATCTCCGTCATCGCTGTGGCCGGAAAAAGATCCTGCAAGAACGGGACCAACGACGACTGAAGAGAATCGTTCAACGCGACAAAAGTGCAACCCTTCCGCAAATCGCTGCAGATTTCAATGCTGGGGCATCAACAAGTGTCAGCGCGCGAACTCTTCAACGAAACATCATCGATACAGGTTTTCTGGGCCAAAGTCCCACGCGTGTACGCTTGATGACTGCACGACAAGAAGTTTTAAGCCTCGTCTGGGCCCGTCAACACCGACACTGGACTGTTGATAACTGGAAACAAGTTGCCTGGTCGGACGAGCCTCGTTTCAAATTGTATCGAGCGGATGGACGTGTACGGATATGGAGACAATCTCATGAATCCATGGACCCTGCATACCAGCAGGGGGCTATCCAAGCTGGTGGAGGCTCTGTAATGATGTGGGGCGTGTGCAGTTGGAATGATATAGGGGCCCTGATACGTCTAGATACGTCTCTGACAGCTGATACATATGTAAGCATCCTGTCTGATCACCTGAATCCATTCACGTCCATTGTGCATTTCGCCGGCAATTCCAGCAGGATAATGTGACATCCCACACGTCCATAATTGCTACAGAGTTACTCCAGGAACACTCTTCTGAGTTTAAACTTTTCCACTGGCCACCAAACTTGCCAGATGTGAACATTATTGAGCATATCTAGGATGCCTTGCAACGTGCTCTTCAAAATAGATCTCCACTCCCTCGTACTCTTACAGATTTATGGACAGCTCTGTAGGATTCATGGTGTCATTTTCCTCCAGCACTATTTCTGACATTAGTCGAGTCCATGCCACGTCGTGTTGCGGCTCTTCTGCGTGCTCGCGGGGGCCCTACACAATATTAGGGAGGTGTACCAGTTTATTTGGCTCTTCAGTGTGTAATTGATTTGCCTAGCTGGACAATGGACCCACCTTCTTCAGTGCGAATGCACAAGTACGTCCGACCTCCTGCAGCAATCTTGGAGTAGTGAGCATGGAGGAAATGGACGGGGACTGCAGAAGGTGGCGCCCGGTGGGAGTGTGTGTCGGCCGTGAGGCGTTCCAACATAGTTCTCGCAGTTGCGCTGACACTGTGTCCTGGATGGCGCAATGGTTAACGCACCTGCCTAGTAATCTGGAGATCCCGGGTTCGAATCTCGGCCTGGTACACATTTCCACTCGCCGCGGCTGATTCCGCGTAATGTCACCATGCAGCTAACGTCAGTAATCCCTTCCCTTCCCTTCCCTTTCTCTCCATCCCCCCCCCCCCCTCCACCTTCAATTTACTTACAATGTATCGCAGCTGCGGATCCCGAATGGTGTCTGTTCTTTCGGACATGTCCGAAAGGACAGACACCAAGCATTGATATAATCGTGTGATTGTTGCCACATGTTTCGGGACCATATTATCCCATTCTCAAGTGCTTAAAATATTTTATGCCACTATGCCGTGTCACAACTTAAAAACAAGCTGCACAAATGCATTGTCAAAACAAACCATAAAACATCACAAGCCGGTTCGTCCACCGTTTCTGAGGTACAGTTGCACCATGGTTTATGGTTTGAGGTGCCACTGCATGTGTGCAGTTTGTTTTTAAGCTGTGATGAGACCTAATGGTACAACAAAAATTTAAGCGTTTGGAAATGGGCTGAATGTCCTCAATATTGCTTGAATAACAGTTGTATGACGGCTTCACATCAGAAATCTTCGTGTATTGTTGTTGTGAACTGTGCTCACAAATCTGAGAGTATCCAAGGGGCAAAAACTAATATCGAATGCAAACTAGTAGACAGCAATTTCAGGGCATCCCAATGGTGATGGAGCTCTGCAGCATCCTTGTGTGGTCTAGCGGTAGTCGCGTGAGAAAACACACGCCGCTCACTACACTGGTTGCAAGGAGAAAAATGGCTCTGAGCACTGCGGGACTTAACATCTGTGGTCATCAGTCCCCTAGAACTTAGAAGTACTTAAACTTAACTAACCTAAGGACATCACACACACCCATGCCCGAGGCAGGATTCGAACCTGCGACCGTAGCGGTCGCGCGGTTCCAGACTGAAGCGCCTAGAACCGCTCGGCCACTACGGCCGGCTGCAAGGAGAAAGTGCGACTTGCACGGACAACGTTCCCTGCTGGACTCACGCAGCGTTGTACGAAGTATCTTTTTCGAACTGCAGATGAGATACAAATACCGCATACAACTTTAAAGTGTGTGGCGGAGAGTACTTCTGGTGCCATAATCAACCTCCACCTGATTCATTTAAAATGCCGCGTAAAATGAAGCACTTCGAGTAACTCTCCATATGAGTTTCAGTATCTACAATTTTCCTGTCATGGTCATTTCACGAGAGGTAAGCTCACTGGAACAAATATCAGTCACTTCCTGAAAATAGCACACTGGTCGCTTTGGAGATATTTAGATTATTTAGAATCGCTACGAGATGGTCATATTAGTGAAGTGGTAGTGTGTGCCACTCCTTTGTCTGGGGGCAGAATAGTACGATGTGTCCACGGGGAGACTTGACAGAATGGCAGAAAGGAGTTGTTTTGTTTGGACGTAGACATCACCACACCTTTGAGTGACTGAGTGACTGGTTCATTCACTCGATCCTTCATTTATTCATTCAGTCATCATGTACTGTAGATCCATCAAGGAGGAGGACCTTCAGGGATGCGAATGAAGTTATGCAGTTCGATGGTCTATCAACACGGACTGTCCAGCCCTCTACAAGGAATGGTGTACCACTACCACCTACGTAACACAGGGTAAGAACAGGGTCGTAAAAAGATCCTGACAGGCCGGAGATGAGCGTAACGACTTGTCAGTGGAAATTAGTTTCAAATCCGACACTTACTGCTGCTGTCTGTGGCTGCAGGTTCATCTCAGCAACTACCTGGATATTGCGAAGGGAACTGCATACAGTCGACATTTGGAGCTGGCTGCATCAAAAAAAAGAGGCCATTGATCACAAAGACACAGAAACTGCACGTCTTCAGTGGCAAAATGGATAGTACCTGATGGCATGTAGTGTGCTCCAGTTTCGCCTCTCTTCAGATGATACTCAGATTCAGATGTGTGTGGATTCCTATGGGACCAAACTGCTGAGGTCATCGGTCTCTAGATTTACACACTACTTAAACTACACATGCCTAAGGGAGGACTCTAACCTCCAGTAGGAGGGGCAGAACAGATGATGCTAGGAGTCGAGTATGTTAACGTCCCCATAGGGCGTTTAACCCCCGGTGTGTGAAGGGTGTATTTCAAGCTGGCGATGGTGTTTTCCGTACCCTCACTTGGGTCCACTCACTCTGGTTAGCCGTGGACAAGAACCAAGATATACAGGGCGAACTTTGATAAAACCGACAATCTGCAGGGACGGATTCCTGATTGGAAATGGAGGAAAAAAGTCCTATGAACGTGTGTCTGGAAATCGACGGTGTGCGTGCAACGACAGCAAATCGTCCCGGAACATAGTACAGAGCTGCATCGCATCCACGTCGCAACATATATTTAAAGTGGCCTCTGTGGAACGCAATGCACGCGCTCACATGACGCATCATGGATTGCCGCACTCTTTCGCACTTTGCGGCCTCTCCCCGAATAACATCACAAGTATCGTGAACATGCTGTCGAATGGACTGCACATTAGGAACTGGTTCAGCATACACAACGCTCCGGGTCCTGTCGAACGTCCGGAGAAGACGTAATTGAGGTGTCGGCGAACTGTAATGTGGAAGTGGAATGGTGCTCCGCCATGCAGAAGTCACATAGCCTGTCGCAAGCAGCCCAGACAGACTATTCCGCATGAAGTTCAGGTACTTTCCTCCGTCGAGGAGTTGTAGAATAATAACCGGTCTAAGTATATAGTAGCCAAGCTTCCCTGCCCACACATCAACGCTGAACTGATGCTGGTGAGATGTTTCAATCATTCCCCGAGGATTGTCTGTGGCCCACAGCCGACAATCATGCAGACTGATGATGCCAGTTCTGGTAACGGTTGCTTTGTCGGTAAAAAGGACTGATGATAGGAACCCATAATTGTGATCGTACTGTGGCTTGCACCATGTTGGCGTGCCAAATACTGGAGCTTGTTCTAGGGTTCGTCTCCTATCCTATAGAACCCAGTCCTCCAAATCTGGTGAACGAACAGTCCGTCGCCTCCCTGCACGTTCGTCTTCCAAAAAAGAGCCATAATCACCCAAACGCCCAAAAATGGCTTGAAATGTTGTGTAATGTGGTTGGTGTCTGTGACGGTACTTGTTTTGGTATAGCTCTGCTGCATCTCGATTGTTTCCATCTGCTTGGCCGTACACAACCACCGCCTCGGCTTGTTCCACACATGAATACCGGACCAGTGCCTCCAATGAACTCTCGCTTGACGCCACTGAAGTCGCCAATGGCGGTGACTTGCGGTCAGTGGAACGCAAGCTAAAGAGGCGTCTGGCTCGGAGCTGTTCTTGAAGTAACCGATTTGACACAGTTCTTTGTGTCACTGTGGTGACAACTGAGCTCAAATTGCTGCCGTCGATGCGTACGAAGCGCCAGAGGCATGCATCGAACTTTATGGTCTTCCCTCTTGGTAGTGCCACGTAGCCGTCCAGAACTCTGTCTTCTTGCGACTGTACTTTCTCGTTATCACCATTTCCAGCAATCTCGTACAGTGGCTGCATTCCTGCCCCGTCTTTCTGCAGTATCGCAGAAAGAACATCCAGCTTCCCGTAGCCAGATTACACGACCTTATTCATAGTCAGTGAGGTGTTCATAAAGGCGTCTGTCTCGTGTTAAAGGCGTTCTTGACTAGCATCGACTCACCATGTCCAGTCTCAAACGTAACTAACGCTCACGACCGTTACAACGTGTACTTGAAGCAAACATGATTTACAGCTCATGGTGGCACTACTAGCGCCACTCTTCGCGACTGGCGCGAAATCTGAATAGACATCATCTTTAAGATGTAAGTACATCAAAAAAAGTTTTGCATCACCCCAGTTCTCAGAACTCCTGAAGATAGACGTTGACTGTGGATATTGTATCACAGACACAGACCTAGACCCTTTGACTGTTCAGAGATGTCACTAAACCCGCCCAATTATGTAAACAACCATGCGTGAGCAACGTCTATTAGACGGAGGGGAGCCGACAGCCGATCAGTTCCAGTTATTCCACCAGGAAGGAAGTACACAGCTCGTCTTGTCTGTAGTTCAACCACGCCTCGACGGTCAATACCGCGGTTCGCTCGCGTCCGCATTGTTACTTTGTGCCAGGAAGGGCTCTCAACAAGGGAAGCGTCCAGGCGACTCGGAGTGAACCAAAGCGATGTTGTTCAGACATAGAGGAGATACAGAGATACAGGAACTGCCGATGACATGCCTCGCTCAGGCCGCCCAAGAGCTACTACTGAAATAGCTGACGGATTCTGACCAGAGGAACCCAAGAGAGCAAAGCCACCATGTTGAATAATGCTTTTCGTGTGGCCACAGGACGTCGTGTTGCGACTCAAACTGTGCACAGTAGGGTGCATCATGCGCAACTCTCTCCCGACGTCCGTGATGAGGTCCATCTTTTCAACCACATCACCATGCAACGCGGTACAGGTGGGCCCAACAACATGCCGAATGGACCACTCAGGATTGGCATCACATTCTCTTCGCCGATGAGTGTCGCATATGCCTTCAACCAGTGTTTGGAGGCAAGCCGGTTAAGCTGAACGCCTTATACACACTGCCCAGCGAGTGCAGTAAGGTCAAGGTTCCCTGCTGTTTTGGGGTGGCAGTATGTGAGGCCGACGTACGCCGCTAGTGGTCGTGGAAAGCGCCGTAACGGCTGTACGATATGTGAATGCCATCCTCCGACCGATAGTGCAACTGTGTCGGCACCATATTGGCGAGGCATTCGTTCTTCGTGGACTGACAATTCGCGCCCCCATCGTGCACATCTTGTGAATGACTTCCTTCAGGATAACGACATCGCTCGACTAGAGTGCCCACCATGTTCTCCAGACATGAACTCTAACGAACATGCCTGGGATAGATTGAAAAGGGCTGTTTATGGACGACGTGACCCACCAAGCACTCTGAGGAATCTGCACCGCATAGCCGTTGAGGAGTGGGACAATCTGGACCAACAGTGCCTTGATGAACTTGTGGATAGTATGCCACGACGAATACAGGCTTGCATCAATGCAAGAGGACGTGCTACTGGGTATTAGAGGTACCAGTGTGTACAGCAGTCTGGACCACCAATTCTGAAGGTCTCGCTTTATGGTGTACAACATGCAATGTGTGCTCTTCATGAGCAATAAAAAGGGCAGAAATGATGTTTATGTTGATCTCTACTCCAATTTTCTGTACAGGTTCCCGAACTGTCGGAACCGAGGTGATGCAAAACTTTTTTCTTTTTTTTTATGTGTGTGTAGAAACACTCCTACCAACTTCGTTTATGTCGAGCAACTCCTTGGTGTTGTGATTTTTGTCCCCCAGAGTATTTCAGCTAAAATTTAAGACATATAGAAAGCGTTTCTTAAGAAGAGAAATTTGTTAACATCGAGTATAGATTTAAGTGTCAGGAAGTCATTTCTGAAAGTATTTGTATGGAGTACAGCCATGTATGGAAGTGAAACATGGACGGTAAATAGTTTAGACAAGAAGAGAATAGAAGCTTTCGAAATGTGCTACAGAAGAATGCTGAAGATTAGATGGGTAGATCACATAGCTAATGAGGAAGTATTGAATAGGATTGGGGAGAAGAGAAGTTTGTGGCACAACTTGACCAGAAGAAGGGATCGGTTGGTAGGACATGTTCTGAGGCATCAAGGCATCACCAATTTAGTATTGGAGGGCAGCGTGGAGGGTAAAAATCGTAGAGGGAGACCAAGAGATGAATACACTAAGCAGATTCAGAAGGATGTAAGTTGCAGTAGGTGCTGGGAGATGAAGTTTGCACAGGATAGAGTAGCATGGAGAGCTGCATCAAACCAGTCTCAGGACTGAAGACCACAACAACAACAACAACAACAACAACAACAACAATGTAGTATATGAAGAATCCTTCTTGGTGCTTAATTTTTTTTTTTTTTTTTTTTTTTTTTTTTTTTTTTTTTTTTTTTTTTTTTTTGCTGGCTGTGCATTTACGGTACGAGGCGACTTGAGGCAGACACGCACGGTGGTCAAGAGACGTCCGTGAGGCGCTGCCCGCTAGGGCGGAGCACTGTTTGGCTTCGTGCCCTGGGCAGATCGCGGCGGTGCGAGAGACCACTGAAGAGGTGGCTCGGAGGCGGGAATGCATCTCTGAACATGCCGTGCGCACACACGGGCGGCGAGGCAGCGTCTCTGGCGCGCTGTGCAAACGACTCGGGCCGTGAACCGGAGCAGCGGCGGCCGCGCAGGTGTTTGCCGGTGACCAACTCCCTGGGACAACACGGCTCGCCGTTTCGCAACGCGCGGCCACACGGCTCCGGTGAAGAGCACTCAGTTCCACCTACTAATATACCCCTCGCTCTTCTAGCCAGCTAATGGAGGCCGTCCTCAGTGAAAGCGAAGAAGAAATTGTAGGGCCTTTCGAATGTAATGAACAGTCTAATGAGTACAGACTATGAATTGAGAGTAAATCGAAGAAAAAAAAAATTGTTCAAATGGCTCTGAGCACTATGGGACTTAACATCTGAGGTCATCAGTCCCCTAGAACTTGGAACTACTTAAACGTAACTAACCTAAGAACGACACACACATGTATGCCCGAGGCAGGATTCGAACCTGCGACCGCAGCGATCGCGCGATTCCAGACTGAAGCGCCTAGAACCTCTCGGCCACTCCGGCCGGCAACTCGAAGAAATGTGAGAGGCAACTCGAAGAAATGTGAGAGTATACAGCAGTAGCAGAAATGAGTTTGGAGCTGAACTTAACGTTAAAACTGGTGACCAAGTAGGCAAAGCAGCTCATGGCGGACGAAGCAAGGGCAGGATTGTCAGAAGTTTCCCCAAGTAAATTCTCCGATATTTCTCTCATTTCCAGACAAGTTTTTGCATTTTTTCTGACAAATTTTGAGATCTCAAAAATATCTGAGAAAAAACCTTAAGTACTAACACTAACATCTTTTGCAATGAACTTCTTTTAGACGAAGAAAACATGCCAAATGGTATAGATGTTTCATTAAGACTACTGTTATTTTATTTCAATAAAACGAAACGCATTACGTGACAAAAATACGCATCTCCTTGGAGTCACAATACAGATTTAAAATACCTTCCCTTTTTTCAGAAATAAGCTCAGAAAAATAGTAGACCTCTTGAAATAAGTGTATAAGGCAGTGAAGAGTTGTGTAAACTAACACTATAGGTGACCGCCAATAAAATGTTGCTTCTACTATGTTCGTTATTGTCGGTAATTACCTATTGTGTTATGTCTATTATTTTGCAGGTATTGTGTGATTTTTCTTTCGAGAAATATATGAGTACGTAGCGTACAAACCGCCAGCGACTGCCACTATTTTCTTCTTCTTATCGTCCATACTTTCTAATATATAAACTACTTTCGAAGTGCCAAAATTGTAACGTCCCCACAAAATATATATATATATATATATATATATATATATATATATATATATATGTATGTATGTATATAAAACATTCAGGTTTAGTGTAACCTCCCAACAGATAAAATATATAATTCACATTTTTAGCGTAACCTACCAACAGATAAATTTCGTAACTTACCAACAGTTTATTATTCCGTAACCTCACACTAATAACGTGACTAACCTCTCAATAAAATTGTGGGTCACTTATAACCTTTCAATAACTGACTGTGAATCTAAACTGGTAAATTTGGACGGCAGCAGTGCTGCGTCATGGCCCTGAAAGATCATTCTGAATAAATTGAAAATTCTTACCTCAATAAAGTCGCCGGATAATGCACATATATCTGCTCCTATAAGAGATTTTTCTGGCACAGCCCAGTGCAATGCTGGCCGATAGATTTGTCATATATATAAAAAAAAACTGATTTTTCTTTACAGTAATCGAGATGACCATGGATTAGAGAAATTAGTAAAGTCTTTAAATTGAGATGCATTGTCAAAAAGTTAATTTTTATAAGAAAGATTAATATTACGAAATTTTTTTTAAAACATTTACATGGGACTTGATATAAGAATACTACATATGCGCGACGCTGCTTTTACCTTATACTGCATTGCTCAGGCACCCCACGACCGGCCCAGCCAACTCCACACACACAACTGCTCTCTACTACTACTCCTACTGCCACACAGTTCGTACTGCATACAACACTGCTCTATGGTCTGAGATTCTCTTATAGCTTACATATCGCAGGCAGCGCGTGTGCAATCCATCGAAATTACATCTGCTCGAGTGCGCTAGCAAAAAATTCCTTAGTCATGGACCTCTTACAAAATGTACTACAGTAAGTAAGGCTACAAAACGCCGCACTGTACAATGTACTCGTGGTGAGACAGTTGCAGTTCCTGAAATCTATCGCCCGTTGTCTCTGGCCTGCCGAGGGACACCGCAGTCCTAGGCGCATGGATAAACCACGAAAATCCGCCGCATTAGGCCACACACACAAAGACCCGACCTGCGGACAGTTCGGTGAGACTAGATCCGGCGGGTAGGGCCTGCACATCAGAGGGAACCAAATGGCTTCAGATCGGCAGGCCAGATCCGCTAGAGACACCCGCAGAAATGGCCTTCGGTTTTGCCCCCTCGCGGAAATCCACTCGTGTGGCCAGCTATTCACGTGTCACAGACACCACGTTGATGAAATGAGGCCTCGGTGATCAATCCATGCGACAGATAACTTGCGCGAATACTTCTAGAATCAATACTGATGAGGATAGGCAGCAACTCACCGTAAAGATGATCGCTGAACGGCAGAGAGACACGTAGAAAAGACAACCACACTCTCAGAACTAAATTTTCGGCCATATCATTTGTCAGGAAACGGAAGCGCGCACACACACATTCGGACAATCACTCGCACACAACTCGTGCACACATACCCGCCGTCTCCAGCCGCTGTGTCTACAGCCTCTGAGAATCAGATCCAAACAAACCACGCCTCACGCCTCTCTCCCTCTCGTCGGCAGGCCAGGCTAGCGGCAAGAAGTGTGGAAGCAACGACTGAAAGCTGAGGGCAATGGTAGGAAGGGGAGAGGCAGTAAGAATAAGAGAGCAGAGAAGTAGCGCACGTACTCAGCTGCGCCCAGCCAGCGATGACGCACGATATCTCAGTAAACAAGCTATTTCATCTACTGAGATAAAAATGACGTTTTTCCAGTGGTTTTTTTTTCAAATTTCCCTGACACGTTTGAAATTCCCTGATTTCCAGAACTTGTGGCAACCCTGAAAGCAGACTAGCATAGCTTAAGACGACATTCCTAGCCAAAGGTCTACTATTATCAGACACAGTCCTTAATTTGAGGACAAAATTTCTGAGTACGCACATTGAAGCACAGCATTGCCCAGAAGTGAATCAAAGACTGGGGGAAAACCGGAAGAGTATACAATCGAAGCATCTGAGAAGTGGTGCTACAGAAGGATGTTGAAAATTAGACTGATAAGATTATAAATGAGGAGGTTCTCCCCAGAATCTGCAAGGAAAGGAACATACGGAGGACACTGACAAGAAGAAGGGACAGGATCAGTGGCGGCTCTTAGGTATACAAGCTGGGTGTTCACAAATTTTTAAATTTAGGCAAATATAAGAGTGCGAAATTAATAGCACCTCCTGTGCAACAGTTACGCTTATCAAACTATTTATACAACTTCAGCCGCAGTCAATAATAATAAATAATAGTAATAATAATAATAATAATAATATGCATAACTTGTCTGAAAAAAGGAAGAATCGTCTTTGTTTCGTATATAATTAAATACAATTTATGGCAAGAACGGAATAATGTTTGAACTTTCTCTACACTCTGTTTCGCATTTTTGTGTAAGTGGGAGTTTTCGTGCTTTTTTATTCTTTCGGATACATGTACAAGATCCCCAACTCGTGTATTAGTTAACGAATTAACTTCTGAGCTGAAAATCAGGCATTCTTACGTTGCATCGACACTACTTACGTGTTCACTTCTTTGTTAAATGTTCACTTGTAGTCACGCTTATTTGATCTCGCCACTTCCTCAGACAATGGATCTGGTCTGGAATGCACAAGGTTCTTTGCGGCTAATTTTTCCTGGTAATTTTCTTTTCTGTTAGCGCTTAATTCAGGTCCAACAGAGTTCGCGTTGACACTCCACAGAAAAGCCGATTCGTGCACAGTAGACAACGAACTCCAAACACAAAGAGCCGTTTGCGGAAATTATTAAATTCAACTAGTATTATCTACCAACAAGCTCACTTGGGTGGAATACAAATGGGGCACTGAGAGCCATAAGGACACCGTCTTCGACTGCCCACATTTAAGTGAATATCAGAGAAACCAGTGAGGCAGCTTTTCGTGAATGCTCAGATATACATAAAATGTGGGCCTACTGTACAGATAAACCGAATCACCATAGGATCAATATATGTCAGAAGCATGGATAAATGCTACAGTCTCTCAATCGACGATGATGTGCTATATGGTTCTCAGCATCTCAAATGGATTACTCTAGGATAAAATCCACAATTTAATGTCCTGTATCTCATTCAGAATCCCACAAAATAGGTTTTTCTATCAGTATAACTACAACATATACTGACGTCCGATCTAATTTTACAATACACAATGAATGAATTCGCATATCTGTGGGATGTAGCACTACCGCCTTGCAGGATTTATGCAAGCGAAAGTAGACAAAAACCTACTGCAGCTTACTGGCACCTGGTGGCACTGATGTAAACTTGCAGCTGAGTGAACTGTGCTCATTGTTTGGCTCTGAGCACTATGGGACTTAACATCTGAGGTCATCAGTCCCCTAGAACTTAGAACTACTTAAACCTAACTAACCTAAGGACATCACACACATCCATGCCCGAGGCAGGATTCGAACCTGCGACCGTAGCAGTCGCGCGGTTCCGGACTACAGCGCCTAGAACCGCATGGCCACCGCGTCCGGCTGCTCATTGTTTATCAAATCCGTATGTATATGGCCCGTAAAGCATTTACGCCACGCCAGTTGCGCATGCGCAGAAGCTCCTCAAAATGTGCACAAGGGAAGGTGTGCTCGCGACCCTGATACCAAGTTTCACTGAGTCTAGAGGAGCACTATGTAGCACAGCGCAGTAGATGTAGCGCCGTGTATTTCGGGTTACCGCATCTACATTGCGTTTAACAGTATTCAAAGAAAAGTAACCAACAACTCCTCAAGGTGCCAAAAATTAGGGTTTTCATGTGCTCTTTCCCAGAAGCCACTAATGGACGGCATGGTAGGCCATGTGTTTAGACATTAGGGAATTATTTCCCTGATACTAAGAGTTGTAGAGGGTAAAAACCGCAGGGGAAGATAGAGATTGGAATATATCCAACAGATAATTGAGGACACTGAATGCAAGAGCTACTCTGAGATGAAGAAGTTGGCGTACCGCATCAAACCATTCAGAAGACTGATGACCCAAAAAAAAGTTCATCGAAGCGTAAACTTTACGTCGCGGTGGCATCAAGAAACGATTAAAATTTCCAACTCATTATGGAAACTGGGGGAACTGGACAATGTAATATAAATACTCTAGTGCATTGTGTAGATTTTCTAAACTTTTTCAAACATCTGTAAAACACTATTGTCTGTTACTTTCCTTCATCTACAAATACAGTGTGTATCATGAACACAGATAGCGTTTCTATGCGTATGTTGTGATGCACCCAGTGTGGTGATGTAATGGTTAAGATATCGTACTCATTTTCAGAAAGAATCATCGCATGAATTTACTTCGCAATTGACTCAAAACGTTTGAGGTGATTGCCAGGCAGTTTCCCGAGCAATATTGCTTCTTCTATCCTTGCCCATTTTATCACACTCCGTCTGCCTTCCATCTCTAACACCTCATTCTAACATTTACTTCCCTTATTTAGATTTCTCTTCTTATACCTGTATTCCAAATATTGCCAGTCTATTAAGTAACCACATTTAGAGGCCTTGAAATCGGAAGCGGCTCAGTAACAGCGTAAAGCAACAGCTCACGCGGTGAAAATGGCAGGAGTCGCTGTTTACACGAACGCCAAGAGAGCCAGGGATCACTGGGGTTGCACTGCTTATCCCCGATTGTTCAATAATCGCCGAAAGCTCGCGGAGGCCTCTCGATAACGCACCAGGTGTGATCCAGATCACCTCAGACGTCCTCACCTCTGTTGAATGTTCACCAAAACAACCTTGACACAGTTTGAGAATAATAGGGTGGTATATTACATGTAAGCTGATAAACTGACTATATGAGTCACCAACAGGTCGCAGTAAGGTTCGCCTGTCGATTACAGTAGAAGAAACGCCAGCGATTGCCTTCTATCAGCAGCCTATATCTCACCCTTCTGGTATGAACTGTCCATCGACCCTTTGACATTCTGATATACGTGTACCCTTCCATCCTCATATAGTAACAAACAGGACGGTCAGAAACAGTATGAAAAGCTTGTAAGGTTGCTCCAGGTTAGGTTGTGCTGCGATATAATTGTTAAGAAAAAAAATCGATATGTTGCGCAGTTTCCGATTCTAGTGGCATTGAAGTTCAGGTGCGTCCTATATGATGCATTTTTTTAATGTTCAACTGGAAATGGAGGCCGCCTTAGATGGGAATCTTAGCGCTTTTTCGCAGACGACAGGCAGCTGGGGCCCATATGTGTTTGACTGTGTACTGTGTTGAAACGAAGCTGTAGAGCGATTTATGTATAACAGTGTCAGCTGACTCCAAAGGAAGCACACGTTAAGTCTGTAGATGACTGCAGACAAAGAAGAAAGTCGTGCAGAAAGGCAATTCTGAAGACTGTTTCAATAAAAATTCGAGTGGTTTCACTGAGCGTCACGGTTAGATAGAAAGTTTCCGATCATATTTCTGTAAGGAATAAGATACCGTAAGTTTCAAAATAGGAAAGCTGAGAAGAATAGGCCCAAACTTTATGAAAAGTGTACATCAAAACTGTGGACGAACAGTCACGCTATGGCCACTTAAAAGCATAACTGAGGAGTCTGACATCCGAAGAAAACAAGTGATGGGGTATGTGTATCTCCCGAACAAACTACTAAAAATAGAAATGAAGGACCCCGTTGATGCAAAAAATATGAAGCTGAATACAACTTCCATTCTAGTAGATATTGGCGTCTATGAAATTCCCAGATCTGTTGAGTCCGAGGATGTTAATCTTCATATTATATGTCATGATTAAATACAAATGACGCAGTGAAAGTAAATTAATCTTCACACAACGACTAAGAACCTGCCATAAGTATTTCTCAGTTTTAGGAATAATTTATTCGTGTTCCGTTGATCGTAAGCAAGAGAATAATTGCATGGATATGGAACGAGTCATAATTACACACAAGAACAATACTTACAGATGCTAACAGATACAAAATTTAATATTGTATAAGAACAAACTACGCCAATAATGACAACTTTACCCATTTCCTACAGTTAAAAGAGATATATAACAATCAAATAATAAATTACAATTCTTCCACAATATAAGATTCAAATTTGATAGAATTGAAATGCTTTCATAACTTTAGCTTTAAAATTTTCTTAATGTAACGAAATATTTTCTTAAAAAATTTCGTCACCAATTGCACTACCTTAGGGTTTGAATTTCCAGAAACGCTGAAACACATTTTTTTTTTCTTTTTAATTTCTAACCGGGCAATAAGTACCTATTGTGATAGAAGTAGCCTTAAAAATTGTTTAGTACGGTAATTGGTTCAAATGGCTCTGAGCACTATGCGACTTAACTTCTAAGATCATCAGTCGCCTAGAACTTAGAACTAATTAAACCTAACTAACCTAAGGACATCACACACATCCATGCCCGAGGCAGGATTCGAACCTGCGACCGTTGCGGTCGCTCGGCTCCAGACTGTAGCGCCCAGAACCGCACGGCCATTCCGGCCGGCGTTTAGTATGGTAATTATTTTCGAAAAAACTTCCACCCAGTATTTTAATTCATTTGTGGTTGAATTTCCAAAACTGCTTAAAGATGCATTTTTTTATCTTCTGACTGAGAAACCAGATACCAGTTTTCGTAGTCTTAAATGATGTGTATAGTATAAGTTCCATACCCTCTCCAAACTTCAGGTTTGTATCGTTAGAGATTTGGGCTGGGCGATGATGAGTCAGTAAATCAGTCTGGCCCTATTTCAACCCCTTAGGAGTGACACCCATGTGTTTTATTTCTAACATAGAAGCCAAACACAAATCTTCGTAGATTTAGCTTGCACAATGAAATATTTCCATAAAAACTTTCATCCCCCATAAGATGCTAAATTTCCAAAAATTCTAAAACATATTTCTTTATTTCTGACCAGGAAACCAAACAAATTTTCGTGGGTCTAGCTTCAAAATTGCCTTAATAGTAACATTTTTCAGAAGAAAATCCCTTCAGCTCCTATTTCACCCCCTTAGGATGTGAATTACAAAATATCCCTTCTTAAATGACACCTACAATATAAGATTCTTACCTTTTAGAAATTTCAAGTTCCTGTTCTTAACACTTTGGGCTGGGCGATGAGGAGTCAGTCACGACATTGTCTTTTGTACATAGATATTTATTAAGGTTTCTGTCAGAGCTGCAAATTATATTTTTATTAGTGACTAGTTCTAACATTTTCATTCCTTCTCAAGCCATTAACTACATTAGGATGTATAATGTTATGACAAAATGTGAAATATAACATTTACAAACGTAAGTGCACAGATAACAGCGGTGCAATAAATCTTATGACATACCAGAATTTGTAATACCTAGATAACACATTTTATTTTATATTAGATCAATATGACAAATGTTACTTGAATGTATTAAGATTGTCTTGATACAATTAAAATTTGACAGGCTTTTTCTGTTTATACATAAAAATTTGATGGGTGTCTTCAGTTGTTTGTTGTGTGTCGATATGTGGTTCACATGCTATCTCTCTTACATCATAATGTTACAACTAAATACAGAGATGCTGTATTGATAAAGGTCTCAGACTTCATTGCACTATTTTATAAATTACTAACATGTCACAAGCTGACTGCTTTACTGAATCATGAACCATTTTTAAAAAGAACAAAAAAATTGTATTTAAATTCAGATTATTTGTCGGGCACCTTTATCTTCCACATATATCTTTCCCATTCTTCAAGTATGTCTGACTTCATTCCTTTATGTGCCAAGTGTAAAACAGACAACTGAGTTTTTAGTAAACATACATGATGAATCTTAACCATTGTTCTGCACAAACACATTGCATTATGTATCTTTTTTAAATACGTAGAGAATCAGGAAAAATTCCAAAAAAAGTTTTATTGATTACTCGCAAACGATGGACACCAGGGTGAATGGTTGCAGAGTGCGATACCTAAGACCTTAATCTAATCAGCTTATACATGACTTCAAAAAGTATATCCCGCTGCCAAGTGCCTCTCCTTATGAAATTCACAGATATTTATTTGCTCTAATGACTGACAAAAATCACAATAAAAATTAACAGAGCACAAACTTCTCTAAAACTCAAATCAGATTACAAAATGATGCTAACACTGTGGTGTTTTACCAAGAAGTGTGGAAGACTGTGCAGAGAAAGATCAACAAAATCTTCTCATCTGGACAACTTGTGAAATCAAAGTTAACAATACAATGAAATGCCACAAATCATACCAAATTAAGCAGTACAAGTTGTGTGGCAAAATGAGCAAGTAACAAGCTGCTCAGAACATGCATCACACAACAGCAGTTGCAACATGTTTCCCCAAACTCAGCAAACTGTGTGCACATCAGCACCAAACGATAGCCGGGAGACAGGTGACCCTCACCATGGGCAGCAATCAAATGGTCACAAAACTCAGATCTCCCTCCACAACTATCTACTTTTAAAACAACAGTTTGGAGGGATGAATCAATGTAGCTGCCAATGTGACAGATGAGAATATAGATTATATCATGAAAAAACAGAGAATGCTGCAGGAACTCCCCACTCTTGATATACAAAAATGCACCATAACATACAAGACGTTGGTACTGGGAAGGAGCAGTGCCCCAGTGATTGATCAGCTTCTTCACATCAAGCATGGTGGCAGGGTGACTCACTTCAATTAGATACATCAAATTTTGGAGTAAAAGCAAAGGACCTTCCCACACTGGTCAGGCCATGTCTCTGTGTCTCGTTTCCTGACAGAATATGCAGAAACATTGGCATCATCTGATCAGGGTTAAGAAAGACACTGGCTCTGTCGACAAAAGCACAAAGCAGGTCGCAACCTCACTTCCGTGAAACCTGCCGTGCTGCTAGGGGAGCTTCGAAATTCCTAATGAGATTCACTACCAACAAACAGGATCCAGATACCACACCAGGAGAACACCTCCCAAGTGAGAAAAATGCAAAGCTTCCTTCCTAGAAAATGTGCCTAGTACAATCCAAATAAAATTAACCATGAAAAGGAGACAAAAATGAATCAATATCACATCAATATTCGATAGTGTTGTCACAGTATCACTAACATGAATTCGAATGTCACCGCTTCGGTTATGATTATCAAAGTGCTGATGAAAAAAAAAACATGTAACTCCACTCTGAACCCAGGACAAAGATGCAAACTCTAAATGAAATTTATATAGTGTATTGCTTTGTGATTGTGCAAATTACAGTTCAGCTCTTACTGCTTCTCAGAATCAGCAACAAACAACATTAAGGAGTGACTCCATTAGGAAGTGAAAGTAACACAACCTCTAAAAAGGTCTCGGTAATTTGTACATTATCTACTTTAAAATTATTATTAATGCTTGAGTACGTTGAATAAATACTTTGAGATGAATTGTACCAGAACATAATTCCCTAAGAAAACAGAGAAAGAAAACAAACAGTAAGCCTGTATCCTTGCCTCCAAATCACACAGATAGGCTAAGTGCAATACATGCCAAACTGAGCATTTTTATGAGTTTTGTAGACTCCTTTTCAGTTGTCATTCAGCTGGATCTCAAGGAATTTTTCAGCATTTTATTCACTATATGACCATAAAACTCTTGCTTCTGGCCCTATCATAATTCTTGCTTATTAATTTGCAGTTGCCTAATATGAATCTTTGTAAGATTAAATCTTGTACCCTTTGGTTTGAAACCTGTTGTAGGCTACCATCTGGACTATGTCAAGGTAGGATTTGGGCCCTTGAGCAGTATGTTTGCTTCATAAGCATATGTTACAGTTTTTAATCATCCGTAAAGTCTTTGGAAGATTATTTTTGTAGGTTAAGAACAAGAGTGAACCCAGTAGGCATACCTTTCCTTGAAGAATCCCACCTGGTATGTTGCTCCAATCCAAAGCTAGTCACATGCCTGTGACTGTCTGTCTGTTTCACTTTCTGTTTTCTGTTCTGAGACCCATAGATCCACACAAGAGGGATGCCTTTAATTCTGTAACCTGTTAACCCTTTCAGTCCCTCTGTATCTTAGCTGCAAAAGCAGTGTTTTTCCCCAATGGAAATCTGAGATGCACATGTGCAGTCTTTTCATCATGCAAAAGTGCTGCTAACTGTTAGGCATAACTATGAAAATATCAGCAAATCAATGTAGCAGGAGCAGCAGCTCATGACCCTGAGAATACGTAGATGTGGTTGGTCTGCTATATAACTCTATAACTGAATACTGTTACTGTCATTTTGCGTGGTAATAATGGAACAATCATTTTACTATTTACTGCAATGGAGAATTTTCATAATTAGTGATTTTAGTCCATAAAATGAAACCATGTCTACAGAATATGTTTTGAAAATGGGTACACATTTTCATATAAATCATGCATCTACAAACATTACAAAGATCACCTAAGAGCATTACCACAAAGAAAAATTTATCTTCCTCCAGAAAAAAAATCAGTTCTGAAAGAGTTAAGTCACGAAGTTCATCTTTGTGTTGTGGTAAAACACAGTTATCCTAAATTTCAAATTTATTAGGAATGCTTGCTAGTGTCGTTTGTGCTGTTGGTTCTGTTCCACTCGCACTTTTTGACAAAAATTCTCAGTTTTCGCCTACCATTTTAAAATTGCTGTCTTTCGCCACAATTGATGACTGCAACTCCGTCTGGTAACCAGATTTTTCTGTACCTCAGCACAGGCTATTTAAGTGATCATAATACTACAAAATGGTGCATTTCAATGTACCTTGGAAAGATATTGCCTGTATATCACCATTCAGATATGTGAAACATTTTTTTCTACCATTTCAAAGACAAGTACATTGTATAGAGAACATAATAAAAAAGTAGTAGTTCTATTTTATAACCCATATCATAACTTAATTAAGTTTCATTATAATTTTTACTTTTTTTGTGCCAGCAGGATCTGCAACACAACATCCCATGGCTATGATAGTTGCAACGAGATGTGCTGTGGTCGTGGCCACTATACCGTCACTGTGGAGAGGGTGGAACGCTGTCACTGCAAGTATTACTGGTGCTGCTATGTCAAGTGCAAGACGTGTCGGTACTGGGAGGAAGTTCACAGGTGCAACTGACAAACTGTGATTGTGTGTATTGCCATGTACCTTTTATTTGAAACTGTGTGATGACTTCATGGCAGTCACAATTTTAATGCATGTCCTTCAGTATTGACATATAATGAACACTTAGGAGAAATTTATCACAAGTGAATTTGATGATAAGAGCTCTATTTGAGACTGCATTGAAAGGATGTGGCTAAACTGATTCCATTTGTAGTCACGTCCAGTAAATGCTCTTGGCAACTGGACCAAAATAAACATGATATAATACAAAATATGATCGTCTAAGCAAAAGGAAATAAAACTACGCTGACTGCCTAGCATTGTCTTAACATATAATATTTTTACTACTTGTAATATTCACAAATTGTGCACCAAACACATTAGGAGCTGACTTGTGGAACTGATAGTCTACAAAAATGTTCTGGGTGGAGTTAAATTTCTGTTTAATCTACTGTTACATTCAGATATGATTTCAGTAACCACTATTAATCTTGTTTTACAGTTAACTGTACTACAATATGAATTTAATGTGGCCTTGCTTGATGGGAACAAGACTTGTGCAGCCTGTGATATTCTGATTCAACTTTCAGCAGTAAATCATTCTGTACATTTTATATATTTTTTAATAATTGTGATGAATTTGTAATAAAACTGATTCATGGGTATTTGACCCACTATTTTAAAAAATACTGCCTACTTTTGCTTTAATGTAAGTACCTTTGAATCCTTGTTGAAAAAAAAAATGCTGTTCAATACTGTAATATTGAAGGAAAATATATTTTTATGATGTGAATCTAGTAATTGTGGAACTGTTCCAGTTCATACTATACACTAATGTATGTAAGTCAGAAAATAAGTGTTACAAAACAAGCCAAAGCTTACTCATACAACATGAAGCATAGGGAAGAGTCAAAAACATGTAATTATTGAAGTTCTTCAGTAAGTGCCAGACTAATACTGATCAAGAATCTACCAAACCATCACAGATACCAGATGTGTGACCATCAGTAATCACCGTCAAGGTCTTAAATGCTACTTCCTTAATTGTTGGCCAGTCTGGAACAGGTCATGTGTGAGGATCCAGAGAACAAAAGTGTAGCATGCCTCAGACATGCAAGCACTGTTATTGTGACTTGCACCATATAGAATCTGTTTGCCTACTGCTTATCACTACTCTGGATTTGGGCCAGGATTTGTTCTCAAACAATATTTCTCCCTGCTAACCACAACTCTGCACAATCAATCATTTTCTTTACAGTGATACATTACTAAAACTGCCTCATTATGATTTCAGCCTTGCTTTGATCTGTGAGACAGGTTTAAACTTTATTAACATCCTGTAGCTATCTAGTTTTGCATTTGGAAATATTCTGAGATCTAGCCAATGGCTTGGAAAAGCTACAGGGATAAGAGTAATACACAATTACCGGCCACCACCTAGTAACTTCCATCAACAATCTCCACAAAAACAAAACATGACCACAGTTTAAGTCAGTAGATTAAAACTCTTTATCAACAACGTGGAATGCTGGATTGCTACTCACTGCATAGGGAGGTATTCAACATCAAACAGGCACACTGAAAAACATTGCTATAAATATTTCAGCTTTGAGAGTAGGAAATTCTCATGCACGCGCACACATGGCCACTGTTGCCACCAGGCACTAGGAACTGGCTGACTGCCGACTGACTGACTGGCTACGTCTGACATTAGCACCAATCTAGCTCAAGGTGGAAAAGGGGTAGGGGCAGCAGGCTAGGGGTGAGAGAAGATGCTAGTTCTGGCTGTTGGAGCCTGCAACAATGTGATGGAGGCAGAAAATAGCTGCATTGTGTCAGCTGTGGAGGGAGGGAGGGAAAGGGGAGGAAGGGGAAGGAAGGGGGGGGGGGACACAGAGAACAGAAGAAGGAAAGAGAAAAGGACAATATAGGTGTATCGGTGGAATAGAAGGCACATGTAGCATCGTGAGTGTTATCACAGAAGGGGATAGGCAGGTGGAGAGCACGGACTAGTGAAGGCTGAGGTCAGGAGGGTTACAGGAACGAAAGATAGGTTGTCAGGAGAGTTCCCACTTATGCAATTCAGGAAACCCAGTGTTGATGGGAAGAATAAAGATGACACGGGCTGTGAAGCAATCATTAAAATGAAGCTCACCACACTGGATGGCAAGTTCAGCAACTGAGTGGTCCTGCTGCCCCTTGGCAACAATTTGGCAGTGGCCATTCATGCTGAAAGATAGCTTGCTAGTAGTCACGCCCATGTAGAATGTGGCACAATGTTTGCAGCTAAGGTGGCAGATTTCACAGGTGGCCCTTGCATTAATGGCATAGAAGATGCCTGGTAACAGGACTAGAAGAGGTGGTAGTGGGAAGATGTAAGGGAGAGGCCTTGCTTTTAAGTCTACTGCAGGGATCTGAGCCACGAGGCATGGGATTAGGAGCAGGAACAGATAAGAACATTGCACAAGTTGAGCGGGTAGCAGGATAGTGAGGAGGATATTTCTTATTTCAGGTCACAACGAGAGGTAGCCGTAATCCTGGCAGAGAAAGTGATTCAGTTGCTCCAGTCCTGGGTGGTACTGAGGCAAGAGCGGAATGCTCCTTTCTGGTTGAACAGTAGGTACTTGAGGGTTTATTGATCACTTGAGACAAGGCATGGGAGATCTGTTTCTGGAAGAGGTTGGGAGATTAATTTCAGCCTGTGACGGTCGCAGTGAGACCCTTGGCATGTTTGGAGAGGTACTGCTCGTCACTACAGATGTGGCAACCACAAATGTTGTATGGAAGGGACTTCTTGGTATGGCCCAGGTGGCAGCTGTCAAATTGGAGGTAGTGCTAGTGATTGTAGGTTTGATGTAGGTGTAGGTACTGATGTAGCCATCCTGGGGGTGAAGGTCGACATTGAAGAACATAAGCTTGTTGGCCTGAGGAGGACCAGATGGGAAAGAAGGTGTTTGGGTTCTGGAGGAATGTGGATGGTGTCCTCATCCTTTGGTGAGGTCACAAAGATGTTGCAATGAATATGAACCAGGTGAAGGATTTGGCATTCTGGGTGGTTAGTAGTAATTCCTCTGGATGGCCCTTGAATAGGCTGGCACAGGTTGGTGCCATGGATATGACTATTGCTGTATCACAGCTTTATTTGTAGGTGATGCCTTCAAAGGAGAAGTAATTGTGGATGAAGATGTATTTTGTCATGGTGACTAAAAAGTTAGTTGTTGTTTTGGAATCAGTTGGGAACTGGGAACATAGAGTTCAACAATGACAAGATCATGGGCATTATAGAGGGAATGACAAGCAGTGTGGCTGGTGCTGATGGAACAGCTACTGTGGAGCATCAGTGGAGGAAGTGGTTGAAGTCTTTCATATAACAAGGTACATTACAGCTAAAGGTACCTATACACTGGAGGGAACACAGCGAATGAGGGTTCTCTTCGTTGTAAAAAAGTGGTGAACAGCATTGTTGGCCTCTTGAGTGAATCATCAGAGAAAGTTTGCATTTACACCACTTCATTAGCTTTTGTAGTCACTTGTTTATCCATACACAAAATGAAACTTCTTGTTGTACGGAATGGAGTGGACAGGTGATTATGTGATGCTTTCCACTGCAGAATATTGGTTTTGGAGATGCTTGTGGGATGTGCTATTACAAGAGATGAAGACACTTGGCAAGGCATTTCCAAAGCACTTAGTTCCACCTGAGGAAGCAAAGAAACTGATACATTTACTTGCTTTATGTGATAGAGTATTACTGACTGGCTTTCTGCACTATTCTATAAGTGTGTGTATGCATGCATGCATCCATGTATGTATGTACATGTGTTAAATTTTTTATCTTCATCACATTATATTATCCCTAAAAGCTACAAAGCACATTCTATTAAATAAATTAACAGAATTTTATAGATTATGGCAGGTCATTTGTATGATCATACTACCTTAATATAATCCTTGAGTGCTTTGTGTATATGAATGCAGACTTCAGGAACTATCAGAGACATAGCAGTTGTTGAAATGCAAAATACATGTTTGAGACTGGCATACCAGCCTCAAGTTGCTAAAACTGGAGCATAAGTGCAAGTCTTTCTTCACCTGATATTGCTCATCTGGAGTTGGTGTTCTGCTTTGCAATTTTCACCTCAATTCAAGTAAGTAGCCATGAAATATCATCCACCGACTTAAGAGTAAAATTTTGAAACAGGCCTAATAAAGTCAAGAGCTGTAATACAGTGACTAGTATGCTACCATCACACGTTTGGTGCAAAAATTCAGACAGCCATATTTTTCTTTTTCTTCACTGCTTTACTTTTGCTTTTTGCATCACCAAAACTACAGCTGCCCGTCTGTACAGTCCAGTGTTTTATCGAGACTATCTCACTATGGTAGCATTCTACCAGATGGGGGTGGGGTGGTGGCAGTGGAGGAGGAGGATAATAGTAGCCCAAAGTGAACAGATTGGACAATTTTTTGAGGTGGTGGTGTGCATGCTGCTCTAGTTCCTGGAGGGCAAGGATTTCAATCTGGGAGATGAGATTGCAGGGCAGGGGAATTTTAAGAATGGATCAGAGGTAGTGAAAGGAGGTTTGGGCATGATTTATAAGGCTTAACAGGACTACACTAGTGAGGGCTATGGAGTGATAGAACTTGAAGGAAGGATTGCAGTTGAAGATGAGTAATTTGGTGGTCATGCCATTGGGAGGCGGGGAGGGGGAGATTCCATGAGCTAGGCATCAAGAAAGTATTAGTACCCCTGCTCCCAACCCCTTGCTTCATGGAGTGGATCCCTGCAATACCATGTATGTCAGTCCTGTCAAAGACATATCCTGTCTCATTACTGGCAGGGCCACCTGTGAAAGCAGCTATGTGATCTGCCAACTTAGCTGCAAATACTGTAATGTGTTCTATGTGGGCATGACAATTAACAGGCTGTATGTCAGCGTGAATGGTCACTGACAAATTGTCAACAGACAGCAGGACCACCCCATTGCTGAACTTGCTGCCCAATGTAAAGCACTTAATTTTAATGACTGATTCACAGCCTGTGCCATCTGTATTCTGCCCATCAACATCAGGTTTTCTCAACTGTGCAGGGGGGAAACTCTCCCTAATATCACCAAGTGAGGAGGTGCAGTAGTTAGCACACTGAACTCTCATTCTGGAGGACAACGATTCAATCTCGTGTCCGGCCGTCCTGATTTAGGTTTTCCGTGAATTCCCTAAACCGCTTCAGGCAAATGCCAGGATGGTTTCTTTGAAAGGGCATGGCTAACTTCCTTTCCCATCCCTCCCTAATCCAATGAGACCGATGACCTCGTAGTTTGGTCTCCTCCCCCAAATCAACCCAACCCTCTCCCTAATATCCTCTCTTCCCGTAAACCCCCTGGCCTCAACCTTCAGTAGTCTGTGCCCCCCTTCTGCCTCTACCCTTCTCTGCTCTCACTCCAGTACCACACATACATTCTTTCCCACCAACACACCTACATAATCCTTTGCCCTTCCCTACTTCTCTCCTCTCCCTCTCCCTACCCTTCCCCTTGCCCCCTCCCCTCCCCTTCCCTTCCCACACCAGCACAATTTCCCCAATGCTACAACTAGCAGCCCTATAATGGCCCTGCCACCTCCCTGCATGCTCACACAGGCAGCACTAGAACCTTCCCCCACACATACCCTGCTATTCCTCCCCCTCTCCACCCCACACCTCTTCCTTATTCCCACCCCCCGCCCCAGCTAGATTGCTGCTCGTATTAGATACAGTCACAGTCAGGCCTTAGTGCCCAATGATGGCACCAGCCATGTGTGTGCACGAGTTGTGCTTCTATGAATGTGCGAGTTTTTTTTTTTACTTCTGAAGGACTTCATTCAAAAGCTGAAATATTTCTAGCCAAGTTTTTTCACTGTGCCTGTCTGCAGATGAATGCCTTCTGTATGTGGTGAGTAGCAAGCTATCCTTTTCGTACTGTTGTTTAAGGACTTAACCTACTAACTTAAACTGCTATCATGTTTTATCTTTATGCATTAGACCTTACCCAAGCACACATCTTTCACTACAACTAACCACCACCTCCAGTCAGCTGAAGGTTCATTTAACTGATCTGAGGCCACTGCCTATCTTTCATTCACACACTCCCTAAACCTCTTCTTAGAAACATGGAAAAACTGTTCAGAATTCCTCACACTTTTGCATTTTCATGGGATCTTCACAATTGAAAAATAACTTTTTGATTACTAAGCATCACTAACTACTTACTTCAGCAATGACAAAAACTTTTTATCACCATTTTCACTCCGCAAGTACATGACTAGTCCTCTACAAACAAGAGGAGGGTTTCCAGCTGACTTCTTGAGGCCACAAACTACCAACAACTCCCTAAAATGTTTTAACATTTAGGCCTTTCAGCCAGTCAGAGGCAGAATGCAAGCAATTCCACTACCCACCTTCCCACTCCTACTGATAGCAGTCCATTGGAAAGTGCTCCTTCCTACCACGACTTTTCACAGTTTTATTTCCAACAGGCATTGGATAACACACTCCATCATGGGAAAGTCATTAGCTCTTATTCCAGCCTACAGGCCCCGACCAAAACACAGATTAGGGAGAAATCAACCCACCCGCACAAGGTTGCACAAAGGTGACATACAATAGATGTCATGCAAAAGGATGAGCCCAAGATGTCTCAGAATGATAAGTTACAGTTCACTTATCTGGATTTAATTAAAGAAATTAGTCTGAGGCTCTACTCAATATTCTGAAAGCAAAGATACACTTTTCAAACAAAAATAGAAAAATAGAAAAATAACGAAATATCTTCCAGTGTAACAAAATAGTATGTGACACAGCACATTCTCTGTGAAAAGTTCAAGATTCTATTGGCAGTTTACCCAACACCTAAGATAGAGATGTGCAGAAATATTGAATAGTCCATGGTAGTGGGTAAGATGTTTAATTTTGGTTCCTTAATGCATTACACGCCTGCTTGATAGGAATTAGGTGGTAACAGTGATTAAAAAATAAAGAAAGCAGCCTAAGCAAAGTGATGTCTGCATATTCAGTAAACTAACGAAGTAGTCTCATACTTCAAGAAGGAACTCTGAAAATTTAACACTGGGCAGCAGCATTTACAGGAAACAAAGTTCAAGTTTAAAAAAATAGTTTACCAAGCCCTGGACAGATATGTACCTAACATAACAGCTCACAGTGAAGGACTCTCCATATTATATAGTTTCTGTAACGAAACTTCTAAGGAAACAGCAACTACCGCACAGTAGGTGCAAAACAAAGCACAGTGCTATAGAGATGCCGAATAAATTGCTTTTGACTGTCAAACGAGGAAAGTACAATTCCTTCAATGGCTAATGTAGTACAATTTCATCAGAAGATCTCTCATACAATGCAGAGAAACTTTAGTCACAGGAAAAGGCTCGCAATGACAACAAAGTTAGTGTCCAGACACTCAAGGACGATACAGGAACCAAAATTCAGGGAAGTAAAGCAAATATACGAATACCAAACATCTTTTTCATGTGTTCTTTTCAAAAGCAAGATATAAGAGTACTATTCCAGTTTTATTCTCGAACCATGCACAGATGTTCAGTCTCCATGTCAGCGTCAGTGAGAAACAACTGAAATCACTAAAACTGAACAAGGCTTTAAGGGCCTGAGGGAATAACTGTTAGATTCTGTGATGCATGAGTAGCTGAGGTAGTCACCCCTTCCCGTCCTCCCCTATTAACCCCAGTGTGCCACAGATTCCTAAGTACCTGGTGTTTGGAAGAAAGTCTAGGTCACACTTGTCTACAAGAAGGGTATGTAGCACAAGTGATTCAACAAACAATCATACAGTGGCACTGGCATTTGTCTGTTGTAGAATCTCAAATGTAATAAGTTATCTTTAACAGAATGACCTTCTCCATGCCCAAAAGCAAGGATTCTGAAAATACTGGTTGTGTAAAAACCCACTCACACATTTCTGTCATGACCTCTTAAAAACCATGAATCAAAGATATCAGGTGGATGCTGTATTTTTTGTCTTTTGACATTTGACTCAACAACAAACCAAAGCTAACTAAGAAAAACACAGTCGTTTAGAATATCAATGCTAATTTGCAATTGATTTGAGGATTTAATGGTATGAAGGACCATCTTGTATGGAGAGTCAACAGCTGATAGAAAAGTAACCTGAATTAACTACAGCCCTGTAGGTATCACTCCTGTAGGGATTATGAAAACAAGCTAAGACTTACTTCAGGATGCTGTGTGTGTGTGTGTGTGTGTGTGTGTGTGTGTGTGTACGCATACATCTCAAGACTAGAGTTGTCACTGGCTAGTCCTGGCATGCCTCTTTTCACCTGCAAGAAGTCCATCCACTACAACAGCTTGATGCAAATGGTAATTATTATTCATTTAGTTAAATACTTGAGCAACTGCTCATCTGGGAAGTCACACACAGAATTGTATAACTTAATGTCTCTATAATTATGAATACCATATTCCCCTCACCACCAATGAGCATGTGAATCTCCATAGTCTCATTTAATATGTCATCTCACCATGAAGGACTCTACCACCATTACTAAAGATCTCTTTCCATTATGTTCATGTGGTTGTACCAATTACCACTGAACTTTCAGATAGAAGAGAGATTCTCATCAACACCTAACTGAAGCAGGGACCATCTGTGAAGTGTGCCTTTCTCCATTCATTCATATTCAAATCTCTGTGTTGCTGATTCCACAATTAACAGGCCGTCACTGTGCTGCCATGTGTGTGATACACACTGCTGGATATTTAAATCAAAGAGCAGAAAATACATGCCTTACTACAAAAAATAATTAAAAATTTATTTAAAAGTCAAAAATAGCTTCATCCACAAGTGTTTTGATACATGCAATCATGATTCATCCACAAATGAGTAGCTAATTTCTTACTACAATATCACCAAACTGTTACAATGTTTTCATTCCAATGCAGAAGAAATCACTTTCACAACAATTTCACATCCTTACTATATGATGCACAAATCAAAATCTTCAGGTACATGGGGCAAAAACTCCTTTCCAATGCCTCTCATACACTCACTATAAGCACAGTCTCAACATCACAAATGGTGGACATAAAACCACAGTTGTTCTCTATAAATTTCAGTGCACATTCCTTTGATTTTCCATAAATTCACTACAGATTTAACACTACATTAAACTACAATACATTTAGAATATTTAGGACCATAAAAGTAGTAGTATTATCCATCTGAGAAACTTAACAATATTGCAACAGATTTAAATACATAAATAGCAAACAAAGAGAAAAAGGAGGAGACATATCTACCCTTGAAATCACTGAATACTCAGAGTGCTGTATTAAAAATATAAGCAACAAGATTTAACAATAATTTTGGAGAATATTGTAAATTAAATAAACACATATGTATTTTGTTCACACATAGAAGATTGCCAATGTTAACTGAATTCACTGTGACACAGAATATGAACAGATCTATTATTAGTTTTTTCTGCATTTATGCAAATAAAAATCATTAAATAAGGCAAGTCCATAACACAGATGCACATTTTGCATCTAAAACCAATGTTTTGCAATTTATTCACTGTTCCACTCTCACATGGATGGGCGCAAAATCTGTCTTGTGCAACTTCACCCATTTTTTGTTTAAACTATTGCATATTATACTCCATTGTCAAATATTGATGTATTACGGAAAATGACAGCCCACTTCTGTGGCACAACAGAAGTCTGTTCATTTCTCATCACCTTCAAAACTACCATTGGTCACACCTCCAGCACCCCATTGTGAACTCAGTTGGGTGTCACTAATGCTCGAACGCACCGTGTCTCAAAGACAAAAGCTTTGGAACTGGATGTCTATATCTTAAGCACTGTACAATATTCCATTTCATTAACATTGGAGTTGAGAGCATATAGCCACTTCTTTAACTGTAATCTTTGTTCTTTTTCCTCTACATTGATTTTCTGGAATCATCTGACTGCTGCTGGATCTTCTATCATCATCAGTTTTCTTCTTACCAACAAAAAGAAGAAATGCTACATGTTCAGATACTTTTTGTAGTCTAATTTGGTGCAGAATGGGACTAATGTTGGGAGTGCACGTGCAAGAAATGGATAAAATAATCATTCACTGTATCAACAGGAACATTCAGATGAGAAAATTGTGAAGATAGCCATTATTGCAGATGAGAGCAAGGCTGTTACTAAAAATACTACCAGCCCTGGGTTATACATATGGTGACACTTTTGGATGAAACCTTGAATAATATAGGCAGAACAAAAAAGTATGAAGTGGGTGGATGAACTTTGTTAAATGTGCAGATGATCGAGTGGTCCTAGCATAAAGAGACTATACTCAAAAACTGGTGGATGCAATAAGAAAATAGAGAAAAAAAATAGAATAAATATCAACTGGTGGATGCAATAAGAAAATAGAGAAAAAAATTAGAATAAATATCAACATTTTCACGACAAGAGTAGTGAAAAAACAAATACTGCTCTACAAATGAAATATAATAGGAAAAGAAACTTGGGGAAGTTAATGCTTGCATTTACTTAGATAGATATGGAAGTTGTCTGGAGAAATTATTTGAAGTGGAATTACACATGATTCAAAAACTTGTGGAATCAGGAAGAAAGAGAGAAACTTTGATTTTTTTTTAATTTGGCTGCACACTACAACAAAGAGAATTAAAACCTGTTGACCAAACAAAGATTGAGGTAGTTGGGTGAAGCAAACGAGAGCCCTCCTTAAGCACGTTATAAAGAGGAACGCAAAATGGGATGGACGCAACATTGAGAAAAATTCTTTGTAGAAAATTACTGTTAAAGGAAAAATAAACAGAGTCAGAAAGAGAGGGCATGCTGATAGATGAGAGTGAAGGAAAGTCACATCGAGAACTAAAGGAAATAGAAAGAAATAGGACATCACAGAAAACATAGAAATGAAGATGAAAATGATGACAATGACTGAACTGTTGGCAGAATGTTCCAACAACTGTAAACATGGACTTGGTGACTGTGTCGCAAAATAGTGCCATGCACCTGTGTCACTTGGACATGTAGTGTAGTATACAATAAAATTTACTTGGCTTGCTGTAATTTTGTGTAACTTACTTTTTGAAGTCCTCTTGTATAATACACCTATTATCTTTTCAACTAAGACTGAAAGAGTGATTTGTGTCTTAATGTTGATCTGATTGTGATAAGAAATATACAGACACAACCAACTGACATTCAGTTTTTTAAAGTAGAAAGGCATTGAACCTCCTTCAAATAAATTGTAACACTGAATTTACATGTCAGAATAATATAAAGATAGGAAATAAATAGATACAAACCAAATTTTGTTTTATAAGCAGCCCACCATCTGTCCACATGTGGCTGAGGCTTCAGTTTACACTAAAGGCCTACTTACTTGGCAAGAAACAGAAAACCATATCGAAGTTTGACAACTGATGAAAAACTTTTTCTCCAAATTGTCTTTGATGTAATTAAGGTTACATGTAAATTAAGAGTGTATAGACAGACATTTTTTTAGTCTTCAAGCTGCACAAAAAAACCAAGTGAAAAATGCTGCCACAGTCTCAATTTCAAAATCTACAAGGTCAAGCAAACTGCTGGAAGAAGGACTATGAAAACCTGTATCGGACTGGTTACGTGCAGCAAAAAGTTTTGTTCCCTAATGATGCTACTCTTTATTAATCATGTCCTATAGTTATGTCTGCGGTTTTTCCTCTCAAGTCCCTTAAAACATACCTACCACACTGTTTGCAAGTATTCACATTTCATACAAATAATGTTTAAGACATCCAACAGCACACAGAAAGAGCTTTCTTTGATTTGCGCTTAATACCAGAGATCAAAGACTTCTTGCACCAATTGCTAAAAATACTGTTTTTGTTTCATTTATTTACAGATTAAATTACCTGATGAGCTGAGAATAGAGGACACTCATTCATATAACAACAATCTTACAGTCACAGAAAACATATAACACACTAACCACCAACAGGAACTGTCATAATTCAGAATGTACACTGTGTAGATCTGTAACAAAAAGGGAGAATATTACAATATGGTTATTTACATATTAACTGTAAAATAATTAGTTAATATGACAGCCTAATTAATGAAATTATACATTACTTGGCTCTATTCGAACACCTTCAATGTTGATACCCTCTTCTGTGTGTGTTTCATCAATCTTCTTTTGGAGTTTCTTAATTTCTTCATCGTACTCTTTCCATTCTGAAATGATTCTATTGGCTGCAGTCAATTTTGCTTCCTTTGTCAGTGGGTTGTTACACTGTTAAATACATTGCTGAGTTAGTTACAGATACAAAAGAGTTTTACACATTAACAAAATACTAAGATAAACTTGCATGATTTGAGTATTGTCTAAAATACAGATGTCATGCACATATCTATACTTACTAGATCAATTGTTTTAGCATATTTCTTGGAGTCATCATCACACCAAGTTTCACACCACAGCCATTCCTGAGGCAAAGATTTTATGGCAACCTGATGGATCATATTATTTGGTAGATCCTGAAAAGAAATAAAATAAAAATTTTGTTTATTGTTTGACAATAATAATACATAATAATTAGAATAATTTTCTATACTTTAATTCACTACAGGGAGTATACATTACAACTGTATCCACCTTCCCAAAATGTTTACATCAGTATTTGAAAGGCATAAATAATAATTAAAACAGTACTCAATCTAAGCATATATATAAAACAAAGATGCTGTAACTTACTAAACGAGAATGCGCTGGTAGACAGACACAATAAAAAACTCTGTACTTCCGCCTTGACTGACATCTCTGCCCAAGCTCTTTGCCTTTACACATGTCTGCTTGTGTCTGTATATGTGCAGATGGATGTGTGTGTGTGAGTGTGTGTGTGTGTGTGTGTGTGTGTGTGTGTGTGTGTGTGTGTGTGTGTGTGTGTGAGAGAGAGAGAGAGAGAGAGAGAGAGAGAGTATACCTGTCCCTTTTCCCCCCTAAGGTAACTCTTTCCGCTCCCGGGATTGGAATGACTCCTTACCCTCTCCCTTAAAACCCACTTCCTTTCGTCTTCCCCTCTCCTTCCCTCTTTCCTGATGAGGCAACAGTTTGTTGCGAAAGCTTGAATTTTGTGTGTATGTTTGTGTTTGTTTGTGTGTCTATCGACCTGCCAGTGCTTTTGTTCGGTAAGTCACCTCATCTTTGTTTTTATATATATATAACGGAGATGTGACTTACCAAACGAAAGCACTGGCACGTCGATAGACACACAAACAAACACAAACATACACACAAAATTCAAGCATTCGCAACCAACGGTTGCTTCGTCAGGAAAGAGGGAAGGAGAGGGAAAAACGAAAGGATGTGGGTTTTAAGGGGGAGGGTAAGGAGTCATTCCAATCCCAGGAGCGGAAAGACTTACCTTAGGGGGAAAAAAGGACAGGTATACACTCGCGCGCGCGCGCACACACACACACACACACACACACACACACACACACACACACACACACATCCATCCGCACCTACAGGCAACCCACAAATTAGACCAGCACGCCACCCTCCACCTCAAAAAACTATTCAATCTCCTGGTTTCCCATCTCTGGAAAGGCAACTCACTCACCCTTCACAACCTTTCCAACAAACCTCCACCTCCTCTCATTGCACACACACCCAGTCTCTCCCATTTATTTTCATTTTCATTTCAGCCTCATGTTACACTTTCCGCCTCCTAATACCATGTCACCCTCACAACATCCCCACAATGACCCCATTAAGTTTTATTTACATTCACTCCGCAAACATGCCTTCACCCTAGCCAGATTACGCTCCCATATTTTATTTTCTCAGGCTTGTCTGACATTTGGCATTGCCCCCAAAGGCCTCACACTTAAAGTTCCCATCTCTGGCTGTAACCCTTCTTTCCATCAGTCCCTATACAAGTTCCAAACTGAACAATCCATTGCCCTCACCCACCTAATCCCTCACCTACACATCAACTCAGCCAATGAACACACCCATCAAGTCCCATCAAAGTCCTCAATCTTTCCTCTCCCACATCCACACCGGCTGTTCATAGCATCCTCCTACAGGCCAACGGCAAATTAGAACAGCACGCCACCCTCCACGTCAAAAACTATCCAATCTCCTGGTTTCACACCTCCGGAAAGGCAACTCACTCACCTTTCACAACCTTTCCAGTAAACCTCAACCTCCTCTCATTGCACACACACCCAGTCTCTCCCATCTACTCAATCTTCCACTTCCAGCTCCACTCCCCCCAAAACCTCAAAATTCCAATCAACACAATCTGGAACCACAACACCCTAATTCAGTAGTTAACCTTTCCTCCAAACCTCTCTCCCAATCCGAAACCTCTGTCCTATCCAAAGGCCTCACCTTCAGGCCCACTCCCAGATTCAACCAAACAGCGCTTGTCAAAGATTTACTGTCCTACACCCGTACTCTCTGCTGGAAATATCGCATTGCCACGAAGAAAAATTATCCTAATCCTACTCCTAATGATCCAACTCCCCAAGACACTATCAAAATTGAACCCTGCCTGGAACAGTTCCGTCCTCCATCACTGCGGGACCCACCTCCTCTTCCTCAAAATCACCCTCTCCAAACCTTCCAGGAATTTCTGACTTCCAGCCTTGCCTCTCAATCCTTCTTAAAAAAACCTTAATCCTACTCCCAACATCAGCACTGCTGAAGCCCAGGCTATCAGTGATCTGAAGGCTGACCGATCCATCATCATTCTACCATTGGACAAGGGTTCCACGACCGTGGTACTTGATCGTCGGGAGTATGTGGCTGAGAGACTGCGTCCGCTTTCAGATAAAACTACATACAAAGTTTGCCAAGGTAATCCCATTCCTGATGTCCAGGACGAGCTTCAAGGAATCCTCAGAACCTTAGGCCCCCTACAAAACCTTTCACCTGACTCCATCAACCTCCTGACCCCACCAACATCCCGCACCCCTACATTCTACCTTCTTCCTAAAATTCACAAACCCAGTCATCCTGGCCGTCCCATTGTAGCTGGTTACCAAGCCCCCACAGAACGTATCCTGCCTACGTAGATCAACACCTTCAACCCATTACATGCAGTCTCCCATCCTTCATCAAAGACACCAACCACTTTCTCGAATGCCTGGAATCCTTACCCAGTCTGTTACCCCAGGAAACCATCCTTGTGACCATTGATGCCACTTCCTTATACACAAATATTCCACACGTCCAGGGCCTCGCTGCGATGGAGCACTTCCTTTAATGCCGATCACCTGCCACCCTACCTAAAACCTCTTTCCTCATTACCCACAACTTCTTCACTTTCGAAGGCCAGGGATACCAACAATTAAAGGGAACAGCCATGGGTACCAGGGTGGCCCCCTCGTACACCAACCTATTCATGGGTCGATAAGAGGAATCCTTCTTGGTTACCCAGGCCTGCAAACCCAAAGTTTGGTACAGATTCATTGATGACATCTTCATGATCTGGACTCACAGTGAAGAAGAACTCCAGAATTCCCTCTCCAACCTCAACTCCTTTGGTTCCATCGGATTCACCTGGTCCTACTCCAAATCCCATGCCACTTTCCTTGACGTTGACCTCCACCTATCCAATGGCCAGCTTCACATGTCCGTCCACATCAAACCCACCAACAAGCAACAGTATCTCCATTATGACAGCTGCCACCCATTCCATATCAAACTATCCCTTCCCAACAGCCTAGGTCTTCGTGGCAAACGAATCTGCTCCAGTTCGGAATCCCTGAACCATTACACCAACAACCTGAAAACAGCTTTCGCATCCCGCAACTACCCTCCCGACCTGGTATAGAAGCAAATTACCAGAGCCACTTCCTCATCCCCTCAAACCCAGAACCACCCACAGAAGAACCCCAAAAGTGCCCCACTTGTGACAGGATACTTTCCGGGACTGGATCAGACTCTGAATGTGGCTCTCCAGCAGGGATACGACTTCCTCAAATCCTGCCCTGAAATGAGATCCATCCTTCATGAAATCCTCCCCACTCCACCAAGAGTGTCTTTCCGCCGTCCACCTAACCTTCGTAACCTCTTAGTTCATCCCTATGAAATCCCCAAACCACCTTCCCTACCCTCTGGCTCCTACCCTTGTAACCGCCCCCGGTGTAAAACCTGTCCCATGCACCCTCCCACCACCACCTACTCCAGTCCTGTAACCCGGAAGGTGAACACAATCAAAGGCAGAGCCACGTGTGAAAGCACCCATGTCATTTACCAACTGACCTGCCTACACTGTGAAGCTTTCTATGTGGGAATGACCAGCAACAAACTGTCCATTCGCATGAATGGACACAGGCAGACAGTGTTTGTTGGTAATGAGGATCACCCTGTGGCTAAACATGCCTTGGTGCATGGCCAGCACATCTTGGCACAGTGTTACACCATCCGGGTTACCTGGATACTTCCCACTAACACCAACCTGTCAGAACTCCGGAGATGGGAACTTGCCCTTCAGTATATCCTCTCTTCTCATTACCCACCAGGCCTCAACCTCCGCTAATTTCAAGTTGCCGCTGCTCATACCTCACCTGTTATTCAACAACATCTTTGCCTCTGTACTTCCACCTCGACTGACATCTCTGCCCAAACTCTTTTCCTTTACAATTGTCTGCTTGTGTCTGTGTATGTGCGGATGGATGTTTGCGTGCGCGAGCGCGAGAGTGTATACCTGTCCCTTTTTTCCCCCTAAGGTAAGTCTTTCCACTTCCGGGACTGGAATGACTCCTTACCCTCTCCCTTAAAACCCACATCCTTTCATCTTCCCCTCTCCTTCCCTCTTTCCTGACGAAGCAACCGTTGGTTGCGAAAGCTTGAATTTTGTGTGTATGTTTGTGTTTGTTTGTGTGTCTATCGACCTGCCAGCACTTTCGTTTGATAAGTCACATCATCTTTGTTTTTAGATATATTTTTCCCACGTGGAATGATTTTCTCTATTATATTACAATTACGTTTGTTATTGTCACTGTTGCATTTCGAAATCTTTTCTGTCATCTTATTTTCTCTTTCTGTTTTTGTAAGTAGTTTCACTTTGTAGTCACCTTCTCCTTTTTACCGAATCTACCACACAATTTTATCCCGCCTATATATACTCAATAAGACGTAACCCACTTCCAAACTGTAACCAAAAAGTTTCTTTCTGCTTTCCACACTACCGCCGCTATAAAATCCACCGTTTCCAGTTCACAAACAGTTCCTTTCACCTATTAAACAGCCATTTTGGCTATTGCTAGTAACTGTCGCTTTTTTTCCATTTCCATTTTTCCCACATCACTTATCATTATTAGCCACTTCCCTCAGGTTTTAACGTCATTATTTCTTCGTCAGACAATTGTTAGCCTCATTTCCACAATCTGCCACCACAAAACCACTCCTTTTAATATATTTACACACAGTTTTTTCAAAATTTTCCCGAATTGCTCCACCCTTTAACGAGTTTGGGCGGCAACACAACCACCTAACCTTTGTGCACATCGTTGTCTACCAACCCAAGTTCACCACAGGATCAACATAGCCCAACTTTAACTAACACTTTTTCGCCTTTTTTCACACCAGATCTCCAGTTGCTTTCTAGTTCACCTTTATCTCTCCCCATATATTTTTATTTTTATTTTCATTTCAGCCTCATGTTACACTTTCCGCCTTCTAATACCATGTCACCCTCACAACATCCCCACAATGACCCCATTAAGTTTTATTTACATTCACTCCGCAAACATGCCTTCACCCTAGCCAGATTACGCTCCCATATTTTATTTTCTCAGGCTTGTCTGACATTTGGCATTACCCCCAAAGGCCTCACACTTAAAGTTCCCATCTCTGGCTGTAACCCTTCTTTCCATCAGTCCCTATACAAGTTCCAAACTGAACAATCCATTGCCCTCACCCACCTAATCCCTCACCTACACATCAACTCAGCCAATGAACACACCCATCAAGTCCCCTCAAAGTCCTCAATCTTTCCTCTCCCACATCCACACCGGCTGTTCATAGCATCCTCCTACAGGCCAACGGCAAATTAGAACAGCACGCCACCCTCCACGTCAAAAAACTATCCAATCTCCTGGTTTCCCACCTCCAGAAAGGCAACTCACTCACCTTTCACAACCTTTCCAGTAAACCTCAACCTCCTCTCATTGCACACACACCCAGTTTCTCCCATCTACTCAATCTTCCACTTCCAGCTCCACTCCCCCCAAAACCTCAAAATTCCAATCAACACAATCTGGAACCACAACACCCTAATTCAGTAGTTAACCTTTCCTCCAAACCTCTCTCCCAATCCGAAACCTCTGTCCTATCCAAAGGCCTCACCTTCAGGCCCACTCCCAGATTCAACCAAACAGCGCTTGTCAAAGATTTACTTTCCTACACCCATACTCTCTGCTGGAAATATCGCTTTGCCACGAAGAAAATGATCCTAATCCTACTCCTAATTATCCAACTCCCCAAGACACTATCAAAATTGAACCCTGCCTGGAACAGTTCCGTCCTCCACCAAAGCGGGACCCACCTTCTCTTCCTCAAAATCACCCTCTCCAAACCATCCAGGAATTTCTGACCTAAAGCCTTGCCTCTCAATCCTTCTTAAAAAACCTTAATCCTACTCCCAACATCACCACTGCTGAAGCCCAGGCTATCAGTGATCTGAAGGCTGACCGATTCATCGTCATTCTTCTGGCGGACAAGGGTTCCACGACCGTGGTACTTGATCGTCAGGAGTATGTGGCTGAGGAACTGCGTCAGCTTTCAGACAACACTACATACAAAGTTTGCTAAGGTAATCCCATTCCTGATGTCCAGGCGGAGCTCCAAGGAATCCTCAGAACCTTAGGCCCCCTACAAAATCTTTCACCTGACTCCATCAACCTCCTGACCCCACCAACACCCCGCACCCCTACCGTCTACCTTCTTCCTAAAATTCACTTCTACCTTCTTCCTAAAATTCACAAAAACAATCATCCCAGCCGCCCCATTGTAGCTGGTTACCAAGCCCCCACAGAACGTATCTCTGCCTACGTAGATCAACACCTTCAACCCACTACATGCAGTTTCCCATCCTTCATCAAAGACACCAACCACTTTCTCGAATGCCTGGAATCCTTACCCAGTCTGTTACCCCCGGAAACCATCCTTGTAACCATTGATGCCACTTCCTTATACACAAATATTCCGCACGTCCAGGGCCTCGCTGCGATGGAGCACTTCCTTTCACGCCGATCACCTGCCACCCTATCTAAAACCTCTTTCCTCATTACCTTAGCCAGCTTCATCCTGACTCTCAACTTCTTCACTTTCGAAGGCCAGGGATACCAACAATTAAAGGGAACAGCCATGGGTACCAGGATGGCCCCCTCGTACGCCAACCTATTCATGGGTCGATAAGAGGAATCCTTCTTGGTTACCCAGGCCTGCAAACCCAAAGTTTGGTACAGATTCATTGATGACATCTTCATGATCTGGACTCACAGTGAAGAAGAACTACAGAATTTCCTCTCCAACCTCAACTCCTTTGGTTCCATCGGATTCACCTGGTCCTACTCCAAATCCCATGCCACTTTCCTTGACGTTGACCTCCACCTATCCAATGGCCAGCTTCACATGTCCGTCCACATCAAACCCACCAACAAGCAACAGTACCTCCATTATGACAGCTGCCACCCATTCCATATCAAACGGTCCCTTCCCAACAGCCAAGGTCTTCGTGGCAAACGAATCTGCTCCAGTCCGGAATCCCTGAACCATTACACCAACAACCTGAAAACAGCTTTCGCATCCCGCAACTACCCTCCCAACCTGGTATAGAAGCAAATTACCAGAGCCACTTCCTCATCCCCTCAAACCCAGAACCACCCACAGAAGAACCCCAAAAGTGCCCCACTTGTGACAGGATACTTTCCGGGACTGGATCAGACTCTGAATGTGGCTCTCCAGCAGGGATACGACTTGCTCAAATCCTGCCCTGAAATGAGATCCATCCTTCATGAAATCCTCCCTACTCCTCCAAGAGTGTCTTTCCGCCGTCCACCTAACCTTCGTAACCTCTTAGTTCATCCCTATGAAATCCCCAAACCACCTTCCCTACCCTCTGGCTCCTACCCCTGTAACCGCCCCCGGTGTAAAACCTGTCCCATGCACCCTCCCACCACCACCTACTCCAGTCCTGTAACTGACATCCCCGCCCAAACTCTTTTCCTTTACAAATGTCTGCTCGAGTCTGTGTATGTGCAGACGAATATGTGTGCATTTGGCGACATTGGCCGGGAGGCCCCTTACAGGGCAGGTCCGGCTGTCTTGGTGCAGGTCTTTTTACATTAGAAGCAGCTAATATCAGGTGACTACTACCTGGGATTACGATATTAGCAGTTTTAGTTTAGGTTGTGGATCAATTTGTATGATGCACTCTTTGAGGATATAAAATAGTGTCAGGGGTGCTTCACAGATACACTTGGGATATTCCTTTTGCAGCAGGATGAATTCATAATCAAGTTTGGTACACCTCATATCAGGTTGCAAAAAAAATGTGTCTCCTTTTTTGAGGGGTTAGGAGTGAAATCTGCATCTGCTTAGTGTCTTTCATCACTTCAAGAATTCTATAATGTGTTGTAGTGTATCATTCTATATCACATCAGTAAAAGGTATCACAGATGTGACCTTACATGAGTGTCTGGGGTTCCCAGTCGTTTTCATTGTGGTTGTATCCCTGGCTAATTTGTCAGTAAGTTCATTGCCTGGTATGTTCATACGGCCAGCCATCCAAAGGTAAGTGATGGTAATTCCTACTCTGTGCAGATCGTGCAGTATGCCACAAATATTAGAGAACAATATGTTCCGGGTTTACCAATCTATCGCCTGCAGTCTACTTGAGAAATTATCACACATGAGAAAGTATAGATGAGAAGAGTCCTGAGTTGTTGTGAAGCTCTATCTGGGAAAGAGTTGTTCATGGCCACTTACATATACGTAAGTACGGACACCGTCATCTGTAAATACAGTAAAATGAGGGTAATCATGATGGATTGAGTAAAATATTCATTGGTAAATAGTGGGTTTTGTATTTCACTTGGAGCCAAAGAGCATACCCAGCTGTGTTACTGACAGGAACATACCACATGTTGTGCTTCTGCATGAGTATGCGGAGTTCACTCCATGCAGCAGCTGTGAACACAAAAGTCAGCCCCCGATCTACAATATTTCCAAACTGGGGCAAAAACTATATACTGGTGCCTCACTGTCAAAAACCAACTGGGATGTGTTTCAAAATCATATGAATAATCAATAAACCAATGTGTGCTGGATTCTAGATGCTTTGTGAAACAAGGTTTTTTTATTCAAAAATAAGAATTTGGTGCCCCCTGAATTGCTGCCAGGGGCAGATACCCCGTTCCCCCCCAAAGCAATCAATAACAGTTCAGAAACACACTAAAAAACACAAAGAGAATAGGAAATAAATGGACTGAAGACTACAAGAGAGAACACAGCTAGTGTATGAGGAGAATTTGGGAAGAATGAACAAGCAACAAAATAATCTTGACCAATCAAGTTCAAAAGCTCTCTTAAAAGGGAATATTCCAAAACAATATCTCTCTCTCTCTCTCTCTCTCTCTCTCTCTCTCTCTCACACACACACACACAAATATTTTATCTGTTGTATGCAGCCTATAACTGGACGAATTCAGAGAGATTAGATTGTCCAGTACTTCTGTAAAATTTACTCACAGAATTTCCTTTTTTGGCTCTTACTACATCCTTGTCCAGATACAATACCAGTAGTAAGTTGGAAAGTAGTTGTGTTGCAAACAAGGCAGTGTGGTCTACATTACCAACAATTTCGTAGTTGAAACTAAAAAATATAACTAGTATAAAAGCAAACTCTATAAAATATAATTAGTATAAATATCATTTCATCTCTTGGCGAGTTCTTTATGTGAAACTTTCAAAAAAATTCTTGTTTTGCAGTTCTGTTTATTCATTTAGAATTTTATTTGCCTACTTTTTTCATATGAGTAAAGATTTCTACTTATTCAAGGTTGTCGAGATATCTGCCTTTATCAGTTGTGTATAAAACTGACAGGCACTGTGATATATATGCCACTTCATAATTTTGTTCTTTGAGACATGTACTGAATGCCGATGGATTACTTTCACTATTAATAATGTATTCAATAAATCTCATTTTAAATTTTTTCCCTATTTGGCCTATTTTCCCAAAATCCATGAGAGACTGCCACCCCAACAGAGTATCACCACAAGACTGACCAACAGAAAGATGTCAGGAGAACTTCTCGATGAACCTGTAACAGGCTAAGATACCCAAAACTTGGAAGGAGGAAAAAGTTAGTTTTTTTTTTTTTTTTTTTTTTTTTTTTTTTTTTTTTTTTTTTTTTTTTTTTTTTTTACTTTATGAACTCTAGAACGAGAAAATGCTGTTTATTTTTTTAGCAAATGGCATGTGGGTGCTCTTATTATGTCTTAGAGCTGAATCCAATTTTTAGATTTGTTTATTGTAGGACATGCTGGATTTTATCTATACTTATTCCCAATGAAGTAAGACACTGTATTTGTCTCTTTTTTAAATTTTGTGATTGGTTAGGTGTGATTTCATCTCTATCAAATGCAAAACAAAGAGTAGAGCCAATACAGTGTCTTACCTTATTGGGGGACAAGAATCAGATAAAATCCAGTACGACCTATAAATACAAAACCACAAATTGTTCAAATGTGTGTGAAATCTTATGGGACTTAACTGCTACGGTCATCAGTCCCTAAGCTTACACACTACTTAACCTAAATTATCCTAAGGAAAAACACACACACACCCATGCCCGAGGGAGTACTCGAACCTCCGCCGGGACCAGCCTCACAGTCCCTGACTGCAGCGCCTTAGACCGCTCAGCTAATACCGCACGGTCCACAAATTGTATCCAGGTCACAGAACAGAGAGAAACAAAGAGAACATGCAAGCCATTTGCTACAACAACCCACAAAATTTTCTCAATCCAAAGTTTTTAAACTAAAATGTAACTACTGCGAAAAAATATATACTGAGCAAATAGGGACAAATTTTAAAATGAGATTTCATGAACCGATGCTTAATACTGAAAATAATCCATCAGCATTCAGTACACATATCAAAGAACAAAATCACAAATCCTGCACAAAGAACTTATGACATGAAATGACCTCAAACTACACACAATAGCATAATTTACAATTCACTTTTAGATTATATTTTTATATATTTTACTTTCAATATTCTAAACAACAAAAGTAAACAAATAAAATCAATGTACACTTCCCCCAAGTCATAGAAAACAATATGTACATTATGCACGATACAGATAGCATGAATGTACAATACTGCTATCTTTGGCCACAAAATACATCACTAGTCACGTGAACCATGCTGTCTCATCTGGAACATGACAATTTTCCAACTGATGTCGGTACTGTTAACTGGGTGTGGACATTGTAAATGCCAACTAAACCTAAAGTTATATAAAGCTTAAAAAATAGAAATTCTCTATAAGGACACAAGAGTAAATCATACTTAAGTACTGGGTAACCTAATCCAAAAATTGTGAATGCAACCCTTAGTGAGCTACATATACCACATAAAATATTGTGTATCTTGTGCAGGACCATTGAAAATGAGCATGTAGTCTGATCTGCGTAAATAAACAATAAAACAAGCGGACACACAAGGATCATCTAAAGCTTATGTAAATGATTATCTTACCTGATCCAGGTTAGAGAGGGAGTTGGGATCTTGGCTAAGAGCCTGATACTGACCCCTGAGCCGATCACCAGCTGCTATTCGACGGAATCTACGCAGATCTACAACATAGAGTGCACTTATATGATACCGGCGCCCTTGCAAGTGGTTACGCCAATAGCCCTGTTTCCAGAATCTGAAACCATCCATTTCACGTCTACTCTCACAAAATGGTGTATAGCCATATGGAGCTCCTCCAAGATCAAGTTGTTGTAGCTCACGCATATCTGCTCGAACAACCTGTAACAAATGTGAATGCTCTCTTATCTTCAACAGACTGCATAATTAACTCCCGGCACAAGAAAAATTATAACACATATTCTCCTCCTCTTTTTAACTTAAGTGTTGAATACTAAAAAAAATTTCAGTCTCTTCTATCTGTAGGCCACCTCATCTCAACTTATCAATTTTAAACACTTTACTGTTTAGCATTCGTTGATATATTTGACATGCATAGCAAGGAAAATGACTTGCACACTTGATAATCCAAAGCCGTAATAGCCACGCTGTTTAGCGTCCAAGTTATAAGACAATAATTAAAAACAGAAACTGATTTCTTGCAGTTTATGTCCTCATATGTAATTGTAGAATGAACTAAACTATGTGTCATCTCTGGATTATGTACTCTAAATTAACAAGATTTATGAAAGAAAATGGGCATCTACTTGAGATTTGTTTAAACAGAAATAACTCTCATGGGACTAACTGACACACACATCCGAAAACACAACAGAACAAGCAGTTCCTTGTTTAATTTCTTTTCGCAGAAGCAAATGTAACAGTGCTTGAGGGAAGAGAAAGTTACCTTAACCCCAGATCATGATGAACAGACTAAGTGCAGTGAAGGAGTCTTAAGTCACTATGATTTAATACCTAAGACTCAATGTTCAAAACAGTGCTGTGTTCAATAGCACTGGTCAATATTTTCCACAATTACAGAACAAACGGTGTCCACACATAGGTGAGTCTGATAGTTGCAATGGCACTTAGCTGTATCATCAGTTCCAGAATTTTACCTGCATGTGCGCCTAGAAAGTTTATACAGACCAAAAAAATATATATAATTACATAAAATTATTATTTACTTTTCCATTTTCTCACCTAGCTGTTATTAATCCTCATGTGACTTTTGAAGACACCCTCAATATTAGATTTCCAAGTATCAATGATGGCCAAAAATATATGATATTGCTCCCCTCCCTCACACTCAACAAATGATGCATTATTCTGAAACTATATATGTACTTTTCTCATTTCTTTACTTCATGTAATAGGTGTTGTTGTAACTATTTCATCTGGGACTCTCATGTAGTTACCTATATTGTACAGGCAGTGCTCTACCAAGTGAGGCAACCAAGTATGACTCTGAGATTAATCTTTTCAATAACAACTTCAATTCTTCCTAAAGGCAAATGTTTGTGTTTAAGTTCCAATCTGACAAAGGCTTTCAACTAGTTACACAAATCAAAATTGCCTTCTGTTTTCAAACACTGTACTCTGAAATGTAATTCTTCCACCTTTTTACTAAACACCCACTGCACCCTGAAGATGAATTTTCCATTTCATTATTTCATTCATCCTGTAGCTGATGGAAAATGTTCATCAGAGACAAGAGTATCACCAGGAATTCCACAGAGAAGTGTGGTAGGATCAGTCTTACTCTCTGTATACGTAAGTGATCTGACGGATAAGATGAGTATCAAGCTGCAGCTGTTTGCTGATGACACTGTGGTATACAGGAAAATGTTATCTTTGAGTATCTATAGGAGGATACAAGATGAGTTTGACAGACTTTCTAGTTGGCGTGGCAAATGGCAGCTTGCTCCAAATGTAGGAAAATGTAAGTTAATGCAATGAGTATGAAAACAATCCCATAATGTTCTAGTACAGCATCAGTAGTGATTTGCTTGATACAATCACATTGATTAAACATCTAGGTATAACAGTGAAAGTTGCTATGAAATGGAATGAGCACATAAAGATGATAGTAGGAAAGGCAAATGGCTCTGAGCACTATGGGACTTAACATCCGTGGTCATCAGTCCCCTAGAACTTAGAACTACTTAAACCTAACTAACCTAAGTACAGCACACAACACCCAGCCATCACGAGGCAGAGAAAATCCCTGACCCCGCCGGGAATCGAACCCGGGAACTCGGGCGTGGGAAGCGAGAACGCTACCGCACGACCACGAGATGCGGGCATAGTAGGAAAGGCAAATGGTCGACTTAGCTTTATTGGGAGAATTTTGGTAAAGTGTGGTTTATCTATAAAGGAGACCGGCTACAGAACCCTAATACAGCCCTTTCTCAAATGCTGCTCAGCTATTTGGGATGCCTGCCAGGTCAGATTAAAGGAAGACATCAGAGCAATTGAAAGGCAGGCTGTCAGATTTGTTACTGGAAGGTTCCATCAACATGCAAGTATTATGGTTATGGTTCCCAAAACCAAACAGTAATCCCTGGAAGAAACACAACATTCTTTTTGGGAAACCCTGATGAAAAAAATTTAGAAGACTGGTATTTTAAGCTAACAGCAGAATGATTTTACCGCTGCCAATTTACATTTTGTGTATGGATCCCGAAGATGAGACAAAAGAAATTAGGACTCATACGTAGGCATACAAGGTGCGTTCCATAGGTAATGCAACCAAATTCATAAAAAATCATTTATTGAATACATTCGTGCAAATAATCAAAAATTTTTTAAATGGCACCCTCTTGCATCGATACACTTCTGGAGGCAGTGTTACCATGCCTGGAAGGCATCCTGGAATGCCTTTTCTGGAATGTCCTTTAAAGCTGATGTAACAGCACCTGAATGCTTTCAATAGTGTCCCAATGTTTTCCTTTCATGGCTCCTTTTAACTGAGAAAACAAAAAAGAAGTGTCCCAATGTTTTCCTTTCATGACTCCTTTTAACTGAGAAAACAAAAAAGAAGTCAGCGAGAGCCAGGTCAGGACTGTAGGGAGGCTGGGGTACCAATGAGGTCTGGGTCCTGGCCAGGAAGTCGTCGACAATGAAGGCACTGTGACTCGGTGCGTTGTCGTGGTGAACTTTCCATGTGTCCTCGATGTCGCTTTGGCAGCACAAGATCCCCCTTTTCGGTGTTTTGAGCACTTCCAAGTAGAAAGCCGAGTTCATTGTAGTCCCAGTAGGTACGAAGTTGTGGTGGACAATGCCTCTGATGTCAAAGAGGACAATGAGCATGGTTTTGATCCTGGACTTGCTCATGCATGCCTTCTTGGGATGGGGCAACAATGGGATGGGGCAACAATGGGGTGTGCCACTCTGAACTCTGCCTTTTTGTCTCAGGGTCTTACTCAAAAATCCACGGCTCATCGCCAGTAATAACTGAGTTTAAAAAATGAGAATCATTTTCACACACTTCCAACATTTCTCGGCACTGAAGCACTCGCATGGGCTTGTGTTTGTTGGTCAAAACTTTTGGGACAAGTTTGGCACACACCTTTCTCACGTTCAAATCTTCGCCACAATGTGGAAAACAGTTGTTTTTGACATGTTTAGAGGGCGTGCTATCAATTGAAGGCTCAGTTGTCTGTCAGAGTTCAAACAATCGTGAACACGCGTCACATTTTCGTCGACTTGTGCAGTTGATGGCCATGCACTGCAAGGTTTGTCGGTGATCTCCTCTCAACCCTCCAGGAACGGCTTGTGCCATCAGAAAACGTGTGATCTGGACAAGCAATCATTCCCAAAGGCATGCTGTAATAATGGAAACATTTCGGTGGTGGACTTCCCAAGTTTAACGCAAAATTTGATAGTGTACTGCTGCTCTACAGAATGATCCATTGTGCCATGTTACATAAACTCAAAATGGGGTTGATGGAAAAGCACGTCCTGACTCTGGCAGCTCGCAGCCAAATGAGACAAAGAGCATTTTGAAGCTAACACCCCCTTCCACTTAGCCCAGCTGTAGTGTACCGTTGCATCAGAAAAAAGTGGTCGCATTACTTATGGAACGCACTCTGTATAGATGGTTGTTTTTTCTCATTCTATTTGTGAGTGGGACAGAAGAGGAAATGACTAGTAGTTTTACAAGAGACCATATGGTGGCTTATAGACTATGCACGTCAATGTAGATTTGCTGCAAGGAGTCGAAAAATTCCTCTTCAATCATTCTTCTATTATATCTGATGGAGAGTATATTAACTTTATTTTTAATGGAATTCCATACTCAGATTTTTAAAATGCAGTCTTTGATCTGTCTGCCTCGTCATCTCATTTTCATTTCACCTTCTTAAATTCCTGTTTTTGCAGTTAATTATCAGCTTACTTCCTCTTACGATTCACATGTTTCATTTCCTGTTTATATTTTTTATTATATACTCCAATATTATGAAAAGGAAAGTTGCTACGCACCATATAGCGGAGATGCTGAGCCACAGATAGGCACTACAAAAAGACTGTCACTGCTTCACAACCTGTGCGATACTGATCCTTCCCACCAACACCAGCTTTTCTGAATGGCACAGGTGAGAACTTCCCTGCAATACATGCTACGTTCTTGTAGCCCTCCCGGCTTCCGCCTTCGTTAGTCACTGTCCTCAAGCATCCAGCCCCTTCCCTGTTCCCATTCCAGCACTACACAGCCATCATTCCACCAACACACCCAGTCTTTTTACTTCTCTCCTTTTCCGCTATCTCCCCTTCTCACCTCTCCCCTGTCCACCATCTAACGTGCAGCACATCACTGTCTGCCACCCCCACCATACTATCCCTCCGCATCCCTGCCCCAGCCTCCTCCTCACCGCCACCCAGTCGCCACTCCCATCATGCACTGGTACTGCTGCTCACAGTGTGGTTTCAGTTGCCTGAGACTGAAGTCGTGTGTGTGTGTGTGTGTGTGTGTGTGTGTGTGTGTGTGTGTGTGTGTGTGTGTGAGCGCTTTAATTGTGACAATCTTTCTGTTGTGCCTATCTGCAAATCAGCATCTCCGCTATATTGTGAGTAGCAACTTTTCTTTTCATAATATTGTTATATTCCATCCTGGATTTTCCACTCTTTGATTATTATATATTCCTTTGTCTTTGCAATTCTACCTAGATAATTGTGCAATACACCATTGTAAGTATCACTGAAGAACTCACTACATGATGTTACTATTAGCCCTTACATTATTGGACATATTTATCTCATCCTGATTTTTATCTGAATAACCTCTCAGAATGTAAATTCCTTTAACTTTCTCACTGAAAAGATCAATACGTACCTGATCAGCATCCACAAATATAATCTTCTTTACATCCAGTGGGAAGAGTACATCAAGAAAGAGAATTTTATAGCCCCAAATGATGCGCTGTTTCTCCGTTTGTTGATGTAACCACCTTGGCCATTTGTATTGTACCAATTCATATTCAAATCCATATTCACGTGCCATGTGAGGAAGGAAATCCTTAACAGAAAACCACCACTCTTTTTAGCAACACTACAAATACATAAACACTTTTTTAATACATGAATATCTGAGAATATGCTGTATTTAATTTACAACGGCAGGCAACAAAATTAGTACAATAGAATAAAATGGTTAAAAAACATAAAATTTAAGTGTCAGTGTTAATGGTTACCAATTGTTAACACTATGCCATACGGCGACACCACAGAGGTATTGTGCGCAAAATTGCGTCCAACAGCCAGTGACACCAGAGTGTTGTCGTGCGTCAAATAGCGATCAATGGCCTGTGACACTACAGAGGTGTCATGTGCATAGTATTGCTCAGTGGCCGGCGACAGCACTTCAGTATCTTTTGCATTCTGTTGGTGTTTTGTTTAGCTAACAACAACTTACAAACTTCAATAAGCTTTTTTGTTTTTATAAGTATCTGTGACCTTTCATCATAGCAGACAAAAGAGTTAATACGATTATTTACAATGAATGCACGGACGTCTTCTCTGACGTTCCAGACGACTTGGCTGATTAGGTAGAAGACATTGGATATCAAAAGAATGGAAGTGAATCAGAATTATCAGAAGATAGTGAAATACATCCAAGAAGAATTAGGCAAACACTTTAGTTGCCACCTGATTCGGATGAATCAAAGAAGACAGTGCACAGTGGTCAGACTGATTTACCAAGGACCAACAATAAATTTGAAGGATCTCCAGGTCCAAACATATTTCCCAAAGATACACAGAGTGTCAAGGGTATCTTAGAATAATATGTTGGGAACAATCTATTTGAATATATTAGCAACTAAACCAACAAGTACTACAGTCAAAATTGCAACAGAAGGAAACTGGATTTAAAAAATGCCAAATTTGTCGACATTACCGGACCCAAACTTAGAAAATGGTTTGGGCTTGCTATACTTATGGGAGTTGTAAAAAAAAAAGCAAGGATCAATGATTATTGGTCATTGAATCCATTGACTGAAACACCGATATTTCACAAAACGATGTCCCGCAACCAATTCAGACAAATATTATCTTTTTACATTTTTCCGACAATAACAATAAACCAGATAAAGCCGACCAGCTCTTCAAAGTGCAATTTGTAATTGATTACTTTTCCAAAAAGTTTAAAGAAACTTTTAATCCAAGTCAAAACATCTCAACTGATGAAGGAATGATGCAGAGGCATGGACAGTTAAATTTTAAAGTTTACAATCCATCGAAAATTATGAAAATGGTATACTCATTCGGATGCTGTGCGATTCAAGTATGGGATACATTTCCTCACTCAAGATATATTCCGGTGCTGGATAGCCTTCAGAAAAAAGTGATGGAAACATTGGCACCTTCTTATGGAAAGTGGCATCACCTCTTCATGGATAATTATTATAACACTGTAGAATTTGTAGAGAAGTTACTTGAAAAGAAAATTCGAGTTTGTGGAACGATATGGCAAAATAGAGGATTTCCAGAAAAATTAAAGCACGCAAAAGTCAATATGTTTGAAGCTTGTCATCAACGGAAGGGTGAAGTACTCGCGCAGGTATGGAGAGCTTCGAAAACTAAAATGATTCGAATGATCGCTACACTACATAACGCCACTTTGACTCATACTCGAAGAAAATGTAGATGAATCAATTACACAATTAAAAAAAACCTGAAAATGTGTTAACTACAACAAATACACGAAAGGAGTGAACCGGGCAGACCAATATTTGAGTTGTTATTACCCTATATACAGAAAAACTATAAAATGGTCAAAATAGGTTTGCATGTACCTCTTTAATTGCACATTATTTAATGCATTCCATACATGTCAATATTTCAATACAGAACCCAAGAGTCTCTGATTTCACAGTTTTTTAGTGAAAGTGCCTGATTCGTGGCTAAAAGACAATGTACCTGCTTCTGAGCAAAACTTGGAGGTTGCCACTACATTGTATATGTCACCTGATCCAGTTGACAGACTTTCCAGTCACATTAAGCAACACCAATTAATACTTATTTCCGAAACAAATAAATGAAAATGAAGAAACTGCCATGTATGCTCCAAAAACAAAAAAAAAAAGATCAACAAACTTAATGTGCAAGTCTTGTGCAGTTGCGTTACAGCTTGGAGACTGTTTTGATGCCTACCATATGAAAGACAAAACTAAGTACCAAAAATAATACAAATACATGAAACAAACAAATTATGTTTTTATTTACGTATGTGCATCTTCGAAATTTCCTGAAATTAGGGGAACAGGGTTGAGAACTTATGAGAACTAATGATGAGATTAGTAAAACTTAACAATTTATAATCTCCCAATAATGTCAAGAATGGCCGGCAACAAGCCAAGTAATCAGAATCAGCCCTGCTGGCACCAAGCAAATCAGTTTGTACGAGACATACGGATGGCAAAGTGCGACACCACTGTGGTGTCACCAGATGGAAAAGTGTTAATTGAGAATGATGTAGTAATAGTGGAGAAAACATTGGTGATTCAGAGCTCCAGAACTATTTTCAGACTCTTAAGGAAAAGACAAGTAGTAATTTGTTATTCCTGGCTAAAATCCTGCACATAATTTGCCACATTGAAAGTGATTAAAGATCATCAAATGATTTGTTGATAAATGTTCACCATTCACACAATATACTTGTAATGCATACATGCAACAACTCTGCAGTATATCAATGAGTTCACTGATGACCTATTTAAAATTAAGTGCTTGCAATGTGAGTCCACAGCCTCTAAAATTCTTTTAATTGTGTCATTTTATTGCTGTCACAAAATTTAATGTAATCTACTGAGGTTACCTCCATTACTTGATGGTACCTCTAAACACAGGTTAATTTACTGACTTCTTGTAAGTATCACAAACCTCCTTAATTCAATGACATTCTTGTAACTCAGAGAGCTCCATGTATGGAATGGTGCAGCCATCCAGAACAAAATAAGCCTCCATTCCTTCATGGGAAATAACAAACAAGGGACAATGCCATCCAGACAGGGAGGCAATGAAGCACTATTAACAATGAAGTGCAAGTGATGAGCAAAAGAAGTAGGGATGTGTTAACAGCCAGCAGCAGTCATAATATGTAGTTTCGCGATAGGCACAATGCACGAAGTTAACACTTTGCTAGCTACCTGGCTACTAGTAGGAAGGAAATATCTATAAAATTTAAAAACGTAATAATGATTTTCCAGCCTGTCAGTTTGCTTTGTGGAAAGGAATGTTCTGTTTAGCATTAGTGTGGGCAAAAATAATCTGCCTAAATTATGTACTGCCCTTATTGAGAACATAATAACACAGCAATTCTTCAGAGGCAGCAGGTCATCTTTATTGAAGCACCAATCTGTGGCAAACAATCTTCGAACACATCACTAATTCCTTTTACAGTAAACAAAAACTTCCAAGGACTTGCACAATGTGCAGGTAATTTCATTACATAGATGGAAGAAAGATAAAAACAGAATGAAGATATTTTTACAACTACTAATTTTTCATTCTGCACCTTATTTTTGTGCTTATAATACAGCCAGCAACAACAAAGAATTGAGAAATTTTTGCCAGTTTCATTACCTATCAATATGTTTGAGATTTTAAATGCTGGTATATTTCACCATTAGCTTTACAGAGTACCTTTTTGTTTTGACAAACTATCTATATTTTAACAATTTTTTTCAACAATAACAAAATTTCAGTCTACTTGATACACTTTAAAAAAATAATCACTACACCAAGAGGTTCCTATCCATTTCAAAATACATATGAAACAGAATAACAAACCATTTGTTACCTTAAATGTTGGCGAGAGATAATTTTTCAGAAACCAGAATTTGACTGGTGTTTTCGTATGCTTCAGGACACTTAGCATCATAATGCGTAAGAAGCGTTCATATAAGTGTCCTGACGCCAAAGAAAAAATATTCAATTTATCTTCTACCTCATCATCAGACTTCGATCCAAATGTGCTGTAAAGGTGAAATGGCCATAAGTAATTTGCAATAATAGCAACAACAACAACAAAAATAATAATAATGGTAAGCTATACAACCTTGTTATTGAATTCCATATTCCAGAATTCTGATCATCTTCAGCGAGCAAGTCCATGTGCTGTTTTCCTGGTTTCTTCGAAACTTTTAATTTGATGACATGACTACGGAATGAGCTAATTAAGACTTTTATGTCCTCAGAATCAGCAGGAGTATCTGTTCCCTCATGACTGCAAGGCAATAAAAACATTAACATAGTTAAAAATATAATTGTATTCAAAATACAATAAAGTAGCCACTGAATCACACAATTCAAATAAAGTGTTATGAAACTGCAGCTGGCCCATGTTTAGTAGCTGATGTACTATATTCCGGTTCTTGTTTTTGTGGGTATTCAGTATCCAGTAACTTCAGTACAGAGTGAATGGTACCATTCCATTAACCCCCCCCCCCCCTATACTTTTTCGTACAGTCCCAGTACTACACCTAGACACAACAGACCCATTCTGTTGTGCTGTCCAGACCACAGCAGCAAAACAAAGTAGCTCTGTGTCTGTCTGTCTGTCTGTCTGCGCGCGCCGTTGCGCGCGCCGTTGCGCGTGCGGGTGCACATACGGGTGCGTGTGTGCGTGTGTGTGTGTGTGTGTGTGTGTGTGTGTGTGTGTGTGCGCGCGCGCGCGCGCGCGCGCAGTGGTGGTGGTGGTGGTGGAGAGATGGAAAGGGAGGATGGGGGGTGAGGTGAGTTCATAATCTGAATTTTTATGTATACTATGGCTGCATCACGAGATGTGTGCTGATCAGAGGGATGAAGGGCTTAGTAAGAAGAAAGTGCAATGTGTGCATGCAGAACACAAGCAGTTATGTCCCAGTGACAAACATCAGTCGGCAGTGTTGGTAGTTAAGGCTGTAATGTTGGAGCTACCTGACATGCCTACAAGTTGCAGAGACTTGTTCTGGTGCATGGAGGGTATCAGTTTGTAATTATACACGTCTACTATGAGGTGACTGGTTACCATAGGTCATTCAAAGTTTGCGGTGCACCTTTGGCTTTTCATACAATATTCACAGTACAATAAACTGAGAAAGAACCCAAATATTTGGTAAATTTTTAATTCTGCTGAAAAAGATACTAATATTAAAGTTTCTAGATGATGTAATGACAATTCTGCAAGTTTCTCACCACATCATGGTGTACCACTTACATATATGAGTAGAAGCTAAGTACAAGTGCCAAGAGTAAAACAGCTTTCCCACATGTTTCTACTCATTTTGCCTTTTAAACTGATTCATTATAAGAATCTCTCTGTTGATGTCCACAGTTTTTTCATATGAGAATAAATTAACAGATTACGACAGGATTTCAATTACACATGTCAATGCCAAAAACAGTGTTTGCTCCTCTGGGCAAGATGTCCCTCGGAACGGCATAAGTGTCATCAATACAACTGGTCATTCTACTACTGTATTTATATCAGTACTGAATAACAGACCACTGAATATTACAAAACTGGAGCTACAACTTTCTTGATAGGGAGTTCAAACCTACCTATCTCGATAAGATTTCAAAGTGGTGCGGAGATTGACAACTTGCTTTAAATGTTCAGAAATATAAAATTTTGTGCTTCACAAAGAGAAAAAAATGTAGTATCCTATCACTGTAACATCAATGAGACACTGCTGGAATCAGCCAAGTCATACAAATACCTGGATGTGACAGTTTGCAAGGATATGAAATGGTGTGACCACATAGGTTCAATTGTGGGTAAAACAGGTGGTGGACTTCGGTTTGGTAGAATACTGGGGAAGTGCAACCAATCTACAAAGGAGACTGCGTACAAATCACTCATGCGTCCAGTTCCAGAAAACTGTTCAAGTGTGTGGGATCCATACCAGATAGGACTAGCATAGGATAATGAATGTACAGAGAGAAGGGCACCACAAATCGTCACAGGTTTGTTCAAACCGTGAGAGAGTGTCACAGAGATACTAAAGGAACTGAACTGGAAGACGCTTGAAGATAGTTTATGTCTATCCCAACAAAGTCTATTAACAAAGTTTCAGAACTGGCTTTAAATTATGATTCTAGTTATATACTACATCCCACTACGTATCACTCAAATAGGGATCATGAAGATAAGATTAGAATAATTACTGCATGCACACAGGCGTCCAAACAATCATTCTTCCCACACTCCATACGTAAATGGAACAGGAAGAAACACTTATAACTGGTGCAATGTGATGTACCCTCTGCCATGCACCTCACAGTGGTTTGCAGAGCGTAGCTGTAGGTAATTTCTTAATGTGTAAGCATGCCATGTGCCTACCTTAAGTACTATGTTGAAGAATATCACTAGAAGGTGAGGAAGTGGCAAATGCTTTCATTCGGTTGTACAGTGCAGATCTATTTGTGCTTTCGTCATTGGAACACAACACATTTAACGTGAACTGTATGCTGCTACATCTCTCCATTACGTGTGAATTCTATTGATAAAAATGGTTTCCACCACCAAAAGTCAAACTATCTCAATCCTGATTAAGTGCTACTGAATCACTGAGCCTCAATTGCCCTGGGATTTCAAGTATTAGATTCAAACTGTATCATCCTACAGTTAGAAAGTAATGTTTCTTTGTAAGTATAAGAAAACAAGACTACAACTACTAATAACTCATTACATTACAGAAATTAACGTACCTTACTATGTCGAATATATCTGCTGAGCGACCTTGACGGAGTCTCAGAATCCACGCTCCAGGGTTAGCTTTCAATTGAAAATAGCCCAAGTTAGCCATAACTATTGTATCCACAGCTACAGGTTGTGTCTCTGTGCCCAACGTAATCTGCAGACCCCTTGGTGGGTTCCCCAAAATGGCATCAAAACAATGGCCCTCCAGTAGCAGATATTCCAGTTCAAATTCACTGCAACGTAAACATCCAGTCACATAATAAGCTACCACAAATTACTAACTTCTAAAATAAGACAACATATTGTAAAATAATTTTCATAACCACTAAAAAAATTGACATTGAGATCCATTTTGCAGACAAGAGAAAGACAGTGTACACATTGAGTAATGATGCATTAACAGAAACTTTTCTGGCCATTTGGCACAGAACATCATTCATGTACTGTTAAATTCTAATTTACTTATTTGTTATTATTTACATTAATTCTGAAAGAGATTTTATTTACCTGTGCACACCACTTCCAACATCATCCAGACGAATATTATCAAGATCATATGGACTGCGCACCACCTCAACCAACCAGTTTTCTGGTACGTGCATGTTCTGAGTTAGAAGAACACTAGTTGGCATGTTGTTGAAACGAGCTATCGGGCCAGCAGACATCTGACCATCTGGACCAAACTGAATTTCTGGTTCCAACACAAATCGATAAAAACTGGGAAAAAAAAGAAAATAAATCACAGTAACACACATCTGCTGATTCTGAAATATTTTACTGTCAAATATTTCAGGTATAAAGGAGACCACTAACTGAATAGCAGAAGCTTTGAGTCGTGAACACACACAAAAATGAAGGAAGGTTGCAAGCTATTAGATACAGACATGAAAATTTGCGTGTGCACACCCATCCACGAATGTACCCTCAAATCTATGCAATTACATTGTGTGAGGTGAACACACAGTGCCGGGATTTCAGTTTGGCAGATGGATTGGAATGAGGAGTTGTCAGAGGTGGGGTAGGTAGAGGGAGAAATAGGCAAGAAGTGAGATGAGGGGTTGGGAAGGGGTAGCTAGTGGTTCACAGGGAGATAGCCGGTGTGCATAATACAAATGTGGGGAGAGAGGCAGCAGACCCACAGGCTAGGAGAGTAACACAGAGGCACTGGAGCCAGTGAGTTTGTGTATTGCTCAATGACTATGACATGGAGGTGTGGATGAAGTGAGTTAGCAGATATTAGGATCAGGAGGTTTGTGGAAACAAAGGATGTGGTGTAAGGATAACTCCCATCCCACTTTTACTTCTTTCTCCGTCTAGCTTCATCATCCCACAACCCCAGTATTGTGTGTTCAGCCAGCACAATATAGCTGCACAGGTGTGTGTGTGTGTGTGTGTGTGTGTGTGTGTGTGTGTGTGTGTGTGTGTGGGGGGGGGGGGGGGGACATGTGCATGTCCAAACATCCAACAACAATTATGCTACTACAATGAAGATACATATATGCTCTTCTAATGCAATATCCTACTATGTAACTTGTCTGAAGTAGTTTAAAGAAAAATCTAAATGAGAATAGTCAGACACCACTCCCATTTTTAAGTACAGCATTTTATCGATACACTTCTAAATTTCACACTGTTATTCACTTTAAGAATAATACACAATGAAATACTTCACCATTACAATGCAGTTTTAATTATGCTGTTGTGCCACCTTTCTCAGTAACACCGGTTTTAAATCAAATTTCAAACAAAATGGAGAAACAAAGACTGCCCCAATTTTCCTTTAAACATTGGCACATAATTTTTTGATTACTGTAAAGTTTAGCTGTGTCTGCTGCAATTTTAATGGAACATATTAGGATTCTTTCTTTTTTTCTGAATCCAGCTATGCCAGTTGCAAGTCTGAGACCTTATTTCGCAACTGATGGGGAAGGAGGTGTGGGCGGAAGATAAACCTCTTCTTAAGGCACCTGCAGCAGAGAAGGTGGAATTTGGTAAGGCATCAGTGGTGGAGCAGGCAAATCCGTACTCTGTACTCCAGAGAAGCACCTACAAAAAGCGTCTTACTCCAAATAGCGAGTGGCCTAATTTAAACCTGGTGTAAGATATACAATGCTTGGTGACAGGTCGGTCGAGCAATTATTGTCACAACTCATGGGTCACTCGCCCAAGTTACATTACTGGAAAATATCAGGTCATCCTCCAGAAGCAATGTGCAATGGTCTCACCTGGTCAACGTGAGATCATCCACAAATGATGTTGGCTAAAGGACTGAACCCAAAATAAATTATTACATATTTCTGCTTGGAATATTGGAACTTTGTCAGTCCCCATTCGTGAGCTGGCAGAAATCCTAACATCTCAAGTCAATGTAGCCTGCCTACAAGAGAGACAATGCTTGGGAAGGGTATAAATTGATCTATCATGGAACAACTAACACCCAAGGAGTTGCTGTTGTAGTGAATGAAAAACTCCACAACAAAATATCACTTGTACATACATACTCTCACATTTGTAGTCACTGACCCCCCAACCAATCAAAGTCACATCTCTTCTGCATACATCCCACAGATAGGATGTAATGAGACAGCTAGAGACACATTCTGGAATGGTGTTGTGACATGCAATGAAGAAGACCTGTTTACACTCCCATTGATTCTGCTTATACTGATTGCATTTTGCCACAGACAGACATAGTTGTGGACACACGAAGTAAAAGGAAAAGTCCACACAAAAAAGCAGCTTTGAAACAGTTACAAATTTCCCGGAGTGAGAAGAATCTTCAGAATTATCACCAAGGAGGAGACAAAAGTAGTCATTGCAGAGGCCGAAGCAAATCACCACCAATATTTATACAACCGGCTAACAACAAGGAGACAAAATCATCTACTGACTGGCCTGAGCGCTATGTAGAGCAGGTCTGGATGTAGAACACTACAAGTGTGAAAAAGATAAGAATAGTCAGCTGTTCCACGACGTCAAGAGGATTCTGGGATGTTGGTGAGGGTATTTCAGTGAGATATCTAATACTGAACTTCCTCACCCACCAATACCAAAAGGGAATGTAACAACTGGGTCAGTTCCACCTATCACAGCAGAAGTAGTCAAAGCTGTTATTTGTAACATGAAGAATGGAAAGGCTCCAGGGCCAGACAACCTTCTTGCAGACATGGAGAACTAAGAGACCTAGCGGCAAAGCGACCCCCTAGGTGGCAAAATTCAACTCTAATCAGTTACTGCAGCTACATACCACAGATCGGTCATCTAGCACCACAGCATCTGTTTCTAAGGGCAAGGGTGACCCTGCTGAATGTTACGAACTACCATGCAATCCAGCTCCTCTCCCACACTTTAAATATATTCGAGTGTATCCTTGACAACAGGCTGTGGACCATAATCAGAACTCACTAAACCAATATGGGTTTGTAAAGGAATGTGGCATGAAAAATGCAATTTTTGCTGCATTTCAGCTGAAAGAGAAATCCTGCGAGAAAAGGCGGTCACCACACTTTGTCATTTTGACCTTGGCACAGCGTTCGTTTGAGAACTATATCAGATGATTTGATATGATCTTCATGATCACCAAGTTTCAAAAACTAACAAACTGGATAACAATGCTGTAGAATAGCACCAGGAGCCAGCTGCACTGCGCTACATGTCTAGCAGCTTTCGTATGACAGTTGGTGTTCATCACAGCTCAATTAACTCCACCTCCATTGCTCTCTTACTGTAATGGGTACCACAATGTGCTGATGACGCAGTGCTTGTGGCACATACCTGGAAGGAACTTCAAACTCAAGTCAACACATGGTATGAGGTGTCTGCAAAGATTTGGCCTCCGTTTGAACATCCACAAGACTGAGTACCTCAAAATGATTCCATCTCCTGGAATTGTACATTATTAAAACAGCTCCTGTCACCAAGGTGGATACACTTTGATACCTAGGTTCCCAACTACAGAGTGACAGCTATGTGAATGAGGAAGTGTGATAAAGAATCAAAGCTACATGGATGCGATTCAGAGATGTCAGTGATGTTCTTGGAATAAGTAGAAGCCTATCTACCTAAAATTAAAGACATATCACACAGTGGTGAGGCCAGTTGCTTTATATAATAGTGAGTGTTGGCCCACACCTAGAAGTGCTGAGTACTCATTACACCTCGCCAAAATGTGGATACTGAGAAGACCATTAGGCATTTCTCTGCCTGACCATATAAACAACTAGTCAATAAAGGCCTTCCCCTTGATGGGTGGAGTATTATCAAAAGAAAACACAGTTCCATACTAGCAAATGATGCAACATGAACAAAACTGAATTCATGGGAAAACATTAAATATGGTGTGAAGAAGCTTCAGTGCTTGGCCCATTCTTGTTCTGGGTCTCCATAAATGATTTATCTGGGGCATTAAATAATTCCCCAAAAAACTGTGATGTTTACTGATGACACATGTATATTGATAAAAGGGCCGAACGCATGCACCAGATATAGATAAGTAATAGTGGAAAATTCTTACAAGTGGTTCACAGCCAGCAACTTAAACCTCAGTCTTACAAAAACTCATTGTGCCATTGCACATAAATCAATAATTGTGACAGATAAAATAATCTACTCACCAAGCGGTGGCAGGAGAAAAACACACACAAATAAATTTTGTGAAAGCTTTGGGAGCCAGAGGCTCCTTCTGGTAGAAGAGTTGAAGTGGAAGGAGGAGGGGTAAAAAACCTGAGAGCTGAAAGGTGGAAGACAGGGTAATATGCAAAGACAGAGATTATTGTTAAAACATTGTGCACAACTTAATAAGAGTGAAAAGCTAAGTGCATTGTATGTAACAGAGGTGGGAAGAGGGACGGTGAAAAATAGACAGGTAAGAAAATGAAAGATGTAGAAAACTAAAATGGAGTGAAGAAGTTACGTGAAGAAACACTGAGACGGAAGGAATTAACATAAATTAAGGCCAAGTGGGTGGTGAGAACGAAGCACATGTTGTTGCACTAGCTCCCACCCACTGAGTTCTGAGAAACTGGCATCTGGGGGAAGAATCCAAATGGCATGTATGATGAAACAGGCACTGAGGTCACAACTGTCATGTTGTAGAGCATGCTTTGCAACAGGATATTGAGTGTTTCCAGAATACACCTTCTGCCTATGCCCATCGTTGTGCTCCCAGCAGACAAACAATCTACTGCTGTGGTACTTGACTGACAGGAGTACAAGTATGTTGGTGAAGGTCTACGCCAGTTGTATGACACCTCTACATACAGCATCTACCATCAAGATCCCATCCCTGTGATTCAAACTGACCTACAGTCCCTCCTGAAAACCTCAGGCACCTCAGAAGGACCAACACCTCAATCCACAGAACTTCTCACCCCACCCAAACCATGCACCCCCAGCTTTTACCTTCTTCCTAAGATCCACTGAACCAATCAACCTGGCCGTTCTATAGTTGCTGGCTTCAAAGCACCCATCGAACATACATCTGCCTTAGTTGATCAACACCTGCAACCCATAGTACAAAGACTTCCCTCCTACATCAAAAATACCAACCATTTCCAAGATCATCTGAAATCCGTGCCTGTCCCTCTCCCACCACACACCTTGCTTGTCACTGTTGATGCCATTTTCTTCCATACTAACATCCCCATGTACATTGTCTGTCTGCTGCTACTGAACATTTCCTCAGTCATCACCCAACTGATTCCAAACCTATGACATCCTTCCCACTCACTTAATAAACTTTATACTTCCCAACAATACTTCACCCTTGAGGGGGACACCTACAAACAGGTCAGGGGTATGGCCATAAGAACCAGGATGGCTCCTTCCTGTGACAATCTTTTCATGGGTCACTTGGAGAGGGCTTTGTTGGGCTCCATAAACCTTCAGTCCTTGGTTTGGTTTAAAAACACTGATGACGTCTTTGCCATATGGACTCTTGGCGAGACTGACGTGTTATAATTCCTGGAATCTCTAAATACCTTCTTCCAATTAAATTTCACATGATGCTATTCAGAATCTCATGCCATTTTCCATCATGTTGACCTCATCCTCACTGGAGGCCAGCTACGCACCTCTGTCCATATTAAACCTACTGACAAACAACAGTACTTACATTTTGATGGTTGCCATCCTCTCCATATCAAACATTCCCTCCCATACAGCCTTGGCATTTGAGGCAAACATTTCTGTTCAGATGCAGACTCTTTGCATCGATACATTCTCACCGCAGCCTTCACTGGACTTAAGTACCCCATTAGCCAAGTTCATAAGTAGATTTTCCGGGCCATCACATGCAATCCTCGTACTGCTGCTCTGTCCATAAAACAACTTTGGAGCACACCACTTGTCACTCAGTATTATCCTGGTCTTGGATGTATTAATCAGCTACTTTGACAAGGCCATGGCTTTCTAAAATCATGCCCTGAAATGAGATCCATTCTGTTTCAGATTTTGCCCACCACACCTAGAATAGCTTTTCGTCTTCCTCCCAATCTCTGCAATATCTTTGTCAGACCCCATGCTGCTCCTTCATCCATATCCTTACTCTATGGCTCCTACCCCTGTGACTGTCCCCACTGCAAGATTTGCCCTATCCAACCTCCTACCACCACCCACACCAGCCCTGTAACTTGTAAAACACATACTATCAAAGGGAGGGCCACCTGTGAAGCAACACTTGTCATATACCAGTTGTTAGGTAAACATTGCACAGCCTTTTACATCGGTTTGACTACCACTCAGTTGTCAATTCAGATGGATCAGCATAGGCAGAGTGTGTATACCAGCAACACACAATATCCTGTTGCAGAGCATGCTCTACAATATGACAGTCCTGACCTCAATGGCTGTTTGTCCACATGCACCATCTGGATTCTTCCTCCAGACACCAGTTTCTAAGAACTCCACAGGTAGGGACTAGCATTAAAACACATCCTTGGTTCTCACCACCCACCTGGACTTAATTTACATTAATTTCTTCCATCTTAGCGTTTTTTCACAGCGACCACTTCTTTCTTCATTCCATTTGTTTTCTACATCATTCATTTTCTGACCCCTCTCTTTTTCGCCAACCCCCCTCCCATCTCTGTTACATACAACGCACTAGCTTTTCACTCTTATTAACTCATGCACAATGTTTCAGCAGTAATCTCTGTCTTGCATAATACTATGTCTTCCACCTTTAAGCTCTCAGGTTTTCAAATCTCATCCCATACAGTCTCCAACAATCAGTCTTTCCTTCTCATCCCGCCTCTGACCTAGGATTCTGGATGACTTTTCCAAAATGTATCCCTTTTTCTCAATCTCTCCAGTCCTTTTCCTTCAACCACTCTTTCTTCCCCTTCAAAAGCTTGCATAAGTTGAATTTGTGTGTGTGTGTGTGTGTGTGTGTGTGTGTGTGTGTGTGTGTGTGTGTGTGTGTGTGTGTCCGCGCTTCCTCCAGCCGCCGATTGGTGAGTAGATTGTTTTATTTACATTACATTTATTTACATTACATTGTCAAAAACTGATTGTTCTGATCCACAATAGCTGAATTTGTATCCTTTATCTATATTACTGCAGTTGAGTTGTTGGACCTTTTTCACACAAAAACAAAACTACAAGAAATACAGATTAATGAGCATACACTGGATGACAAGTGAGAAGTTCTTCAGCTTCCAGATCAATAATAAACTGAAGTGTTGCAACCATGTGGATAATGTTCCCAAAAAGTTCCATCCTGCCCACTTTGCACTTGGCAAACTCACTAAGTTGTATCAACCTGCAGACAGGATCGCTAGCATACTTTCACCCAATATTGTCCTATCTTGTAACATTCTAGAGCATTGCAGTTACAGTAAAAAGTATTTACTCTACAGAATCATGTAATAAGAACACAGTGGAAAGTTGACAACCGAACTTCTTGCTTCACAGCCTCTTTAGAGGCCTTAGGTTTTGTTTTGTTTTATTTTGTTGTAGGGCAGAAAAACAACCACAGACATACACACCCATGTAAAAATGATAGAACATGAAGACAAAAAAGGGGTTAAAAATGACAACATGTTAAGCCCAATCAGCGGAAGGAAACACAGCTAAAAACGAAGACTTAGAGAAAAGTCCATAAAATACACCAGAGAGACAATGGAGGTCTTTTGTCACATTGTTACAACAGATAAAAAGTAAACGCAGTGGATTGTATTGAGATGGCGTAAGATGGACAGACGTGCAGATGCATAAATGAAACACCCATAGTCTAGTTTTGAATGGACAAAGGACCGTTACAAACAGAGGAGAGTGATCCGGTCAATTCCCCAGGAAGTACCGCCGAGGACATGTAGGACACTGAGGAATCGCTTATGGCGTATGACATGCAGGAGGACCAAGAAAGTTTTCGATCGAACATGAGCCCCAGGAATTTCATAGTTTCAAAGAGGGGAAGAGCAACAGGCCCAAGATGTAAAGACGGTGAAAGAAACCAATTGTGCAAACCGTTTTTGTCAGTGGATAAGCGAAAGCCATTGTCGATGTTCCACAAGTAAAGATGATCAAGACAATGCTGAAGACACCGCTCAAGGAGTCAAGTCCATGGAGAACTGCAATAGATGGCAAAATCGTTAACAAAAAGGGAGCCGGATATGCCCGGCGGGAGACAGGCCTTAACATGGTTAATGGTGATAGCAAAGACGAGGACACTCAGGATGGAACCCTAAGGCACATTGTTCGTCTAAATAAAGTTGTGTGACAAACCAGAACCCACACATACGTTGAAAATTCTGTCTTTTAAAAATTCCTGAAGAAAATAGGGTAGGCGGCAATGAAAGTCCCACATGTAGAGAGAATGGAGGATACCAGTTTATTTATTTATTTATTTATTTATTTATTTATTGTTCCGTGGGACCAAATTAAGGAGAAGTCTCCATGGTCATGGAACGAGTCAATACATGAAATTATAACACGATATTAGAAACAGATAAAATGAAATATAAAAAAACATTCAGGTGACAAGTCGTAAGTTTAAATGAAGAAAATCAACAATGTAACACTGGAACTTGCTTAATTTTTTAGCTCTTCTAGGAGCTCCTCGACAGAATAGAAGGAGTGAGCCATGAGGAAACTCTTCAGTTTAGACTTAAAAGTGTTTGGGCTACTGCTAAGATTTTTGAGTTCTTGTGGTAGCTTATTGAAAATGGATGCAGCAGAATACTGCACTCCTTTCTGCACAAGAGTCAAGGAAGTGCATTCTACATGGAGATTTGATTTCTGCCTAGTATTAACTGAGTGAAAGCTGCTAACTCTTGGGAATAGGCTAATATTGCTAACAACAAACGACATTAAAGAAAATATATACTGTGAGGGCAATGTCAGAATTTCCAGATTTTTGAATAGGGGTTGACAAGAGGTTCTCGAACTTACACCACATATAGCTCGAACAGCCCGTTTTTGAGCCAAAAATACCCTTTTTGAATCAGAAGAATTACCCCAAAAAATAATACCATACGACATAAGCGTACGAAAATATGCGAAGTAGACTACTTTTCGTGTTGAAGTGTCACTTATTTCAGATACTGTTCTAATGGTAAATAAAGCAGCATTTAGCTTCTGAACAAGATCCTGGACATGGGCTTTCCACAACAGCTTACTATCTATCCAACGCCTAGGAACTTGAACTGTTCCGTCTCGCTTATAATATGCCTATTCTGTCTGATCAAAATATAGGTTCTTGTTGAATTGTGAGTTAGAAACTGTAAAAACTGAGTCTTACTGTGATTTAGCATCAAATTATTTCCCACAAGCCACGAACTTATTTCATGAACTACATTATTTGTTACTGTTTCAATATTACACACAAGATCCTTCACTATCAAGCTGGTGTCATCAGCAAACAGAAATATTTTTGAATCACCTGTAATACTAGAAGGTATATCATTTATATAAATAAGAAACAGCAGTGGCCCCAGCACCGACCCTTGGGGAACGCCCCACTTAACAGTGCCCCATTGGGACTGAACATCACTACCACTCTCAATATTGCGGAGAATTACCCTCTGCTTTCTGTTCTTAAAGTAAGAGGCGAACCAATTGTAAGCTACTCCCCTTACTCCATAATGGTCCAACTTCTGCAGTAATATTTTGTGGTCAACACAGTCAAAAGCCTTCGTTAAAGCAAAGAAAACACCTAGCGTTCGCAACCTTTTATTTAATCCGTCCTAAACCTCACAGAGAAAAGAGAATATAGCATTTTCAGTTGTTAAACCATTTCTAAAACCAAACTGAACATTTGACAGCAAATTATGTGAAATTAAATGCTCCAGTAACCTTGTATATACAACCTTCTCAATAACTTTAGCAAACACCGATGGCATAGAAATAGGTCTAAAATTGTCAACATTATCAATGTCTCCCTTTTTATAAAGTGGCTTCACTACCAAGTACTTTAATCGGTCAGGAAACCGACCACTCCTAAAGGAAAAGTTACAGATATGGCTGAGAACTGGGCTAACATACATAGAACAATACTTCAGTATTCTGGTAGATACCCCATCATATCCATGAGAGTTCTTTGTCTTTAGTGATTTAATTATTAACTCAATCTCCCTCTTGTCAGTATCATGGAGGAGCACTTCAGGTAACAGTCTCGGAACACTTTTTTCTAAGATCGTTATATGATTCCCTGTTGGGACTATGTTTCTATTTAGTTCACCTGCTATATTCAGAAAGTGATTATTAAATACTGTACATATATGCCACTTATCAGTAACACGGACATTCCCACTATGCACTGATTCTATATCCTCGACCTGTCTCTGCAGACCAGCAACTTCCTTTACGACTGACCATATGGTTTTAATTTTATCCTGAGACTTAGCTATTCTATCTGCATACCACATACTTTTTGCCTTCCTAATAACAGTTTTAAGCACCTTACAATACTGTTTGTAATGGGCTGCTGCATTTAGATTTTGACTGTTTCTAATGTTTTGATATAATTGCCACTTTGTTCTACAAGATATTCTTATCCCTCTAGTCAGCCACCCAGGCTGCCTGTTTGTGCTAGTACCCTGTTTTAAACGTTCTAACGGAAAGCAACTTTCAAAGAGCATGAGAAAAGTCTTGAGAAAAGCATTATATTTATCGTCTACTGTATCAGCGCTATAAACATCTTGCCACTCTTGTTCCTTTATAAGGTTTACAAAGGTCTCTACAGCAACTCGATCAGCTTTCCTGAAGAGCTGATGACTATATTTAACACGTGTTGCAGCACAAAAATCTTTTAAAGTTAAAATTTGTGCATCATGATCTGAAAGGCCATTCACCTTTTTGCTAACAGAATGCCCTTCTAGTAATGAGGAATGAACAAAAATGTTGTCTATGGTTGTTCTACTGTTCCCTTGCACTCTCGTTGGAAAGAACACGGTTTGCATAAGATTATATGAATTAAAGAGGTCTACCAGCATCCTCTTCCTTGCACAATCACTTATACAATTAATATTGAAGTCACCACATATAACTAACTTTTTGTATTTCCTATAAAGTGAACCAAGAACCTCCTCTAGCTTTAGCAAAAATGTTGTGAAATCGGAGTCTGGGGATCTATAAATAACAACAGTTAGAAGTTTAGCTCCGTTAAATTTAACCACACCTGCACAACATTCAAACACCTTTTCAGTGCAGTACTTTGAAACATCAATTGACTCAAATGGGATGCCGTTTTTCACATACGTGGCTACTCCCCCACACCGCAAAGAGCTCCTCGAAAAGCTGCCAGCCAACCTGTATCCTGGTAAGTGTCTTAGGTTTTCTCCAAATAAAAAAACATGGCCACAGACTGGTATTTCCAAGGAAAACCATTCATGACATTGGTTGACAAAGTGATGAGATGATCAACTGCAGAAAGGTGTGCTCAAAATCCACACTGTGCAGTGGCTAGTAAATTGCGAGACTCAAGCCACCATACCAGACGGGCATGAATTGTACATTCCATCACCTTGCAGACACAGATGGGGAGAGAAATGGGGTGGTAACTAGAAGGAAGGTGTTAGTCCTTACCAGGGTTAGGTATGGGTACGACAGTGGCTTCACACCCGTGTCTGGGAAACATGCCCTCTGCCCTAATGTAATTGTATGTATGAAGGAGAAAGTGCTTGCCTGCAAGAGAAAGGTTCTGCAAAATCTGAATGTGAACACTGTCTGGCCGTGGAGGATCGGGATGAAGTGAGAGCATGATCCAGTTCCCTCGAAGTAAAGGCGGCATTGTAGCACTCACAATTCTGAGAAGAGGAGGGTATCACCTGAGTCTCCTCCACTCGTTTCTGATGGAGGAGCAGAGTTATAGTGGGAGGAGATCAAAATCTCTGCAAAATGGTGGCCCAAGGTATTGGAGATAGCAACAGGGTCCACTATGACATCATCCGCTATGGTCAGGCAAGAAATTGGAGAATGGACCTTGGCCCCAGAGAGCCACCAGAGTTTGGCCCACACAACAGAAGAGGGAGTGGAACAGTTTAAAAAAGTAATTCATGAAATCCAGCTAGATTTTCTGCTATCCTGAAGAATGCGACGGCACTGTGCATGCAACTGTTTATAATGAATGCAGTTTGTCATATTAGGTAAACTTAAAAATGCGGAGAGTACATCTCCATGTGCGAACTGCGTTGTGGCACACCTCAGTCCACCAAGGGACCGGGACATGGCTGAGGAACGGAATGGAATGTTCTGTGGCAGTAAGGATAACATTTGTAATACATTCTACCTGTTCATCACAACTGGGGAAATGTTGTTCGTCAAAGCTTGCTAAGGAGGAGTAAAGCCCCGAGTCAGCCTTAGAAAGCTGCTATTTGGGTGTGCACATAGGTGGGGTAGAAGTCAGCAAATGGATAGCACAAGGGAAACTGTCACTTGAGTAAGTGTCAGAGAGAATGAAACCCCTCAAGATGACTGGCAAGCTGGGTAGTGCAGAAGGAAAGGCCCAAATGGGAATCGGTGTGTGTGGAGAATAAAAGGAACGTGGGTGCTCCCGTGATAGGACAAGGTCTGTCAAGAGGGCACCTCTCTGACAAGTTCTGGGAGAACCCCAAAGAAGACATGTGCATTAAAGTCGCAGAGCAGCTGAAAAGGTTGAGGGAGTTGCCCATAAGCTGGAGGAAGTCTGCCCTGGTGACACCGAATGAAGGGGGTATGTAAATGGTACAAAGGGAAAAAGTGAAGTGAGGAAGGAAAATGTTGACTGCAACAGCTTAAAGCCCGGTAGTCAGGGAGATGGTTTGACTATGAACGTCATCCGAGATGAGCAGCATGACATTGAAATGGCATCCACATGTGGAAGGTCAGAGCAGACCAGAAAGAAATGCAAAAGTTCTAAGCAGTCAAGAGGATGCAATTTTGTATCCTGGAGGCTGAGAGCAAGCAGATGCTGCAATTTCAAGAGGATCCATAATTCCTCTCTGTTGGAACTAAGGCTGAAAGTTCCATTGGAGGAGAGTCATGACCAGGAAAGAGGAGGGGGGAAAATATGGAGAGGTGTCACCTCAGCGGCTGCCAAGTGTCAGCCTTCAAAGACTCACTGTTACAGGGTACAGAGGCAGAAGGATTCTCCTCCATGTAATCCACAGAGGTGTCAGCATTCTCACTCTGTCTGTCTGTCTGCAGAGTCCAGAGCAGAAAAACAGGTGGCGATGCACAACAGAGAGACGGAGATCAGCTGGGTGAGGGCATCACCTGATGACACCATCGAAGAGGCCCTCCAAGTTGGCAGAGGAGAAATCTGTTTGCCTTTTTCCATTTCTTGAAGCCTTTTCAGTTGGCAGAGAAAGACTCAGATGTTTTTTGGCTGGAGGGACGCAAAAAGTCTTACGGGAATATTCCTTCTGTCCTTCCCAGCCAACCCATTGTGTAGCAGGTGACTTTGCCCTGTGAGGCGAAAGTTTGGCGGCTTGTTGCACAGCTGGAGGAGGAGATAGGGACGCTACCATGATACTGGGTGATTTTACAACCAATGTGCTGAATTTGAGGTCACATGTCTGCGTACCTAGTCCTTCATGGAGCGAGATGTAGCACGAACAATACTGTAAGTGCAGGATGGTAGAATGCAGGGTTTCCGACTAGACAACAACTTGCGAGTGACAGGATAAGGCACTTTCTCCTTCCCCTGAATCTCCTGGATGGCCTGCTCATCAGGATACTTGGAGCAACCACAGTAGGAGGCTACATGGTTGCCACTGCAATTGATACAGTGGGGAGGAGGTGGAACATCACCCCATGAGCATCCCTACCACAGATTATACATTTGGTCAGGAGTCGACAAGGCATTCAAGTGTATTTGTAATGATGATACTGGTAGCAGCGCACTGGGTTCAGATTGTACAGTTGGACTGTGATAACTTCACAGCTTGCTTTGATATTTGATGGAAGCACCACCCAATCAAAAGTGAGAAAAAGAGTGCGTGTGGGCACTAAGGATGCATTTACCTTTTTCACCACCCAATGGACTCAATGACACACTGATCAGAGAGGCACGTTTGAATTTCTGCCTCGGTCAGACCACTGAGCGGCCTAGCATAAATAACACCACAGGAAGAATTCAGCATTCGATGGGCCTTGACACGAACAGGATAGCCACGGAGGAGCGAAGCTGTGAGCAGTTGTTGTGCTTGAGAATCATAAGTGTCTCCAAAAGCAAAGTGCCATTGTGTAAACAAGAGCAGGATTTCACAATTGCATGATGGAAACCTTTCTGAATAATAAATGGATTTACTGTAGGAAAGGACTGACCATCTTCAGTACGTGAAACCATTAGGAACCGTGATACAACTGGGAGGGTCTTTGAATCATGAGCCTCATTCCATTTATGTTTAGTATATGTTGACTGAAGATGATGATTAGCTCATAGCGAGAAAATCCCCCCACAATTGCCAGTGTTTCCAATAGCGCACTCCTTCCAACTGGGGGCACCCCCTTAGAGGGTGGTGCACCCATTTTCGGTGATTGTTCACACCTCAGGTCACACCTCCCGAATGCCTGACAGAGGGACCAATCAGCAATTTGGGAAGTTAGCAGCTCAGGTAATCACCCCTCCCTGGGCCTGACCTGTACCAGAGTGTACGTCCGAATCCTACCTGTCAACCCAGGACTGGGAATTGTTCATTACCCAATCACCTGTTACGTGTCAGATGCATGGACCAACTCTCAGGAGCGCACAGGGAGGAAGAAGAGAAAGAGGAACCTCAAATGTCGAAGCGGAGGAAGGATAGGAGAAGGGGAACAAAGAAAGAAGAAAAGAATGAAAAACAGTGAGAGACTGTTCTGACATTGGCTACGGAAAATTGAGAACATTCCCAAAAACATCCCAGACATCTTCCCCATGGGAGGGCAAAAAGAATAGCAAGAGGATAGACATGCAGCATGGAAGAGAAAAGATGATGCCAAGGCTGGGGCCATGTGATAGCCAAGCATGAACCCACCATAGAGCATCGAGACCCTTGGGGAGGGACCTTAGGTGCCAGTACACAGACACTCATCACCATACTTGTGGTTAGTGACTGAATTTAGGATTAACTCTGCAATTCACAACCAAAATACTAGAACTATATATAATTTTCATGTAGACTATGCATCACTCTCCGCGATTCAAAATGGACTTTTACATTCCAGTGCCAAGGTCTGTCAAAAATTGCTGGTGGGCAGCAGATATGAAATTAGAAAACCCCTAATCTTCAAAAACAAAGTAAAAGAATTTCCCATTAGCCACTCCTACAATTTATCAGAATATTTCTGACTGTGAGAAATTCCAGTATTTGTATTAGATAAAAAATCTACTCACCAAGCGGTAGCAGGAGAACACACATACAAAAAGGTTTAAATTTTACAATCTTCCATAGACAGTGGCTCTTTCTTCTGGAGGAAGAGTTGAATGGGAAGGAAGAGGGGTGAAGGAAAAGAACTGGAGGCGTTTAGGAAAAGGGGTACAGTTCAGAAAAGTCACCCAGAAGGAGGAAAGACTGCCTTTCCTTCTCATCCTATCCAGTTAGTCTCCTCTGACTCATGGTTCTGGGTGACTTTTCTGAACTGTATCCATTTTCCTAAACCTCTCCAGTCCTTTCCTTATCCCCTCTTCCTTCTCATTCAACTCTTCTGCCGGGAGGAGCAGCTCTGAAAGCTTGTAAAAGTTAAAGCTTGTAAAAGTTAAAGCTTGTAAAAGTTAAAGCTTGTAAAAGTTAAAGCTTGTAAAAGTTAAAGCTTGTAAAAGTTAAAGCTTGTAAAAGTTAAAGCTTGTAAAAGTTAAAGCTTGTAAAAGTTAAAGCTTGTAAAAGTTAAAGCTTGTAAAAGTTAAAGCTTGTAAAAGTTAAAGCTTGTAAAAGTTAAAGCTTGTAAAAGTTAAAGCTTGTAAAAGTTAAAGCTTGTAAAAGTTAAAGCTTGTAAAAGTTAAAGCTTGTAAAAGTTAAAGCTTGTAAAAGTTAAAGCTTGTAAAAGTTAAAGCTTGTAAAAGTTAAAGCTTGTAAAAGTTAAAGCTTGTAAAAGTTAAAGCTTGTAAAAGTTAAAGCTTGTAAAAGTTAAAGCTTGTAAAAGTTAAAGCTTGTAAAAGTTAAAGCTTGTAAAAGTTAAAGCTTGTAAAAGTTAAAGCTTGTAAAAGTTAAAGCTTGTAAAAGTTAAAGCTTGTAAAAGTTAAAGCTTGTAAAAGTTAAAGCTTGTAAAAGTTAAACCTTCTTGTGCGTGTTTTCTCCTGCCGCCACTTGGTGAGTAGATTTTTTTTATCTATACATTTACATTACATCACCAATAATTGATTAATTTTATTGTTACAATATTTGTATTAGGTAGATCTTGACTTTGCCAGTATACAGATAGTCAATAGTGGTCTGTCTAAAGTTGTATAAATGTTTTGTTTTAAGTATGGGATTAAACACAGCAGCTATCCACATATAAAGTAATCTAGAGGTAATTCCCATAATTATCAGTAACCATAATTTGCTGTTAGTATATTTTATGGAAATCGGTTGGTTGGTTCTGCCTGTTGATGTGCAGGATGTCCACAATGTCAGAGTCTCAATGGTTTATTATACCAGTATAATTTAGGCATTTACTACAAATTTTACATCAAATTGGAGGTAAACTAACCTAGATTTTCTTACAAATGTTCATTACGTGTGCCTTCAGTTATACCGCACTCATCCAACCTGAAATTCAATTCTTCTCACACTTTGATTAATAGCAATAGTCTCCTCAATTCTGTGTCAATTCTAGCAAATCATTAGGTAGTGCCACAATGTAGGTGCGATCTTTTATAAAGCTCCAGTGGAAAAGATCGCATGGCGTGAGACTAGGTGAATGTGGAGGACAATGGGAAAGAACTTTGTATTACTGGTTGTTATGACTAACCTAAAGGTCAGGAACTTTGATGATCAACCACACCGACACAAAAAGATGCCAAAGAGAGGGACTCCATTTTGTTACCAAAATTTTTGGAGGTTCACCTTCTAATTGGGGAAAGAACCATTCTTGCAACATATCCAGATAATCCACTCATTATGGTAGCTTCAGCAAAAAGAAAGGTCTATACATTTGACATCGGGAAACAGTGCAGAAAAAGTTTAATTTTGGGGATTGATATTTTATGATTTATCGAGGATATCCTGACCCCCTCCCCTCCCCCCATACAAACACTTTGGTATCTACCTTCTCACATAGATGAAATGTCACCTCATCATTACACCTAACACAATCAAGGAAGTCATCTTCCCACTGCGACACTTCACTTTCAAAGTTGTAATGTACACCATAGTCATCTAGCTTTAAAGTATGTACTAACTGTAACCAGTATGGACACTTCTGTAAATGTTTTTCTTAAAGCTTTCCGCACTGTTATCTTTGGCAACTGGAGTTCAAGACTTGCTTTCCAAACTGACTTCCAGAACTATGGGCACAGGTTGTTCTGACATGCTCAACATCCTCTTCAGGTACTTTCGGTCATCCCATGCTTTTTCCTTCACTCACACATCTGATCATTTTGAATTGACTATATCACTGGCAGATGTTTATTCCACAAGTGGGATCAAAATTAAACTTTAAATGAAACTGAACCGAAATTACAGACTCACATATAGCAAACTGCAGAACACAAAACACTTTATGCTCAGGAGTTGCCATTTTGCATATCTCGCATTGTGGCACTGCAAGTGGGGAAACACAAAGCGGTAGTTGCGCATTGGCTTATCTAAAACTGTGAGTTACTCTTCAATTGTAACCCTGAACCAACACACTACAATGCTGACAGTTGGTACTATTAACTGGGACATTCTTTTCTGGATGCCCTGTAGAACTTCACTAGTTCCATACACCCAAAGGCTCTCTTTCACCATGGAATTTACAGGATACAAAGTGTGACTGAATGAATAAACGAAATAATTTTGCGAGTGGGTTTCTAAAATCAGACATTTGGTGAGCCGTTTTCTCTCTTCATTGTCCATACAGACAAATTTTCATCACAGTGACAGACAATCAAGATTTAACATGAGTTCAAAATGTTCCCAATGAGCATTCTGGGTGTTACTCTGAGAGACCATCTATGTAATATGTACATATGGCTATGAAGCAAATAAAGGCATGCCCCACAACTAATTACCATTGAATCTATTGTAAAAGGTACAAAGACAAAAAAATTTCATATTTATGAACATATATGCATGTGACAAATATGATTGATTGAAGGGCTCCAATACAAATATCAAAGCAGTTTCATCCTGATGCAGTCAGTGGGATACTTTTGGACTAATTAGGTGGGTTCTACAGAAGGAAACATTCAAAACCTTTGGTTAGTATGTCTGGCCATGCATCATACAGCAGCAGAAAGTGCACATCAAGAGTGTATAAAGGTGGCTTGTGGTGCGGATCTGCCATTGATAAAACTGGTTTGAAATTGGAATATCCCTTGAACCTACACTTGTACACAAAAGAAGTACATGGGCTCACATTCTACAAATGCTACACTATGAGCCTATGCAAAGCTGATTTGCACATACGAAACGTTTTGTGACATTGTCTCACAGCCATATGTAACAATTGCACAAACAGAGGTAGTGGATAGTGAACTAGTTCATATCAGCTGTAAAACAGTCAGATGTTTTAATGGTGATTATGTGTACATAGTCTTTATAACTGCTTCCCTTTACTGAAAATAACAACCAGCAAACACTGGACTAGGGTCATGTTAGAGAGTACTGTATGGCAAAATTGGTAGCATGTGAAGTTTAGTGATTCACTCCATTTATATCTAGATGCAGATGACCAGCAAGTCCACAGGTGAAAGCACCTTTCCTAATGTTTTTTTTTTTTTTTTTTTTTTTTTTTTTTTTTATTAGCTCCATACTGATGAACGACCATGTATTATGGAGTGGCATATCATAAAGTTATACTGAGGTGATAGAATATACAAAATATCTGCTAATGTCTCATGTTCTTGACCAAAACTTCTTTCCAGCATGACAACACCTAATACCACAACACAGCTTTCATATTATATAAAGTGATAGTGGCAAGCCACAACCGCTATGTGATGGCCACATGAACATTTAAACTATCTTAGAAAGATAATTTATGGGCGGATCCTGCACACATCCTGTGCAATGTAACATCACCACCACCACATATCAACTTCTTCCTGTGTTATTCCCTTTGTAAAAAGGATGGGAAGTATAGAGAAATCCTGAGAAATTGTCCCAAAGTCACAGACTAAATGAGACAACAGAACAATAATACACAGAAATACACAGAAATACACTATGAAAATTACAAAGGAGATTTTATTGTTATAATGAAAAACTCAATCTTTATCACAAAACAGAAAATAATTTCAGTGTATACAGATTATGGGGTGTCTCTTTCAGTGATCCTCAGGGATGCTGAGTGGAGCCTACTGTATACCACAAGGCACAATTATCAATTATGAGAGAATTGACAATTGTGCCTTCTGGAATACAATTCAGCTCATCTCACCACCTCCACAGATTACTGAATGGGACGTCTTATGGTCTGAAAATGATCTATATAGGTTGTATTCTGCCACCACAAATAAATTACCTTCTATTTTGCAACCAAGACTGGTTTTTTCACTATAATTGAATTTCGATCACTGTTATTCCAAACATCTTGTCAAAAAATCATTATTTTATTGTTAATTTAAGTCTTGTCACGTCTTCTCTTTTACCTCAAGTCATTTCAGTTTTATAGTCAAGTCATCTGTAAAGTATCTTTCACAATTTATATCCTTATTGGACAGAATGTAAAGGTTCTGACAGTTTGGATGACTTACCTATTGAGCATCTGTCAAGCTGATGCTGTGAAAGCAGTTTTCTTTATCCTTTAGTAGTTTAACATCATTTTAGATTATTCATTTTCTTAGATTAAGTATTAACTAACATTGTGTAAAAATTAATGATCCATACTAACCTTTTGAGTGGCATATCACTGTTCTTCTCAACACAATTAAGGTACACCTTAATATTGCAGTTCAGGACTTCATAGAGGATGGAGAGGATTGGGCCCACTTTTTGGGCTCCGCGAGACACTGGATCAACAACCACAGCAATTTCAAAGACTGGTTCAGATGCAGAACGAGGAGGTAGTTTCAGAACACTGCAAACAATAAACACACTCATACACAGTTTATTTCAATGAGGCAAACCACACTGAACATTAAACAAAACATCACCAGCAGAGACCAACTATATCTACTACAGTATCAACATCTGTATTTTCTTTACAGAGTGTAATATTATTATTGTGATATTGCTGACAGTTTTCCTTGTTTGGCCCCAAATGGAAATGTGAAAAGAACTCCTTTGCCTTGGCATAAATGATATACTTCAGTAAATTCTGCAACTTGTATAGAACTTTGTAAAATATTTTCTTGCTTTTCCTCAATAGAACATATGCAACAAAAATGTTTTAGACTGCTGACAACAAACCACCTGGCCTTGCTGACACTGTCAGCAAAAGGACAACAATGAGCAATCTTGATAGAAGTGCAAAAAACAGTCATTACTAAAACCTGGAAATCTATATAAAAATCTAGGAATTACAATGACAGAAATTCCTGGATGGAATAATATGTAAAATAAAGGGAAATCAACTACTCACCTATAACTGGTTGATGTGTAGTGCACAGAAACACGCAACAGGAAATAGTATTTACTCTAGTTTTCAACCTCTTGATCTTTCTTTAATGGAAATACCCACATTTTCACACACACACACACACACACACACACACACACACACACACACACACACACACTGCTCCGAGTCTCACCGCACCCACTGGTGTGTGTGTGTGTGTGTGTGTGTGTGTGTGTGTGTGTGTGTAGAGAGAAAGAGCAAGAGCTTGAAAGCTAGTGTAAACACTATTTTCTGCTGCATGTCTCTATGTGCCACACATCAGCTGGCTTTAGAAGTGAGTGGTTGTCTTACTTTATTTATATATACACTACTGGCCATTAAAATTGATACACCAAGAAGAAACGCAGATGATAAACGGGTATTCATTGGACAAATATATTATACTAGAACTGACATGTGATTACATTTACACGCAACTTGGGTACATGCATCCTGTGAAATCAGTACCCAGAACAACCACCTCTGGCCGTAATAACAACCTTGATATGCCTGGGCATTCAGTCAAACAGAGTTTGGATGGCGTGTAAAGGTACAGCTGCCCATGCAGCTTCAACACGATACCACAGTTCATCAAGAGTAGTGACTAGCATATTGTGACGAGCAAGCTGCTCGGCCACCATTGACCAGATGTTTTCAGTTGGTGAGACATCTAGAGAATGTGCTGGCCAGGGCAGCAGTCTCACATTTTCTGTATCCAGAAAGGCCCATACAGGACCTGCAACATGTGGTCGTGCATTACCCTGCTGAAATGTAGGGTTTCGCAGGGATCGAATGAAGGGTAGAGCCACGGGTCTTAACACATCTGAAATGTAACGTCCACTATTCAAAGTGCCATCAATGCGAACAAGAGATGACTGAGACGTGTAACCAATGGCACCCCATACTGTCACACCGAGTGATACGCCAGTATGGCGATGATGAATACATGCTTCCAATGTGTGTTCACCGCGATGTCGCCAAACACGGATGCGACCATTATGATGCTGTAAACAGAACCTGAATTCATCCGAAAAAATGACGTTTTGCTATTCGTGCATCCAGGTTGGTCATTGAGTACACCATCGCAGGTGCTCCTGTCTGTGATGCAGCGTCCAGGGTAACTGCAGCCATGGTCTCCGAGCTGATAGAGCATGCTGCTTCAAACGTAGTCGAACTGTTCGTGCAGATGCTTGTCATCTTGCAAACGTCCCCATCTGTTGACTGAGGGATTGAGATGTGGCTGCACGATCCACTACAGCCATGCGGCTAAGATGCCTGTCATTTAGACTACTAGTGATACGAGGCTGTTGGGATCCAGCACAGCTTTCTGTATTACCCTCCTGAACCCACTGATTCCATATTCTGCTAACAGTCATTGAATCTTGACCAACGCGAGCAGAAATGTCGCGATACGATAAACCGCAATCGCTATAGGCTACAATCCGACCTTTATCAAAGTGTGAAACGTGATGGAATGCATTTCTCCTCCTTACACGAGGCATCACAACAACGTTTCACCAGGCAACGCTGGTCAGCTGCTGTTTGTGTATGAGAAATCAGTTGGAAACTTTACTCATGTCAGCACGTTGTAGGTGTCACCACCGGCGCCAACCTTGTGTGAATGCTCTGAAAAGCTAATCATTTGCATATCACAGCATCTTCTTCCTGTCGGTTAAATTTCATGTTGGTAGCACGTCATCTTCGTGGTGTAGCAATTGTAATGGCCAGTAGTGTAAATGGTCAGGAATGGTTTTTAAGTCTGCCAAAGAGGATAAGCATTCACTAACACACAAACTGCAACATGCATAAAGGAGTTGTGGACAACGGTTAAATTTACTATCCTTCACATCCTCAGTAAATGGATTCCAAATAGCATGATAATAGCCCATTTTGGTTTTAACAAAATTCATAAAATCCTGAGAAAACAGAGGATGTTGCACTATCAGATGGTAGAAACAGGCTGCTATTGTAGGGGTCCAATTTATTTAGAATAAGAACATTATGGAGACGGTCAGGAGACACACAGGAGTCACTGAGAAGAAAGCTACTTTTTTTAAAAATGCTGTTTAGTACAAGTGAAGAACCAATATTTGATAGTCTGAGATAATGCTACTGAGACCATCGGATGTCTCTGGAAGACCTGGGGAACAAGACAGAAAAGAACAGGTTGTGAACAAAGGCAGGTACTGTATTTACTCGAATCTAAGCCGCACTTTTTTTCCGATTTTTGTAATCCAAAAAACCGCCTGCGGCTTAGAATCGAGTGCAAAGCAAGCGGAAGTTCTGAAAAATGTTGGTAGGTGCCGCTACAACTATAACTTCTGCTGTCGAATATATGTAGCGCTACACAGGTATGCTTTGTAGGCACAAAGATAAATACTTTCGCCAAAACCTCTGCATCGTAAAAAAAAAAAAAAAAAAAAAAAAAAAAAAAAAAAAAAAAAAAAAAAAAAAAAAAAAAAGGTGGAAGACGAGCTTTTTTTTCTCCGCCCCGAGTTTCGACCACTGCATTTTCATACATTATCCAACGAAGTAAATACAAATTCCGTATTGTTCGTCTTCGAATGTAGCAGAATTTCAATGTACTACGAAAATCCGACTGGCAAGACTGTTTAGGATGTTTGTCAATATGGCCAACTCTACGTTCTGAATTTTTTCCTACCAGTGAGAAGAGATAGTTGCTAATAGGAACCTGATGAAATGTGAATCACATGCAGTATTCTCTTCACCATAAGAATAATCGAATATAAACATTTTGCCATGTATTCTTTCGCATTTGCTGCTATCTCATTTAAATCCTGTCTGCCTAATAAACTACGAAACTAGAGTGAGACAACAGCAAACGCGGAAGAATATACGTATCGTGTCATGTTTATATTCGTATTATTCTTATGCCTAATGTGATACAGTCAGAAATGAAGCACGGCAACTGACTAGATTTTTAAATCTAAGGTGACTAATTTCTGTGCAGAATTTGATGTACTAAAGAAGCAGCCACAAAGATTTTCAAACGGAGAAAAATTTTCGCCGAACTCTCATTCAGAACATGTTCTATCATACGCAGTCTATTATTTGGTTCTTGTTGATCATTATCAAAGAAAGCAGCAGTGTAAGTAACAACAAATAGCAGTCTCTTGCCATTGTTTCGCTAATGAGACGATTCCTCTCTTTTTTAAGCGGCGGTAGCGCGCACAAAAGCAAGCCGTGCCGCGAGCGGCGACAGGCCGTAAACACGCACTATCAGAATGCGACAAACAATGAATGACACAGTACAGTAATGCATTTTCAGCTTAGGATGACGTGAACACCTATAACAAAGAAAACAGCACTTATCAGATCAAAGCAAAATAAGCAATCGATTCAAACCAGACAGAGCACGTGAAAAAGGAAGGGTACTCATATAAATACGGACGGAGCACCTGACGCATAGCAATGGCTACCTGGTAAAGCTTAACTGCTAAGCTTACGACTCGAACCAAACTACTGTCGCTGTATCGTCATTCATTCGACGTAAATTGTCTCTCATATTACAATAGACCAACTTTGTTTCGATTTGGAGGTGCGGCCTAAAACTTTTCTCTCCCCTTGAATTTCGAGTCGCAAATTTCAGGTGCGGCTTAGATTCGGGAAATTTTTTTTTCCTTTATTTCGAGTCTCATTTCTCAGGTGCGGCTTAGATTCGAGTGCGGCTTAGATTCAAGTAAATATGGTAATCACTTTTGCACATTCTCTTTGAGAGAGGAGTACAAAGGAGGATGTAAATAATGGTATGAAATACACATTAACGGGTGCTTCACAGCAGCTATCTATAGGTAAGTGTAATTATATTTTGTGCAAAATCTGAATAAATATGATTAATTATCATACCACAGTCCCATCTCTGACATATTGACTACATGTTAAATGAATATTTTCAGTGTTCTACAAAGAAATCTGTCACATACCATACAAACTCTTAACATATTACTTCACAGATTAAAGTATTTGTGATTTACTTTTATCAATAATGTAATCATTTTTTATAATCAAAAAGGTGCATTCTATTTTTCTTTGTAATTTTTGTAAATAAAAAATTACTTGATCTTACAAACATAGACTGCAAGATTAACAATGGAAAACCCAGGATGAAATAACAGCAGTATGAATTAGGATAGACTGCTATTTGCCACACAGAGGAGGCACTGAGTGGTAAACAGGCACATTTAAAAGTAGACTAATCTGTTGTACAAGGTCCTTCATCAGAATTAGACTAACACATACGCACTAATCACACACATATGGAGACTGCTGCCACTAAGCACTGAGGCTCTTTTACCTCAGCATCTAGTGATAACAGTGGCAATGTGTGTGTAAGATGCACCTGTATGCATGTGTGTGCATTTTTCTGGATCTGATGAATACTTATCCAATAGCTTAATAAGCTTTCACATGTGTCCATCTCCCACTCAATGCCTTTTTTTTTGTGGGGAGTAGCAATCTAACCTAACTGATATTGTTGTTAAACCACAAGATTAGTGTTCCAGGAATTTAAAAGAACATTAATAAGTTTTGTGTAGATTGCATGAACAGTAATGTCTCCAATTACAATTTAAATCCAACAAAGAAAATCAGATTCAACATGTATAGAGTATTGTCTTTGTCGTAACTTAAATTTATGTATTAATATGCTGGATAGTTCATGTGAAACAGATAATTACACTGAGCTGTGGGTTACTGACCTATAGAGTTCTCTCTTGACAGGTATGTCAAATCGACTTCTTGTTTGTTGTCTTGATACCAGCAAGCCAACAGCTTGCATCAGCACATCACTATTCTCAATAAGATCTTCCTCTGCAATCCATTATCAAATAAGTAATATCAACACACATAAAACACTAAGGTACACATTGACAAAGTTTTGAGCTAACTGCTGTCTAATCATTGAAGTGCATGCCTTTGAGTCCACAAACATTTATCTGTGGAAAGGCTGCTATGTGTTTCAACATATTAAACCTTCTAAATTTACATATTTCCAGAAATAATACTTCATTAGTCAACTTCCATGCAAAATGAATAACGTTGAAAGTAAGACATGGTATCTGTGTTACTTTGTATACATGATGAGCTTAGTTTTGTATTTATGACATATTCTGTATCCTTCAGGATCTCCTCACTATGATTCTATTGAACAAAAGGAACATCTATTAATACCTCTATCTGCCTATCTATGTACTACATATACTTTTCTCTAACAGATATTGTCAATGTATAACAATGAAAGATGAATGTTACACTTATGCTTATATATGGTGAGTCAGTGACTCTTATAATTGCTTTATTAGCAATTCAAACAAACTAATATTCACCAAAATATTAATATAATACTATTTTAAGTCATTTAATGACAAGATTATTTTATTTATAACATTAAAATGTAGTTTGCAATTTGTGTAACAAAATAAAAAATCTGACGGGAAAAATCTGGTTTTCAAAGTTCAGTTCTGTCTCTGAAATTCAAAATACATCAGTTCACAGTACATTGTAAGTATGCAAGTGCAATAGGGAACAACAGTACCATACAATGAAGTGTTGCTATTTCTCTTTCGCATTTGTCTACATAATTAAAGGCCAGCATAGTATATCAATTTTGCTGAAAATTGTCCATTTGACAATAAGCAGTCACAATTAGACAAATACAGCTTTGAGAAAAGATTTTGCAAGCTAAAAGAAGAAATCAGCGTACAAAAGTATATTTTACAGTGGAAGAATGGGAATTAACCCATGCCAATAAGCAATTAATTTATAGTTAGCTACACTGTTGGAGGAAGAAGATTTCTGTTGCCACGAAGAGTACAATAGTTCAGAGCAACTCGTGACAAGCTTGCCTATGCAAGGACTACACACACAGACACACACACACACACACACACACACACAGTTAACAAAATGTGACAGTCTGCTATATTTTACCACAGCTAGATAATAGGAGCCTAAGGCATAGAATGTTCAGTTTAAGTTGTCACACAGTCTTTGTGCATTTCAATGAGAAAAAACTAAAAGGGTTATATAGAGGAGGAGAGCCATGGGGGGCGGGGAGAGGAGGAGAGCCATGAGGGGGGGGGGGAGAGAGAGAGAGAGAGAGAGAGAGAGAGAGACAGAGGAGGGGGGCGGGGCGCGGAGGGGGGCGGGGCGCCGAGGGGGGCGGGGCGCCGAGGGGGGCGGGGCGCGGAGGGGGGCGGGGCGCCGAGGGGGGCGGGGCGCCGAGGGGGGCGGGGCGCCGAGGGGGGCGGGGCGCCGAGGGGGGCGGGGCGCCGAGGGGGGCGGGGCGCCGAGGGGGGCGGGGCGCCGAGGGGGGCGGGGCGCCGAGGGGGGCGGGGCGCCGAGGGGGGCGGGGCGCCGAGGGGGGCGGGGCGCCGAGGGGGGCGGGGCGCCGAGGGGGGCGGGGCGCCGAGGGGGGCGGGGCGCCGAGGGGGGGCGGGGCGCCGAGGGGGGGCGAAGCGCCGAGGGGGGGCGGGGCGCCGAGGGGGGGCGGGGCGCCGAGGGGGGGCGGGGCGCCGAGGGGGGGGCGGGGCGCCGAGGGGGGGCGGGGCGCCGAGGGGGGGCGGGGCGCCGAGGGGGGGCGGGGCGCCGAGGGGGGGCGGGGCGCCGATGGGGGGCGGGGCGCCGATGGGGGGCGGGGCGCCGATGGGGGGCGGGGCGCCGATGGGGGGCGGGGCGCCGATGGGGGGCGGGGCGCCGATGGGGGGCGGGGCGCCGATGGGGGGCGGGGCGCCGAGGGGGGGCGGGGCGCCGAGGGGGGGCGGGGCGCCGAGGGGGGGCGGGGCGCGGAGGGGGGGCGGGGCGCGGAGGGGGGCGGGGCGCGGAGGGGGGCGGGGCGCGGAGGGGGCGGGGCGCGGAGGGGGCGGGGCGCGGAGGGGGCGGGGCGCGGAGGGGGCGCGGCGCGGAGGGGGCGGGGCGCGGAGGGGGCGCGGCGCGGAGGGGGCGGGGCGCGGAGGGGGCGCGGCGCGGAGGGGGCGGGGCGCGGAGGGGGCGGGGCGCGGAGGGGGCGGGGCGCGGAGGGGGCGGGGCGCGGAGGGGGCGGGGCGCGGAGGGGGCGGGGCGCGGAGGGGGCGGGGCGCGGAGGGGGCGGGGCGCGGAGGGGGCGGGGCGCGGAGGGGGCGGGGCGCGGAGGGGGCGGGGCGCGGAGGGGGCGGGGCGCGGAGGGGGCGGGGCGCGGAGGGGGCGGGGCGCGGAGGGGGCGGGGCGCGGAGGGGGCGGGGCGCGGAGGGGGCGGGGCGCGGAGGGGGCGGGGCGCGGAGGGGGCGGGGCGCGGAGGGGGCGGGGCGCGGAGGGGGCGGGGCGCGGAGGGGGCGGGGCGCGGAGGGGGCGGGGCGCGGAGGGGGCGGGGCGCGGAGGGGGCGGGGCGCGGGGGGGCGGAGCACGGGGGCGGGGCACGGGGGGGCGGGGCACGGGGGGCGGGGCACGGGGGGCGGGGCACGGGGGGCGGGGCATGGGGGGCGGGGCATGGGGGGCGGGGCATGGGGGGCGGGGCATGGGGGGCGGGGCATGGGGGGCGGGGCATGGGGGGCGGGGCATGGGGGCGGGGCATGGGGGCGGGGCATGGGGGCGGGGCATGGGGGGCGGGGCATGGGGGGCGGGGCATGGGGGGCGTGGCATGGGGGGCGAGAGGAGGAGAGGCATGGGGGCGGGGAATGGGGGGCGAGAGGAGGAGAGGCATGGGGGGGCGAGAGGAGGAGAGGCATGGGGGGGGCGAGAGGAGGAGAGGCATGGGGGGGGCAAGGAGGAGAGGCATGGGGGGGGCAAGGAGGAGAGGCATGGGGGGGGGCAAGGAGGAGAGGCATGGGGGGGGGCAAGGAGGAGAGGCATGGGGGGGGGGCAAGGAGGAGAGGCATGGGGGGGCAAGGAGGAGAGGCATGGGGTGGGGGGGCAAGGAGGAGAGGCATGGGGGAGGAGCAGAGGGACAGAGAGTAGAAGTGGGTGGGGGAGGAGCAGAGGGACAGGGAGTAGAAGTGGGTGGGGGAGGAGCAGAGGGACAGGGAGTAGAAGTGGGTGGGGGAGGAGCAGAGGGACAGGGAGTAGAAGTGGGTGGGGGAGGAGCAGAGGGACAGGGAGAAGAAGTGGGAGGGGGAGTAGAAGAGGGATGGGAGCAGAGGAAGTTGTGTATCACTGTAAAATACCTACCAACAAACACCGTGAGATGGCTTGAGGAATATTGCTGTAGATGTAGTAGAAAAGACCCAATGACATTTCAACTGCATAATCTGGTCAATCAGAACTATTAAATACCTAGGAGTATCTGTCTGAACTAATGTATGGAGGAAGAATAACTCTTCCATGAATGATTCCATTTACAGCCCTGATTTGACCAGATCTTTTGTATATTTTGTCAATCTGGGATCCTTTGCAATCTGAATTACTAAAAGACATGGAGACTCCAAGAAAAGCTGTATGATTCTCCAAGGGTTCCTTTAGCCAGCATGAGGGAATTACAGAAATACTCAACAAATTAACAATAGAGGCTATAAGAAAGACAGAGTGCTTAGTGAACAGTCCAAGAATCTGGTTACTTCCACCATCAGACATCTTACTTACATGATGACCATAAGAAAAAAGTTAAGAGAAAATTTGGTTCATACGGAGGGGTATCATCACTAATACTACTCATATACCAATTATGAATGGAAAGCAAAGAGGAAAATTATACATGTACCTATTGCCACACAGTATAGGGTGGTTTACTGAGTACAGATGAAGTGGAACTTTGGGGTATGTTAGTTCCTACATCATGTGATGTTGAGTCATCACCAATGTTAAGAAGCCATTACAGAGATATTTATTGTTTTTGTGGAACAATAGGCCACACACAAAAATTTTGCATTTAATTTAATGTTTTGCACACCTACCTTCAGTGAGAACATTTTCCTTCAAGACTTCCATAATTTTTTCACCATAGCTGTTCATGCTGTATCTTTCTAACAGAGAGAAATCATCTGATATAAAGTCCTCATCTGTTTCAAATGGACCAACCATTTGGCCATTTGCTATAACTGCTCTAGCACCACTTGAAATCTTCAGTACAGTCTTGCAGAAATCATTGTGGAGAGCTAGCTCTCTCTGATAAATGGCTCTATCTTTCTTCATAGTTGCTACCAGTTCAGGCACATCAATTCCCTACAGCAAAACAAGTCCTTTTTCATAACCTTGGACAGCAAAGTCAAGTGATTTTGTTTTTTGTGCTACAAAATGTCCTTATTTAATTTCTACAAAGTAACCTATACAAGAAACATTCAGTTACAATAACAATAGCAGCTGATTTTGTTTCAACACACTGCATCTGGTGGTGGCAGCAGCAACAGGATTGGGTTAAATGGAAAACTTGCACTTATATATAGATTTTAAATAATGGTCATGTTTATCCCATTTAACAGCTGCATAACTTTATTAGGTTACAAATTGTGGATTGGCTTCCAGTTTCTAACAAGAAACTTTGCACAATTTGAAGATGCATAAAGAACAAAATGTGATCAGATGCAACTTTATAATAAGGAAAGGCTTTAAGGAGCATTTATGAACTAGGAACTGCCTTTAATCCTTCATAGTGGTTGATGGAGTGAAGTGCTAATGCCAGGAGTATTTTGCCCATTAATCTGCATTTTCGATCAGTCATGAGACTATAGATGTATGCAGTCCACTCCAGTGGACACTCCCTACTAGTGAGAGGGAGAGGAGGGTGGAGGGGAGGGGGGTGAAGAAAAATGGGCAATGCAGTGAACTGAGTGATAACCCATTAAAAATTATCATCTGGGTACTAATATATATCAGCAAATTTACGGTACAGGGTGACCCGCTTTGTTACTGAACTATTTTATTCACAAAATGTATGTATCATCTTCCATTAAGTGGGGGTTATTGCATTGTAATTTTCAGATGGTGCGAATATATAAACAAAAATATGATAATTCCCTTACAATGAGCCATTTACTATTATCATATCCTCCAGTCAATGACATTCCTGAATTCTGTGGCTTCCTACTGCCTATTATTTGCTTCTGTGATAAACACACTGGAAGAAATTGTCAACAGCTTCAAAATCCAGTTTTACATAACAAGTTTACTAAGAAACTTTTATGTTGAGATAATCTATGGTTATATTATGCTGTGAATAATGCAGTTCCCAAACAAACAATACAAAGCTGAAAATGGTTGAGCAATAGACTGTGCAAGATGCAGCTGGAAAGGGGTGACAGTCATTTTTGATCACCTGACTTAAACATTGAAAATAATTACAAAACACTGAAATCAATATTAAAGTAAGATGCCTAGTTATATCTGCTTGAAACATAAGATGAAGGGGTACACAGGGCAAAATCAAACTGAATATAATTTTTTGTAATGAGTGATTCCAATTTTTGAAACTACTGAGAAAGAAGATGAAATCAGTCTGATAACTAAGCAGATCTGTGTGTGTTTATCTATGGCTCTAAGTGAGTTACTTATGACCTGCCCACCTTCTACAGATTTCAAAGTTTTGTCTCCTTTCCTTCTTAATTCTGATTTCTTACATCATTAATTACCAATTAACTGGCAACCATGTCTCTCTACTTTTATCAATGCATAACTATCCCATGTGCGAATTCAAAAGATTTACATCAAAGTGAAAAACGCACTTTCTTCTATGAAGAAACACACTGTTCAAGATGCCCAATAACATAAGGTACCTGAATTTATTATATACATAGTATGATAGTTGCTATTCTATAACAATTTACACTGAAAGGGTTATAATATTCATAACATTAACACTTACTGCTACATTTATATCACTTATGTCCTTCTGACCAGCAGCAATGGCTTGTGCTGATTGTTCATCAGTAAGTATTGAAGACATTAGCTTTGTTGCTTGTGGAGGTTTCAGTACTCGCAGAGCAGTCATAGCTAACATGTTCAAATGCTGTTCAGTGGCATCAGTTTCTGGGTTTAATAGGAGACCCACACGGATATTTCCACTCGATTGCTAAATATAAAACATATGATGTGTTAATTCAGTGCATATATATATATATATATATATATATATATATATATATATATATATATTATTAATAAACTTAAAAGCTTATTAAAACACATTATTTAGCCAACTGTGGTGTTTCTAACTGTTACCATTTGTTCCAACGCAGATAATAGCAGTTGCCTGCCTTTGGCTGTCTGGAGATCCACAACAACCCAGTATGAAAGGATGTGCAGAGCTTTGCCTCGATCCATTTGCTTGTGACTGAAGTACCGAAGTAAACCAGAAGACAGAAGTGTAGCCGTTTTATCACGTGGAGAGAGTGTTTCAAAGGAATCTACAGATCGAGCTGTCCCCATCATGTCCAAATAGCTTTTAGAATCTTGACCTAGCACTCGCTCATTCAACCTGCAATTAAAGAAAATAAATATTTCAATCAAAATCACAGTAGTATCAAATTAGAAAGCACTTTCTAATTTTCATTTCTTATTAACAAAATAATGCAACACAGTGAATGTTGCAGATTATTTGTAGAATAAAAAAGTGATTGAAGCAGAAATTGCATACCAATTTATAAAATTTTTAACTATAATGATGGATCTGTAAGTGTTCCATTAGTAAAACAACAGAAAAAGGGAATAATATGGCATTTATTTGGTAATAAATATGCAACCAGTCACTTTTTTATGATTTATTCAACCATGAATGTTTTCGAGCCACTGCAGGCTCACCTTCAGATGGAGATGTAACAGAAACATTATGTTGTGGACCAAGTGTAGCTTGATGCAGTGCTGATGTTGCTGGCGCAAATGACAAATTTAGTAATCGGTGACGAAACATTTACAAATCCGAAAGTTTTTTTATGTTTTAGGTACTTACATCGCACTGCACTGTAAATGTTCAGTCACCGATTACTAAATTTCCATCATTTTGGCCAGCAACACCAGCACTGCATAAAGCTACACTTGGTCCACAAGATAATGTTTCTTTAACACCTCCATCTGAATATGAGCCTGCAGTGGCTCGAAAACATGTTCATGGTTGAATAAATCTTAATAAAGCAACTGGTTGCATATTTATTACCAAATAAACACCAGATTAAATCACAGTCGCAGTTCGTCATCTGCAATGGATAAACTGAAACGGGTATAATATATTTCAAGGAAGTTAATTTTATCAGCAGCTATATGAATGATCTTTCATTACAACTGGTTTCAATCCACATTAATCATCTTTGTGGCTATTAAGAGATGACACATTAATTGCAGTTTGTCAGCCACAAATTTAAATGAATTTATTACTTCATTTATACCTAAAACTTTCAGCAACTGTGGCACTGACACACAAGTGATGTGATTTCTTGAATATCATGACTATAATTTGTGTAGATCAAGACTGGTCATACTAAAAGATAATCCCTTCAGCTGCATGTTCAAAATTACTTTCTACAAATATTTAGGTGCCATTCCTCATCGCTTATTGCAAATATTAATTATATATCCCCAAAAAGTTCTTGCTCAAGAAACTTGCTCTCTCTCTCTCTCTCTCTCTCTCTCTCTCATACACACACACACACACACACACACACACACGTACGTTCGTGGATGACATCTGATTTTGAGAGAAAATAAGACAATTCTTACTTCTCAAGTGCCAACTACATTCATAGAAAAAGATAGCGAGAAATCTGCATATACCTGTCATTTTAATAAAGAAGTGGCATAATTCGAATTCTTGAAGGGCAAAGAAAGTAGATAACAGTGTAAAATCTACATGTTTATTGAAAAAGATAACACAATCTACACTCACACAGTTATCACAGACACACAGTGGAACAGCTGGGGCAAAAAAAAAAAAAAATTTCACTCAACTTTTGAATAGTTTCTTGTTTCAACAAAGCTGCTTTATCAGTTTAATTACTGTGTAATATGAGTCCCAAGACAATGAACTGAAATAATATCGATGAAAGTAGATAGATTTTTTTGGGTGGGTGAGGGGTGGGAGAAATCTAGCAGTATAGATAGTGTCCTTGGAGATACAATATCTAGAATGATATTCTACAATGCATCTGAGGATACTTAATACATACCAACTTACCTCATTTAAAAAACATGTTTGCACTGAGGAGGGGGGGGGGGGGGTGAGAGAGAGAGAGAGAGAGAGAGAGAGAGAGAGAGAGAGAGAGAATATCCAAATAATTTGAAAATGGCATCACCTTGTAATAATTTCAACATTTCACTGCTGCACAACGAAACACTGCACAACAAATCAGGTTACATTATAAAGGATAGGAACAATAAAAATAAAAGTATCACTTGTACACACCTGGGCATAACATGAGGTTGGTTCATGATAAAATCCAAAGTATTGTCAGCATCTGTGAGCTCACCCTTGTACACTGCTTTCTGAAAAATTGCTGACTGACTCATTATTTCATTAAGAACAGCTTCATCAAAGTCATTCGAGTTTAATACTTTTTCAGGCAGTGGTATTCCATTCATGAGAACCTAGATAAGAAATGATATTTGTTTAAGCACAATTACTGCATTGGAATGTACTACATAATTAGCATGTTTTTAATTACTACTTTCAACATGATAGTGGACAGTTGTGGATGGAATGCAAATAATGAAAGGAGTAAATGTAATTAGTCATAGAACAACTGAGCTGCTGAGAGCAAATGTCAAAACACACACACACAAAATGCTAGTGAAGCAACAATGATGAAAAGCTGAGATTCCAAGTGGTCGGTAAAATAAAGATCTGGATTTGAATGATACTGAAAATAAATTCTGAGCTGAAATGAAAAATTTTTGAATAGGAGGAGGGCAGGGAGTGTCCAGGAGGAGGAAGAGGAGGAGGGAGGGGCAGGTGCTGCAAAAGAACCACAACAATAATTAACAATGGAGCACTATTCAAGTGGCACAAGGTTGCAAGAACAATTTTTTGCCTGATGGTGAACTGAGGTGTGATCATACTGAGATTCGATAAAACTGGAGTAGTCAAGTTCCACATGCTCCCCAAGCCCTGTAACAAACACTTTTCAAAATAATTATCTTCACACGATGTTCCTTTCAAATTCCTTAGGTGTATCAGGCAAATCAGTTATCCTCAAAAATGAGTTTAAAATTTCAAACTTTGTCCCTCATTCTCAATTCAGGCAAACACAAAGAGCGTGAAGAATTTCTTAGCCAAAACTTAAAAGTCTGTTTAATGTGTCAACATCTCAAACCTCCTAACAGTCATTTGCAGATTGCAATTCTAGGAGAGGAATTAAAAACTGAAAAGCCACCCAAAAATAAAGAACACTCAAGAAAACTGCCAAGCATTTCACATAAAACTGTTCATAACAACTGAAAATATAGTCACACACAAAACACTTTCTTAAGGGACACTATTCCCTTGTTCAAAGCGATCAAACAAGATACTGCCAACTCAAATAACATGGGGAAAGAGTAACTCAAAGACTTTCTGTGGATTCTTAAAGGATATTATGTTTCCTAATTAGTATAACTATTATGTGACGTCTGCACACAAGGTCCTGTTGCATAACTGCCTACAGCAGGGCGAGATTATCCAAGGTGAATCAATATCTCCTGAACCCACACTGACAGCAGTTGAGAAATTGCCTTGGTCTAAAAAGTAGGAAAGGCAAGAGATGACCATGTGTCCAAGATCTTTCCACAACAAATCGCAACGGAGTCCATGGCTGACTGGGTGATGTGTGTCATGTAACAGGTTATGCGAATCCAGTTCCTACATGGAAGAGAAGTTGTCTGTTTAGTCACTAGCAGATGCACTGCATCAACCATATCTTCCTGAGATAACTCACTGGTAGTGATGGTTATTCTGAAAACCTTGAGATCATCATGTTGGGAGATTACGAAGGTACTTCAGTGTGTCATTTTGTTGTTCAAGTTCACTGCTTACTTCAAGGATATTGTTGCGATAACACATATTGGAGCTAGATGTTTTTTAAGAACCAATTTTTTGTGCTCTCAAGCTGCACGACCTCACTATCTGTGCATCAGTTTTATTAGTCTTCTCCTCGTACAATGTTTTACACTAAAGGACATTGGTATCAGTGCTAAAGTATTTACTGTGCATGTCCTCTTTTGCAGTATTCTAGTGCAAGTGCAAGCAACGTTTGTGTAGAGCCTAAAATCTAACTCCGATTCCAGATTTCATTGAAATTGTTAGCATTTGATTGCCACTTCATAATACTGCAAATTTACTAATCACAACAAATGCAGATTGGTAAGCTAAATATATTAAAATCTTTATCCCAAACTACGATCCCCATACAATGACTTTCTAGAGTATTTCTTTACTTTCTATAATTCTTGCTTCCATTCTTTTAATCTTTATTCATAGAAATTATGATTACAAGATCTTAGGAGTTTAACCTCTATTTCAGTCTGCTGCTATGTAGTATATGCTTGTTTTATTCACGGGTGAATGCCACCGTTACCTAGGACATCATTTTTTATCTTCTATGTTAATGATTACAGCTGATGCACTCAAGTTGTACAGACCTGTGGAAGAGTTCTGAAACCAGACCTAGTGACAAAATCTTTTGCAAGTTTCCGGCCTGTGTCATATGCAGTATCTTCCCCCAGTATTTCGTCCACTTCAGTAGAGGAAACCTTTGCACTTAGCGCTTTCACAACATCCTCAACTGTTATATCTCGATCTTCTTTTACTGCTGCATATACCTAAAACATGAAAAATTTATGTATTAAATTAATGTCCAAAGCAAACAAAGTGAAAATTTAAAAATTAAACTCATTTATTAATTTAAAAAAGACTGCATTTTCCATTTTGTATTTCTGAATTTTTGTAAGTATAAAATCATGATAGTGACAGTGTAAGTTTTAAATGTTTTTCTTTTAGTTCTCTATTACACTAATAAACTGTATTGATTCACTATTTTACACAGTGTGTAAACATTAGCATAGAAAAAAATTATCTGTTTTGTTAATAAGGAATAAATTTTCATTTTGTATAATTATGAATTGCTTATGGCAATAAATATGCTGCTGACCCTTAAAATTGCAATACTATGAAGACAGAATGTAACAAGTGTTAAATTGGTGTGAAGTGCACTACCTGCTTAGATGCGCAAATGATTAACATTTTAACAAACTCACATAAAGTAGGTAAGAGTAACATTTACAATTTGTAATAATGAAAGATTATGTTGTAGGTTTCCAGTTCACAAATTATATTTCAATGTTGTTTGTTTATGAAAAGGAAATTTGCTACTCACCATATAGCACAGCTGCTGACTCGCAGACAGGCACAACAAAAAGATTGTCACAGCATAAGCTTTCGGCCAACAATGCATTTGTCAAAAATAGACGACACACGCACCTGCACACACGCACACAAACAACCCACAAATATTACTCATGAGGTAAGAGTGTGAGTTGATTTTGCGCACGTGTGTGGGTGTGTGTGTTTGAGGGGAGGTCTATTTTCGATAAAGGCCTTGTTGGCCAAAAACTTATATTGTGACAATCTTTTTGTTGTGCCTATCTGCACTCAGCATCTCCACTATGTGGAGCCACTTCCCTTTCCATAATACTGTTACACTCCAGCCTGGATTTTCCATTGTTTAATGTTGTTTGTTTGTGAGAATATCTGCATCTACATCTATACTCTGCAAACCACCATAAGGTGCGTGGTAGAGGGTGTGTCCCATTGTACCACTTATTAGAGTTTCTTCTCACTCTATTCACCTATGGGGTGTCAGAAGAATGATTGTTCGAATGCCTCTGTGAGTGGGGTAATTACTTTAATCTTATCCTCACAATCCCTATGTGAGTGATATGTATGGGATTGTCATACACACGTCATGATTTAAAGCCGGTTCTTGAAACTTTGTTAATATACTTTGTTAATACACTTTCTTGGGATAGTTTAAGTCCATCTTCGAGAGTTCAGTTCCTTCAGTATATCTCTGACACACTCCCAGGGATTTAACAAACCTTTGACTATTTGTAGTGCACGTCTATGTGTATGTTCAATATCCCCTATTAGTCTTATTTGTTGTAAGTCCCTCACACTTGAGCAATATTCTAGAACCAGTAGCACAAGTGATTTGTAAGCAATATCCTTTGTAAACAGACTTCACTTCCCCAGTATTCTACTAATAAACCGATATCTACCACCTGCTTTACCCATGGTGGAGGCTATGCAATCACTCCATTTCATATCCCTACAAAGCATTACACCCAGATATTCATAAGAGTTTGCCAATTCCAACAGTGATTCATTGATAGGATCATAGGATACTAGGTTTTTTTCGTTTTGTGAAGTGCACAGTTTAACATTTCTTAACATTTAAAGCAAGTTGTCAATCTCTGCAGTACTTTGAAAGCTTATAAAGATCTGACTGAATATTTATGCATCTTCTTTTACACAGTACTTCATTATAAATAACTGCATCATATGCAAAAAGTCTGCGGTTACTATTAATATTGTCTGCAAGGTCATTAATACACAACATCAACAGTAAGGGTCTCAACACTTCCTGGGGCACACACTACATTACTTCTACATCTTATCATGACTCTCCAGCCAAGATAACATGCTGCATCTGCCTCCCACAAGTTCCTCACAATCCAGTCACAAATTTCACTTGATATCTCGTATGATTGTACTTTTGACAATAAGTGTAGTTGTGATACTAAGTCAAACGCTTGTCGGAAATCAAGAAGTACACCATCTACCTGACTGACTTGTTATAAAGCTTTCAATATGTCATGTGAGAAAAGTGCAAGATAGGTTTCACAAGATCAAGGATTCTGAAATCCACGCTGGTTGGCACTGAGGAGGTCATTCTGTTCAAGGTATCTCATTATATTTGAGCTCAGAATGTGTTTTAAGATTCTACAACAAATCGATGTCAAGGATATTGAACGGTAGTTTTGTGGATCACTTTTACTACCCTTTTTGTAAACAGGTGTGACCTGTGGTTTTTCCGAAGAACTAGGCACAGTTTTTGTTTGAGGGATCTATGATAGATTATAGTTGTAAGAGGGGCTAACTCGGCTGCAAATTCAGTATAGAATCTGACAGGGATTCCAATGGGCCCTGGATCTTTGTTCAGTTTTAACAATTTCAGCTGTTTCTCAGCACCACTGGTACTAAAACCTATTTCATTCTCCTTTTCAGTGGTTCGAGGATTAAATTCAGGCAATTCTCCTATGCTTTTCTTTTGTAAAGGGATATTTGAAAGAGTCAAGCATTTCAGCTTTTGCTTTGCTACCCCTCAGTTTCAGTTCCTGTCTTATTCGCTAGGGAATGGACATTTAACTTTGGTGCTAGTAACAGCCTTTACATAAAGCCAGAATTTCTTTGGATTTTGCAAAATATCATTTTACATTCTGCTACGGTAGCCACCAAATGCTTAATGCATTGCTCTCTTGACAGCCAAATGTGTTACATTCAGCCTTTCTCTATCTATAGCCCTACGCTTCGTTTTACACCCATTATGCACTAATCTCCATTTATTTACAAGTTTATTCCCAATGACTGGATCACTGCCAAGCAAGACTATAATTATCTTTCTGCAAATATTTCTCCTCACTCAATCAGAATCCCAAGAGTTTCAAGCAAAACCAGAATCAATGTCGTCAGGAGGGCCATAATCCGCACCCTCTAGGATCCCAATGGCACCACGCGACAAGTGCCACAAAAAACAGACATTGTTCACTCAGCCATGCGCAATCATACAGCAGTGTTACATACCTTGAGTCAGTAAATGGGCTTGTTTCAAGCAAGGTACACATCCGCACAAACAGTGTGGCATCTGCATCACCACACACTTCAGCACAATGACCACTGTTGTGGCTTCCCCTGACAAGGTAAAAGAGACATGCGCTGGCAGTGGTAGGCCCTACAAAAACAGTGATCAGAGGAGTCGCACCACATCGTCTCTTCATGAGCCCCAGTTCTGGGCACAACATCTACTTTTAAATTTACATCTGCATATACTGCAAGCCACCGTGCACTGTGTAGCAGAGGGTATTCTGTACCACTACTAGTTATGACTGTCTACGGGGTGAGTCACGTAAGACTTAACATCTTTTATTTCATGGACTGTTACACAAATTGAAACACGGTTTTTGGCAAATGTTACAGCATCAAGAAGCATGTATGGTTTTGTTTGATTAAGGTTTTGCCACTGGTATCAACTGAGGTATTGAAGTAAGTACTTGTCTCAAATGGAACCATATTCTTTTTATAACTGCATTCAGTAGCTCTTTAGAAGTCAGTTATAGGATTTAGCATTTGATGATGTTGATGTTAAAAGCTGTCATAAAAACATTCGAAAAATGTTTGAGAACATGAGAGCACGATGGCCAGAAATGGCATTTGCGGTGCAAACTTTGCCAGGCAGGCGTCCCTGAGCAGATTGCGCAGTTGTATAATGTAAGGGGGGCCTGCGCTATGAGAATAAAGCTTTATTTCCTCTTGAACCTACTTATGACCTAGACACAGGTTCACCTACAAATGTTGTGTATGGAAATATGACATTCTACAATCTAGCGTATCAAAAAGGGCTTAGCAAAAGTATTTCACATTTGTGTATCCTCCCATATTTACACGAGCTGAAACAGAGAAATCAACTGTTCGTTCTTCAAAAATAACAAGGTGCCTTAGAGGTAAAATAAATGATGTCTGACAACTGTCTCTACATTGCTCTAAATTACATCATACGGGATACATTCATTGAACCAAACATTTTATTAAAAATACTTTTGTGACCACCTGCACACAACAAAATAAATATTCTTGTTAATGAAACATTGTTTCAAGCTCAATGTAAGTGCGTAATGATAGTGTTACCAGCTATGTGCAATATACGCAGTTGACTTATTTGACACTGCAATGCGATTTCGTACAAATGTAAATGAAATGAACAATTTACTAACAATAATATGGTAACCACCCAAATCACATAAATTTTGTCTTCCAATAAACTAACTTTATCCTTTATTTAAGCATGTGTTCAAACTGTTGACAATGGACTGAAAGGCACATTTGCAATTGCCATTCGAAAGAATGATGAACAAATTAGTTACAGTGGATGATGTGGTATAACAAACACTGGCAATATGACAACACATATCACCTGGCATAATTGGGGCTCCATCACAGATTGGATCTTTGAGTGCTCCCCAAAGAAAGAAATCAAGATAATTGGGGAACCACACAGGCCATTTGACAACAGAATTTCATCCTAAACAACATCCAGAAAAGTTCTCATTCAGTATTTGCATTGCAACACCAGATGGGTGAGGTGAACATATGTCGTTTTGCAGCCACATACACTGTCGAATATCTAGTGTTACCTCTTCAAGAAGAACCTGGAGAATGTTCATCAGAAAGTGTGCACATGGATGCCCACTTAGAATGCCTGAGAGGAAGTAAGATCCCACAATGTAATTTCCTGTAACGGTTACCATATGTTTATGCTTCATGGCCACTGATGTCGCACCTGATGAAGCACGTGTGTATTTTCGACTGCCCAATAGTGCATGTTAAGCAAATTTACATTAGTGTGCAGAGTGAGATTTTCACTCTGCAGCGGAGTGTGCACTGATATGAAACTTCCTGGCAGATTAAAACTGTGTGCCGGACCGAGACTCAAACTCGGGACCTTTGCGTTTTGCGGGCAAGTGCTCTACCAACTGAGCTACCCAAGCACAACTCACGCCCCATCCTCACAGCTTTACTTCTGCCAGTACCTCATCTCCTACCTTCCAAACTTTACAGAAGCTCTCCTGTGAACCTTGCAGAACTAGCACTCCTGAAAGAAAGGATATTGCAGAGACATGGCTAAGCTGTTTTAATCTGCCAGGAAGTTTCATATCAGTGCACATTCTGCTGCAGAGTGAAAATCTCATTCTGGAAACATCCCCCAGGCTGTGGCTAAGTCATGTCTCCGCAATATCCTTTCTTTCAGGAGTGCTAGTTCTGCAAGGTTCACAGGAGAGCTTCTGTAAAGTTTGGAAGGTAGGAGACGAGATACTGGCAGAAGTAAAGCTGTGAGGACAGGGTGGGAGTCGTGCTTGGGTAGCTCAGTTGGTAGAGCACTTGCCCGCGAAAGGCAAAGGTCCCGAGTTCGAGTCTCAGTCCATCACACACTTTTAATCTACCAGGAAGTTTTACATTAGTGTGGTTATTAACCATTGCTTTATCAGTAGAGAGCATACACTGGAAAAATGTAGGGTCATCTCTCAGTTGCAGAAGGGCAAACCAACAAAATTCTATACCATGTTTGAAGTCACTGTCATCAAGCACCTGATGTAGTGACAGATAATAGGGATGGAAATTCTGTCGATGCTAGCTGTGAATGACACAGTGTCTCATTCCGTAGTTTATTTAAGTTATCCTGATTCACATGGTCCAGTTAATTTTTCAAGAAACATTTTCTTTTGAGTGGCGTCAGAATTTACAAGTTTTACGTGCCATGCAATCATAAAAATGTTGTGAGCTAATAAGTGTGTATTCACAAACACACAGACCATTTGCTAGCCCTAACTTCACTCCACCCAATAATAATTTTACTTTCCGTGAAAAGTCATTAACTGAAAAATTACCCATTCCTAAAGTTCTGATCCACCCAAAGACACTTCTGTTATTAGAACTTTAAATCTTGTTCATTGCTCAGATTTGATGTTATATGTCTGTTGGCCTAATTTTTCTGACCCAGATAATATATCTGATTATCCAAGTTAAGGAAATTAGGAAAATTACAAACTTGAGAAATTCACATGCAATTCTGCATACACTGTATGAAGCAACTATTACATCAAACTTTACTAATTTTACAGCTATCAAATAAACAAAATAATTATTTGAGTCATTAGGATGATACCAATACTAAATTTGACCCTTTTGTCATTACAAAGTAATGTGATTGCCAATTTTCCTAATTATCTTTATGTGTGCTGATATATACCACCAGTACACAGGAAATCCACAATTCCCGATGAGTCGCCAACTCTTTAACATCTACACGTAAATACCTTTTGAGAACTATTTTTGAATCTGTAGTTAACTAACATCTGGTTCACATCTCAGTGTAAAACTTCGCCAATAAGTAAAGTTCTAAATGTAAAATTCTGTGGGTAGCAACAAATAACATGAACATCTGTGTACTGCCATCAGTTACCAAAAATTCCAACATGTTCAGTGGCTACATAATCAAAACCAACTTTGTGATATTAATCAGGCAGGATTCGCTTGTGAAAGTGCAGTGCATAAATACTTCCACTAGTAACATATGTACTAGTTTATCGGACGTGTCTACCCATGATTAATATTCTATATGAAATCTTATCGACAAGCTGATCATTGCATTCTCAAAGTGATGATAAATGTGCAAACCAACCAATTAAACAGATGCTCTGTTGCATCCACTGTTTAAGAACTTGTAATAAAACCAGATTACAGTAAGGCAACAGACCTTTGATGACTGAGGATCATCAATAAATAATTTAAGAGAATTGTGTGATTTGAGCATAGACATCTCATGCCCATACCTCCAAAAACCTACTACGGACTCTGTGCTGTACTGCATTCAAGAGGTGAACCAACATATTATTAAGGAGGTGGTCATATTGTTTTAGCTCATCAGTCTACACTTTCATTCTCAAGGCCTACTGTGGTACTTTGAATCAATGGAACATTCAGTTTAAGTCTTTCCCAGATCCAAGGCTTTGGCGCACATATATCTTAACCTGCTTTATTAGATAGAAAAATATAGGGTTCCACTTAATACACCCAAGTGTGTATTGCACTATGAAAGCAGCTACACAGGCAGCAGAATATGTGGCGTGCACAGTAGATGGTCAAAGAAACTCATTTGAAGACAATGAGGGACAGGAACGATCCCGCATGATTAAGTAAGAATTATGAAGTTACTATGAAAGCAGAGATAGCTAGGTGATCAATTCAAACAGAAGCTGAATGAAGACCAAACAAGTTGTGCAAAAAGTATTCAATGAATTAAGAAGCAAAATCTTATCTGCAGAGTTGCCAGAACACCATACAAAGTTTTGGTTTGATGTAACATCAGTTAATAGAACAAAGTCATCTGTTCATAGGCTGTTTCTGAAGAACAAAAACAAAAAAAACAGCAAAAAGTTTTGTGAAATGATTTGCTGGAAAGTAATCAATAAAACAGATTAGAGAAACACTTGACACACCTCTGAATAATGCTTGAAATATTGTACAGTTACTGAGACTGTGTAGTCTACATAATCCATCAGACAAATGTCCTGTAGCACTTTTTCAAAATTCTCAGACTAAGTTAAAAATTGAACTTTAAATTCTCAACTGGCACCTCATCTGATATACACAATTTCTAGTGTCATCCGAATGCAAATCAAATGTTTCTTTAATCCATTTTCTTTCTTAGTTTTAGACAAATTATTTCAAAAAAACATTTGACCTTTTCCCAAATTCTATTTTAATTTCAAAGTTTTCTGTATTGACAGTTAAATATCACATCCACTTAACTTCTTATGTACAAAATGTCTAGGCCTTGAAGAGAGAAACTTTTTTACACTTCATTTACATAGCTAGAAACAGCTGTTCATGAAATATTTCAGTTTTCCCTCAAATCACTAAGTTTTTCTGATTTACCCTGATTACTTCGAAGCATTTAAATCTTTCTGCCAAACTAGACCTCTTGCTTGTCAATTTGATACCTCATTTGTCCATCTGTCACTCTTCATTTGTCTATGAAAATTTGGACAAAACGAAATTGTGTAATTTTCAGGGAGGCTTGTTTTCACTCTGTTCAAAAGTTTGACCAAAATACATGAAAATATTAAATGAATACTAAAATATGAAAGTGTCTCCCAGAACTGCTTCACTGAATATCACAATGCAATTATTACCTTCAACCATTACACAGATGTGAAAATACATGCAGAAAAAAAGCAAGTGCAGAACTGAAAATCAGCTCAGCTCAACAGAGGAAAAGTAATTGGACCTAATGGAGTTCTTGTCAGATTCTATTATGAACAAGCAGAAGAACTGGCTCCACTTGCAACAGTGTAAATGCTAAAACAAAGAAGCATGTCACCTGACTGGAAAACGGCACAGGCCATTCTAACCTATAAGAAGGATCATGGGAAAGATGTGCAGAACTATAGACCTATATCACACCAACATCAATGAGTAGGGAAATTATTGAACATATTGTGTGTTCACATATGACGACTTTTCCAGAGACAAAATAACTTGTGTAGAAATCAATGTGGTTTCTTCAAGCACTTTTTGCATGCAACTCAGCTTTCTCTGTTGATCATTAGATTCAGGGAGTAGTAGATAGCAAAGCTCACATTTGATGGCTCAAGAAACAGGTTACTTACCCAGACACTGATCTCTCACAGTGATTGTGACAGCAAAAGTTAGAGAAATTCAGTTTCCTACACGATAACTTTTTGATGCCTCTTTTGGCATAACGTCCACCAACGGAACAGTTAGGTGAAGAAATTATTCTGATACACTATGAACCCTTCATCAAACATCATACAGCATCTATTGAAGCACACACCAAACTATAAGTTCTGCGACAAGGAAAATTGGAAATGATTGTGACATGCCGCTAGCAGAAAATTTGTGTCATCGTCCAGAATTAAAATATTCTGCACCTGTATGTTATATGAAATCCAATTGACTTGAGAATAACACTTGATACAGAACACATGGCTTCCATTGAAAACTGTTCCATCTCTCTCTAAATTCATTTACATACATTTTACAGCTATCATGTGGATTGTCGTCATTTCAAGCCCATCCACTGGTGAAAAACTGAATGCCATATGTCACTATAGCACATAAATTGTAGCTGTGTGTCTTTGTGGTAAACTGTTCCACAATTTATAGTTAAGAAACATTTGAAAAATCACCTTTTTTTGGTGAGGGCCAAAAAAATCAGCCAAAAGCAAACACAATGAAGAGTTGGAAATATCACTCATTAAGTGTGCAAGTCTATTTTATCTATTCCTGGCTCAGCTCTCCCAGTAGTGCACAAGCTTTATACTTACCCTGCAATGGGGAAAACAGGTTTGATCAACTTTAACAAATCACAAATAGCTGACATCGTGGCCCACGACTTAATTTAACATGTACACTGACTCAAGTGAGAGCACACATACAAAATTAAAACTTACATCAGTGATAAAGGCAAGACCATGGTAGGCATCCTTTGTTTCCATCATGTAATTGAAGGCATTGAGGAGAGCAACTCCAGCATCTTCAAGACCTGTTACTTTTGAATCTGGATTAACAGCAAACACCAAACCAATTCGCAGTGGAGCTGGGTGCAAGTAAAATGATTCCGCCAATTTTAGCAGAGGCTGTGCTTCACGCTTGGCTGGATCTGTTATGATAACCTGAAGACATTACACAGTTATCAGTATAATATTGTAATTATAAGAAATTACTGTAAAAGAACACAGAATGTCTTATTATAGTAAGTAAATTACATCTACAGGTAACAGCAATGGTAGAAAATTAAGTACAGAAATGAGAGTCACTAGAAAACAAAAGGCATCTGAATTTCAATTTGATAAATGCCCTTGAAGTCAAACACTAAGCCACATTTCTGACAATTTCAATATTGCTTATTAATTACAAACAGCTACATTGTTATTTAATGTTGCTAATTTGTCATTTGGCAACGATTCAAAAGCAAAATTCACAAATGGTTATAAAATAAGAAGGGGATATTCAGTGACAAGTTCTTTATAACACAGAACAGCAACAATTCAATTCTCAGTTGCACAATACATTTACAGGTTTCTGCCCTACTTACAAAGTACATGTTGTTGGTTTCCTTCCTTAACTTCCTTGATCTTCTATACAAACAACATTTTTTCCTTCCCTTCATTCATCAATATGACTTACTTTTCATTTGAAGTGAGCAGTATAAAGACTACAAATTATTATTTTACATAACTAAAACTCAATACAGAACATACCAAATGGTATAAGTTGCGACGCACACTCCTCAGCATGCCTGGGAATGTGGGACGGAGTAATTCCATCAATGTGTCAGACCATCTACGATACTGTTTGTCTTGCTCAATATCATTTACCCAGGTAACTGCTGAGTCTCTAATATCAATGGCAAATTCTGGACTTGAAGAGGTACGAGAGAAGTCAAGGCCTAACAAAGAACCCATCTGCGTGGCAGGTACACCTGATAAAAACAACCAATCATTTTAATAGGTACTTATGAAAACAACACAGTAATGCTCAAAAATAATGTCAAATTCAAATGAAGCATCCACATAACATCCCAAAAGTTCAAAAAAACTCTGGTTCATAGGACTTTTTGAATAACAGATTCAGCATATATATATATATATAAAAACAAAGAAGATGTGACTTACCAAACGAAAGCGCTGGCAGGTTGATAGACACACAAACAAACACAAACATACACACAAAATTCTGCTTTCGCAACCAATGGTTGCTTCATCAGGAAAGAGGAAAGAAGAGGAAAAGACGAAAGGACGTGGGTTTTAAGGGAGAGGGTAAGGAGTCATTCCAATCCCGGGAGCGGAAAGACTTACCTTAGGGGGAAAAAAGGACAGGTATACACTCGCGCACACACACCCATATCCATCCGCACATATACAGACACAAGCAGACATTTGTAAAGGCTCCTTACCCTCTCCCTTAAAACCCACATCCTTTCGTCTTTCCCTCTCCTTCCCTCTTTCCTGATGAAGCAACCGTTGGTTGCGAAAGCTTGAATTTTGTGTGTATGTTTGTATGTCTATCAACCTGCCAGCGCCTTCGTTTGGTAAGTCACATCTTCTTTGTTTATATATACATGACATCTGACAATCGTCAACAAATACCTACCACCTGCCAAAAGTCTGAATAACAACCTTGTTGCAATGCAGACTGCTGCAAGGCCTATAGGAAGAGAGGCAGTAGGGTTCTGGAAGGTACAGACAGGGATGTAGAGCCATGCTGACTTCAGTGTCATACCCAGCTGTGCTAAATTTCTTGGTTGAGGATCTGTGGCATATACACAGGTACTTGACTGGTTTTAAATCTGAGGAGTTTGGTGGCAGGAGACTATGGTAAAAAGATCTTGATGCTCTTTGAATCACACACATATTCTGCGAGCTGTGTGACATGTTGAAATGTCGTGCTGGTATATGTCGCCTAGCCAAGGTGAAACGACCTGCATGTAGAGGTGCACACGGCCCCCAAGAATAGATAAATACTTGTGTTGATACAATTTGCCTTCCAGAATGGCGAGATCACCCAGGGAATGCCACAAAAACATTCCCCATAGAATAACACTCCCTCTTTTGGTCTGGAGATTTTGTTCAAGTCTTTCTGAACTTTCTTAATGTCATCCATTACTTTCCTTTAGACAACTTAACCATCAGTGAACTATTTTACAGTGCTGTTGATCCTACTTGGTAATATGTTTGTGTATATTGAGACCTTTAGGTATCCTATTATGCTTCCTTGAAGACACATTCAACATTTCTTTCATTTCTGCACAACATTCACCATCCAGTAGAAAGTACACATTTCTGTTACAAATCCTTCCACCTCAAGAGACCAATAAAACAACAATCTTTTAAAACTGTGATGTAATGGCATGCTCAGTGAGCAGTAATGACAAACCGTAAGTGATTCAACAACGCTAAAGCACATCAATAGACCCAGGAGGAGGCCACTGCAACCGTGTCCGAAACATTGGTTTCTCTAGTATAGCTTTTTACATTGTGACATGGTACAATATTCAGAAAATATCTTAGTCAGTCGCTGATGATTTAGTACTGTGTCTAAAGCCTTTCAGAAACCTAGGTCAGCTGAATCTACCCATTCACCTGCCCCTATTGTTCACAGTACATAAAAAATAAATAAAACAAGCTTTCATTTCATGCTAGTGGCTTTTCCTGACAATGTTTATTCTATGGGGGAAGCATGTTTTCCTGCAGGGAGGTCACAATATTTAAACTCCAGGCATGCTCTAGAACCCTCCAACAGATGGGCTTAAACATTATTGTTCTGTATTTATGTGCAGCTGGTTTTCCACCCATTTTGTAAACAGGGTTCAGTTACATTTGGAACTAATTCCACAGAATATTCAAAGTGGAATCCAACTGGAACTATGTCAAAACCTGATGTCTTCTGTGCTTTAAGTAACCTTATTATTTTTCAATAATGGAGGTGCTAATACCAACATCTCTCATTTGTGATGCTGCATAGCAGTCAAACATTGGCGCAGCAGTAACATCATGCACATATAATTCTTGAGATCTTCAGTTTCAACATCACAGATCCAAAACAGATTGAATGGAATGACCTTACTGTTTTTTCATATGCCGTAAGTTCCTAGGAATTTCTGACAGATCTTTTGCCATAAGATGACTGAAAATTATTATAGGCTTCAAGCATGGCCCTTATCACAGATGCACAAACTGCTATTGACTTTTCTTTATCACTTTCCCAGTAGTCTCTTGGGGGTGAGAGTGCAGTCATCTCTATTTTTGTAACATTCTCAGAATGGTATCATTGAACCAGGGTGGGTATTCATCTTTTTATCACTTGTAACATTCCTACCCAGATCGCAGTTTACAGTCTCTATGATTATACTCTTGTCCATATTAGTTCACAGTCAGATTAATTTTGGACCTAATGCTTCTGCTCGTGGCTATAAAAATTCCTCCTAGAGATTAATCTATCCTTATTATATAGCAGGCAGTTAAATGAAAACAAGACAGATGGAAAAAGTAACTAAACTGTTTATTATTTCAATGGTAATTGCCATAACTTTTAATACAATTATCCCACTGTGAGACAAGACATCAGAACCTTCATGGAAAAATGTTTGCAGCTGCCTATGGAAACATGATTGTGCCCAGGTGTGAGTCTCTTCATCTGAAGCAAATCGACAGCCATGAAAGTCTTTCTTCTGGGCTCCAAATACATGGAAATTGCTTGGGGATAACTTGGGACTGTACGGAGGGTCTGCTAGGGCTTCCATGCGAAACTTCTGCAGCATAGTCTATACAACCTCAGCAACATATGTATGGGCATTACCCTGCAAAAGATCGATGCCACTATTAACATTCGTGGGTGTTTGGGCTATGTTGCAGAAGTTTCACTGGGAAGCCCTTACATATCCTCCACACTGTCCCAATCTCTCCCTATGCAACTTCTGCCCCATGCAGATTTCCATATTTTTTGGAGAACTGAAGAAAGACATTTTATGGTCATTGATTTGCCTCAGACAAAGAGGTGCACGCCCATGTACAATCGTGGTTCAATAGGCAACTGCAAACACTTTGCGTTAAAGACAAGACCATCCTACCTAACAGTTGGATAAAAGTTATGGTGATTACTTTTGAAAAAATAAACAATTTGCTTAATTTTTTCCCATCAGTCTTTTTTTTCATTTGACTGCCTTTAATACATTCAACATGCTGAAAATTTCCCTACCCTCTGCTTCAGGCTTCAACTCACTCTCACCTCCTAGTATGACACTGGGAGGGGGGGAGGGGGAGCGGGCAGAGGAATGGGACTGCTTTCCATGAGAGATGTGTGCTATGGGATTTCACTGCAAAAATTCTGGCAGTTAAGTAATATTCTGAGATTCTCAATCTCAGAATTTCTGTGCAATCCTTGAGGTATATACTGGAGTCTCATAAATTTTGTGTAATCTTAAAAAAAGTACATTCCTAACATAATCTGCCACTTTAGAAGCTATTTTCAGAATGTAGTGCACATCTGACCTATAGAAGTCCCCATTGTGTGCTGCAAGTGAGGGATCTACAGCCAATCACATCACAGAACCTGTGAAGCCTCTAGTTTAGACCCTTCAGTCCAATCCAATCCAAGGAACTCTATCGTCCCTTAGAATGGTGCAGCAATTCAATGACTGTACTGAGCGAGTTCTCACAAGAAACACTAGCTGTCTTTGTCATGTCATTTATTACCAGAAAGAACTGACAATTGTCTCAGAACACAGACAACAGACACAATTGGTAAGGACATGATTGATAATATGCAGGTGACTGCAACCTATGTCCCCAACTACTCCTGGAATGACCTGACAGACAATTTCACCCATGTACACATTGGGTGCACGTCCAATTCATTTCCCTCCTGCAACACAATTTTCCTAAGAGGAGCCATCACGTGCCTATCACATAGCCTCCTCTTTCCCCTCTGAGGGTGCCCTGACCAAATGATGAATTTCACATTACTTCTAAAATAATCTATCTTATAAATAAATTTACACTAAAATATTTATAATTTACAGTTGATTAGGAACCACACACGGACATTCAGAAATACTAACTTTTACTCTGAATGAAACAAAAATGAATTAGTGTGGCAATGAATGATCAGACACATTTAAGAAATTTATGGTTTAAAAAATATAGATACATGAGACTTTTCTTACCTATTTTGTGCAAACCTTCCATAACTCTCAGTTCTTGCCTAACCACCTCCAAGAGTGATATAACATCAACAATGTCAAGATCAAAGAACATTCCATTTAAGAACAGGGCTGTGTCTGATGGCTGGAGGTTTAAAGAAGAGGCAAAAATATCCTGATTTTCTTTGATTTCTTGTTTCAATTCATCTCTTACAATAGTCCTTACTAGAGAGCGTGCCTGAAAGTGTAGTATATTTGTCATCAATATGTTAATAATAGCTACTGTGCCTAACATTTTCTTTTAATTAGAGAGTGATACTTTCCCTTATAAGTCAATATGAAAATTCTACTGCAAACAAATTAATGTGTCAAAAGCTAGCTGAGAAATTTCAGCACAACCAAATCCTATATTTTGCACTATTATAATGATTCAAAACAAAAACAAATAGAATTGTTATCCAGCAAGTACATGATACCACATATGCACATAAAACACATCTATAGTAATTTCACTAACTTTCATGAGACAGTTCCACAAACCCTTACCTGTAAAGGGAAATTCTGAGCAGTATGTGTAAGAACTTTGAGAGCTTCTTCACGGGGTGCAGCCATTATTCTCTCAGCAGCCTGTAGACTAAGCTCCTGTACTTGCCATACTTTCAGTGGTGCTAACTCACTGCTCGATTCTACAAGGTGTTGCCTGAATTTTTCAAGATTCTCCTTCATGTCTGGGTAAAGATTCCTACATGTCAGAAAGCAGAGAGCATAAGTGATCAAATGATTTATTAAATAAAAATAATAATGAGTACAATCCCCTTTGACTTGTTTGCATACTTCAATGAACTGCAATGATGGCTGACAAAGTGCCACACTGCCATGTCAATGCAAGCAGGACTGTAAGAGCACTACTGTGCAGATACTCGAAAATATCTGTATTCAGGCCTCCACTTATACTGAAGTTCATAATTCTTAAAATAAAAATATTTATTGATCACTCACCGCAGAATCTATAGATATATGAACCAGCTTTAATGTTTTGTCTAGGCAATTAATCTGCCAGATAATGTACTTTTATCAACAGTAAAAAACATTAGAGAAAACAATAAAATTACAAGACAGAATAGCTGGCAAATACTTTCCTCCAGCACGTGAAATTCTAAATACGCATGCTATATATATAAAAACAAATACGCTGTAACTTACCAAACAAAAGCATTGGTATGTTGATGGAGACAATAACAAACACACACACAAATTTCAAGCTTTTGCAACCCAAGATTGTTTCATCAGGAAAGAGGGAAGGAGAGGGAAAGATGAAAGGATATGGGTTTTAAGGGAGAGGGTAAGGAGTCATTCCAATCCCGGGAGCGGAAAGACTTACCTTAGGGGGAAAAAAGGACAGGTGTGTGTGCGCGCGCGCCCACACGCCCACACACACACACACACACACACACACACACACACACACATACATATGTCTGCCTGTGTCTGTACATGTGCGGATGGATATGTGTGTGTGCGCGCTAGTGTATACCTGTCCTTAGGTCTTTCCACTCCCGGGATTGGAATGACTCCTTGCCCTCTCCCTTAAAACCCATATCCTTTAGTCTTTCCCTCTCCTTCCCTCTTTCCTGATGAAGCAACCTTGGGTTGTGAAAGCTTGAAATGTGTGTGTGTGTGTGTGTGTGTGTGTGTGTGTGTGTGTGTGTGTGTGTGTGTTTGTGTTTGTGTTTGTGTTTGTTATTGTCTCTATCAACATACCAACGCTTTCGTTTGGTAAGTTACAGCATCTTTGTTTTTAGATATATTTTTCCCATGTGGAATGTTTCCAAAAATAGTCTTAATGATTGGAACTGTTACTTTCTTTCTCAAGGAGGAAAGGGTGAAAGGCTGGAAAAAAAATAAGGGGGAGGGAGGGACGAGGGGGGGAGGGGGGGGGGGAGGGAGGGAGGGAGGGAGGGGGGGAGAGAGAGAGAGAGAGAGAGAGAGAGAGAGAAACAGAAGAGAAGGGCATTAGGACTTAATATGCCATCAAATATGAGGTTTTTAGAATGGAGCATAAGCTTGGACTGGGGAAGGAAACTGCCCTTGCCATTTAAAATGAATTATTCCATCACTTCTCTTTAGCAATTTTGGGAACTCATGGAAAACTTAAGCTCGAATGTACAATTTGGGTAGGTTAGCAAAGCAGTTTTTGGTCACACACATCCAAGATTGAGAGGGACTCAACTGGTTTTAATATTCACACTTCTTTGCACTGATATTTCAGATTACACCAAGTATGTATATATACTAAAATGTGAGTACATATATATACACTATGATACTTTTTAAACTCAAAAACCCATCATTAACTTTTTTTCTTTTGTGTCCTAATTCAGTGGACTGTACTTTTTTCCATGCTATATTTTATCAACCAGTCATCCATATTAAATAACTAATTTTCTCATGATAATTAGATTAAATGCACCAAACTCACACCAAACTCTTAGTGCTATATAGCCATAGCACATTTAACCAGTAAATTAAACATTCATGTAGTCATTAACCTTCGAAGCCTCACATGATGTGAAACAACCCTTCTGATTGGTGTTCTTGTTTAGTCTGCTTCTGAAATGCACTAGTGCAGTAGGTGTCTGGTCATAACAAACATGCCATACCATTTGTGTGGGTCCCAAACATATGTACCACACAATGGCCCCTTCGGGTGTGTACGAAGAAGACGGGCAGCTCTCTCAACAGCAGTAATTGACAGAGATGCACTGCTCACAGGACTCTTGTATTGAAGAGTTACAACAGCAGCCACCTATTGCTGCTTGAAGCAGTATAGAGCATGGTCACTGAATTGAGCCAAGTATCCTCTGCCATATACTTCAAAGTAAGCTGCAAAGGGCAGGCATAGAAGAACTACTGGCATGTGCATATAAACAGCAAACATTATTTCTCTAAACAAAAATATGTTAATTAGCATTCAAATTGTATGTCCACAGTTATTTCTGAAAGAACAAATCAGATATAAAAATGGAAGATTGATAACTACTGTCATCAAGGTTACTTACAAAATGTAGTGAACCAACAAAAATAACTCAAATTTTATGTATTAAAAGGACTTTTTATACAAATTATGTACTTTAGCTTGCTTATGTTGAAGCCTTCTATTTCTTCCTCTTCATCTTCTTGTTCTCCACTATCACTAGAGTCTCCTCTCACTTTTGTATCATCCTGAGCCTTGTATTCTGTTGACTTTATTTGTAATTCTACACCATAACCTGAAAGGCGTACTTTCCTTTCTGGTCGATCCTGGAATGTAAGATATAATTAGCCACTAAAACATGTCCAATTAAACAAGGGAAAAATTCTCCAATTGAAAATATCTAATTAACAAACAACTCTGCATACTCTCAGACTCATTTCCTATTATGCTATTTTCTACCAATACTTCAAGTCTGATGACAGCATTTTCTTCCAGAGCTAAACTGTAGACTAAAGCAAAAGAAATGCAGCAGTATGAATATACAAAATGTTTTATAGTAACTGACAACATCCACAAATGCATTTGTAATATATTTTATTGTTATAAAATGTTTCTTGGGCAAGACAGGATAGTAAGCATTTTATCTTTATTTTCATAGCAAAAGCCATGGCCACAAACTAGTACTGCCATTAAGCTAGAGTCCACATTACCACCATGTACAGCTGCTGGATTTGTTGTGGTTGGTGCATCAGATATCCTAATGTTCTTCACCTCTTCAAAGTGAGCGAGACTGACTGCAGCGGAGACTGATCAAATCACATGCACCATATTTCTATCAGTGCCACTTGATGGCATTTATACAAGCCTAAAGTCTCTGTCTTTACATCAACATCATTTTCAAAGCAATTTCTGCAACTGCTATGTTTGGATGCGAGCTGAGTTGGCATCCCTTCGCTCCCAGCTTCAGGCAGTGTTGGCTTCGGTCACACAGGTTGAGCCTGTTGCCAATGGGCATCACTGTGGGGGTCCGGATGGGGGTTTGTCAGGGACGGCCAGCTCGTCCCACACATCCCCCGATCGGACTACGGCTGTGGCTGCCCGGGATACTGCCCACATTGAGGCTGACCTCTCACCTGTGGTAGAGTGGGAGGTCATCTGGAGGTGTGGCAGGGGGCAAAAGACATTCTGGAGGGCTGAACGGAAGGCCTCTCCAGTTTGTCTACCGAACCAGTTTCAGGCTCTGTCTCCAGCTGATACTGATCTTTGGCCGGACATGGCTGCTTGTCCTGTTCCAGAGGTTGCCCCTCAGTCTGCAAGATCCGGGCGGTCGCAGAGGGTGGGCTTACTGGTAGTTGGAACTCCAACATCAGGCACATAATGGGGCCCCTTAGGGATGTGGCAGCAAGAGAGGGGCAGAAAACCAATGTGCACTCCGTGTGCATACCGGGGGGAGTCATTCCAGATGTGGAAAGGGTCTTTCCGGATGCCATGAAGAGTACAGGGTGCACCCATCTGCAGGTGGTCACTCATGTCGGCACCAATGATGTGAGTCGCTATGGATCGGAGGAAATCTCTCTGGCTTCCGGTGGCTATGTGATTTGGTGAAGACTGCCAGCCTCGCTAGTGGGATGAAAACAGAGCTCACCATCTGCAGCATCGTCGACAGGACTGACTGCGGACCTTTGGTACAGAGCCGAGTGGACTGTCTGAATCAGAGGCTGAGACAGTTCTGTGACAGTGTGGGCTGCAGATTCCTCAACTTGCGCCATAGGGTGGTGGGGTTTCAGGTTCTGCTGGATAGGTCAGGAGTCCACTACACACAGCAGGCAGCTACACGGGTAGCAGGGGTTGTGTGGCATGGACTGGGTGGTTTTTTAGATTAGATGGCCTCGGGCAAGTACAGAAAGGGCAACAGCCTCAAAGGGTGCGGGGCAAAGTCAGGACATGCAGGGACCAAGCAGCAATCAGTATTGTAATTGTAAACTGTCGAAGCTGCATTTGTAAAGTACCGGAACTTCAAGTGCTGATAGAAAGCACCGAAGCTGAAATCGTTATAGGTATGGGAAGTTGGCTGAAGCCAGAGATAAATTCTGCCAAAATTTTTACAAAGGCACAGATGGTGTTTAGAAAGGGTAGGTTGCATGCAACCAATGGTGGCGTGTTTGTTGTTGTTAGTAGTAGTTTATGCTGTAGTGAAGTAGAAGTGGATAGTTCCTGTGAATTATTATGGGTGGAGATTACACTCAACAACCAAGCTAGGTTAATAATTGGTGCCTTTTACCGACCTCCTGACTCAGCAGCATAAGTGGCAGAACAACTGAGAGAAAATCTGGAATACATTTCACATAAATTTTCTCAGCTTGTTATAGTCTTAGGTGGAGATTTCAATTTACCAGATACAGACTGGGACACTCAGATGTTTAGGACGGCTGGTAGAGACAGAACATCGAGTGACATTATACCGAGTGCACTATCCGAAAATTACCTCCAGCAATTAAACAAAGAACCAACTTGTGCAGATAACCTCTTGGACCTACTGATAACAAACAGACCCAAACTTTTCGACTCTGTAAGTGCAGAACAGGGAATCAGTGATCATAAGGCCATTGCAGCATCCCTGAATATGGAAGTAAATAGGAATATTAAAAAAGGGAGGAAGGTTTATCTGTTTAGCAAGAGTAATAGAAGGCAGATTTCAGACTACCTAACATATCAAAACGAAAATTTCTGTTCCAACACTGACAATGTTGAGTGTTTATGGAAAAAGTTCAAGGCAATCGTAAAATGCGTTTTAGACAGGTACGTGCCGAGTAAAACTGTGAGGGACGGGAAAAACCCACCATGGTTTAACAAGAAAGTTAGGAAACTACTGTGAAAGCAAAGAGAGCTTCACTGCAAGTTTAAACGCAACCAAAACCTCTCAGACAAACATAAGCTAAACGATGTCAAAGTTAGCATAAGGAGGGCTATGCGTGAAGCATTCAGTGAATTCGAAAGTAAAATTCTATGTACCGACTTGACAGAAAATCCTAGGAAGTTCTGGTCTTACGTTAAATCAGTAAGTGGATCGAAACAGCATATCCAGACACTCTGGGATGATAATGGCACTGAAACAGAGGATGACAAGCATAAAGCTGAAATACTAAACACCTTTTTCCAAACCTGTTTCACAAAAGAAGACCGCACTGCAGTTCCTTCTCTAAATCCTCGCACAAATGAAAAAATGGCTGACATCGAAATAAGTGTCTGAGGAATGGAAAAGCAGATGAAATCACTTAGCACAGGAAAGTCCACTGGACCTGACGGGATACAAATTCGATTCTACACAGAGCACGCAAAAGAAATTGCCCCCCTTCTAACAGCCATGTACCGCAAGTCTCTAGAGGAACAGAAGGTTCCAAATGATTGGAAAAGAGCACAGGTAGTCCCAGTCTGCAAGAAGGGTCATTGAGCAGATGCGCAAAACTATAGACCTATATCTCTGACATCGATCAGTTGTAGAATTTTAGAACATGTTTTTTGCTCGCTTATCACGTCATTTCTGGAAACCCAGAATCTACTCTGTAGGAATCAACATGGATTCTGGAAACAGCGATCGTGTGAGACCCAACTCGCTTTATTTGTTCATGAGACCCAGAAAATATTAGATACAGGCTTCCAGGTAGATGCTATTTTTCTTGACTTCCGGAAGGCGTTCGATACAGTTCCGCACTGTTGCCTGATAAACAAAGTAAGAGCCTACGGAATATCAGACCAGCTGTGTGGCTGGATTGAAGAGTTGTTAGCAAACAGAACACAGCATGTTGTTATCAATGGAG